>NC_133537.1:229360712-230043570 GCF_048544455.1 Silene latifolia | reverse complement strand
CCCCCGAGACGGGATGCATGGCGGAATTTTTTTTTTCTCGATGAAAGAGGCTTGCATGATATAAGGTTTTTACCCTCTATTTACACGCATTTATGTTTTATTTATGTAGTATCTAGGTACAAATGCCCCCGAATAGTCTACTTTTGTCTATCTTGTATTAATTACACGAATGAGCCGGAAGGAGCATAATCAAGCGCGAACCTGTCCCATATTGCATGCATTTTAGAAATGGAAGAATTGGAGCCCGGAAATTGTTACCTAAGGATGCGTGAAAAGTGGTCTCGGAAGTTGTTTTGAGTTGATCTACGCTTGTACGATGCTGTTATGCTCGATCGACTAAGATTCGTTGTCAAAACCGGTCGATCGTGTAACTTGGATGCTGAAGACCTTCGATCGAGTATTTTACTTAGCTCGATCGAGAGGGGTGCTGTTTGTGTTTCTTGATCGAGTATTCATTGTACTCGATCGAGATGTTTTCCATCTATTGTCCTCGATCGAGTAGTTTGATTCTACTAGATCGAGAGGTTTCAGCTTTTACGCAATCTTTCAGTTTATCTTTGGGATATTTCGGATCTATCTTAGAATAAAAGAGAAGACGACAGTCATATCTCTGGCTCTCTCATCTCTTCTCTTAGCACTTTACTCTTTAGATCTAAATTCTCCATTTGCTTGCAACTCTCTTTGTATTGGTACCTCTGATCCTTAATTTGATTTATTATTACTGCAATTATTATTCTTGTTCTATTCACTCCTTTCTCTTTCGTTCTTTCTCTTATTTTTTTTAGCAATTCATCATCATGTTCAATTTATTTCTTTCATTAGTGGTTATTGATTCCTTAATAATTATGCATAAATCCTTTTATGCTAGGACACTGGGGAGCCATGGTAATTAGGGTGATTTTGAATAGGTGATTAGGGCTTGGTACAAATTAGATATGTGTTGTTAATCATTGCATTTAATAGCGATTAGTTGCTTGAGTCGACGCATTCAGCTAGTAGATTTGGTACATCTTGACCTAGATCGAGAGATTGGAAGGGATAAGGCTTGCAATGAATATCAGGGCATTCAAATGAGGTGAAAGCTAAGTTAGTAATGTTTTAGGGCGAATAGCGGACCGAGAGGACCTTTTCATTACCCTGCAGACCGAGTTTATGCTGACCTATGACCCTATATTGGACTCCTAGAAAACCATGGTGAACCGACTGTCCTAGTTATTTCTCTCTATTTGTCAATTTCCATAAAGTTTGGTCCTTGTTCTTTCTCTGCTCTCGTCCTTTAAACCTTCGTAGTTTAGAACCAAAACAATCAAAACCCCCAAAAAATAGTTACTCAGACGAACTTAGTTTAGCTTACATTATTCCCATCTCCCTGTGGATATGATACTCGACTTGCCTCTGCTGCATTAGTTAGAGCCGGTTGGTTTTAATTTTCATAGGGTTGCGACAGCCGTGTCAGCTGATATGTCCACATATCGGCTGGGCATCGCTGCTATGTTACAATGACAAGGACAAATGTTTAACACAACAAGTCACAAGGACTAATTAACAACGACAAATGGTTCGCACAACGAGTTATAAGGACAAGGATAAATGGTTCACACAACGAGTCACAAGGACTAATGAACAAAGACAAATGGTTCAGACACAAGTCACAAGGACTAATGAACAAGGACAAAGGGATCACACATTGAGTCACAAGGACTAATGAACAAGGACAAATGGATCACACAACGAGTAGCACAACGAGTCACAAGGACTAATGAACAAGGACAAATGGATCACCTAATGAGTTACAAGGACTAATGAACAAGGACAAACGATTTACACAATAAGTCACAATGATAGGGAAAAATGGTTAACACAACGAGTCATATGGACTAATTAATAAGGACAACTAGTTCAGACAACGAGTCACAAGGACTAATGAACAAGGACAAATGGTTCACACAACGAGTTCCAATGACTAATGGACAAGGACAAATGGTTACCACAACAAGTCACAATAACAAGGATAAATGGTTCACACAACGAGTCACAAAGACTAAAGAACAAGGACAAATGGTTCGCACAACGAGTTATAAAGACAAGGATAAATGGTTCACCCAACGAGTCACAAGGACTAATGAACAAAGACAAATGGTTCACACAATGAGTCATAGGGATTAATGAACTAGGACAAATGGATCACACAATGAGTCACAAGAACTAATGAACAAGGACAAATGGTTCACACAACGAGTCACTAATGGTTAACACGAAAAGTCACCATGACAAGGACAAATGATTCACACAACGAGTCCCAAGGACTAATGAAAAATGACAAATGGTTCACACAACGAGTCACAAGGACTAATGAACATGGAGAAATGGATCACATAATGAGTAACAAGGACTAATGACCAAAGACAAATGATTCACACAACGAGTCACAATGACAAGGACAAATGTTTAACACAACGAGTCACAAGGACTAATTAACAAGGATAAATGGTTCGGACAATGAGTCACATAGACTAATGAACAAAACCAAATAGTTCACATAATGAGTCACAAGGACTAATGAACAAGAACAAATGGATCACACAACGAGTCACAATGACTAATGAACAATGACAAATGGATAGCACAATAACTCACAATGACAAGGACAAATGGTTCAGACAACGAGTCAAGAGGACTAATAAACAAGGACAAATGGTTCTCACAACGAGTCACAAGGACTAAAGATTAAAGACAAATGGTTCACACAATGAGTCTGATGTGACTCATATTTGAGCGCATTTAGTCCTCGAATTAACCTCGTTCCTATGCTTTTTAGCACATATTTTTGTCATTTATTATCTTTAGTTTCCCATTTTGCATATTCTTTGAGGTTTTGTGTCCTTGGTAGGAGAGGATTACAAACCTTGCATTTATGGAGCGAAATAGAGATAAATGGATTGCATCCAATGACCAACCATCAAAGAGAAGACCGACACTAGAGACCTAGGTAGATAAATAAAGTGAAATGGGCAATGATGAAAAGATCCTTGCATACCCAACACGATCCTCGCGGATTGTTAAGGATCCAAACAAGAGAACAACTCTGTCCAACGATCCGAGCGGCCCGAGCATGATCCAAGCGTACCAATGTGCCAGGATCCGAGCGACTTGATCCCAGGACGAGCGGATTGAAGAGCTATGATCCGAGTGTCTCCCCAGTGATCCGAGCGGATCCTCTTACAGAACAGGCCATGCTTCAGCACAGGACGAGCAGATCCTGGTGGGACTAGCAGAGACGATCCACGCATATCCCTCGAGAGTTGCATTTCCTCAATTTTCTTAGGGTCTTAATAGTCATTTAAGCCCTTAGTAACCCTAATCGTTGTACTTAATTTTAGTATAAATACCCCATTGTACTACCTAGGTTATCATCCTACCTTAATCAAGTTTTTAATCATCTCTTAATATCATCTTAGTTTAGTCGTAAATTAGTTGTAATACATTTCTCAATATTAATCACATCTTAATCTTTCCTTAATCTCTCAATTGTTCTTCCTTTTATTTGGGTAATTAGAAGATTATTTGGGTTTATTTGGAGGATTGACAACCTTCCATCAATCATCAAGTACTTCTATTATTCTTTGCTTTATTATTTGGATCATCTCCATAGGTATAATTCCTTTTTACCCTTGTTTAATTATTGTTAATCACATCATTTATTCATCATGTTTTGCTTTGTTAGTATGATTGACAACCTTATTAGCATACTAAACTTGATCATGAGTGGGTAGTTCTTAACTAGGGTTAATGGGGAATTAGGGGAAACAAACATGGGGATTAATCTATGCTTAATCTAATATGTTTTCATAATTAATTTGCTTGCTTGTTGTGATTTCAAACTATGCACATGTTATGTTTGATAAAATGCGAGCCTATGAATCCTTGCATTTTTTTTACCATCCCTTACCTTTTCAATGAGGCTTGTAAGACATAAACCAACGCGAGCCTTATTAGACCATGCATACCATTGAATAGGAGAAGACTAAGTCGACTTGTAGGTGTTGTACAGTCTAGACGACTCGGCTTCGTGATGTGATCAATATTTGAGCATATTTAGTCTCCGAATTAGCCTTGTTCCAATGCTTTTTAGTGCATATTTGGGTCATTTACTATCTTTAGTCCTTTGTTTTGTATATTCTTTGAGGTTTTGTTTACTTGGTAGGAGAGGAGTGCAAACCTTGCATTTTCATGGCAAAATAGAGCTAAATTGATCGAATCTAATAACCAAGCATCAAAGAGAAGACAAGACTAGAAGGCCTTTGTACATAATGTAGTAGATAGGTAGTGATGAAGAAGATTCTTGCATCCCCAACAAAATCCGGGAGGATTGTTGGAAGAAATAAAGAAGAAGAGAAGAAATGGCAAAGATCCGAGCGTCTCACCTATCAGGCCGCTCGTCCAGAAGCTCCACAAGCCGCTCGTCCAAGCTGTCAGGCCACTCGTCCAGAAGCTATACAATCCGCTCGTCCCGACCTTTTGGACACTTGGATTGTCCTCCAGAGCAACACGTCCCCTTCTTTCTTCATTCGAGATGCGCATATTTTTGGAAGACTAGCGAAAAGGAGACCCGCATCTTTTCTTGAGATGAGCGATTCCTCATGGACATAATCGTCATTTAAGCCCTTAGTAACCCTAATTTGTGCACCTAATCCCCACTATAAATACCCCGTTAGTCTAATTAGATTATCATGTTCTTCTTATTAATCTTTAGTGTAGTTTATATTATTCTAATCTCTCTTTAATCTTGTAATCAACTTCTAATCAAGTATTAATACAAATCTCATTTCCTTAATTTCTCTATTGTTCATCTTTTATTTTGGGTAATTGAAGATTATTTGGGTTTATTGGGAGATTGACAACCTTCCATCAATCATCAAGTACTTCTATTATTCTTTGCATTATTATTTTGGAATCATCATTAGGTATAATTCTCTTAATCCCTTTTTAATTATTGTTAATCATCTTCATTTATTCATCATGTTTTGCTTTGTTAATATGATTGACAACCTTGTTAACATGTCAAACTTGATAATGAGTGAGTAGTTTCCTTAACTAGGGTTAATGGAAAAATAGGGGAAACCAACATGGTGAATGATTCATGCTTAATTTAATATGTTCACATAATTTATTTGCTTGCTGCTTGCGATCTCAACTTATGCACATGTTATGTTTGATGAAATGCGAGCCTATGAATCCTTGCATTTTTTACCCAACACTTACCTTTTCAATGAGACTTGTAAGACATAAACTAACTCGAGTCTCATTAGACCATGCATATAGTTGAGTAGGGAGGATTAAGTCGACTTGTAGGTATTGTATAATCTAATCGATTCGGCTCCGGGACCCAAACCTTCCTAGGATTGTAAGATATAAACCAACTCGATCCTATCACAATAATAATTGCTTGGTTATAATTTGAGAATATGTTTGTATGATCAATTCCCATGAATCTCCTATGAACCCATGACACCCTCTAGTGCTTTTAATCAATTGTTTAAATCTCATTTTAGTCATCTTGCTTGTTTACTGTTATTGTTATTTAGTTTAGTGATCTTCTTATCTTAACCCAAATTGTGACACCCCTAGACACCACTACTTGCAATCGAAAATCCTACATCAATACCCGTCCCTTAGGATCCGACCTTTACTTGCGTCTTTACTAGTAGTAGAGTTGTTTGTGAATTTATAAATATTGTTTTCGTCTAGGTGCTCCTAACGACAAGTAACCGAATTCTAAGCTCAAAGCGGTCCGACCAAAAATGGCGCCGTTGTCGGGGACGGTGTTAACTTGATTTGATTTTCTTTCATTGTTATTAGTTGTGTCTTTCTTTAACTTGGGGAAGTAAAACTCCTCAAGGTTTGTTCTAATTATTTTCAAGTTGTTCGATATTTTGCAAGATGGATATTATAGATTGTTTTGTGGAGGACCACTTGAGTATACCTTTCTTCAAAGACCCCATGCATGTATTGGAAGCCTTGGAAGCAAGTGAGGCCAAAAATATGCATTGGGAGTTGGAGGTAGATCTTCTTGAGGCCGCTCTAGCTAACAAAGAACTTACACATGATTAATCCGAATTAGTACATAACATCCTTGTGGAAGCATATCAACCTATAGAACAAGAGCAAGCAATCATAGAAGACATCATAAAAACCGAAGAGCAAGAAGAATTTGTCATTGAATTTGAGTATGATGAGATTAGTGAACTTGAAGAACAAGTTGAATATGCCATGAGAATGGTGTGTCTAATGGAAATGGAGCAAGTTCTCAATAAACCTTCAATAGAGGAAAGTGAGGTACATGTTCCAACTTTAAAACCCCTTCCCCCAAATTTGAAATATGCTTATCTTGATGAATCTAAGACCAAACCCGTGATTGTTAATGACAAACTTGATGGAAACCAATTGGGAAAATTGCTTGATGTGTTGAAACAACATGAAAAGGCTATAGGTTATAGTCTAGATGACCTTAAGGGGATAAGTCCCAACTTTTGTATGCATAGAATTCATCTAGAGGAGGACAATAGACCTACCATCCAATCTCAAAGGAGATTAAACCCACACATGCAAGAAGTTGTTAAAGGAAAGGTTATGAAATTACTGGATGCGTGAATCATATATCCCATATCGGACTCTTTGTGGGTTAGCCCTATTCAAGTGGTACCTAAGAAAGGAGGTACCACGGTAGTGACAAACGAAAAGAATGAGCTAATAGCCACAAGGAAGATCACCGGTTGGCGTATGTGTATTGACTATCGAAAATTGAATTCCGCAACAAGAAAGGATCATTTCCCCCTACCATTCATTGACCAAATGCTTGAGAGGCTAGCCTCCAACAAGTTCCTTTGCTACCTTGACGGGTATTCAGGATTCTTTCAAATCCCTATACACCCGGATGACCAACACAAGACCACCTTCACATGCCCTTATGGTACTTTTGCATATACGAGGATGCCTTTTGGCTTGTGTAATGACCCCGCTACTTTTCAAAGATGCATGATGAGTGTCTTCTCCGACTACCTAGAGACCATAATGGAAGTTTTTATGGATGATTTTAGCGTTTATGGAAAAGACTTCGACTAATGTTTGCATAATCTTTCTCTTATATTGCAAAAATGTGAAGATGTTAGTCTCGTTTTAAATTGGGAAAAGTGTCACTTCATGGTCAATGAAGGAATTTTTTTGGGTCATTTAATCTCGAAAAGGGCATCGAGGTCGATAAAGCTAAGGTTGAGGTGATAGAGAAACTTCCACCTCCAGTGAATGTTAGAGGGGTGAGAAGTTTTCTCGGTCACGTGGGTTTCTATCGCTGTTTCATAAAAGATTTCTTAAAAATCGCGAAACCCCTCATTCAACTCTAACTTAAAGATGCCCAATTCCATTTCACTAATGAGTGTGTTGAAGCCTTTAATAGAATCAAGGAAGCACTAATCTCGGCACCGATCATTCAACCACCAAATTGGGAACTACCATTCGAGATTATGTGTGATGCTAGTAACTACGCCGTTGGAGCGGTTCTTGGCCAACGGGTAGGGAGAGCTCTACATGCTATCTACTATATAAGCAAGACTCTTGATTCTTCCCAAGTGAACTATGATACCACCGAGAAAGAACTTCTTGCCATTGTCTATGCTTTGGACAAATTCTGTTCCTACTTACTTGGATCCAAAGTGATTGTCTTTTCGGATCACCGTGCCCTTCGACATCTCTTGATAAAGAAAGAGGCAAAACTAAGGTTGTTGAGATGGATTTTGCTTCTTCAAGAATTCGACTTGGAAATAAGAGATAAGAAAGGAGCCGAGAATGTAGTGGCGGATCACTTGTCAAGGATCCGGTTTCATGATGAAGAAGGAGAAACACCGATCAGTGACTCTTTCCTCGATGATATCTTGATGGCTATTCAAACACAACTTGAGGGACATATCACCCCATGGTTTGCCGATTATGCCAACTATATTGTTTGAAGAGTACTCCCTCCAAACTTAAACTACAACCAAAGGAAGAGGTTCTTATTCGAATTAAAGAGGTATTTTTGGGATGACCCAAATCTTTACAAGGAGTGTAGTGATGGGCTCTACCGAAGGTGCATCCCTCAATGGGAAATTCAAGGAGTTTTGGAAGGATGCCACTCATCACCTTATGGTGGACACCATGGAGCAAGGAGAACCATTGCAAAAATTCTTCAATCAGGCTTCTTTTGGCCTCCAATGTTCCAAGATGCAAGGGAATTCATCCTTCATTGTGATGCTTGTCAAAGGACGGGGAATATCTCTTGGAGGAATGAGATGCCACAAAGGGGCATACTAGAGGTGGAGATCTTCGACGTTTGGGGGATCGACTACCAAGGGCCATTCGTGACATCCAAAGGAAACAAATATATCCTTGTGGCCGTAGACTACGTCTCAAAATGGGTGGAGGCAATTGCCACCCCAACCGATGATACAAACATATCCCTTTTGACCAAATATGGTGTTCAACATAGAACCGGCTTTAGGATACCATCCTCAAACTAGCGGTCAAGTTGAAGTTTCGAATAGAGAGATCAAGCAAATTCTTGAGAAAGTTATAAACAAGACTCATAAATATTAGAGCATGAAGCTTGATGACGCTCTTTGGGCTTATAGGACGGCCTATAAGACTCCCATAGGAGCTTCCCCTTACAAGCTTGTATATGGGAAGGCATGCCACTTGCCAATTTAGTTAGAATACAAAGATTTTTGGGCATTCAAAGCTCTCAACCTTGATCTCAAATTAAGTGGTCAAAAGAGGATGATACAAATCCAAGAGTTGGAAGAATTCCGACTACAATCTTATCAGAATGCTAAGATCTACAAGGAAAGGACAAAGTTGCTTCATGACAAGAGAATCAAGAAAAAGCCTTGCACAAAGGAGATAAAGTCCTTCTATTCAATTCCCGATATTGACTCTTTCCCGGGAAGAACTATATGTGGATGGGTCCTTATGTTATCACCGAGTTAGGAAAGTATGGAGACTTTGAGATCAAATCGGAAGATGGAAGCAAATTCAAGGTCAATGGACAAAGATTGAAGCCATATTATGAGGGAGCATTCATTGGGGAGGTCGAGGTCACCTACCTCGGGCCTCCTTATCCTTGAAGAGATAATCAAAAGGAGAGTTTGGTGGAGTCCTCCCTAAACCACCACTTGTAAATATACTAACCCTTCTTACTTGTACTTTTAATTTTATTGCATTTCTATCATAAACATGATTCTTTCCATGAGAGTAAGTGAGGGAGGGTCACTAATCATTTTGATGAATGAAGGAACTAATTTTCAAGTGTGGGGAAACATTTCTAACTGAGTGAAAGAAAGGCAGGAGGAATCCGAGCATCCCGAAAGGAAGACGCTCGTCCAAGCAGGAAATCCGAGCGTCGCACATGGAATCCGCTCGTCCTAAGAGAGCTGACAAGCAGCTGTTTTGTTCTGATCCAAAATCCGAGCGTCTCAAGTGCTAATCCGCTCGTCCTGATCAGGATGCCCATCACATTGGGAATCCGCTCGTCTCGTTAGCAATAATTTCTGGGATTTCTCGCTATAAGAAAATCCAAGCGTCTCCCAGAGAAACCGCTCATCCCACTACTGCAAGACGCTCGTCCCAACCTGTATACGCTCGTCCTGGCCACTTCAAAATCTGGAATTTCTCTCTGTAAGAGTATCTGAGCGTCCCACAGAGGATCCGCTCATCCCAGTACCCAGAAAGCCGAGCTTTTCGATGACGAATCCGCTCGTCTTCCTGCGTCTTTTATTCCCGATTTTCGCAACTTAATTTCTCCCCCACCACACAATTTGTGACACCTCATCTTTCCTTCCACTTACAATATAAAAACCCCCTCTCTTATGACTCCAAAATATATCTCAAGCACTCATCCACTCCACAAAAACAAAAACCCCCAAATTCTAGGGTTTAAAAGATTCAAAATCAAGATTTACTTCCCAAAGAGCATCTCCATCTTTCAACAAATCAAATTCCAAATCTACAATCAAAGAATGGGACCAAGAGGATCTTTATTTAAGGAAAGAAGAAGGCCAAGAGTGAGAGGAAGCTCATCTACTTCTTACATCAACACTCTAAGGAGGAAACATGAAGAGATTGTGGATCTCACCAAGCTTGACGAGTTTTCCAACATTGAGTTTGTACATGATGTTCAAAGGCTTGTCTTTCACCGACTACTTGGTAAGAATATTTTTCCTACCAAATTTCTATGCCATAAAACATTAAGAAAGCTTGGAATAACCATCAAACGGAAGCCCTTTTTGAGTTGTTTGGTATTTCTACCTTGTTTCACTTACATGAGCAAACCTACCGACCTCTTGTTCTTGAGTTCTTAAGTTTCTTAAAGATCACAACTTTGAATAAAACGATTTGCATAGAGTTTAGATTGGAGAATGTAACAAGGATGATGACTCTTGTTGAGTTTGCAAATGTGCTCGGTTTGGATGTTTCGCCTACCCGAACATCAAGACCAAAGAAGTATAGTGTGGGACCATTGTGGAGAGCCATGACCGGTCGAGACTTTTTGTATATCAAGGAATGTTTGGCATTTCACATCCAAAACCCTATTCTAAGGCTCACTTACCGGTTCTTATCCGGAACTATCATCGCACGCCGAGACCAGACAATTGTGAATGAACTTGATCTCGTATTCATGGAATCATATCTTCAGATCCAAGGAAGAAGTGGATATCATTTAAATGCACCACTTGTATTCCTTGAGAAATGGGCTAAGTTTCGAAATGGGGACGACGATGGGATGAAGCATATCGTCAATGGAGGACCCATTACAAGACACGCAAAACACTTCAATCCAAGGTTCAATAAGAACAATGAGTACACTCCCCTTCCGGGAAATACAAGGATAAATGAGGAGCTAATCCTTGTGAAACATCATTGGATAACCCACGAGGGTTTTGAAAAGAGAATCAAATGGATAACAAAAGGGAGCAATCCACTCTACTTGCCAATGAACGGTTTACCGGGAATTTTACCAAGGAGGGGCCCTCTATCCCCAATCCTATTATACCTCATCCCCACAAACCCGAACCAAGCAAATCAAGCACCACCATAAACCCAACAACAACAACATGAGCCACAACAACAAAATGAAAAGATCAAAATACCTCCCTACCCTTTTCAATATCAACCTTACAATCACCCTAACCCCTTCATCCTTCCTCGAGACGATTTTGTGACGGGGATTCTCCAAGACATGCATCTCCGTCAATATGAAGCCACCGTGGATAGCTATTATGCTATATACCCACAATTCCACCATTTGGTTCAACAAGGGAAGGTTAGCGAGGAGGGAATGTTTCCCTCTTGGGCCAATGAAGGAGCAAATGGGCAAGAAGGTGAAGGGAGTGATAACTCTCGTTGTGGAGATACGGTGGAGCTCAATAGTGAGGGAAATGAGTTCATGGACTTCAATGCAAGTGATGCATCCAAAGAAGCTTGGGATAGTGACTTAGAGGGGGATGATGGGGATCTATAGAGATATCTTCAAAGATTGATGGAGCGGGCAAGAGGCACCCATCAAGGCTTAAGTGAAGTTTCCTTTATCCCTTCTCACTTTAATTTTCATGAAAAGAATTTGATGTTTTGATAATTTGTTGTACCATATTTGTTTTGATTTTATTGGAGTCCTAGCAACATTGAAGGACTAACACCTTGGCTTTATTAAGGTGTTCATTATTATTGTTCCCGACTTGTAAAATCCAAAATGACAATCTTTAGTTTCATGCATTGCATTCCATGTGCATAAACTCCCCCGAAATTCATGACATTAGAAATAATGTCTATTTTGGTTTGGGGAAGTCCATGCATATGCATTGGGAGCTAATTTAAATAATACTCTCCACCATAACAGAAACACATGCATCATGTAGTGTAGCTTAGTATAGTTTGCATTTAGTTTAGAAATCATGCATTTTCATTGCATAATTTCCTATCGTATTGGCCATTGAGGACAATGCCCATACTAGTGTGGGGATGGGAAATTCTAACTTCACTTTTATTCAAAATCCAAAAATATCAAAAATTTCGAAAAATCTAAAAAAATTGTAAAATTGAAAATCCAAAAACAAGTTCATTTCTTTTGTAGTGTAGTCTGGTATATATTGTTTTGTATATATTGTCTTTGTTCATCCTTATTCACAATGATTGACTACACCACATCCGAGACATGAGGTTATTGAAGACCGCATGGTATGATCTTTCCAATCTCCTTTTTCCACTTTATGTTAATGACTATGTGGCTTTATTTTGATTGATGCGGTAAAAACAATGTGAATTTAGGATTGCATTTAGATTATTTGGCATACTAGTTGGTAGAACCATATGCATTAGGATGTATATATATTAGTTGCATCATGGCATATAGATTGCATGTTAGAGAAATTTTGCGAAACCGTCTATTTGGGAAGCTTGACAAGTGTATATAGGCCCTAGTAGATGCTTTTTCTTCTTAAGACTTTGCTTGTTAAAATACTTGTAAAACACCCTAGGATGTGTCATGCTAGTATCCTTTGACACATGGATTAAGGCCTAGTCAAGAGTACCTTGTGGTGTGATAACTCCTTGGCTACCGTTTATTCCAAGGTGACCCTTGAAACCATGCAACCATCATTCATCCATGTTCTACCACATTTTGTCATCAAAGGGATTGGGCATAAAAATTATTCAAATTTGAGTTCAAGAAATGAAATAAAATGTCAAAAAGTTTGCAAATTGCATCAAAAGAAAAAAGTATCAAAAATAGCTCCTACAGCTTCAAAAATAAGCACCCTCCCTACAAATGGGGTGACTTTGAAAATGTTCAAAAGAAAATGCAAGAAAAAGTTGAAATTGTCAAGTATTGAAATGCCAAAAATCAAAAAGAAATGGCAAAAAGAAAGTGTTCTCAAATGTCAAATGCCACAAGAAATTGGGGGGGGGGGGGGACAACAACAAAAGCAAACTCCCAAATGAAACTCAAGTTTTATTGATCCCTTTTCCATCGGATCCACTTTTGTGCATGGTAGAGAGGGGACGACCCTTCTTCTTGTCTAGGCAAGAAGGGGAATTCCGCGATCCTCTAGTGTTTCTAACACCATAGGGAGTCTATTCTTGACAAAAGCATTTAACGATTGAGGACAAAGGTACCCTAGCTTGACACAACTTTGAGGTGATTTATTGGTATCCTTCTAGTCTTAGTAGTTTGAAGAAACCATATCTATGAAGGAGTGTGTACCCTTGAATTGCTTCCCATTTAGATAATTTCCGCCACTTAGATGAGGAAACTGGCTATTCCTTTTGTATATGCATCCATTACTTGATTTTGTGTGCTTTAATGATTGTATATATCACCATTTTGGCAAGACACACCTTGCCTTGCAAGAAGCCATCCTACCTCATGGTTGTCTTATTGTGAGTTGAAGGGGCGGAGTGAGACCTGCTAATTGTCTCATATCGGCTATATTAGTAGGATAGTTTAAATAAGGGTCCTAATTTTGTCACCTCTTTACTCGGGACGAGCAAAGGTTCGGTTTGGGGATATTTGATGTGATCAATATTTGAGCATATTTAGTCCCCGAATTAGCCTCGTTCCTATGCATTTTAGTGCATATTTGGGTCATTTACTATCTTTAGTCCTTTGTTTTACATATTCTTTGAGGTTTTGTTTCCTTGGTAGGAGAGGAGTGCAAACCTTGCATTTTCATAGCAAAATAGAGCTAAGTTGATTGAATCTAATGACCAAGCATCAAAGAGAAGACAAGACTAGAAGGCCTTTGTACATAATGTAGTAGATGGGCAATGATGAAGAAGATCCTTGAATCCCCGACAAAAAACCGGAGGATTGTTGGAAGAAGAAAAGAAGAAGAGAAGAAATGGCAAAGATTCGAGCGTCTCACCTATGAGGCCGCTCGTCCAAGCTGCCCAGCCGCTCGTCCAGAAGCTATACAATCCGAGACGCTCGGATTGTCCTCCAGAGCAATACGTCCCCTTCTTTCTTCATTCAAGATGCGCATATTTTTGGAAGACTAGCGAAAAGGAGACCCGCATCTTTTCTTGAGATGAGCGATTCCTCATGGACTTAATCGTCATTTAAGCCCTTAGTAACCCTAATTTGTGCACCTAATCCCCACTATAAATACCCCGTTAGTCTAATTAGATTATGATGTTCTTTTTATTAATCTTTAGTGTAGTTTATATTATTCTAATCTCTCTTTAATCTTTTAATCAACTTCTAGTCAAGTATTAATACAAATCTCATTTCCTTAATTTCTCTATTGTTCATCTTTTATTTTGGGTAATTGAAGATTATTTGGGTTTATTGGGAGATTGACAACCTTCCATCAATCATCAAGTACTTCTATTATTCTTTGCATTATTATTTTGGAGTCATCATTAAGTATAATTCTCTTAATCCCTTTTTAATTTGTTAATCATCTTCATTTATTCATCATGTTTTGCTTTGTTAATATGATTGACAACCTTGTTAACATGTCAAACTTGATAATGAGTGAGTAGTTTCCTAAACCAGGGTTAATCGGGAAATAGGGGAAACTAACATGGGGGATGATTCATGCTTAATTTAATATGTTCACATAATTTATTTGCTTGCTTGTTGTGATCTCAACTTATGCACATGTTATGTTTGATGAAATGCGAGCCTATGAATCCTTGCATTTTTTACCCATCACTTACCTTTTCAATGAGATTTGTAATACATAAACCAACTCGAGTCTCATTAGACCATGCATATAGTTGAGTAGGGAGGATTAAGTCGACTTGTAGGTGTTGTACAATCTAATTGATTCGGCTCCGGGACCCAAATTTTGCTGGGATTGTAAGATATAAACCAACTCGATCCTATCACAACAATAATTGTTTGCTTATAATTTGAGAATATGTTTGTATGATCAATTCCAATGAATCTCCTATGAACCTATGACACCCTAGTGCTTTTAATCAATTGTTTACATCTCATTTTAGTCATCTTGCTTGTTTACTTTTATTGTTATTTAGTTTACTGATCTTCTTATCTCAACCCAAATTGTGACACCCCTAGACACCACTACTTGCAATCGAAAATCCTACATTAATACCCGTCCCTTGGGATCCGACCTTTACTTGCCTCTTTACTAGTAGTAGAGTTGTTTGTGAAGTTATAAATATTGTTTTGGTCTAGGTGCTCCTAACGACAAGTAACCGAAATCTAAGCTCAAAGCGGACCGACCACCCCGGGACCTAAATTCTCATAGGGATTGTAAGATATACACCAACTCGATTCCATCACAACAATAAGTGCTTGCACCTATTTGAGAACATGTTTGTATAATCTATTCCCATGAATCCCCTATGAACCCATGACACCTTAGTACTTTTAATCATTTGTTTACAAACCCCTTTAATTACTTTACTGTGTTTTCATTAATTTACATTCATCTTGTTGATTAGTTTAGACCACATCTCATCTCAACCCAATTTGTGACACCCTTAGACATAGCTACTTACAATTGAAAATCCTACATCAATACCCATCCCTTGGGATCCAACCTTTACTTACCTCTTTACTAAGAGTAGTTTGTGAAGTTATAAATATTGTTTTCGTTGGTAGCTTTTGACGACGAGTTTATACCGAACCAAAAATGGCGCCGTTGCCGGGGACGGTGTTCAATTGATTAGATTTTCATTAAATATTTTTAGTTGTGTCTTTCTTTACCTTGGGGAAGTTAATCTCCTCAAGGTTGTTCTAATTGTTTTCGAGTTGTTTGATATTTTGCATGACTAGGATATCACAAAGTAATTTATTACCTATTGATTTCGAGATTGAAAGGACCTTAACCAACAATAGAAGAGTTGCTAGAGGTAATTCAAGAGTTATAGGTATTGGTGAGATTGTGGACATTCAACCAAATAACATTGAGTTTACCAACCCTTTTGCAAGAGAAGGAGAGTATAACCCAATTCAAAACCCACCACAAAATCAACCTACAATGCAAAAATTTTCATCACATTCCGTACCAACCGAGGAGAACCTACCAAACGGTACTCCTACACCGCCACATTTAACCGGTAATTTCATTGCCAAATCCGCATTCATACAATTAGTTGAGAGAAGTCAATTTGGAGGGATGCCTAGTGAAGACCCTCATTCACATATGGAGACTTTTTGTGTCTATTGTGAGGCAATTTCTCAAACCGGAGTTACTCAAGAAAAAATCCGGTGGGTATTGTTTCCTTTTTCTTTGATCGGTACCTCAAAGCAATGGTTGAAGAGCCTAGACAAGGCTACACTTGGTATTGATTCATGGAAGAAGTTAGCACTTGCCTTCTACAAGAAATTCTACCTTCCGGAGAAAACTAATATATTGAGAGCCCAAATCACCGGGTTCAAGCAAAGAGATGAGGAATCATTATATGAAGTATGGGAGAGATTTAAGGACACTTGTCGTTCTTGTCCACGGCATGGACTTAGTGAGTGGTTCCTTGTGCAAAAATTTTGGAACGACCTATATGAAGACTCCCGCAATATTCTTAATATGGGATCCAATGGGATGTTTACCGAACTTGATGACAATCAAACATGGGCCAAAATCGAAGAGATGGCAGCTCATAATTGCCAATTTAGTAGGCCTCGAAAGGCCACTAGAGGAGGAAAGCATGAGGTAGATTCCATCACTCAATTGGGTGCTCAACTAAGTGCTCATATCGACACCATCAATTTGAAGTTTGAGAAGGCCATGGCTAAGCTTGATGAAGCCTCCAAATCACCCAAACAACATGTCAATGCTATGGTGGCATCATCCTCGATCCCAAGTGGAGTATGTGAAAGTTGTCGAACCTTGGGACATGATCAAAATGAATGTAGGGGAACAAGTGAACAAGCCAATGCTTTCCAAGCATACAAGATTGGCACCCCTTATTCCAACTACTATAATAAGAACACCAAATTCCATCCAAATCTTTCATACAAGAGCCAAAATGTCCAAAACCCCCAACAAACATACTCCCCACCTCCAATGAGAAACCAAGCTCAAAGACCTCTTTTCAACCAATGCCAAGGATACCAAAATCAACCTTCTTACAACCAATCAAATGACCAAACCTTTGATGTTCAAAAAGCAGTCCTCCAAATGCAAAAGAACCAACAAGAATTTTTCACCCAAATGCAAAAAGATAGCCAAGCTAAAGAGATCACCATCAACAACATTCTTGCCCAAACCAAAATGTTAGAAACTCAAATGACTCAATTAGCATCTTCTAGTTCTCAAAGAAAAAAGGGGCAATTACCACCTCAAGGTAATCCTCCAAGACATGAGACGGTTAGTGCCATCCATTTGAGAAGTGGTACAAGAAATGAGGGGGCAAATAGGCCAATTGAGGAAGATATTGTGGATATTAGTCACAAGCAAGGAGTTGTGGAGAATTCTAAGGAGGTAGATCCTACTACCAATGAAGTTTCAAAGAAGAAGAATGAAGAGAAGGCTAAGGAAAAAGAGCCTATTATGATCAGACTTCCATTCCCAAGTCGACAAGCTAAGCCTAAGCTTGATGATCAACATGGAATGTTTAAAGAAATTGTGAAGAACCTAGAAGTCTCAATCCCATTCACGGAATTGATCACTCATGTTCCGACTTATGCAAAATACATGAAAGATATTCTTACCAAGAAGAAATCCATCCGAAAGCTAGAGACTATTGCCTTTACCAAAGTAATTAGTGCTATTCTTCAAGGAAGTTCCCCTCCAAAGCTCAAAGATCCGGGAAGTTTTTCTACTCCATGTACCATTGGCGACACTACAATTAACAAAGCATTATGTGACCTTGGAGAATCTGTAATGTCATACAATACTCGGTATGTAAGAGGCTAGGGATGGGAGAGCTCAAATGCACCAACATCACTCTTCAAATGGCGGATCGGTCAACAAAGGTACCTTTAGGGGTATGAGAGGATGTGCTTGTGAGAATTGGAAAATTCTTCATCCCGGTAGACTTTGTCATTGTAGACATGGGAGAGGATTCCAACATTCCTATCATTTTAGGAAGACCTTTCTTACATACCGCCGGAGCGGTAATCGATGTGAAACATGGAGAGCTCACACTTGAAGTGGCAGATGAGACAATCACTTAATCTTGATAAAACCATGAGAGCTCCCCGACTACATGAGCCATGTTTCATGATCGATTATTATAGCCGAGAAAGTGATAGGATGAAGCTAGAATCTCTATGCAATGATCAAGACATGGGTAAAGAAACACCACGCACATGGAAGAAGAAAGTGGATGACCTTCAAGTAGCTCTATCCGGAGAGCAAGGAATTTTCAACAACAATGAGAGCTTGAATAGCTCACCCATCATGACAAGTAATGAAGAAGGCCTCATAGGCCAAGACAACAGGAAAGAAGAGTTGCCCTTATTAACTCCTGACATCATTGGGGAATAAGCTAGTGAAGTTTGTGGTCTATGGGACGACGACTTTGAAGGATTGGTCAATCCCTATATTGGAAATGCTATGACCTTAGACCAAGTCTTTGTGGATCCTTGCCATCACTTTAACTTGGAATACAACAATGAAGAAAACAATGTGCAAAGGTTTACCCAAGACCTCTATCATGCAAATGAGTAAGCTTTCGACTACTTCTACAAGGTGTTGAGCAACGTCAACAACACCTTAGATTTGCCCCCTTGACATCTCATCCAAGAATGAGAGTTTGGTGGAGTCCTCCCTAAACCACCATTTGTAAATATTCTAACCTTCTAACTCGTATTTCATCTATTACAGTTTTGTCATTTTTAGATTTGCATTTTTGTGCTTTGATCAAGATTTTTGACATGAGAGCAAGTGAGGGAGGTATTTTAACATGTTTTGATGTGTAGTGTTTGATCAAGTGTGGGGATAGCAATTGCCTAGGCTGACCGAGCCTTCGTAGTGCACCCACAACAATGAACAAAGGAAAAGAAGAAAGAATGACATGGGAAAAAGAAACCCCACAGGCAAAACTGAGCCCGTGGGAGCTGAAGATGATTCGGGCGTCCCCAGTATCAATCCGGGCGTGCCAGAGAAGAATCCGAGCGTCCTGGCCTTAGGACGCGGGTCCTGGGAATGTTTGAATTGAATAAAATATGCTGAAAGATAATTTGAGCAGATCACCCTCAGGACGCTCGTCCCCAACTTTGAGCCGCTCGTCTTGGCATCAGTCCGCGCGTACTGGCATGCTTCAAGGTTTATGAAATTTCCATGTAAGGAAATCTTCTCATCCCAAGGAGAATCTGAGCGTCCCCAAATGGAATTCGCTCGTGCTGAGTCTGATCCGCGCGTCCTGGCACGTGTTTACAATTTCTAGAAATGCTGTAAGATGATCCGAGCGTCCCGTGATTGATCCGCGCATCCTGACCTACTACTTAAGTAAAACACGGGATGAATCCTTCTCCCCAATTCATTTCTTTCTTCCTAAAACATAATCACATACATTTTCTCCCTCAAAACCCTCAATCCCCTCATTCAAAAACACAAATTTCTCAACAAAATTCATCACCATTCAAACAAAACTTGCTCAAAACAAGATTAAATCACTCCTTTATCAACAAAAGACCATCTAAACATCAAATTCCTCCCAAATTGAATCAATTTTTTAGGGTTTGGGTACAAAATTGAAAATCCTAAAATTGATTAAGGAATTGATTGAAGTTTGAGGGAAACAAGGAGCATTCAAACAAAATCTTGGTTTGTTAATACTAATTTGAGAAGGAGAACACAATGGCAAGGACCAAAGGCGGAAACAAGGCACCCAAGACTCCAAATTTATCAAAGCGACAACAAGCTCTTCTTGCATGTAAGGCTTTGGTGGTGACACACCCAAGGGTGGAAATCCAAGAAATCGCAACTCCTATTGAGGAAGCTACCACACCTTCTCCGGTTATAGAACAATTGCCAAATTTTTCGGAGGTAACTTTCTTAACGATGCTCATAGGAATGCATTTTTATCCCTTACTAGAAAGATTATTGTGGCTACCAAGTTTATATGTCAAGACACTTTATAAAAATTTGGTGTGCTTGAAAGAACTAGAACATTTATCGAGTTCATGAGGTTATTAGCGCTCTTTGAAATGGAAGAATTGACATGCCCTTCATTAACCATGGAGTTCATAAGCTCCTTGAAGGTGTATAAGGTAGAGACTCGACATTTTGTTGATTTCCGTCCTGAAAACAAGAGTAGAAGCATGACTTTGAATGAGTTTGGTAATGTGTTTGGTCTTTTACAATATCACCATTATGAGAAGAAGCCTTTGAAATATGATGCCGCACCCCTTTCGAAAGCTATTACCGGTCGAAGTTTGATTCTTTTCGGGAGTGTCATGCTCTATATGTTAATCATCCGTGCATAAGAGTATGGCACAAGTTTGTGGGCAATACCTTGATTGCTAGAAAAGGCACCAATCACTTCACCGAACTAGATTTTGTCTACCTTGAGTCCTACATGAATATCAATGGAAAGTTCACCAAAAATTACAACATTCTTCAACTATTGCTTGATTGGTGGCTTGAGATTGATAATGGGAAAGACGGAGCGGCCTTCATTGTAAACGGCGGCTTAGTAACGAGGCTAGCTAAGCACTTTAACCCAAATTTCAACAAATATAACTCCTACAAACCGGTTAAAGGGAGCAACCTCCTAGATATGAGCACTATGATAAACAAATTCCATTGGGCCAAGGATGGCAATCTTGACAACAAATTTGAGTGGCTCATCAGAGAAGCTAAGTGCTTTGTCTTGCCTAGCAATATTTGTCGTCTCTCCGTCCGTAGACTAAACTACCTATTGCCCATCTCTAAGGAAGCCGAAGTGATAATGAAGCAACATAGGCAACCAAATGCAAAGCCCTCCTCCTCCTCCATTGTGTCTCCACCATAACCCTTTGCCTCTCAAGAATTCAAACCAAGTGGCTCTAATATCATGATAGGCAACGATTATTTGACCCAACTAATGCAACAAATGCATAAAGAAGCTCATAAAGATCAGGTGAATGCCTACCATGCCCAATATCCACCCCTTATACATTTAGCTAGGCAAGAGCTTCTTGATTCTTCATGTCCTTTGCCTAGTTGGACGGATATGGAGGTATTCTTCCCTAATGCTTCTCAAGATGCCGAAATTGATAGTCGGGTGGCATATGGAAAAGGAGGTTGTTGTTTATGAAGACGGGGAAGGTAGTGATTCTTGCCAAGAAGAAGAAGAAGAAGAGCAAGGTTCAAATGATGATGATGAGAGTGGTAAAGCCTCCGGGTCAATGGAGGTGGATGATGAGGATGATGAAGAAGAAATTGATGATAATGATGAGGATGTCGCCATGAGCGACAATTGAGGGTTGAAAAGCTATTTGGAGGATGCTACATATGAGGGGTTGATCACTTAACTTCAACCTATTCCATTGTGAGTTTCCTACACCTCCTTTAGCTTTGTTTATATCTCTTGTTTTTAAAATTTTAATCTTGATCACTTGTTTTGAGTCCTAGCAACATTTAAAGGACTCCCACCTCGGTTCCATTGAGGTGTCTCATTTATTGTTCCCACTTGTACAATCCAAAATGACAATAAGTTTCATGCATTACATCTTTGCCTCGTGCATAAACTCCCTATTTTTGACACTAGAAATAGTGTCTTGATCGGTTTGGGGTAGTTCAAACACAAGGAATGGGAGTTAATCTAAATTAGCTCTCCAAACAATAAAATCATGCATCATATAGGATGAATTAGAATGCATCACTTGTATATATATGTCATATAGTTTGCATATTAGTGTAGAAATCATGCATTCTCATTTAGCTTGCATAATTTCCTATCGTTTTGACCATTGAGGACAATGCCTATACTAGTTTAGAGATGGGAAATTCTAACTTAACTTTTAAAATAAAAATTGAAAAAAAAAATTGAAAAATTTAGAAAAACACAAAAATATGTTCTTTAGTTCATAAAAACAAAAACCATACAAATTTGAAAATTTTATAAAACCAAAAACATGTTCATTTCCTTTGTAGTGTTGTATTGTATATTGTGTATATACTTGTGTTTGTTTGTCCTCTTATCACATTGGATCGACTACGCCATATCCGAGGCACGAGGAATATGAAGACCGTATGGTATGCTCTTTCCAATTTCCTTTTTCCTCTCTATGTTAATGACTATGTGGCTTTATTTTGATTGATGTAGTACAAACCAATATGTTAAGAGTTGCATGTAGTTTATATGGCATACTAGTTAATAGAAGCATATACATTAGGTTGTATAAATGTTAGTTGCATCATGGCATGTAGTTGCATTTTAGAAAATTTTTGTGAAAACATCTATTTGGGAAACTTGACAAGTGTATATAAGGCCCTTGTAGATACTTTTTCTTCTTGAGACTTTGCTCATTAGAATACCTCTAAAACACCCGAGGATGTGTCATGCAAGTATCCTTTGACCCATGGACTAAGGCCTAGTTAAGAGTACCTTGTGATGTGATGACTCTTTGGCTACCGTTTATTCCAAGGTGACCCTTGAAACCATGCAACCATCTTCCACTTCTATCACACTTTGCGAACAAAAAGGGAATGGGTACAAAAATTGTCAATTTAAGTTCAAATTACAAAAAGAAAATCAAGAAGTTTGCAAATTGCATCAAAGAAAAGAGGAGTACAAAAACAAGAAGTCCTATGCTTCAAATATAAGCACCCTCGTTACAATTTAGGGTGACTTTGAAAATGTTCAAAAAATGCAAAAGTTGAAAAATGTCAAGCATAAAAATTGCCAAACATCAAAGAAATGGCAAAGAAAATTGTTCTAAAAAATGTCAAGTGCCACAAGAAATTGGGGGGAATAACAAAACCAAAAGCAAACTCCCATTATGAAACTCAAAATCTATTGATCCCTTTTTCTATTGAACCCACTTTTGTGCATGGTAGAGAGGGGCCGACCCTTCTTCTTGTCTAGGCAAGAGGGGGAATTCCGCGATCCTACAGTGTTTCTAACATCATAGGGAGTCTACTCTTGATGAAAGCATTTAGCGATTGAGGACAAATGTACCCTAGCTTGACACAACATGGAGGTGATTTATTAGAATCCTTCTAGGCTTAGTAATTTGAAGAAACCATATCTATGATGGAGTGTGTACCCTTAGATTGCTTCCCTTCAAGATAATTCCCGCCACTTAGATGAGGAAAGTGGCTATTCTTTTGTAGATGCATCCATTACCTTCTTTTGAGTGCTTAATGCTTGGATGTATCGCCATTTTGGCAAGCCCCACCTTGCCTTGCAAGAACGAATCTTACCTCATGGTTGTCTTGTTGTGAGTTGAAGGGGCGGAGTGAGACCCGCTAATTATCTCATACCGGTTATATTAGTAGGCTAGTTTAAATAAAGGTCCTAGTTTTAGTCACCTCATTACTCGGGATGAGCAAAGGTTCGGTTTGGGGATGTTTGATGTGACTCATATTTGAGCACATTTAGTCCCCGAATTAACCTCGTTCCTATGCTTTCTAGCACATATTTGGGTCATTTATTATCTTTAGTTTCCCATTTTGCATATTCTTTGAGGTTTTGTGTCCTTGGTAGGACAGGATTGCAAACCTTGCATTTATGGAGCTAAATGGATCGCATCCAATGACCAAGCATCAAAGAGAAGACCGACACTACAAGCCTAAGTAGATAAATAAAGTGAAATGGGCAATGATGAAAAGATCCTTGCATCCCCAACACGATCCTCGCGGATTGCTAAGGAGCCAAACAAGAGAACAACTCTGTCCAACGATCCGAGCGGCCCGAGCATGTTCCGAGCGTACCAAAGTGCCAAGATCCGAGCGGCTTGATCCCAGGACGAGCGGATTGAAGAGCTATGATCCGAGCATCTCCCTAGTGATCCGAGCGGATCGTCTTACAGAATAGGCCTTGCTTCAGCACAGGACGAGCGGATCCTGTTGGGACTAGCATAGACGATCTGCGCATGTCCCTCGGGAGTTGCATTTTCTCAAGTTTTCTTAGAGTCTTAATAGTCATTTAAGCCCTTAGTAACCCTAATCCTTGTACTTAATTTTAGTATAAATACCCCATTGTACTACCTAGATTATCATCCTACCGTAATCAAGTTTTTAATCATCTCTTAATATCATCTTAGTTTAGTCTTAAATTAGTTGTAATACATTTCACAATATTAATCACATCTTAATCTTTCATTAATCTCTCAATTGTTCTTCCTTTTATTTGGGTAATTAGAAGATTATTTGGGTTTATTTGTAGGATTGACAACCTTCCATCAATCATCAAGTACTTCTATTATTCTTTGCTTTATTATATAGATCATCTCCATATGTATAATTCCTTTTTACCCTTGTTTAATTATTGTTAGTCACATCATTTATTCATCATGTTTTGCTTTGTTAGTATGATTGACAACCTTATTAGCATGCTAAACTTGATAATGAGTGAGTAGTTCTTTCACTAGGGTTAATGGGGAAATAGGGGAAACAAACATGGGAATTAATCTATTCTTAATCTAATATGTTTTCATAATTAATTTGCTTGCTTGTTGTGATTTCAACCTATACACATGTTATGTTTGATGAAATGTGAGCCTATGAATCCTTGCATTTTTTGACCATCCCTTATCTTTTCAATGAGGCTTGTAAGATATAAACCAACTCAAGCCTAATTAGACCATGCATAGAGTTGAATAGGAGAAGACTAAGTTGACTTGTAGGTGTTGTACAGTCTAGACGTCTCGGCTCCGGGACCTAAATTCTCCTAGGGATTGTAAGATATTCATTAACTCGATCCCATCAAAACAATAAGTGCTTGCATCTAGTTGAGAACATGTTTGTATATTATATTCCCATGAATCCCCTGTGAACCCATGACACCCTAGTGCTTTTAATCATTTGTTTACAAACCCCTTTAATTGCTTTACTTTATTTTCATTAATTTACATTCATCTTGTTGATTAGTTTAGACCACATCTCATCTCAACCCAATTTGTGACACCCTTAGACATAGCTAGTTACAATTGAAAATCCTACATCAATACTCATCCCTTGGGATCCGACCTTTACTTACCTCTTTACTAAGAGTAGTTTGTAAATTTATAAATATTTTTTTTGTGGTAGCTTTTGACGACGAGTTTATACTGAACCAAAGACACAAGGACAAATAAACACCAACAAATGGTTCGCACACCGAGTTATAAGGACAATGATAAATGGTTCACACAACGAGTCACAAGGACAAAAGAATAAGGACAAATGGTTCACACAACGAGTCACAAGGACTAATTAACAACGACAAATGGTTCGCACAACGAGTTATAAGGACAAGGATAAATGGTTCACACAACGAGTCACAAGGACTAATGAACAAAGAAAAATGGTTCACACAATGAGTCACAAGGATTAATGAACAAGGACAAATGGATCACACAATGAGTCACAAGGACTAATGAACAAGGACAAATGGTTCACACAACAAGTCACAAGGACTAAAGAACAAGGATTAATGGTTAACACGAAAAGTCACCATGACAAGGACAAATGATTCACCCAACGAGTCCCAAGGACTAATGAAAAACAACAAATGGTTCACACAACGAGTTACAAGGACTAATGAACTGTTGGAGCTTGTGTCCTCCACAAACTAGTGTGATAACATTAATAAATCTCTTAAAGGTTCACAAGGGTATACTTCGTATTTTAATCAGTTGATTAACGATTACCTAATAACGGTTGGCTTGCTAGAAAGTTTGACGTTATTATCATATAGATGGCGGTGATCAACTGGCCCCTAAAGGTCACACCAATAGGATGTGTTTGAGAGATGTGGTTATAGAAATATATTCACATTGATGCCTTATATGACTAAACAGTTAGTCAATGTGTTGATGAGACGGTTATTTAATGAAGATTAAATAATATTAGTTGAGACGAATTAACTGTCAATTCGTAAATTGAATATAATAAGTTATATTTAATTAAATGTATGTAATGTTAGCTTGGACGAATTAATCTGTTAATTCGTAATTAAATGTAATCGGTTATATTTAATATCAATCAAATGAATGTGTCATAGTGGTAATAGTGAGGGTACTCAAACCAAGAGGTCATGGGTTCGATCCTCACTAGATGACAATTTAACACATTTTATACATTTTTGGAAAAACCGAAAAAAGAGAAATGGATCTCTCTTATTTCGGTTTGCATTGGGCCGAAAATTAGAAGGGTAAAAATATCTCCCCATTCACTCCTCTTTTTCGATTTGAATAAGAGGAAGAGGGAACTCATTGTTCTACCCTAATAATCCTAACCTAATTTTTCACTGCTTCTTGCCTCCTCTCATCAGAAAAAACACAAAAATAACCTAAAATTTTTCAGAAAATTTAGGAATCGATTCTAGCAAAATCAAAGGGCTTTTCTCGGAGCATCTTGGGTGCCACTGATAGGAGAATATCATTGCGATATTGTTTATAGGCCGAATTAGCTAGGACCGAAGGTTATTTCGTCATCTCTTTACCCTTTTTGTTTATGCAATTTATTTTATGACATGCTTTCATCATGATTAATTCGTTATAGTCCTTATATTTAAAGGGATGCATACAGATAAATCCCACAAGTGGTATCAGAACCAAGGCCACGAATTTTAATTTTGATGATTTTCATAAAATTGTTTGTAAACAATAATTAGGGTTTGCGAAAAAAAAGGTAATCGGCTGGATTTTTTTTTTCAGCCGTGGAATTTTATTTTTTTTCGTTTCCGTTACTCTTCACGGATGAACAGTACTATTTAAAAAAAAAAAAATATTCTGTTTTTTCCTTTCGGTTTCTCCTGAAAAACCGATTAAAGTTTTTTACGGCTGTTTTTGTTTATGCCGATTTGAAAAGCATCCGAGAAAAGAAAATTTTTTTCCTGTTACTGTTCATGTGGTTACTGTTCACAGTGGCCAAAATAAAAAAAATAAAAAAAAATTTGCTTTGTTATGGTTTTTACAGAAAAACCGCAAGAAGAAAGAAATAAAAACAGGCTGTTTTTGTTGTTTTGTCTATCCAGCCGAGAGAAAAGTAAAAAAAAAAAAAATTTGGTTTCTGTTACTGCTCACATGTTGGACAGATTTAAAAAAAAATTGTTTTTTTTTTCGGTTTTAGCTGTAAAATCGAGAAAAGTTTTCTTTGGGTTGTTTCGGTTTTTACGGAGATAAATTTTAAAGAAAATTTTTTGGGTTTGTTGTGGCCAATTAATTATTGTGAAGCGGTTCATAATTCATGGATAACTAATCATTTTAAAGCAGTTTAAAATTTTGACGGATTAAATTCATATTACAAGTTTAATATGAATTAAGATTGAAATTAATGTGATTAATTGAGGAATTGTCACTTAATTTGATAATTTAAATGGGTGGTTTGGATAAAATTAATCTACATAATTAAAGAATTATGTCTTGCATGTTTAATTTTTTTTAGTTGATGCATTTTATTTAGTTGAATGAATCGTTTGAATGGTTTAATTTACGTATTTTTGCAATCGGTTGTAATTTGTAATACTTAGTGTGACCTTAGTCAAATTATGTTTTCGTAATGAAGGAAACATAATTTTTATGTAATTATGAGATCTCGAATCTCTTTTTTTTTTTCTCTTTAGTTTTGGGTTTTTGAAATTAGAATGTAATAAATAGGTTTATTAAGTAATTTTATTTATTGTAATTTCAAAGAAGACTAAAGATGGAGGTTGGAGCTCACTCCCGCTACATGGATCAAGATGGAACATCAAGACAAGCTTCTCGGGTCCAAGGATGGATTCCAAACTTGTATTTATGTTCATTTTGATAGGATAGGCCACACTAGGACTCTATTATTGTTTTTACATTTTACTATTCTTATTGTTTTTCATTCACATGCTAGTTAATGCATCATATTCCGCCTAAACCAAACCACCTACTACTAAAATGCATGAAAATTGACTCATATAGATTGTATGTTAGTTTTCATGGACATACAGATGTCACATATTTATTAAGCCATCACCTTAGTTTATTCATTCACGCATGCTAGATATTAGTTCACTTAAAATGAATTAAAATAAAGTTGATGGGATCTTCCTCTAAAACGGAAATTGAGATTAGTCTTTATAAGGACAAATAACTATGAATCCCTTCTTCGTCGGTAGGCATAATATGACCCCTTCTACGTTGGGTAAGTAGTTTGTGTTGACTTAGTTTATCTCAACATTATAGTCCGAAGTGTTTCTCGTGATTATAATGGACTAAAGATAGAATTTACAGAAATTTATAGACCAAGAATTCTAAAGGTAGAATTAGCCAAGAGGTGGGCTTATCAATTTACAGAAATTGAGTCTTGGGATCATTTATATAATTCTTGAGGAAGGTCAATTGTATAAATGCATGAGTCTTCGTGTTATAACAGTATTGCATTAGACTTAAAAATCAAATCGATGCATAGGTTTATTATTCAATTTTCTTTTCGCAGTGTAGAACACGTTAATTTTCTTGTTACAACAAATGGTCGGAAATAACGAAATCTCAATGCCAAGTGCCACACTTGATCGCGTCTGGTGAAAGCTTTTATGGATAACATGAATCAGTTCACACGTCTGAAAAATGACGGGTCCAACTTTACGGATCGGGAGGCAAAGACTACGGAATGCCGCCATTCTTTGACGGTAAGCTCAGGTACTTAATCGAGCCAATACCGTAAACCCAAGCCCCAATGCAGGAGTCAATGAGTCACTCGCTTATAGTGATTTCGTTATCGAAGCGGGTGCGATAAAGAACGTACTCATCTTTGCAATGGAAACCAATTTGCAGAGACGCTTCAATGCCCAAGGTGCAAACAAGATTTTCACCACGCTCACTAAGGAATTCTCAAAGGCACCGAGAATCGTTACTTATGAGCATACATGTCGCTTCTTTGATGCGAAACTCCAGAAGGGCCAACCGGTTAGCCCACACATTCTTCACATGATTGAGAATGTCGAGAAGCTGGAGGCACTGAATTGTAAAATCAGTGAGAGCATTGTCATTGACCGAATGCTTCATTCTCTTCACGATGGTTTTGCCCTTTTCAGGGCGAACTACTACATGAATGACTTGAAAAAGAGTCCTCATGAGCTACACTCCCTTCTCGTATAGACCGAGAAGGATATGAAATTGAGTGGGAGCATGAAGCAGGATGTTCTCACGATTTACAACAAGGGTAAAGGTAAGGGCAAGGCTCATGGCGACCTAGCTGTAAGTAAGCCAAAGTTTAAGAAGCCAGGAAACGGTAAGAGTGCGCCTGGTGAGACTAGTGGCTCACAGGGCAAGGCAAAGAGCAAGGGCGGTGACATAGAGTGCCACCATTGTCACAAGACTGGACATTGTAGGAGGAACTGTCCCGTCTACCGTGAGGACATCAAAGCAGGCCGCGTTGTTCCTGTTGGTATGTCATCTTATATTCATATGATTGAGATTAACCATGCAAGTTTCGGAACTTGGGTACTTGATACTGGTTGTGGTTGTCATCTGTGTAATCATTTGCAGGGCCTAAAGAACATCATACCTCTCGAAAAAGGTGATGTGGACCTGCGAGTCGGGAATGGAGCACGAGTTGTCATTGTCTCGAAGGGAACATATGTAATCCAACTCCCTAGTGGTTTTGAGTTATTTTTAAATAACTGTTACTATGTACCCAGTTTGTCTAAGAACATTATTTCAGTTTCCATACTTGCTAAAGACGGTTTTGCATTTTCAATTAAGGATAATAGCTGTATTTTCTCTTTCAATGAAATGATTTATGGCAAAGCAGTTTCCATGAATGGAATTTACATCTTAGACCAAACCACGGAAGTATTACACGTGAATAATAAGAAAATAAAGGTTGGTGACAAAGATCAAACCTATCTATGGCATTGTCGAATGGGACACATAAATGAGAAACGCGTGAAGAAACTCGTCGATAATGGGACTATTCCCGCATTCGATTTTTCTACATATGGTACGTGTGAATCATGTCTCATTGGCAAGATGACTCGAATTTCCTTCAAAGGTGTTGGAATGCGCGCTAGTGACCTATTAGGACTCATACATACTGATGTTTGTAGACCTATGTCAATTACCGCTAGAGATGGCTATAGATATTTTATCACTTTCACGGACGATTTGAGTAGATACGGATATGTCTACTTAATGAAGCATAAAAGTGAGTCCTTTGAGAAATTCAAGGAATACCAGAACAGGGTTCAGAACCAACTGGGTAGAAAGGTTAAAGCACTCCGTTCAGATCGGGGTGGCGAATATCTTTCAAATGAGTTTGATCAACACCTTAAAGACTGTGGAATCGTACTACAGTTAACTCCACCTGGAACACCTCAATTAAATGGTGTGTCCGAACGGAGAAATCGAACCTTACTGGATATGGTTCGATCCATGATGAGTCACACGGTAGTGCCTGATTCATTATGGGGTTATGCTCTTTGTCATTTTGCTCTTATACTTAACCGAAGTCCGACTAAGCTGTCGACAAGACTCCATATGAAATGTGGAGGGGAACGGTCCCTAACTTGTCCTTTATTCGGGTTTGGGGCTGCGAGGCTTATGTCAAGTGGAGATACGAGGATAAGCTCGGCCCGCGATCGGTCAAGACATACTTTATAGGTTATCCAAAAGGAACATTTGGTCATTACTTCTATTCGCCTACCGAACATCGAGTTTTTGTTGCGGCTAGTGCGACGTTCTTAGAGAAAGAATTTCTCGAGAACAAGAAAAGTAATAGAACCTTCGAGCTGTCGGAGGTTCCAGAACCAACAACCGAGGAACAGATAGAGGAAGTTGTTCCTCCAACTGATGATACGGTTAATATTCCTGAGGAACCTAGGAGGTCGGGTAGAGTCTCTAATCCTCCGGACAGATACATTGGTATGGTCGAGGAGAATGACGTTTTACTCCTGGAAAGTAATAAACCCGCTACCTATAAAGGTGCCATGACCTGTTCCAACTCAAAGCTATGGCTCGAAGCCATGCAATCAGAGATGGACTCCATGTATGATAATAACGTACGGAATCTAGTTGATTTACCTAATAAGGTAAAACCTCTACAGTGCAAATGGCTTTACAAAATAAAGCGTTCTGTAGACACGCAACCAGATACCTATAAGGCACGACTAGTGGTAAAAGGTTTCACTCAAGTGCACGGATTGCATTATGATGAGATTTTTGCACCTGTAGTCATGCTACGTTCCATTCGGACTATCTTAGCGATTGCCGCCTTTCATGACTATGAAATTTGGCAAATGGATGTAAAATTCGCCTTCTTAAACGGTTATTTGGAGGAAGAGTTGTACATGGTGCAACCCGAAGATTTCATAGATCCTCAACATCCTAAGAAAGTATGCAAGCTTAAGCGTTCCATTTATGGACTTAAGCAAGCTTCTCGGAGTTGGAATCATCGTTTCGACCAAGTAATGAAAGAGTATGGTTTTACTTGATCGGTCGAGGAACCATGCTTATATACCAAGTCGAGTGGGAGTAAGATTGTATTCTTGATATTGTATGTCGATGACATACTCTTGATTGGGAATGACATTCCTCTTCTATCTTCGGTTAAAGGATGGTTGAAGAACCATTTCCAGATGAAAGATCCGGGTGAGGCACAACGCATTTTGGGAATCCGTATCTACCGAGATAGATCACGACGGACGTTATCACTTAGTCAGGAGTCTTATTTGTATAAGATTCTTGAGAGGTTCAGCATAACCAACTTCAAGAAGGGGAACCTTCCAATGACGTTCTGGGATGCAGTTGAGCAAGTCTCAGTCACCCACGACGCCTAAAGGGATTGAGCGCATGAGTCGTGTTCCTTATGCATCTGCAATAGGATCAATCATGTATGCCATGATATGCACACGTCCAGACGTGGCATATGCATTGAGTATGACGAGTCGGTACCAAAAGAATCCAGGTGAAACACATTGGATAGCTGTTAAAAATATCCTCAAGTACCTACGGAGGAGTAAGGATAGGGTATTGACTTATGGAGGAGATACTAAGCTATGCGCAATCGGTTACGCAGATGCTAGCTTCCAAATGGATCGAGATGATTAGAAATCTCAGTCTAGATTCGTTGTTACTCTTAATGGTGCTGCGGTCAGCTGGAATAGTTCGAAACAGGAAGTTGTAGCAGATTCTACTACTGAGCCATTGAAATATGATAAGCATGGAGGGCACGTTATTTCCATGAGAATTAAATGTGTACCTGAGTTATAGTAGTTGATTATGAATTCGATACGTTATCTTTTTCATAAACTATTTATAACTTCATCCTTTTTATAATATTTTGTTTTTCATGTGGATTGTACTGACAACATTGAACGCCACAAAGTGAACTGAATTACATTATATTTGTTTTGGTCCGTACTCACCAATGTGAGCTGATAACTCCGGCTATTATATTTTGTAGTCGATTGATGGTGGGTTCAACGAGCCATAAGTCAAACGGTTAACTGATCGATCACAGATGCGAGATTATAACGATACCTCGTAGGACAACTTTTTGTGTCAACGTAATGGAGTCCTAAATGTTTAAAAACATTCGGTGCCAGGTCGTAGATAGGACATCCATTGTGTTCCTAGAGTCGATTCTTTTGACTATCGACTGTCTCTTGAGATTAAGGCAGTTTTTGGGTGACTTTGGTTTCTTTCTCACGGTCTGCCGTAACTGGAGGCTAAGTAGATTTTTTCTCGGTCATTTCATACTGTGCTTACATCTGCAGGATTAAAGTTGAGGAAAATATCCAACCCTTATCAGGTATAGTTATTTCTCAGGGCCACTCGAGGAGTTGTAACTGAAATGCATGGCCATGCTCGAATGATGATTCGTTTATCAGTTAAGTTACTCTCTAGTCGGGGAAAACACTCTTGATGATGATCGCTTGCAAAATACGACCTTTGTGAATACGGATTTGCAAATTGTTTTACATTGAGTGGGAGAAATTTTAGGATATGAGAATCGGTTATCGCACATACACTTGTGAGGACAAGTGGGAGTTTGTTGGAGCTTGTGTCCTCCACAAATTAGTGATATACTTCGTATTTTAATCAGTTGATAATCAGTTGATTACCTAATAACGGTTGGCTTGCTAAAGGTTCACAAGGGTATACTTCGTATTTTAATCAGTTGATTAACGATTAGCTAATAACGGTTGGCTTGCTAGAAAGTTTGACGTTATTATCATACAGATGGCGGTGATCAACTGGTCCCTAAAGGTCACACCTATAGGATGTGTTTGAGAGATGTAGTTATAGAAATATAATAACATTGATGCCTTATATGACTAAACAGTTAGTCAATGTGTTGATGAGACAATTATTTAATGAAGATTAAATAATATTAGTTGAGACGAATTAACTGTCAATTCGTAAATTGAATATAATAAGTTATATTTAATTAAATGTATGTAATGTTAGCTTGGACGAATTAATCTGTTAATTCGTAATTAAATGTAATCGGTTATATTTAATATCAAAAAGATGAATGTGTCATAGTGGTAATAGTGAAGGTACTCAAACCAAGAGGTTATGGGTTCGATCCTCACTAGATGACAACTTAACACATTTTATACATTTTTGGAAAAACCGAAAAAAGAGAAATGGATCTCTCTTATTTCGGTTAGCATTGGGCCGAAAATTAGGAGGGTAAATATATCTCCCCATTCACTCCTCTTTTTTGGTTAGAATAAGAGGAAGAGGGAGCTCATTGTTCTACCCTAATAATCCTAACCTAATTTTTCACTGCTTATTGCCTCCTCTCATCAGAAAAAACACAAAAATAACCTAAATGTGTTCAGAAAATTTAGGAATCGATTCTAGCAAAATCAAAGGGCTTTTCTCGGAGCATCTTGGGTGCAACTGATAGGAGAATATCATTGCGATATTGTTCATAGGCCGAATTAGCTAGGACCGAAGGTTATTTCGTCATCTCTTTACCCTTTTTGTTTATGCAATTTATTTTATGACATGCTTTCATCATGATCAATTCGTTATAGTCCTTATATTTAAAGGGATGCATACAGATAAATCCCACATGAACAAGGAGAAATGGATCACGCAATGAGTCATAGAGACTAATGAACAAAGACAAACGATTCACACAACCAGTCATAATGACAAGGACAAATGTTTAACAGAACGGGTCACAAGGACTAATTAACAAGGAAAAATGATTCAGACAACGAGTCACATAGACTAATGAACAAGAACAAATAGTTCACATAACGAGTCACAAGGACTAATGAACAAGGACAAATGGATCACACAATGAGTCACATGGACTGTGAACAATTATAAATGGTTCACACAACGTGTTACAATGACTAATGAACAAGGACAAATGGATAGCACAACAATTCACAATGACAAGGACAAATGGTTCACACAACGAGTCACAAGGCCCAATGAACCATGACAAACGGTTCACACAACGAGTTACAATGACTAATGAACAAGGTCCTATGGTTCACACAACGAGTCACAAGGACTAATGAACAATGAGAAATGGTTAACACGACAAGTTACAATGACAAGGACATATGATTCAAACAACGAGCCATAAGGACTAATGAAAAAGGAGAAATGGTTCACACAACGAGTCACAAGGACTAACGAACAAGGACAAATGGGTCACACAATGAGTCACAAGGACTAATGAACAAGGACAAATGGATCACACAACGAGTCACAAGGACTAATGAACAAGGACAAATGGATCACACAATGAGTCACAAGGGTTAATGAACAAGGACAAACGATTCACACAACGAGTCGCAATGACAAGGACAAATGTTTAACACAGCGAGTCACAATGACTAATTAATAAGGACAAATGGTTCACACAGTGAGTCAGAGAGACTAATGAACAAGGATAAATGGATAGCACCATAAGTCTTAATAACAAGGACAAATGGTTTAGACAAAGAGTCACAAGGACTAATGAACAAAGACAAATGGTTTACACAACGAGATACAATGATTAATGGACAAGGACAAATGGTTACCACAACAAGTCACAATGACAAGGATAAAATGTTCACACAACGAGTCACAAGGACAAAAGAACAAGGACAAATGGTTCACACAACGAGTCACAAGGACTAATTAACAACGACAAATGGTTCGCACAACGAGTTATAAGGACAAGGATAAATGGTTCACACAACGAGTCACAAAGACTAATGAACTAGGACAAATGGATCACACAATGAGTCACAAGGACTAATGAACAAGGACAAATGGTTCACACAATGAGTCACATGGACTAATGAACAAGGACAAATGGTTAACCCGAAATGTGACCATGATAAGGACAAATGATTCACACAACGAGTCCCAAGGACTAATGAAAAAGTACAAATGGTTCAAACAACGAGTCACACGAACTATTGAACAAGGAGAAATGGATCACACAATGAGTCACAAGGACTAATGAACAAGGACAAACGATTCACGTAACGAGTCACAATGACAAGTACAAATGATTAACACAACCTGTCATAAGGACTAATTAACAAGGATAAATGGTCCAAACAAGGAGTCACTTAGACTAATAAACAAGAACAAATGGTTCACATAACGAGTCACAAGGACTAATGAATAAGGACACATGGATCACACAACGAGTCACATGGACTAATGAATAATGACAACTGGTTCACACAACGAGTTACAATGACTAATGAACAAGGGCAAATTGATAGCACAACAACTCACAACGACAAGGACAAATGTTTCAAACAACGAGTCACAAGGACTAATGAATAAGGACAAATGGTTACCACAACAAGTCACAATGGCAAGGATAAATGGTTCAGACAACGAGTCACAGGGACTAATAAACAAGGACAAATGGTTCACAGAATGAGTCACACGGACAAAAGAGCAAGGACAAATGGTTCACACAACGAGTCACAATGACTAATGAACAACGATAAATGGTTCACACAACGAGTTATAAGGACAAGGATAAATGGTTCACACAACGAGTCACAAGGACTAATGAACAAAGACAAATGGTTTACACAACGAGTCACAAGGACTAATGAACAAGGACAAATGGTTCTCACAACGAGTTACAATGACAAGCAAAAATGGATCACCCAACGAGTCACAAGGAGTAATGAACTGGAACAAATGGTTCACACAATGAGTCACAAGGACTAATAAAAAGGGACAAATGGTTCACACAACGAGTCACAATGACTTATGAACAAGGACAAATGGTTCACACATCGAGTCATAAAGAGTAATGAACAAGGTCAAATGGTTCACACAACGAGTCACAAGGACTAATGAATAAGTATAAATGGTTAACACGACAATTAACAATGACAAGTACATATGATTCAAACAACGAGTCATAAGTGTTGGAATATGTGTCCTCCGACAATAATGCGATCACAACTGTCGATCATGATGATCACATGTTTAAGTCTCATTTTAAGAATACATGTGGGAAGTAATATTTTACTGTCAACTGGTCCACATATATCGGTAATGATTGGCTGACTAGAGTTTGACATTCTGTCGTCGTGCGACGGTGGTGATCGATTGATCCCCTTAGGTCATACCTAAAGGGTAACACTCTTAATTGATTATTTAATTAATCGTATGACGATACGGGTTAATTAAATTACTTAAAATTGACGGACGATTTTTGAAGTAATATTTACGTGTCTCATTGTAATTTGATTAAATTAGATACGATCTAAGTAATCAAATTGTTTTATTACTTAAATGAAATTATTTTTTACGGAAACAATTGAAACGGAATGAATTGATTAATATAAATACAGAATGTTATATTTTTTGACTCGGGAACCCATTACGGTACAAATAATTATGAATTACTAGGTTAATTTTATAAGTGACATATTTTATTAATATGTTGATTTTTAATTGTTAAAAATACATTTGATATACCAAATGTCATGAAACATGTTACATGTGACAAATTGACAAAATAATGTGTAAAATGGATTTCCCATTTTGCACTATATGTACCGAAATTTAGGGTGTATTTGGATAAATATTGTGTTGATTAATTAAGTGGAAAACATAATCATTTAACCTAATACATAGCCATGCAAACCTAGTTGTTTTTTTGTGAAGAGCAACTTGATCATGCATTGGCTAATAACACCCCCCCCCCCCCCTACCCGGTTTTTCAAAGAGAAAATGCCAAAGGGTTTTTCTCTATAATTTGTCTAATATACACTACTTGAATGCTAGTGTATTTTTCATTCCATCATCTAAAAATATAGAGTTCTTAGAGAGATAAAAATCACTTCTTTTCTCCCTTCTCTTAACCCAAATTAAGAGACCAAAATCAATATTTTTGGGTCAATTTTATATAGATTAATATTGTTCTAGTATTAATAATATTAATTTTATTAAGAGGTTATCTTGGGTATTATTCCTTGGGAGGGATTCTATACTTGAATCCTTTGTTCATCCAATATTTGGAGAGCTCAAGAACAAGTGAGTAGGAGAACTCATTTGTGTCCATATATCCGATTTCTCAATGTAAGAAAACCGATTTCTTATTTATCTTTATTCATGTTTGCATGCATAAGATCCAAACTAATTTTATGACTAAATTAAATTGTAACATATAAGAATATGTTGTAATAATGAGATATAGATTTCTAACAAGAGGTATCAACAGCCTTAGGTTGTTTGCATGCAAATCGGTTATAGTTTTTCCGAGTTATACGATTAACATATAAAACTTGTAAATTTGTGTTTATTATGATATATCACGAAATAAATTATGCATGTTAAAGTTTCTGATCCTAAAATGTATTTAGGATATTTTGGTCAATTTATGGATTTTTATTGTTCATTTTATATAATAATGGCATTAAAAATGTGATTTTATGATAAAAATGTCATTTTCGGACTAAAATTAGCTAAAATTCGATTTTCCCAGTGGTTTATGGATATGTTTTCACATATATTATTTTTAGATGACCTGTAAAGTTTCATAATTTTATGAGTTAATATGTTCGAAATATGGATTTTTCATGATAAAATCGAATTTAAATGATAAAATAGGTTAATATGATAAATATTTCGAGTCTGGTCATACAAATTTAGTATGTTGTCACATGAAATTTGACAAGATTTGTGTAAAATAATAGGATATAACAAAGTCTTTATGCATGATTTATGAATTTTTGATGAAAAATAGCATAAATAGTGACCTTAATTAGTGAATAATTGCTAAAACATACTTCATGACTAAGGAAAAACGTCACATGTTGCATTTTATTACCTTTTTTAAATCTAAAATTGAAAAGTTAATAAATATAATTTTTCTCATATTTTTATGATAATAATTCATAAATCCGATCAACCGCAACATTGTTTTTCCCGATAAATTTCGAAATTTTTAACCTAAGTTTTTGAACATTATGAGTGTCATGGTATTTTTTTCCAAAATGTTCATGAGTTTAAATTTTAAATTTTGAATTTATTTGAAATTTTGAGTCCATTAATGAACAATTTTAAGAAATATAAGTTAATTATTGTCAATATGTTAGTGGAGACTAATCTTGAGTTCTAAGATGGTTAGGGTAATTAACTAATACATAAATGTGATTTTAAGTAATTTTTTGTGATTTTAAAAGGTTGAATCACGCAAATCCGTAAAAACCGTTTAATATACGATATTGACTCCTTAAAGACGATTTAGCATAAAATTGGGCATGTTCATACATATTATAATGCTACATTTTATTTATGAATGTCATAATTTTATTTTATGAAATTTTTGAATTATGTAATTTTACTTAGTATGGCCTTAGTTTTTAATTGGTATTACCCGAAATGTATGGGAATATCGATTCGGTTGTAATTTTTTGTGATCTCGTATCACCGTTTTGTAATTTAATAGATATATTTTATTTTAATTACAAATGTATAATAGGAAATTATGTAATTTGTTATGTAATTTATTTATTCCGGAGATCCTTGAAGACGGCGCCACTTAAGAAGCCGATCCATTAAAGACGGTGTTACCTCGAGATACGTGCCAAAACCGAAGTTCAAGGGACCAATGGAGTTGGTTTCCGAATTTGTAATAGTTTATTAGATTTACTATTTTTAGGAAGGCTATACTAGGATTTATTTTTATGCTTTGCATTTTATTTATATGTTGCATGCATCGCTAAATCGCCATAACTAAAACATGCATTATCATTTTAATCGAGTTTATCAACCGTGTGAATTATAATTATCGTAGTTCACCGCTTTAGTTCACTTAAAACGTGATAGATAATAAATTGACATGACCTCTCGCTAAAATTAAACAATTGAGACTTAGCCTTACCAAAAGGTAGAAACCATGAAAACCTATTTCTCGAGGGAGTGCACTCGGCCCTACCGGGGTACAAACCTTGTTACGTAGGGGAAGTGGGTGATAAATGTCTATCCACCGAATTCATGTTGATAAAGGATGAATCGGCCCTACCGTGCCCAAGTTGATGTGGATTTGGATCATGGACACATTTATTCGAAATTTTGATTGAGCTCAACGGAAGTATTCGTGACCGTAGGCGCATGTGTTCCGGGCTAAAGATAAATGTTACTGTAATTTTATCGACCAAGAGTTCTAAAACTAGAATCGATTAAAGCGTTAATCCACCGAGTTATATTAATATGGGATGAATCGGCCCTACCGTGCCCAAGTTAATATGAATTTGGGTCTTGGAGTCATTTATCAAGTTGGGTAGAGGTCACTAGATAAATGCAATAAAACTTGTTTAAATTCAATTTTTATGAGTATTATTATTTTGAAAACGACATATGTTTTATTCCTTCAATTCTCATTTTGTAGATCGCATCTATTTCTCATAACAAATGGCCACTCCAAACATCAACGCCACACCTCTCACTAATACTTCATGGATCCGATCCTTCATGGATCGTTGTAAACTTGAAAAGAATGGGTCAAATTTCTCCGATTGGGATGTCCAACTCAAATTAGCCGCCCAAGGTGACAACAAACTTCGTTACCTCACCGAGGCCTCTCCACCCGAACCTAATGCTAGGTCGAGTGCCGCTACTAGGGAAGCATATGAGGCTTACCACAAGGAGTCCGCCGCAATGAAAAATATGTTGATCTTTGCGATGTAGGCGGATCTCCAAAGGAGAGCCTTTAAAATGGGCACCGCTAATGAAATCTATTCCAAGCTTGTGACAATGTTTTCACAAACTCCGCGGATCGTCCAATATGAGGCGACCGCGGCATTCTTTGATGTCGACTTTAAGGAGGGCCAAAAGGTTAGCCCTCACGTGCTCAAATTGATGGAGCTAGTCGAGACTTTGAAGATTCAAAAGGTTGAAATCCCCAAAGAGCTCATTGTAGATAGGATTCTACACTCCTTATCCAAAGTCAAGGCATATGTTCAATTCCGGGTGAATTTTAACATGCAAGACAAGGACATGTCTCTTGAAGAGTTGCACAAGTTACTTGTGCAAGCCGAAAGAGACATGGGGTTAAATGTTAACCCACCTAAGGATGTGCTTAATATAAGCACCAAGACAAAAGGGGAAGTTCAAAAAGAATGGGAAGAAAGGTAAGAAGCAAGCTCCCACTTTCACCAAGGCTAAGACTTTTGAAGCTAGAACTTCCAAGATCAAGAAGGGACCTCTTAATAAATGCCATTATTGTAATGGTGTTGGACATTGGAAGAGGAATTTTTCCAAGTATCTTCGTGACATCAAAGCTGGAAAAATCACTCCAGTAGGTAAATGACTATCCTTTCTTTTATGTTTCTAAATTCAACTATGGTATTGTGATACAAAGTTGTGATAATGTATCCCCTTTTTATTGTAAATAGGGCCTCCACCAAGCAAGGACAAGGGAAAGAAAAAGCAAGCTTGAGAAACCATCAAGAAGCTAGGAGTAGCTTCCATGAAGCTTGACTTTTTATTGTCTTATTTTAATTTATGTTTCGGATTTTTAGAACCTTTTGATTTCCTTGTTCGACATGGAAATGTTTGATAATTTCTAAAACAATTGTTGTATTTTGGATTATGGTGGCTTGGTTTGCAACCCAAGTCACCCGTTTTATCGTATTTTTCTTGTTCTAAAAATTCGTCTATATTTGCTTGCACATAGAAACATATGATCATCCACTTAAAGTGATCTAATAGACAACTATAATGATGGGATTCATTATATGTCCACAAGTTTAAGGCTTGTGCATGATCAATTAAAAAGTGATGATTGAGTTGATGAACTCTCTTAAAGGAATGTCAATCACCAAGTACACTTATCAAATCTAAAACTATTAGTCAACCTATGAGATAGTCCTCCTTATACTTCAAAATCATCATTTGTGTCTCATAAGCTATCTTTGAATCTTTAGTGTATTTATTCTAAAGATAGAGTGGGAGAAAAATGAAGACACAAAGAACACAAAGCAAATTTGTATACTTGTGTAAATGAGATCTACGCAAGAAAGAATGATTTGTATACCTATATAGAGAGTGCACACGAATAGATTAGATCTATGGTCTCGAATAGATGAAATCTACATGACAAAAGAAACCAACTGAAGTAATCAAAAGAATATGTTCTCAAGATAACTACACGAGGAGACCAAAAGAAAGTTTTGGAAGAAGAATGACTAATGTAAAGTCTTAACAAGAGATTTTACTAGTTTATGAGCGAATTTTGACCAATAGTTTCAATATTGATATTTACTTAAGAGCCTAAATGAAACAAAGTTGCATCCTCTAAAATAAATGTTATTTATGAGTAAAGTTGCAAAGAAAGATATACCGATATCTACAAAAGCTAAATTAATTGTTAACCACGCTAGTGTCATTACTTAACCTCATTATGAAAATGAAATGCTTAAACCTCCTTCCAGAAAAGGGTATTTTGAGAAGGGCGTATATTAAATGAAATTCACATTTAAATAATGACATTGCTACGCATCATTATAAATTGAATGAGTTTGAGATTAAAATCTATTTCCATAAGTTTAAGATTGAAACCTTTTCAAAATAGGTATTTTGAAAGGGTATGCTGGGAACATATATGGTTTTATCTTAATAACTTGGCAAAGCAAAATATATTTCAATTCTTGAAATATTTCGATTGAGTAGTCAATTGCGAAACATGTGGAATTAAGCGGGAGTTGGAAAGTATCATGTGAGGACATGGAATTTAGTGGGAGCAATCATCTTATAAAAATTTATAACTCATTACTCATTGAGAATGACGAGCTGATACTATATTTCACAAACAAGTATTTGAGTTTTCAGTTCTGGATGAAAATGGACTATGATGAATCCAATCACATCATGAGATGTTGGATAGGTATTGAGATATACACATCAAATCAACAAGAAACGTAGGTTATTCATATCGATGTAAATAGAATTACCATAAGCAGTCATGGTCATTCATTGAACCTAAGATGGTTGATCACATGATTATAAATTACTAATGTTTCCGCCATTAGAATAATCATGCACATGTCTAATAATGAATCATATGCATAAGAGCATGATGATTCATTGGCAAGCCATAGAAGAATCGTCATGAATTCTCGAGGAGAACTAATGAGCGATTCCAGTGATGGACAGAACTCTCTGGTATGTGACAAGGGGTTACACATATTGAAGTTCGATCACACGTAAGGATTTATGAAAATCCTAAGTTATTCAAGCTAAAAGGAGAAATAAGAAGCTTTGAAAAATACTTAGTTGAAGTAAGAAGTTACTCAAAACTGATATTTTCTAATATGCTAGGACTTATGAGCAGTGCTAGGCTAATCATCTTGACAATTGTTGCAAGACCCTGCAAAACGTATACCTAGTGCATTGCGAAATGGTAGAACACTTGATCAGTGCAAGTTATATCATCCACCACAAATTCGTTGGTTATGTGATAAACAACAAGAAAGTTCTTTCAAGATAAAGAACCTAAACCAAGGTTGGGAACCTATATATGTGTACTTGGTAAGGTTCATGCTATGAGAGATAACATGAATATAAAGGACAATGCAATATAAGAAGTTTGAACACATGGACACATGGTATGTTAAACCTCTATTGAAATCGACTAGTGTTTACACACTTACGATATGCATCACAAGGTTGTAATATGGTATTGACTACCTGAATGTGATGTCGACATTTGTCGTTTGAGTTATTAACTCACCTTATACTTTGTTACATCCAAACGGGTTGTAGAGACAATTGAACCCCGTTAAAGTGAACACGGATGAGCATTGTATTCGACCATAGGTACTTACATGAGGTGACATCTCGAAGTGACTAGAATGTGATGCGATTGATGGCAAGTTCAAGTGCCATGGAGTCATATGAGAATGACTAGTCGATCACATAGGCAGACTGTTATGAACACTATGTCGGGCCTTATGACCGCTTATAGAGTTCTGGCAACTTTATATAGCCTGGTCGTGGCAAGAGCTACTATAGTATTCTAATGAGTCGATTCTTTTGACTAAAGACTGTTCACCTAAGATGGCACAGTTTCAGATTAACTTTTATTTGTGTTACTACGACCTTCGTAAATGGGGTCAAATGGGCATATTTTGGGTTATGATGGCTGTGGCTAGTCGAAGGGAATGAGTGCGATAGGAATTGTCCACCCCTAGTCAGGGTTATAACAATATCTCAGGGCCACTTGAGGAGTAATGAACTGGAAATGCGTGGCCACGCTCGGAAGATATCCATGGTAGATAAATCTGGTCAATTAGTTATTCTCCAGATCGAGGAAACCACTCTCGATATGATCACTTGCAAGTACGACCTGAAAGACACCTTGCATTGAGTGGGAGATAGTAATAGGACAAGAGAATTGGTGACGCACACTTGTCGAGGACAAGTGGGAGATTGTTGGAATATGTGTCCTCCGACAATAATGCGATCACAACTGTCGATCATGATGATCACATGTTTAAGTCTCATTTTATGAATACATGTGGGAAGTAATACTTTACTGTCAACTAGTCCACATATATCGGTAAAGATTGGCTGACTAGAGTTTGACATTACTGTCGTGCGAAGGTGGTGATCAGTTGATCCCCTTAGGTCATACCTAAAGGGTAACACTCTTAATTGATTATTTAATTAATCGTATGACGATACGAGTTAATTAAATTACTTAAAATTGACGGACGATTTTTGAAGTAATATTTACGTGTCTCATTGTAATTTGAATAAATTAGATACGGTCTAAGTAATCGAATTGTTTTATTACTTAGATGAAATTATTGTTTACGGAAACAATTGAAACGGAATGAATTGATTAATATAAATACAGAATGTTGTATTTTATGACTCGGGAACCAATTACGGTACAAGTAATTATGAATTACTAGGTTAATTTTATAAGTGACATATTTTATTAATATGTAGATTTTTAATTGTTAAAAATACATTTGATATACCTAATGTCATGAAACATGTTACATGTGACAAATTGACAAAATAATGTGTAAAATGGATTTCCCATTTTACACTATATGTACAGAAATTTAGGGTGTATTAGGATAAATATTGTGTTGATTAATTAAGTGGAAAACATAATCATTTAACCTAATACAATAGCCATGCAAACCAAGTTGTTTTTTGTGAAGAGCAACTTCATCATGCATTCGCTAATACCACCCCCCTACCCGGTTTTTCATAAAGAAAATGCCAAAGGGTTTTTCTCTATAATTTGTCTAATATACACTACTTGAATGCTATTGTATTTTTCATTCCATCATATAAAAATATAGAGTTTTTAGAGAGATAAAAATCACTTCTTTTCTCCCTTCTCTTAACCGAAATTAAGAGACCAAGATCAATATTTTTGGGTCAATTTTATATAGATTAATATTGTTCTAGTATTAATAATATTAATTTTATTAAGAGGTTATCTTGGGTATTATTCCTTGGGAGGGATTCTATACTTGAATCCTTTGTTCATCCAATATTTGGAGAGCTCCAGAACAAGTGAGTAGGAGAACTCATTTGTGCCCATATATCCGATTTCTCAATGTAAGGAAAACGATTTCTTATTTATCTTTATTCATGTTTGCATGCATAAGATCCAAATTAATTTTATGACTAAATTAAATTATAACATATAAGAATATGTTGTAATAATGAGATATAGATTTCTAACAATAAGGACTAATGAAAAATGATAAATGGTTCACACAACGAGTCACAAGGACAAATGAACAAGGACAAATGGATCACACAACGAGTAATAAGGACTAATGAACAAAGACAAATGGATCACACAACGAGTCACAAGGACTAATGAAAAGGGACAAATGGATCACACAATGAGTCACAAGGGTTAATGAACAAGGACAAACAATTTACACAACGAGTCGCAATGACAAGGACAAATGTTTAACACAATGAGTCATAAGGACTAATTAATAAGGACAAATGGTTCACACAACGAGTCACAAGGACTAATGAACAAAGACAAATGGTTCACACAACGAGTCACAAGGACTAATAAAAAAGGACAAATGGTTCACACAACGAGTCAAAAGGACTAATGAACAAGGACAAATGGTTCACACATCGAGTCACAAAGAGTAATGAACAAGGTCAAATGGTTCACACAACGAGTCACAAGGACTAATGAATAAGTATAAATGGTTAACACGACAATTTACAATGACAAGTACATATGATTCAAACAACGAGTCATAAGGACTAATGAAAAAGGAGAAATGGTTCACACAACGAGTCACAAGGACTAATGAACAAGGACAAATGGATCACACAATGAGTCACAAGGACTAATGAACAAGGACAAATGAATCACACAACGAGTCACAAAGACTAATGAACAAGGACAAATGGATCACACAATGAGTCACAAGGGTTAATGAACAAGGACAAACGATTCACACAACGAGTCGCAATGACAAGGACAAATGTTTAACAAAACGAGTCACAAGGACTAATTAATAAGGACAAATGGTTCACACAATGAGTCAGACAGACTAATTGTTGAGTTTATGGATTCAAGGACCTAAGAGGGGGAGGGGGTGAATTAGGTACTATTTAAAAATTTAACTTCAACTTTATTGATTTAAAGTGAGTTATAAGAACAAAAGAGATGAGAGAATACTTCGAATAATATTGCAAGATTAAACGAGTATTAAAATGAATGTTTGCTGAAGTATGAAAGTAACAACGGTTTAGACTGTAGCTATTTCTCTCAGTTTATGTAATACGGACTGCAGACCAAATGTGACAATATGATGAACTGTTACTTCGAAAGTTAAGCAAGGCAAGACAAACAAGATAAATAACAGCGGAATAAAATAAGAAGGTTAAACACGAGATTTTTGAATTGGTTCGGCAAGAAACTCAAGTGCCTACGTCCAATCTACTTTTTATTGATTTCTTTTAGTGATCTACTCCGACTACTAAAAGACCCGTACAATAAAAACACCAACCTACTCCGGTTGTGATACAAGTCCAAGAACTACTCCGTTCTTATGACAAGCCAACTCGCAACCTACTCCGGTTGCCAAAGAGTTGAAGACTACTCCGTCCTAAACTCTACACACACACTAAGAATGTTTTAAGGATCAAGCTTCCACAATCTTATTCTTAACAAAGAATTGAGGTGGACAACTTTTACAAGATCAACAATTCATAAGTGAGAGAGTTTTAGTATATTAAAGTAACAGTAGCCAAGATTGTAACAACTTGAAGACTCTTAAAAGTTTTGCAAAGTAAACACGGTTTTTAAGCATTGAAAAACGATTTGCAAACTTGAAATAAATTTCAGAAAAAGTCTTGGGATTTTTAGAGGAAATGGCACGCCTTTTATAGAGGGGATGAGTAAGGGAGTTGCTAGGGTTTTGAGGGTCAAAGACCATCACATGTGATGAGTCTCAACAACCTCCCAAACTTACACCAAAGAAGGTTCTTATTCAAAGGCAAAAGAGAGAAAGAGTGTTTGAAAATTAACCATAAGAGCTCATGCAAATTCAGAAAACAAAGAAGCAAAAACAAGTCACATGATGACAAGTTTACACAAATATGGCAAAAAGCGTTTCTTGTTTTATGAAAGACCAAAGGGTCAAATTTGCACAAAGAGGAAACATTTTGAAAATGATAATTATTCAAACCACCTTTTCTAGAGAGCCCAATCCTAATAAAAATCTGAAGGTTATCTTTCAAGAATAAGAGACACGAAAAAGGCTTTTGAAAGATAAGAAAAGAATTCAAGTGTTACGAATTTAGGCAACAATCCAGGTAGCTATTACTTGTGAAAGTAACAGTCGTCTTGACTGTTTCTATTACTCTAAAATACTTAACTTTCTAACTTGTACATTAGATGACACTTAAGAATCAATACAAAGGGATGATCAACAACTCAACACTTCATAATCCAAGATTGATTTAACCATAAATCCTGAAAAGGTAAACTAAGATAACACACATCAAATGGACATGTTATCATCAATCAAAGGAACCCAACAAATTCCCCCTTTGATGATGACAAGCCCTAAACGAATGTATAAGCAATGTAAACACCTTAATTCAAGATTTTAATCAAGCAAGATCATATGAGAGAAGGGACTATATTACCTTATGGAGCAAGAACTTAGATCATACTTACCATGACAATTTTACATTGCCCCAAAACAAGAGTAAAAGCTAAGAAGGTTAGGCCTAGACATTAGTTAATCAATATGCAAAAAGATTAAGAGCATGAGTTTACCTTTCCCCCCTCTTGACATCATCAAAAAGGATAGGGATGTCAATGGCATTCAAGAGCAAACGACCATAAGAGAACACAAAAAAACACATATAACCGTGACAAGATAACAAAGTCAACACAAACATATGGATTAAACATTGTCTAACCATAGTTCACCATGGCTAAATAGAGTTTAATATACACCACCAAGCACAAAATAACGAGTGAAAGAAAAATAGTCTTAGAGAGGCACAACAAGGTGGGACAAAATAAAGAGTCAAGGATAAAGGCACGAGGTTGAGATGGATAGGATAGGCTAAGGAGAGGAGGCTTGGTCACCATCTGAGTCACTACCCAAGGGATCTTCATCCAATTGATTAACATAAGCATCATCACCATGTTCCTTTGTTGAGACGGGAGTGGAGATGATGTCCACTTCACCACGAATCAGGTCCACGGTGGAGGCAAGAGCCGAGATGGCCATGTCCTTTTGACTAGCATCGTGCTTAATCCAAGCACTCAAATCAGCCACAGCTTGAAGAACTTCCCTCAAATTACCCGTACTAGCTTGACTAGACGACCCACCCTCTGGATCCGTCTTAATTTTCACAGAAATCAGTTCATCATTATCCACTTTGATAAGAATTTTCCCCATTTGACCATTACTCATGATGTCACACATGTCTAATGAATCCAAACTAGAACTCACTAACAACCCATGTGCCTTGAGCACAATTGACAACCACATTCCATAGGGTAAGTGAAGCGCACTAGAAGAGGGTTTACGGAGTTTGGTCGAAATGAGATGAAATCTTTTAAACATTAACCCAATCAAATTAACCTTTTTATGTGTTGCAATGTGATATATGAGGTATTGTTGGGCTACGGATAGTTTGCCCCGATCACCCGACGGGTAGATGGAACGACAAAGCATGTTAAAAATAATTCTGAGAGGTGGGGGTATGGAGGTGTTGCTAATAGGACCACAAGTGACGGTTTTAGGACACACAACTTAAACGACACCTAGGGGTGAGGCGTAAGGTAAGGAAACCCAAGTTTCAGAGGGGAGATTATCATAACCTCCGGTTGGGATATTAAGAGCCGGTAGGAAAATCAGATTGAGATAATTTGAGGGGCTTACCATTAACATTAGCCGTGAGGACATCACCCGATTTATCCACTCGGACCGATGCAAAGAATTGAACCACTTCACTAACAAACACGGGTTCACGTAGTTCCAACAAATTTTCCTATCCTTGAGCCAAAATCATATCCCGGACACTGTGAAAGGCGGGAGACTCGAACCAGGACTGTTTGTATACCCGACCATGGTGGAGATGGGGATGTCGTCAGATGGGACAGTGGTTGGTGGGACGGTGGAGAGAGGTGTTGGATGAGGGTTTTGTGGTTCTGGGTTAGGTGATGGTGAAGGAGTTGTGGCTGTGTTTTGTTGAGGAAGGGCATGGGAGGTTTTTTGAGAATGCATGGTTTGAGATGTCATTGGTGGGTCAGATGTGATAGGTGGAGTGCTCATTTTCACAAGTTTGATGGGTATAGGGGTATTGAAAGAAGTCTTGACCATGGTGGGTTATAAGGTAGGTGAGATTGAGGGATTTGGGAGATGAAGGGAGATGTGGGTTATGGGTGTTCGGTGGATTTGAGGGAGTAAATGGCCCAATAAATGAGGGAAGTGAGGTAGTTGGCCCAACTAATCAATTTTAATGCTCGAAATAAAACGCAAGGTAGTATATTATAAACGTAAATTTAGATATGAGGTTGAGTGATTACCGACTCACGAATACGGTGTCAATTTTTGGTCTAAAATGATATGAATGCACTTAGAACACTTAATAACATATGTCCATTTTAGTTTAATCAATTAAGGAAATTTGTAAAACTCACACAAAAAATAACAAGCAATTAATTAACCCAATTTCTAGTCTAAATTTCTCAAAATGTTCTCTTGCAAGGGGCTTAGTGAAAATATCGGCAATTTGATTTTCGGTTTTGCAAAAGATAAGTTAAACATGTCCTTTTTCCACATGATCACGAATAAAATGGTGACGAATATCAATATGTTTGGTTTTAGAGTGTTGAATAGGATTTTTGGAAATATTTATTGCACTCGTATTTGTAGGAATATGTGTCCTCCGACAATAGTGCGATCACAACTGTTGATCATGATGATCACATGTTTAAATCTCATTTTAAGAATACATGTGGGATGTAATATTTTACAATCAACTGGTCCACACATATCAGTAATGATTGGCTGACTAGAGTTTGACATTACTGTCGTGCGACGGTGGTGATCAGTTGATCCCCTTAGGTCATACCTAAAGGGTGACAGTCTTAATTGATTATTTAATTGATCGTATGATGATACGGGTTAATTAAATTGCTTAAAATTGACGGACGATTTTGTGAGTATTGTTGACGTGTCTTATTGTAATTCGATTAAATGAGATATGGTCTAAGTAATCAAATTGTTTTATTACTTAGATAAAATTATTGTTTACGAAACAATTAAAGCTGAATGAATAATTTATTATAAATACAAGACGTTGTGATTTATAATTGATAAACCGTTTTGGTACAAGTAATTATGAATTACTAAGTCGATTTTGTACATGACGTATTTTTATTAATACGTTGATTTTTAATACGTTAAAAATACATTACAATTTCACATGACTTGTAATATGTGACAATTGACAAATGACAAATATAAAATGGACCTCCCATTTTATAAGTGCCGAAAAAAAAGGAAGGGGTATTATATTTAAATTCTGTTAATTGTTTGAGTGGAAAACAAAATGATTGCACACCTATTTGTAGACTTGTAAGTCTAGTTTTTCTTGAGAAGTAAAACAAGCCCATGCATTGGGCACCATTACCCTCTCCCAACCGGTTTTTAGAGGAGCATCATTAGGGGTTTTTCCTCTTGATTATTCATCATCTTTTCACAACATAATTTCTAATGTTAAGAAATTATTTTTCTCTCTACACACCAAAAACTCATAGAAATTTTAGAGAGAAATTTACTCCTATTTCTTTCCTCTCTTGACTGAAATCAAGAGACCAAAAATCAATATTTTGGGTCATTTTAGTAAGATTAATATTGTTCTAGATCTAATAATATTAGTCTTTTAAGAGGTCACCTTGGGTATTCACTTTTGGGAGGGATTCAATTTTGGATCCTTTTGTTCATCCATTGTTTGGAGAGCTCAAGAACAAGTGAGAAGGTGAACTCATTTGTGCCCATAAAACCGAAATCCCATAGTAAGGAAAATGATTTCTTCTCTTATCTTGTTTTGTTTGCATGCATAAGATCTAGTTTTAATTTTATGACTAAATTAAAATGTAACATATATGAATATGTTGAATAATGAGATATAGATTTCCAACAAGCGGTATCAAGAGCACAAGGTTGTTTGCATGCAAATCGGTTATAGTTTTTCCGAGTTATACGATTAACATGTAAAACTTATAAATTTGTGTTTATTATGATATATCACGAAATTTATTATGCATGTTAAAGTTTCTGGTCCTAAAATGTATTTAGGATTTTTTGGTTAATTTATGGATTTTTATTGTTCATTTTATACAATAATGGCATTAAAAATGTGATTTTATGATAAAAATGTCATTTTTGGACGAAAATTAGCTAAACTTCGTATTTTCCAGTGGTTTTTGGATATGTTTTCACATATATTATTTTTAGATGATCTGGAAATGTTTATAATTTTTGGAGTTTTTATGCTCGAAATATGGATTTTTCATGATAAAAATCGAATTTAAATGAAAAATAGGACCATATGAGATAAATTTCGAATCTGGTCATATAAATTTAGTATGTTATCACATGCAATTTTACAAGATGTGTGTAAAATAATAGGCTATAATGAAGTCTTTATGCATGATTTATGAATTTTTGATGAAAAATAGCATAAATAGTGACTTAATTAGTGAATAATTGCTAAAACATACTTCATGACTAAGGAAAAACGTCACATGTTGCATTTTATTATCTTTTACAGATATAAAATTGAAATGTTGATAAATATAATTTTTCTCATGTTTTTATGATAATATTTGATAAATCCGGTAAATCGCAACATAGTTTTTCCTTGATAATTTTCGAAATTTTTAACCTAAGTTTTTGAACATTATGAGTGTCATGGTTTTTTTTTTCCAGAATGTTCATGAGTTTAAATTTCAAATTTCAAATTTATTTGAAATTTTTATGATTTATTTGGAGTTTATAACACTTTATTGTAATTTTTGGTCCATTAATGAACAATTTTAAGAAATATAAGTTAATTATAGTCAAATAGTTAATGGAGACTAATTTTGAGTACTAAGTTTGTTAGGGTAATTAAGTTGTGCATAAATATAATTTATGTAATTTATTGTGATTTTAAAAGGTTGAATCACGCAAATCCGTAAAAACCGATTAATATACGATGTTGGCTCCTTAAAGGCGATTTAGCATAAAATTGGGCATGTTCATACATATTATAATGATGTATTTTATTTATGATTGTCATAATTTTATTTTATGTAATTTTGGAATTATGTAATTTTTACTTAGTATAACCTTAGTTTTTAATTGGTATTACCCGAAATGTATGGGAATATCGATTAAGTAGTAATTTATTGTGATCTCGTATCACCGTTTTGTAATTTAATAGATTTATTTTATTTTAATTACAAATGTATAATAGGAAATTATGTAATTTGTTATGTAATTTATTTATTCCGGAGTTCCTTGAAGACAGTGTCACTCAAGGAAGACAATACATAAAGACGGTGTTATCTCGAGATGCGTGCCAAAACCGAAGTTCAAGGGACCAATGGAGTTGGTTTCCGAGTATGTAATAGTTTATTAGATTTACTTTTTTTAGGAAGGCCATACTAGGATTTAATTTATGCTTTGCATTTTATCTATATGTCGCATGCATCGCTAAATCGCTATAACTAAAACATGCATTATCTTTTAATAGAGTTTATCGACCGTGTCAATTATAATTATCATAGTTCACCGCTTTAGTTCACTTAAAACGTGATAGATAATAAATTGACATGACCTCTCGCTAAAAATAAACAATTGAGACATAGCCTTACCAAAAAGTAGAAACCATGAAAACCTATTTCGCAAGGGAGTGCACTCGGCCATCTCGGGGTAAAAACCTTGTTACGTAGGGGAAGTGGGTGATAAATGTCTATCCACCGAATTCGTGTTGATGAGGGTTTCATCGGCTATTCCGTGCCCAAGTTGATGTGAATTTGGATCATGGACACATTTATTTGAAATTTGGATTGACCTCAACGGAAGTATTCGTGACCGTAGTCGCATGTGTTCCGGGCTATAGATAAATATTAGAGTAATTTTATCGACCGAGAATTCTAAAAGTAGAATCGATTAAAGAGTTAGTCCACCGAGTTATATTGATAAGGGTTTCATCGGCTATCCCGTGCCCAAGCTAAGTTAATTTGAATTTGGATCTCGGAATCATTTATCATAGTTGGGTAGAGGTCACTATGTAAATGCTATACTTATTTACAAGTATTCTTATAACGATAAATGTTAATTTTTTCACTATTCCGTTATCATATTGTTCTATTTCTTTACCACAATTCATATACGATATCATTTCGATTTTTTATTCAAATCTCCATTAAAACATCGTAACTAAAGACAAATATGAATTTGCTTCTAAAACCTCAAATGAACCATTGCTAAGGATCTCTTGTAAAGAGTATAGATAAAAGTTATTCATTATCAAACAGGTTTTTGATTCTTGACTAACACATCTACTTACAATGGATTGTTTTTCATATACTTAATTGAATTAAGTACCTTGAAGCGATAAATTGTTTTGGTAATTAGATTTGTCGGAAATCGTAATAGACCAAAATACCGCAACCACTTCAATGAAAGTTTTAAGACTAAACAAACGAATGAAGAGTAGTCTTCATGAGATTCAACTTTGCTTCTCTAAGTAAAGATTCTTTGAAATGAGTGGAAGCATTCTCTTAAACCGTTAAGAAAAGGACGAAGTTCAAGAAGTAAAGATTATAATAGAATTTATATAAGGTAATGTTAAAAGTAAAGTTGTTGAGAATAGCGATACTAAACCTATCAATCCCGACCGATAAAGTTTCCACTGTCTTAAATGTTGGACACTAGAAAGGAAACTACCCCAAATTATTGAAGAATCAACAAGTTAGTTGTGGGACATCTAATGGGACCTTCTTCTTTAAATGTTTATTTGATTAAACATAAATTTTGCTAGTACTACTTCGTCAATATTAGAAACCAGTGGAGGTTTTCATCATTTTATTCGACACATAAGATGATTAGAATATGACAACTAGCAACAATAATGTCGAGAGATAGAGTAATTGTGTACTCAATCTAGTTTTTGGATTTAAAGTTGTACTTAATTGTGACTATTAAGTGCATAAACTCTAAATAAGAATATAAACTTGTTAAGATACAAAAGAGGTTTCACTTTTGAGACTCTATACACCATAATTTGATGTATGGCTAGGCCATTATCAAGGTGATTATATTCTAAACCAAACTAGAATGACACATCATGTAGATGATGTAAGACTCAAATTGGTAACCCAAGATTAAACCTTAAATTTTGGAATGATGAACGCAAAGAGTTATCGAGTACTTTTGAAACCATTAGATTGTTAATGGTATATGCGTATCTTGTATTCAAAGCAAGATGTCTCGTGCCTTTTGGTTGAAAAGGAGATCGAGGTTGTAAATCATTGATCCATAATAGGTTGATCATTTTCTTTTACCAACGATTTAAGTTGATTCTAATGTGTTCACTTAATAAGGTAAATAGAGAAATCTTTGAAGAAGTTCAAAGAGTTAGTTTGTGTTTTTCACGATTTAGTCGTGATAGGGGTTATCAAAGTGAAGACTTTGATATAAGCCAAATGAAATGTGATATAGTATCACAGGTTAATCTCTCTTAACACGCATTATGGGATAATGTGTGGTTGAATAAAGAATTTAAACGCTATTCGATATGGTTTGGACTTCAATCAAGTTACCTTGAGTTACTTGATCATTTTGGGGAATTTATCATTTTTGTCTAAATTATTTTCCACTAAATCTAAACGAATCATATTAGATATGAAATGGTAATATACCATGTTTGTAAGCTTACACAAGAAACAAATGCTCACTTTTCCCTTTCTATTATCACGAGTACAACAAGTTTGTGGCTCGTGAAGCTGTCTTTCTAAAATACAAGTTTATTTCTAGAAGACAGAGTGGGAGAAATTATTAAAGAGACACAAAGAATGTTATGTCGCAAGAAACTGGTCTTTCTTGGCTACATGAGACGTTTTGTGTAAGATGTTGTTTCTTTAAAACCTAGGAGGTTAAATTCTTCACTTGTTGAAAATGATGAATTCATGCTACTTTCATGCTACTTTTAAGAAAGTAAAGAGCTTATAACTTACAAAGAAATTTTATGATTCAAGTTACTTCTGGAAAGTAATATATATATATATATATATATATATATATATATATATATATATATATATATATATATATATGACTTACATAAGAGTGTTTAAGTCACAACTCACTACAAGGCTTAGAACCATGAAAATCCGAAATAAAAAGGCTTGATTAGTGACAAAGGGTTTTGCACTAATAAAGAGAGATTTCAAAGCAAGATTGGTGGCAAAGAGTTTTGCACTGGTTGAAATGCGTAAGTCAATTTGGATCTTCTTAGGGATTGTGTTTCATTGTGATGATATACATATAGCAAGTGAATCTAAAACCCACTTCTTCAATTAGAAGGAATGTATTCAATACATGTCTTGAGTTTTGTAGATTCTTGCAATCCTAAGATAATGTGAAACTTAAGAGAGGGTCTTGAGTAGGACATCAATGATTTGATCATGGTATAAAAATTTTCCCGATAAGTCGAGAAGTTGTGTTTATACGTGAAGTTTAGTGGGAGTTACGGAAATTTTAATTAGTCTTATATATGGATGACATATTGATCATTGGGAATGATTTAAGACTTTTGGAGTAATATAATACATCTTTAATATCCATATTTATCTATATAAATCCACATGATATTAGCGTCAAATAAGAAGTCTTATGTTGATAAGATTCATGACTAGTTCAATCAAGTTGAACATATTTGATTGATTCCATTTGCTTCCGCTGCCGAATCAATTAAATAGGAAATGATGTATAACACTTCATATACTTTGAGTATGATGAATTGTTTCAAATCGAATTTAAGTAATCATTACCAAGTAAGCCATAAAGATTACCCTTAAGTGCTTGCAGAAGCATTAAGGATGTAATGCAAAGTGTTTTTGATGCAATTTTGTGTAAGGGTGTTACACAAGTGACAATTGACAATTGAGATTGCGCATGGTTTCCGACAAAACCATAATCAAAACACATTAGGATGGTTAAGATACCATTATGGCTATGTTATTTAAGAAATAGATTTTCTAGAATCGTTCTAGGCAATAAAGAACAATGAGAAATGTTTACAACGAAAATTGAGTACACTTGCAATCATGAGATGTGCAAGAAGGATGAGTCCCGTACACTGTGAAAACAGTGGGAGCTATTCTAAGGCTAGAGGGCCTATGTCTTGATTTGATCTCGACACGTACTCAGAAAGTTTTGTAATGCAAATGTATACATTACAAAGGAAAACGAGTGTGTAGTAAGGTTGAGTTAGGTACAAGAAGTTGATAAAACCTACTAACCAAAGCCTTCTCATAGGCTTAATATAATGAGTCATGTCATTTCAATTAAATTGAGATGAACAACTACATTCAAGTTCGAACTGGATTATAGAATATGAAGTAGTAATCAAGTATTGACTACTCATATGATAATCACATTTATGGTTCGAGTTTTTAAATTTGAAAACTCCTTTTATACTTTGTTACATCCAAATGGGTTGTAGAGACAACATTGAACCCCGTTAAAGTGAACCCAGATTAACATGGTATTCGTCCATAGTCACTTGTATGAGGTGACGTCTTAAAGTGACTAGAGTGTGATGCGAGTGATGGCAAGTTCAAGTGCCATAGAGTCATGTGAGATGACTAGTCGATCACATAGGCAGACTGTTAGGAACACTTTGTCGGGCCTTATGACCGCTTATAGAGTTCTGGCAAATTTATATAGCCTGGTCGTGGCAAGAGCTACTATAGTATTCTAATGAGTCGATTCTTTTGACTAAAGACTGTTCACCTAAGGTGGCACAGTTTCAGATTAACTTTGATTTGTGTTACTACGACCTTCGTAAATGGGGTCAAATGGGCATATTTTGGGTTATGATGGCTGTGGCTAGTCGAAGGGAATAAGTGCGATAGGAATTGTCCACCCCTTGTCAGGGTTAAAATAATATCTCAGGGCCACTCGAGGAGTAATGAACTGGAAATGCGTGGCCACGCTCGGAAGGTATCTATGGTAGATGATTCCGGTCAATCAGTTATTCTCCAGATCAAGGAAACCACTCTCGATATGATCACTTGCAAGTACGATCTGAAAGACACCTTGCATTGAGTGGGAGATAGTAATAGGACAAGAGAATTAGTGACGCACACTTGTCGAGGACAAGTGGGAGATTGTTGGAATATGTGTCCTCCGACAATAATGCGATCACAACTGTTGATCATGATGATCACATGTTTAAATCTCATTTTAAGAATACATGTGGGATGTAATATTTTACAACCAACTGGTCCACACATATCGGTAATGATTGGCTGACTAGAGTTTGACATTACTGTCGTGCGACGGTGGTGATCAGTTGATCCCCTTAGGTCATACCTAAAGGGTGACACTCTTAATTGATTATTTAATTGATCGTATGACGATATAAGTTAATTAAATTGCTTAAATTTGACGGACGATTTTGTGAGTATTGTTGACGTGTCTTATTGTAATTCGATTAAATGATATACGGTCTAAGTAATCAAATTGTTTTATTACTTAGATAAAATTATTATTTACGAAACAATTAAAGCTGAATGAATAATTTATTATAGATACAAGACGTTGTGATTTATAATTGATAAACCGTTTTGGTACAAGTAATTCTGAATTACTAAGTCGATTTTGTACATGACGTATTTTTATTAATACGTTTATTTTTAATACGTTAAAAATACATTACAATTTCACTTGACTTGTAACATGTGACAATTGACAAATGACAAATATAAAATGGACCTCCCATTTTATAAGTGCCGAAAAAAAAGGAAGGGGTATTATGTTTAAATTGTGTTAATTGTTTGAGTGGAAAACAAAATGATTGCACACCTATTTGTAGACTTGTAAGTCTAGTTTTTCTTGAGAAGAAAAAGAAGCCAATGCATTGTTCATTAATCCTTGTGACTTGTTGTGTGAACCATTTGTCTTGGTTCATTAGTCCTTGTGACTCATTCTGTGAACCATTTATCATTGTCCTTATAATTCGTTGTGCAAACCACTTGTCGTTGTTCATTAGTCCTTGTGATTTGTTGAGTGAACCATTTGTCCATGTTATTTAGTTGTTGTGACTCGTTGTGTGATCCATTTGTCGTTTCATTGTGAATTATTGTGTAAACCGTTTGTCTTTGTTCATTAGTCCTTGTAACTCACTGTGTGAACCATTTATCTTTGTCCTTATAACTCGTTTTGCGAACCATTTGTCGTTGTTCATTAGTCCTTGTGACTCGTTGTGTGAACCGTTTGTCCTTGTTCTTTAGTCCTTGTGAGTCGTTGTGTGATCCATTTGTCCTTGTCGTTGTCACTTGTTTTGTTAAACATTTGTCCTTGTTCATTAGTCATTATAACTCGTTGTGTGAACCATTTGTCCTTGTGACTCGTTATGTTAACCATTTTTCCTTGTCATTGTGACTCGTTATGTGAACCATTTGCCCTCCTTCATTAGTCTTTGTCACTCGTTGTGTGAACCATTTGTCTTTGTTCTTTAGTACTTGTGGCTCGTTGTGTGAACCACTTGTCCTTGTTCATTAGTCATTATAGCTCGTTGTGTGAACCATTTGTCCTTGTTAATTAGTCCTTGTGACTCGTTGTGTTAAACATTTGTCCTTGTAATTGTGACTCGTTGTGTGAATTGTTTATCCTTGTTCATTAGTCCTTGTGACTCATTGTGTAATCCATTTGTCCTTGTGACTTGTTGTGTGATCCATTTGTCCTTGTCATCATAACTCGTTATGCGAACCATTTGTCCTTGTTCATTAATCCTTGTGACTCGTTGTGTGAACCATTTGTCTTTGTTCATTAGTCCTTGTAACTCGCAGTGTGAACCATTTATCGTTGTCCTTATAACTAATTGTGCGAACCAATTGTCGTTGTTCATTAGTCCTTGTGACTCGTTGTGTGAACCATTTGTCCTTGTTCACTAGTCCTTGTGACTCGTTATGTATTCCATTTGTCCTTGTCATTGTAACTTGTTGTGCGAACCATTTGTCCTTGTTCATTAATCCTTGTGACTCGTTGTGTGAACCATTTGTCTTGGTTCATTAGTCCTTGTGACTCGTTCTGTGAACCATTTATCCTTGTCCTTATAATTCGTTGTGCGGACCATTTGTCGTTGTTCATTAGTCCTTGTGATTCGTTGTGTGAACCATTTGTCCTTGTTATTTAGTTGTTGTGACTCGTTGTGTGATCCATTAGTCCTTTACATTGTGATTTATTATGCTAAACATTTGTCCTTGTTCATTAGTCATTATAACTCGTTGTGTGATCCATTTGTCCTTGTTCATTTGTCTTTATGACTCGTTATGTTAACCATTTGTCGTTGTCATTGGGACTCATTGTGTAAAACATTTGTCTTTGTTCATTAGTCCTTGTAACTCACTGTGTGAATCATTTATCCTTGTCCTTATAACGCGTTGTGCGAACCTTTTGTCGTTGTTCATTAGTCCTTGTGACTCGTTGTATGAACCATTTGTCCTTGTTCTTTAGTCCTTATGACTTGTTGTGTGATCCATTTGTCCTTGTCATTGTGACTTATTGTGCTAAACATTTGTCCTTGTTCATTAGTCATTATAACTCGTTGTGTGAACCATTTGTCCTTGTTCATTTTTCCTTGTGACTCGTTATGTTAACCATTTGTCCTCTTCATTGTGACTCGTTGTGTGAACCATTTGCCCTCTTTCATTAATCTTTGTCACTCGTTATGTGAACCATTTGTCTTTGTTCTTTAGTACTTGTGGCTTGTTGTGTGAACCACTTGTCCTTGTTCATTGGTCATTATAGCTCGTTGTGTGAACCATTTGTCCTTGTTAATTAGTCCCTGTGACTCGTTGTGTTAAACATTTGTCCTTGTCATTGTGACTCGTTGTGTGAATTTTTTGTCCTTGTTTATTAGTCCTTGTGACTCTTTGTGTAATCCATTTGTCCTTGTTCATTAGTCCTTGTGACTCGTTGTGTGATCCATTTGTCCTTGTCATTATAACTCGTTATGCTAACCATTTGTCCTTGTTCAATAATCTTTGTGACTCGTTGTGTGAACCATTTGTCTTTGTTCATTAGTCCTTGTAACTCACTGTGTGAATCATTTATCCTTGTCCTTATAACGCGTTGTGCGAACCTTTTGTCGTTGTTCATTAGTCCTTGTGACTCGTTGTATGAACCATTTGTCTTTGTTCTTTAGACCTTATCACTCGTTGTGTGAGCCATTTGTCCTTGTCATTGTGACTTATTGTGCTAAACATTTGTCCTTGATCATTAGTCATTATAACTAGTTGTGTGAACCATTTGTCCTTGTTCATTTTTCCTTGTGACTCGTTATGTTAACCATTTGTCCTCTTCATTGTGACTTGTTGTTTGAAGTCACTCGTTGTGTGAACCATTTGTCTTAGTTCTTTAGTACTTGTGGCTTGTTGGGTGAACCACTTGTCCTTGTTCATTAGTCATTATAGCTCGTTGTGTGAACCATTTGTCCTTGTAAATTAGTCCTTGTAACTTGTTGTGTTAAACATTTGTCCTTATCATTGTGACTCGTTGTGTGAATCGTTTGTCCTTGTTCATTAGTCCTTGTGACTCATTGTGTAATCCATTTGTCCTTGTTTATTAGTCCTTGTGACTCGTTGTGTGATCCATTTGTCCTTGTTCATTAGTCCTTGTGACTCACTGTGGGAACCATTCGTCCTTGTTGATTAGTTCTTGTGACTCGTTGTGTGAACCATTTGTCCTTGATAATTAGTCCTTGTGGCTCGTTGTGTTCAACATTTGCACTTGTCATTGTAACTCGTTGTGTGAATCGTTTATCCTTGTTCATTAGTCCTTGTGACTCATTGTGTAATCCATTTGTCTTTGTTCATTAGTCCTTGTGACTAGTTGTGTGATCCATTTGCCCTTGTCATTATAACTCGTTATGCGAACCATTTGTCCTTGTTCATTATTCCTTGTGACTCGTTGTGTGAACCATTTGTCTTTGTTCATTAGTCCTTGTAACTCGCTGTGTGAACCATTTATCCTTGTCCTTACAATTCGTTGTGCGAACCATTTGTCGTTGTTCATTAGTCCTTGTGACTCGTTGTGTGAACCATTTGTCCTTGTTCTTTACTTATTGTGACTCGTTGTGTGATCCATTTGTCCTTGTCATTGTAACTTATTGTGCTAACCATTTGTCCTTGTTCATTAGTCAATATAACGCGTTGTGTGAACCATTTCCCCTCTTTCATTAAGCTTTGTCACTCGTTGTGTGAACCATTTGCCCTTGTTCTTTAGTACTTGTGGCTCGTTGTGTGAACCATTTGCCCTTATTTATTAGTCATTATAGCTCGTTGTGTGAACCATTTGTCCTTGTTAATTAGTCCTTCTGACTCGTTGTGTTAAACATTTGTCCTTGTCATTGTGACTCGTTGTGTGAATCGTTTGTCCTTGTTCATTAGTCCTTGTGACTCATTGTGTAATCCATCTGTCCTTGTTTATTAGTCCTTGTGACTCATTGTGTGATCCATTTGTCCTTGTTCATTAGTCCTTGTGACTCAGAGTGGGAACCATTTGTCTTTTTTCATTAGTCCTTGTGACTCGTTGTGTCAACCATTTGTCCTTGATAATTAGTCCTTGTGACTCGTTGTGTTAAACATTTATCCTTGTCATTGTGACTCGTTGTGTGAAACGTTTGTCCTTGTTCATTTGTCCTTGTGACTCATTGTGTAATCCATTTGTCCTTGTTCATTAGTCCTTGTGACTCGTTGTGTGATCCATTTGTCCTTGTCATTATAACTCGTTATGCAAACCATTTGTCCTAGTTCATTAATCCTTGTGACTCGTTGTGTGAACCATTTATCTTTGTTCATTAGTCCTCGTAACTCGCTGTGTGAACCATTTATCCTTGTCCTTATAAGTCGTTGTGCGTACCATTTGTCGTTGTTCATTAGTCCTTGTGACTCGTTGTGTAAACTATTTGTCCTTGTTGTTTAGTCATTGTGACTCGTTGTGTGATCCATTTGTCCTTGTCATTGTGACTTGTTGCGCTAACCATTTGTTCGTGTTCATTAGTCAATATAACTCGTTGTGTGAACCATTTGTCCTTGTCCATTTATCCTTGTGACTTGTTGTGTTAACCATTTGTCCTTGTCATTATGACTCGTTGTGTGAACCATTTGCCATCTTTCATTAGTCTTTGTCACTCGTTGTGTGAACCATTTGTCTTTGTTCTTTAGTACTTGTTGCTCGTTGTGTCAACCATTTGTCCTTGTTCATTAGTGATGTGGAACGATGTCGTCACTCATCCAATCAAACACATTTATAATACTCAACAAACAACTAGTCAGCGGTAAGTCGAGGTCGATCCATGGGACGGTGTGCTTTGGGTTCTAAGTCTATCTATCTCAATTTATGCTAGTGTCACAATTTGGTTGGGTTTGTAGTTGTGTCTAGACTAATGCAAATAATATAATAAACAAGCAATAAAAGGAAAGATGTAAACAATTGATTAAAAGTGCTAAGATATCATGGGGTCATAGGGGATTCATGGTGTTGATCATACAAACATGTTTACAAGGTTGCAAGCAATTAATGTTGTGGAGGAACCGAGTTGGGTTATGTCTTACGGTTCATAGGAAGGGTTGGGTCCCGGAGCCGAATCGATTAGATTGTACAACACCTACAAGTCGACTTACTTTCCTCCTAATCAACTTCTATGCATGGTCTAACAAGACTCGAGTTGGTTTATATCTTATGAGTCAAGTTGAGTAGATAAGAGATGGTAAAAATGCAAGGATTCATAGGCTTAGCATTTCATCAAACATAACATGTGCATAAAGTTGACATCACAACAAGCAAGCAATTTAATCATGTGAACATATTAGATTAAGCATGAATCAATCCCATGTTGGTTTCCCTTAATTACCCACTAATCCTAGCTAAAGGACTACTCACCCATTATCATGTTTAGCATGTTAATAAGGGTGTCAATCATCACAACAAGTATAAACATGATAATAGAATGAAGAAATGAACAATAAAGATTAAAGAGTAAAGGAATTATACCAACTTAAGATGATCCAAATAATAAAGCAAAGAATAATAGAAGAACTTGATGATTGATGGAAGGTTGTCAATCTCCCAATAATAACCCAATAATCTTCAATTACCCAATAATAAACTTGAATAATAAACTTGAACAATAATTATGGAAAGATTAATGTGTAATTTGTGGAAAGATTAAAGAGTAATCTATTCTAATCTACTCCTAATCTAATCTAAGGAAGGATTTTTCTAGCTAAAAAGATGTGTCAAAGGATTATTACAAATGGGGTATTTATAGTTGAAATTAGGTGGATGCATTTAGGGTTAACTAAGGCTAATTTAGTAATTACACTTTTGAGTTGAGCAAGGAGACTCCGGTATTTCTTGAGAGAAGGGCTTCTCTTTTCGTAGCTTCAAGAAGACAATCCGTGCTGTGAAGAAATCCGTGCGGATTAGAGTCGGGACGGGCGGATTCTTGTGATGGAATCCGAGCGGATTCAAGAGAATCCGGGCGGATTCGGGTGGAGGAATCCGAGCGGATTCAGAGCAGGACGCACGGATTGTTTAGTGGAGACGGGCGGATTTTGGACAATCCGCTCGGATTGTTCTTCAGCAGTGGTTCTTCTTCTTTTCTTCCCTTTTTGCTCATTTTCATTTTATTCTTGCAGGATTGGTCTTTAGTCCTTGCTTTCTCTTCATACTAGTCCATCTATTATCGTCAAGTAGCTTCCAAATATGCACAAAAGGCGGGAATTTCCGCCTTATTATCTTCTTTTCTACAAAACAAATGAAATGCGATAGAAAAGCAAATAGGAAGGTTTTGACGGATAAAATGGCCATAAAATGTTGTAATAGTATGCAAAATAGGCTCAATTAGGGGACTAAATGTGCGCAAATAATGGTCACATCAAATATCCCCAAACCGAACCTTTACTCGTCCCGAGTAAAGAGGTGACTAAAACTAGACCTTTATTTAAACTATCTTACTAATATAACCGATATGAGACAATTAGCGGGTCTCACTCCGCCCCTTCAACTCACAACAAGACAACCATGAGGTAGGATGCCTTCTTGCAAGGCAAGGTGGGTCTTGCCAAAATGGCGACACATCCAATCATTAAGCACACAAAATCAAGTAATGGATGCATCTACAAAAGAATAGCCACTTTCCTCATCTAAGTGGCGGAAATTATCTACAAGGGAAGCAATTCAAGGGTACACAATCCTTCATAGGTGCAATTTGTTCAAACTACTAAGCCTAGAAGGATACCAATAAATCACCTCCAAAATGTGTCAAGCTAGGGTACCTTTGTCCTCAATCGTTAAATGCTTTTGTCAAGAGTAGACTCCCTATGGTGTTAGAAACACTGGAGGATCGCGGAATTCCCCCTCTTGCCTAGACAAGAAGAAGGGTCGTCCCCTCTCTACCATGCACAAAAATGGATATGATGGATAAAGGGATCGATAGATATTTGAGTTTCATTTTGGGAGTTTGCTTTGTTTTTGTTTTCCCCCCAATTTCTTGTGGCATATAACATTTGAGAACACTTTCTTTGCCATTTCTTTTTGATTTTTGGCAATTTCAACACTTGACAACTTTTTGCATTTTCTTTTGAACATTTTCAAAGTCACCCCAATTAGTAACGAGGGTGCCTTGTTTTTGAAGCTTTTGGAGTCTATTTTTGCTCCTCTTTTCATTTGATGCATTTTTGCAAACTTTCTTTCACTTTTCATTTCATTGAACTCAAATTGATTTCTTTTTGTGCCCATTCCCTTTGATGACAAAATGTGTGGTAGAACATGGATGAATGGATGCATGGTTTCAAGGGTCACCTTGGAATAAACGGTAGCCAAGGAGTTATCACACCACAAGGTACTCTTGACTAGGCCTTAATCCATGGGTCAAAGGATACTAGCATGACACATCCTAGGGTGTTTTACAAGTATTCTAACAAGCAAAGTCTTAAGAATAAAAAGCATCTACTAGGGCCTATATACACTTGTCAAGTTTCCCAAGTAGACGGTTTTGCAAAATTTTCCTAACATGCAACTACATGCCATGATGCAACTAACATATTAACATCCTAATGCAAATGATTCTACCAACTAATATGCCATATAAACTAAATGCAATCCCAAATTCACATTGTTTTTACCGCATCAATCAAAATAAAGCCACATAGTCATTAACATAAAGAGGAAAAAGGAGATTGGAAAGATCATACCATGCGGTCTTCAATATCCTCATGTTTCGGATGCGGCGTAGTCAATCAATGTGAAAAAGGATGGACAAACACAATATATACAAAACAATATATACAAGACTACACTAAAAAGGAAATGAACTTGTTTTTGGATTTTTCAATTTTTCAAATTTTTATGGTTTTTGTTTTTATGAAATTAAAAGACATATTTTTGGGATTTTTCAAAATTTTTCAATTTTTATCATTTTTTGGAATATAAATTCCCATCTCCCACTTTATTTTGGACATTGTCCTCAATGTACATGTAGGAGTAGGAATAAAAAGGAAAAACATGTTTTTGGATTTTTGATTTTTTGGAAATTGAAGTACAAATGCAATGATATGATATGAATGAATGCATGCTCTAACTAAATGCAATTCTATATGACATATATAACAAATGAATGCAATCTAAACTATATTATATGATGCATGATTTCTAGTACACTATGGTCACCTATGATCAAACCTCCCCAAACCGATTTAAACACTATTTCTAGTGTAGAAATGAATAGGTTTGGCCATTAGTGATAATGCATGAATTCTAGTCTACATGCAATTATCTATATTATATTACAATGCAACTATACTATGAACTAAATAATGTAAATGCAATATGAAATATAATACAAATGCAAGCTAAATGTATATACTAAATGCAATGTAAATATAAAAGAGAGAGGGAGAGATGGGTATCATACAAATGGAAGTGGTGAATTGGGCCTCTTTCACTCGTCATCCTCATTTTGATCATAGCCATAACCATGAGAGCTTCCGGCTTGATCATGTGCGGGTGCTTGGCCCCAATATCCTCCTTGGTCAAAATCTCCTCCTTGACCCGAGTACCCTCCACCTTGGCTAGAATGCCCTCCATTGCCGCGACTCCAAGCTTGGTCCCCATAATTTGGGAACAAGAGCTCCGGTTGTGCCCAAGAGGGTTTAGGACCATCGGGGTCAATATACCCTTGTTGAGCCATGTTATAGTATTGGGGGTAGAGGGCTAAGTAGTTGTCTTCCCTCCCTTTATGCACCCCAAGGTCCACGCTATTCATGAGCGCCATCAAATCATTAATCCCCGGGGTATTGGGGATTGCCGGCTGAAACTCGGTATAAGGAGTGGGGTAAGGTGGGATTGGGACGTAGGAAGGTGGGCGCATTTGTATACCCGGCCCTCCACGGGGTGGTTGACGGCGTGGCTCTTCCCTTTGAGGGGGATTTTCAAGAATTTGGATATCAAGGAGGTAGCTTGGTGGAGGAGAGTATGGACTCAATCTTGGGTCAATGCCCGGTATCTTCCATCCTTCAAGGATCATCGAAGTGCAACCCTTGGTGTACCATTCCACACTCCCATCTTGGGTGTAGTTGCACCATCGGTGACTATAGAAGATGGTGTGCTCATCAATCAAAGTCCTCCCTTCTAGAGGAATATAGGTTCCTCGGGCATTGAACCCGGGACAAAGGTGTTTAGCCAAAATTGTAATTAGACCTCCCATCACGAAGGTTTTAAGTTGAGATGTCCCTTGAGCAAAGTCATGGAACCTAGTGAGTATCTCAAGTGGCGTATTGAAATTATAACGCCTCACCTCTCGAACATTCAAATAAGACTCAAGAAAAGTTAAGTCGATGAGAGTACACCGATCTTGCTCGTACCTCCCATTGATGCATCCGGCTACAAAGCGTTCGGTGAATCGAATCACCGGATGTTGGATAGCAAACGTATAGCAACGCTTTATGTTGGTAAAGTCCCTCCCGGAGATAGCTTTCCAAAGAAAATCCACATTAAAATTATCGGGCTTTTCGGTATAGCCGGTGGGTACTTCAAGACCGAAAACATAGGCAAATTCCTCAAGAGAAAGAACATGGTCTCGGTTGCATAACCTAAACTCCATGCCTATATTGTTGCGGGCATCCGCCATAATGTGAAGGCTACTCAAGAACTCAAGGGTGAGACTAAGGTAAGTCTCTTCATGAGCATGGAAAAAGTTCCCAATGCCAAGGCCATTAAAGAACATCTCGGTAGGGTACCTTATCTTAAGGATTTCCAACACCCTAGTGTCAACAAATTGAGTAGGTTCGTATTTCTTACCTAGAAGCTCGACGAATTTTTCGCGGTGGTCGTCGGAGAGAAAGATCACTTCTTGGAAGTTGTTGAGTTGTTCAATACCTCCCCTCATTATCACATCTCGTGGTGTTGAAGAGGTTGATCCTTTGCGCTTCTTCCCGATCGATTCAATCAATTTCTTGGCCTTTCCCTTGGAGCTCATGTTGGTGATGGGGGTGTTTTTGAGGATGTGAAGGTGATTTTGAGGATTGAAGAGAGTGTTTTAGGGTTTGGTAAGATGAGGAAATGAGAGAGAAGGGGGGGGGGGGTGATTATATAGAAGCAGTAGGGAATCCGAACGGATAGGGTTGGACCTAACCCGTTTTATCCGCATGAACAGTACAATCCGAGCGGATTGCAGTCGGGACGGGCGGATTCTCGATGGCGAAGACGGGCGTCTTTTGCAGAATCCGCACGGATTCTAGAACAGAGAAATCCCATGGTTGAGAAGCAACAAAAAGACGGGCGGATTCTTGACAGTCCGCACGGCTTTAATCAGGACGGGCGGATTCTTGACAGTCCGCACGGATTCTGGCACAAATTAAAATCTTGCTTCTGGACGTCATACGGGACGGGCGTCCCGTGAAGAAGACGGACGGATTGTCTGGGACGGGCGGATTTCTTTGAATCCGCTCGGATTCTTCCTCAGTTTCAACTTTTCTTTTCCGCTGGCCCCGGACGGGCGGATTTCTTAGATTCCGAGCGTCTCTGCTTCTTTCTCCTTCTTTCTTCTTTCGTGAAATGATAAACCCCTTTTCACTTATTTTCTCTTTTTCCTTATCTTTTTCTGAAATTTGCTTAGGAAACATGTAAGATGACTCTCTCTCTCTCCTCTCTCATGCAAGAAATTAAATGCAAAAGTAAAATGTACACTATTGTACAAAATAAAAGGGTTCAAGAAATATCTTACAAATGGTGGTTTGAGGTAGGACTCCACCAAACTAGTTCAATTTGTAACAATTCTTATCCATAGAGCTCAAGGCTCTCAACAAAAGGTCAAAAGCTTGTGAACAAGCTCCAAACAAGCATAAGTATGGGTTGCTCCATTTGAAAATGAAATTTGGCCAAGGAGGCTTGTAGAATGTTCTTTTTCTTGCCTCCTCCTTAGTGTTAGGGCTTTCGCAATGCTTTTAGTAAATACATCCATGATTCTTGTTAAGATTAAGCATGAAGTGTGGTTCATTTCCATCCGGGGACTTCCACTTACCAACTTCTTCTTCAATTTTGGTGATGACGATAGCATTTTGATTTTTCAATCCTTCCAAGGTGGAAGGAGAATTTTCATGACTTTGATGATCGGATACCATGGGAGTTGAGATTATGGGTGCCAAATCTTCACAAGTAGCCTCACGAGCAATTTTCTCTTTGAGCTTTTTCACCAAATAACTCTTGTAAGACACTTTGGCTTTTTGAAGAAGATCTAACATATCCTCTTCAATGATCATTGGCTCCATGATAGGTGCCAAGTGGTCTTCATGAAGGATAAAGGAAGGACGTTCTTCTTCATGATAGGGTATCTCAAACGTCTCAAGGATAGGCTCCTCAAGCAAGGTGATTTTGTGAATCCCTCCTCTAGGTTCATCATCATTGTTGCTATCTTCACGTAAATCATGAATGGGGGCTTCATTTAGCTCTTTTTCCAACACCTCAATGTTCACATCAAAGGACACACCCTCATACTCACAAAGGTTAAGAACATTTGGTTTGCTCAACCTCATGTCTTCCTCATCAAACACAACACTCTCATAGTCACAAGAGCTCAAGGAACTTGGCTCCTCCCACTTCTCATCTTCTATGTCAAAAGTCACTACTTCAAACTCGCATTTATGCTCAATATCCAAAGAACGGTGGTGAGTGATTACGTGGAATTCTTTTAATTGGGCAATTTGAATCCCCAATTCCTTTCTTTGGATAGCGATGTTTTTAAGAACATCTTCTTCTTTTCGGCTCTCTTCTAGCATTTGCTTGAAGAAGTTTTGTTGGTCTCCCATCATTTGGAGGATCATGTTTTGAATGGGTTCATTTTTTTGTTGTGGGTGGGTGCAAAAATGGTTGTATTGTGGTATTTGAAGTTCATTGTGAAATGGGTATTGGGTGGGTGGTTGTTGTTGATATTGGGTGTGGTGATTTTGGTGGGAAAAATTGGGGTAGTAGTTAGGATTTTCGTTGTACAAATAATAAGGTAGGTTTGTGTTGACTTGCTCTTCAAACTCCCCATACCCATAGTCATACTCAAAAGATCCACCACATACTCCATGTACCAAGTCTTGAGTCATCATAACTAAGACAAGGAGATAACTACACGAAACATGGAAACTACACGAAAATGGTAAGAACAAGCCTTGAGGAACAAGTTCCTCAAGGTGAAAGCAAAAATAAAAATAGACAAACAAGCAAGAACTTAATCACATAGCACCATCCCCGGCAACGGCGCCATTTTGATGTGGGTGCGATGTCGTCACTCATCCAATCAAACACATTTATAATACTCAACAAACAACTAGTCAGCGGTAAGTCGAGGTCGATCCATGGGACGGTGTGCTTTGGGTTCTAAGTCTATCTATCTCAATTTATGCTAGTGTCACAATTTGGTTGGGTTTGTAGTTGTGTCTAGACTAATGCAAATAATATAATAAACAAGCAATAAAAGGAAAGATGTAAACAATTGATTAAAAGTGCTAGGATATCATGGGGTCATAGGGGATTCATGGTGTTGATCATACAAACATGTTTACAAGGTTGCAAGCAATTAATGTTGTGGAGGAACCGAGTTGGTTTATGTCTTACGGTTCATAGGAAGGGTTGGGTCCCGGAGCCGAATCGATTAGATTGTACAACACCTACAAGTCGACTTACTTTCCTCCTAATCAACTTCTATGCATGGTCTAACAAGACTCGAGTTGGTTTATATCCTACGAGTCAAGTTGAGTAGATAAGAGATGGTAAAAATGCAAGGATTCATAGGCTTAGCATTTCATCAAACATAACATGTGCATAAAGTTGACATCACAACAAGCAAGCAATTTAATCATGTGAACATATTAGATTAAGCATGAATCAATCCCATGTTGGTTTCCCTTAATTACCCACTAATCCTAGCTAAAGGACTACTCACCCATTATCAAGTTTAGCATGTTAATAAGGGTGTCAATCATCACAACAAGTATAAACATGATAATAGAATGAAGAAATGAACAATAAAGATTAAAGAGTAAAGGAATTATACCAACTTAAGATGATCCAAATAATAAAGCAAAGAATAATAGAAGAACTTGATGATTGATGGAAGGTTGTCAATCTCCCAATAATAACCCAATAATCTTCAATTACCCAATAATAAACTTGAATAATAAACTTGAACAATAATTATGGAAAGATTAATGTGTAATTTGTGGAAAGATTAAAGAGTAATCTATTCTAATCTACTCCTAATCTAATCTAAGGAAGGATTTTTCTAGCTAAAAAGATGTGTCAAAGGATTATTACAAATGGGGTATTTATAGTGGAAATTAGGTGGATGCATTTAGGGTTAACTAAGGCTAATTTAGTAATTACACTTTTGAGTTGAGCAAGGAGACTCCGGTATTTCTTGAGAGAAGGGCTTCTCTTTTCGTAGCTTCAAGAAGACAATCCGTGCTGTGAAGAAATCCGTGCGGATTAGAGTCGGGACGGGCGGATTCTTGTGATGGAATCCGAGCGGATTCAAGAGAATCCGGGCGGATTCGGGTGGAGGAATCCGAGCGGATTTGAGCGGGGACGCTCGGATTGTTTAGTGGAGACGGGCGGATTTTGGACAATCCGCTCGGATTGTTCTTCAGCAGTGGTTCTTCTTCTTTTCTTCCCTTTTTGCTCATTTTCATTTTATTCTTGCGGGATTGGTCTTTAGTCCTTGCTTTCTCTTTATACTAGTCCATCTATTATCGTCAAGTAGCTTCCAAATATGCACAAAAGGCGGGAATTTCCGCCTTATTATCTTCTTTTCTACAAAACAAATGAAATGCGATAGAAAAGCAAATAGGAAGGTTTTGACGGATAAAATGGCCATAAAATGTTGTAATAGTATGCAAAATAGGCTCAATTAGGGGACTAAATGTGCGCAAATATTGGTCACATCAAATAGTCATTATAGCTTGTTGTGTGAACCATTTATCATTGCTAATTAGTCCGTGTGACTCGTTGTGTTAAACATTTGTCCTTGTCATTGTGACTCGTTGTGTGAATCGTGTGTCCTTGTTCATTAGTCCTTATGACTCATTGTGTAATTCATTTGTCCTTGTTTATTAGTCCTTGTGACTCGTTGTGTGATCCATTTGTCCTTGTTCATTAGTCCTTGTGACTCACTGTGAGAACCACTCGTCCTTGTTCATTAGTCCTTGTGACTCGTTGTGTGAACCATTTGTCCTTGATAATTAGTCCTAGTGACTCGTTGTGTTCAACACTTGTCCTTGTCATTGTGACTCGTTGTGTGAATCGTTTTTCCTTGTTCATTAGTCCTTGTGACTCATTGTGTAATCCATTTGTCCTTGTTCATTAGTGCTTGTGACTCGTTGTGTGATCCATTTGTCCTTGTTCATTAGTCAATATAACTCGTTGTGTGAACCATTTGTCCTTGTTTATTTGTCCTTGTGACTCGTTGTGTTAACCATTTGTCATTGTCATTATGACTCGTTGTGTGAACGATTTGCCATCTTTCATTAGTCTTTGTCACTCGTTGTGTGAACCATTTGTGTTTGTTCTTTAGTACTTGTTGCTCGTTGTGTCAACAATTTGTCCTTGTTCATTAGTCATTATAGCTCGTTGTGTGAACCATTTATCCTTGTTAATTAGTCCTTGTGACTCGTTGTGTTAAACATTTATCCTTGTCATTGTGCCTCGTTGTTTGAATCGTTTGCCGTTGTTCATTAGTCCTTGTGACTCATTGTGTAATCCATTTGTCCTTGTTTATTAGTCATTGTGACTCGTTGTGTGATCCATTTGTCCTTGTTCATTAGTTCTTGTGACTCACTGTGGGAACCATTTGTCCTTGTTCATTTGCCCTTGTGACTCGTTGTGTGAAACATTTTTCTTTTTTCATTAGTCCTTGTGACTCGTTGTGTCAACCATTTGTCCTAGATAATTAGTCCTTGTGACTCGTTGTGTTAAAAATTTATCCTTGTCATTGTGACTCGTTGTGCGAATCGTTTGTCCTTGGTCATTTGTCCTTGTGACTCATTGTGTAATCCATTTGTCCTTGTTCATTAGTCCTTGTGACTCGTTGTGTGATCCATTTGTCCTTGTCATTATAACTCGTTACGAGAACCATTTGTCCTTGTTCATTAATCCTTGTGACTCGTTGTGTGAACCATTTGTCTTTGTTCATTAGTCCTTTTAACTCATTTGTGTGAACCATTTATCCTTGTCCTTATAACTCGTTGTGCGAACTATTTGTCGTTGTTCATTAGTCCTTGTGACTCGTTGTGTGAACCATTTGTCCTTCTTCTTTAGTTATTGTGACTCGTTGTGTGATCCATTTGTCCTTGTCATTGTGACTTATTGTGCTAACCATTTGTCCTTGTTCATTAGTCAATATAACTCGTTGTGTGAACCATTTGTCCTTGTTCATTTGTCCTAGTGACTCGTTGTGTTAACCATTTGTCCTTGTCATTATGACTCGTTGTGTGAACCATTTTCCATCTTTCATTAGTCTTTGTCACTTGTTGTGTGAACCATTTGTTTTTGTTCTTTAGTACTTGTTGCTCGTTGTGTAAACCATTTGTCCTTGTTCATTAGTCATTATAGCTCGTTATGTGAACCATTTATCCTTGTTAATTAGTCTTTGTGACTCGTTGTGTTAAACATTTATCCTTGTTATTGTGCCTCGTTGTTTGAATCGTTTGCCCTTGTTCATTAGTCCTTGTGACTCATTGTGTAATCCATTTGTCCTTGTTTATTAGTCCTTGTAACTCGTTGTGTGATCCATTTGTCCTTGTTCATTAGTCCTTGTGACTCACTGTGGGAACCATTTGTCCTTGTTCATTTGCCCTTGTGACTCGTTGTGTGAAACATTTTTCTTTTTTCATTAGTCCTTGTGACTCGTTGTGTCAACCATTTGTCCTAGATAATTAGTCCTTGTGACTCGTTGTGTTAAAAATTTATCCTTGTCATTGTGACTCGTTGTGCGAATCGTTTGTCCTTGGTCATTTGTCCTTGTGACTCATTGTGTAATCCATTTGTCCTTGTTCATTAGTCCTTGTGACTCGTTGTGTGATCCATTTGTCCTTGTCATTATAACTCGTTACGAGAACCATTTGTCCTTGTTCATTAATCCTTGTGACTCGTTGTGTGAACCATTTGTCTTTGTTCATTAGTCCTTTTAACTCGCTGTGTGAACCATTTATCCTTGTCCTTATAACTCGTTGTGCGAACTATTTGTCGTTGTTCATTAGTCCTTGTGACTCGTTGTGTGAACCATTTGTCCTTCTTCTTTAGTTATTGTGACTCGTTGTGTGATCCATTTGTCCTTGTCATTGTGACTTATTGTGCTAACCATTTGTCCTTGTTCATTAGTCAATATAACTCGTTGTGTGAACCATTTGTCCTTGTTCATTTGTCCTAGTGACTCGTTGTGTTAACCATTTGTCCTTGTCATTATGACTCGTTGTGTGAACCATTTTCCATCTTTCATTAGTCTTTGTCACTCGTTGTGTGAACCATTTGTTTTTGTTCTTTAGTACTTGTTGCTCGTTGTGTAAACCATTTGTCCTTGTTCATTAGTCATTATAGCTCGTTATGTGAACCATTTATCCTTGTTAATTAGTCTTTGTGACTCGTTGTGTTAAACATTTATCCTTGTTATTGTGCCTCGTTGTATGAATCGTTTGCCCTTGTTCATTAGTCCTTGTGACTCATTGTGTAATCCATTTGTCCTTGTTTATTAGTCCTTGTAACTCGTTGTGTGATCCATTTGTCCTTGTTCATTAGTCCTTGTGACTCACTGTGGGAACCATTTGTCCTTGTTCATTTGCCCTTGTGACTCGTTGTGTGAAACATTTTTCTTTTTTCATTAGTCCTTGTGACTCGTTGTGTCAACCATTTGTCCTAGATAATTAGTCCTTGTGACTCGTTGTGTTAAAAATTTATCCATGTCATTGTGACTCGTTGTGCGAATCGTTTGTCCTTGTTCATTTGTCCTTGTGACTCATTGTGTAATCCCTTTGTCCTTGTTCATTAGTCCTTGTGACTCGTTGTGTGATCCATTTATTCTTGTCATTATAACTCGTTATGAGAACCATTTGTCCTTGTTCATTAATCCTTGTGACTCGTTGTGAGAACCATTTGTCTTTGTTCATTAGTCCTTTTAACTCGCTGTGTGAACCATTTATCCTTGTCCTTATAACTCGTTGTGCGAACCATTTGTCGTTGTTCATTAGTCCTTGTGACTCGTTGTGTGAACCATTTGTCCTTCTTCTTTAGTAATTGTGACTCGTTGTGTGATCCATTTGTCCTTGTCATTGTGACTTATTGTGCTAACCATTTGTCCTTATTCATTAGTCAATATAAGTCGCTGCGTGAACCATTTGTCCTTGTTCATTTGTCCTAGTGACTCATTGTGTAATCCATCTGTCCTTGTTTATTAGTCCTTGTGACTCATTGTGTGATCCATTTGTCCTTGTTCATTAGTCCTTGTGACTCAGTGTGGGAACCATTTGCCTTTTTTCATTAGTCCTTGTGACTCGTTGTGTCAACCATTTATCCTTGATAATTAGTCCTTGTGACTCGTTGTGTTAAACATTTATACTTGTCATTGTGACTCGTTGTGTGAAACGTTTGTCCTTGTTCATTTGTCCTTGTTCATTAGTCCTTGTGACTCGTTGTGTGATCCATTTGTCCTTGTCATTATAACTCGTTATGCAAACCATTTGTCCTAGTTCATTAATCCTTGTGACTCGTTGTGTGAACCATTTATCTTTGTTCATTAGTCCTCGTAACTCGCTGAGTGAACCATTTATCCTTGTCCTTATAACTCGTTGTACAAACTATTTGTCGTTGTTCATTAGTCCTTGTGACTCGTTGTGTGAACCATTTGTCCTTCTTCTTTAGTTATTGTGTCTCATTGTGTGATCCATTTGTCCTTGTCATTGTGACTTATTGTGCTAACCATTTGTCCTTGTTCATTAGTCAATATAACTCGTTGTGTGAAGCATTTTTCCTTGTTCATTTGTCCTAGTGACTCGTTGTGTTAACCATTTGTCCTTGTCATTATGACTCGTTGTGTGAACCATTTGCCATCTTTCATTAGTCTTTGTCACTCGTTGTGTGAACCATTTGTTTTTGTTCTTTCGTACTTGTTGCTCGTTGTGTCAACCATTTGTCCTTGTTCATTAGTCATTATAGCTCGTTATGTGAACCATTTATCCTTGTTAATTAGTCTTTGTGAGTCGTTGTGTTAAACATTTATCCTTGTCATTGTGCCTCGTTGTTCGAATCGTTTGCCCTTGTTCATTAGTCTTTGTGACTCATTGTGTAATCCATTTGTCCTTGTTTATTAGTCATTGTGACTCGTTGTGTGATCCATTTATCCTTGTTCATTAGTCCTTGTGACTCACTGTGGGAACCATTTGTCCTTGTTCATTTGCCCTTGTGACTCGTTGTGTGAAACATTTTTCTTTTTTTATTAGTCCTTGTGACTCGTTGTGTCAACCATTTGTCCTAGATAATTAGTCCTTGTGACTCGTTGTGTTAAAAATTTATCCTTGTCATTGTGACTCGTTGTGCGAATCGTTTGTCCTTGTGACTCATTGTGTAATCCATTTGTCCTTGTTCATTAGTCCTTGTGACTCGTTTTCTGATCCATTTGTTCTTGTCATTATAACTCATTATGAGAACCATTTGTCCTTGTTCATTAATCCTTGTGACTCGTTGTGAGAACCATTTGTCGTTGTTCATTAGTCCTTTTAACTCGCTGTGTGAACCATTTATCCTTGTCCTTATAACTCGTTGTGTGAACCATTTGTCCTTGTCCATTTATCCTAGTGACTTGTTTTGTAAACCATTTGTCCTTGTCATTATGACTCGTTGTGTGAACCATTTGCCATCTTTCATTAGTCTTTGTCACTCGTTATGTGAACCATTTGTCTTTGTTCTTTAGTACTTGTTTCTCGTTGTGTCAACCATTTGGCCTTGTTCATTAGTCATTATAGCTCGTTGTGTGAACCATTTATCCTTGCTAATTAGTCCGTGTGACTCGTTGTGTTAAACATTTGTCCTTGTCATTGTGACTCGTTGTGTGAATCGTTTGTCCTTGTTCATTAGTCCTTGTGACTCATTGTGTAATTCATTTGTCCTTGTTTATTAGTCCTTGTGACTCGTTGTGTGATCCATTTGTCCTTGTTCATTAGTCCTTGTGACTCACTGTGAGAACCATTCGTCCTTGTTCATTAGTCCTTGTGACTCGTTGTATGAACCATTTGTCCTTGATAATTAGTCCTTGTGACTCGTTGTGTTCAACACTTGTCCTTGTAATTGTGACTCGTCATGTGAATCGTTTTTCCTTGTTCATTAGTTTTTGTGACTCATTGTGTAATACATTTGTCCTTGTTCATTAGTGCTTGTGACTCGTTGTGTGATCCATTTGTCCTTGTCATTGTGACTTATTGTGCTAACCATTTGTCCTTCTTCATTAGTCAATATAACTCGTTGTGTGAACCATTTGTCCTTGTTTATTTGTCCTTGTGACTCGTTGTGTTAACCATTTGTCCTTGTCATTATGACTCGTTGTGTGAACGATTTGCCATCTTTCATTAGTCTTTGTCACTCGTTGTGTGAACCATTTGTTTTTGTTCTTTAGTACTTGTTGCTCGTTGTGTCAACCATTTGTCCTTGTTCATTAGTCATTATAGCTCGTTGTGTGAACCATTTATCCTTGTTAATTAGTCCTTGTGACTCGTTGTGTTAAACATTTATCCTTGTCATTGTGCCTCGTTGTTTGAATCGTTTGCCCTTGTTCATTAGCCCTTGTGACTCATTGTGTAATCCATTTGTCCTTGTTTATTAGTCATTGTGACTCGTTGTGTGATCTATTTGTCCTTGTTCATTAGTTCTTGTGACTCACTGTGGGAACCATTTGTCCTTGTTCATTTGCCCTTGTGACTCGTTGTGTGAAACATTTTTATTTTTTCATTAGTCCTTGTGACTCGTTGTGTCAACCATTTGTCCTAGATAATTAGTCCTTGTGACTCGTTGTGTTAAAAATTTATCCTTGTCATTGTGACTCGTTGTGCGAATCGTTTGTCCTTGGTCATTTGTCCTTGTGACTCATTGTGTAATCCATTTGTCCTTGTTCATTAGTCCTTGTGACTCGTTGTGTGATCCATTTGTCCTTGTCATTATAACTCGTTATGAGAACCATTTGTCCTTGTTCATTAATCCTTGTGACTCGTTGTGAGAACCATTTGTCTTTGTTCATTAGTCCTCGTAACTCGCTGTGTGAACCATTTATCCTTGTCCTTATAACTCGTTGTGCAAACTATTTGTCGTTATTCATTAGTCCTTGTGACTCGTTGTGTGAACCATTTGTCCTTCTTCTTTAGTTATTGTGACTCATTGTGTGATCCATTTGTCCTTGTCATTGTGACTTATTGTGCTAACCATTTGTCCTTGTTCATTAGTCAATATAACTCGTTGTGTGAAGCATTTGTCCTTGTTCATTTGTCCTAGTGACTCGTTGTGTTAACCATTTGTCCTTGTCATTATGACTCGTTGTGTGAACCATTTGCCATCTTTCATTAGTCTTTGTCACTCGTTGTGTGAACCATTTGTTTTTGTTCTTTAGTACTTGTTGCTCGTTGTGTCAACCATTTGTCCTTGTTCGTTAGTCATTATAGCTCGTTGTGTGAACCATTTATCCTTGTTAATTAGTCCTTGTGACTCGTTGTGTTAAACATTTATCCTTGTCATTGTGCCTCGTTGTTTGAATCGTTTGCCGTTGTTCATTAGTCCTTGTGACTCATTGTGTAATCCATTTGTCCTTGTTTATTAGTCATTGTGACTCGTTGTGTGATCCATTTGTCCTTGTTCATTAGTTCTTGTGACTCACTGTGGGAACCATTTGTCCTTGTTCATTTGCTCTTGTGACTCGTTGTGTGAAACATTTTTCTTTTTTCATTAGTCCTTGTGACTCGTTGTGTCAACCATTTGTCCTAGATAATTAGTCCTTGTGACTCGTTGTGTTAAAAATTTATCCATGTCATTGTGACTCGTTGTGCGAATCGTTTGTCCTTGTTCATTTGTCCTTGTGACTCATTGTGTAATCCATTTGTCCTTGTTCATTAGTCCTTGTGACTCGTTGTGTGATCCATTTATTCTTGTCATTATAACTCGTTATGAGAACCATTTGTCCTTGTTCATTAATCCTTGTGACTCGTTGTAAGAACCATTTGTCATTGTTCATTAGTCCTTTTAACTCGCTGTGTGAACCATTTATCCTTGTCCTTATAACTCGTTGTGCGAACCATTTGTCGTTGTTCATTAGTCCTTGTGACTCGTTGTGTGAACCATTTGTCCTTCTTCTTTAGTAATTGTGACTCGTTGTGTGATCCATTTGTCCTTGTCATTGTGACTTATTGTGCTAACCATTTGTCCTTATTCATTAGTCAATATAAGTCATTTGTGTGAACCATTTGTCCTTGTTCATTTGTCCTAGTGACTCATTGTGTAATCCATCTGTCCTTGTTTATTAGTCCTTGTGACTCATTGTGTGATCCATTTGTCCTTGTTCATTAGTCCTTGTGACTCAGTGTGGGAACCATTTGTCTTTTTTCATTAGTCCTTGTGACTCGTTGTGTCAACCATTTGTCCTTGATAATTAGTCCTTGTGACTCGTTGTGTTAAACATTTATCCTTGTCATTGTGACTCGTTGTGTGAAACGTTTGTCCTTGTTCATTTGTCCTTGTGACTCATTGTGTAATCCATTTGTCCTTGTTCATTAGTCCTTGTGACTCGTTGTGTGATCCATTTGTCCTTGTCATTATAACTCGTTATGCAAACCATTTGTCCTAGTTCATTAATCCTTGTGACTCGTTGTGTGAACCATTTATCTTTGTTCATTAGTCATCGTAACTCGCTGTGTGAACCATTTATCCTTGTCCTTATAACTCGTTGTGCAAACTATTTGTCGTTGTTCATTAGTCCTTGTGACTCGTTGTGTGAACCATTTGTCCTTCTTCTTTAGTTATTGTGACTCATTGTGTGATCCATTTATCCTTGTCATTGTGATTTATTGTGCTAACCATTTGTCCTTGTTCATTAGTCAATATAACTCGTTGTGTGAAGCATTTGTCCTTGTTCATTTGTCCTAGTGACTCGTTATGTTAACCATTTGTCCTTGTCATTATGACTCGTTGTGTGAACCATTTGCCATCTTTCATTAGTCTTTGTCACTCGTTGTGTGAACCATTTGTTTTTGTTCTTTAGTACTTGTTGCTCGTTGTGTCAACCATTTGTCCTTGTTCATTAGTCATTATAGCTCGTTATGTGAACTATTTATCCTTGTTAATTAGTCTTTGTGACTCGTTGTGTTAAACATTTATCCTTGTCATTGTGCCTCGTTGTTTGAATCGTTTGCCCTTGTTCATTAGTCCTTGTGACTCATTGTGTAATCCATTTGTCCTTGTTTATTAGTCATTGTGACTCGTTGTGTGATCCATTTATCCTTGTTCATTAGTCCTTGTGACTCACTGTGGGAACCATTTGTCCTTGTTCATTTGCCCTTGTGACTCGTTGTGTGAAACATTTTTCTTTTTTCATTAGTCCTTGTGACTCGTTGTGTCAACCATTTGTCCTAGATAATTAGTCCTTGTGACTCGTTGTGTTAAAAATTTATCCTTGTCATTGTGACTCGTTGTGCGAATCGTTTGTCCTTGTGACTCATTGTGTAATCCATTTGTCCTTGTTCAATAGTCCTTGTGACTCGTTGTCTGATCCATTTGTTCTTGTCATTATAACTCATTATGAGAACCATTTGTCCTTGTTCATTAATCCTTGTGACTCGTTGTGAGAACCATTTGTCTTTGTTCATTAGTCCTTTTAACTCGCTCTGTGAACCATTTATCCTTGTCCTTATAACTCGTTGTGCGAACCATTTGTCGTTGTTCATTAGTCCTTGTGACTCGTTGTGTGAACCATTTGTCCTTCTTCTTTAGTAATCGTGACTCGTTGTGTGATCCATTTGTCCTTGTCATTGTGACTTGTTGTGCTAACCATTTGTTCTTGTTCATTAGTCAATATAACTCGTTGTGTGAACCATTTGTCCTTGTCCATTTATCCTTGTGACTTGTTGTGTTAACAATTTGTCCTTGTCATTATGACTCGTTGTGTGAACCATTTGCCATCTTTCATTAGTCTTTGTCATTCGTTGTGTGAACCATTTGTCTTTGTTCTTTAGTACTTGTTTCTCGTTGTGTCAACCATTTGTCCTTGTTCATTAGTCATTATATCTCGTTGTGTGAACCATTTATCCTTGCTAATTAGTCCGTGTGACTCGTTGTGTTAAACATTTGTCCTTGTCATTGTGACTCGTTTTGTGAATCGTTTGTCCTTGTTCATTAGTCCTTGTGACTCATTGTGTAATCCATTTGTCCTTGTTTATTAGTCCTTGTGACTCGTTGTGTGATCCATTTGTCCTTGTTCATTAGTCCTTGTGACTCACTGTGAGAACCATTCGCCCTTGTTCATTAGTCCTTGTGACTCGTTGTGTGAACCATTTGTCCTTGATAATTAGTCCTTGTGACTCGTTGTGTTCAACACTTGTCCTTGTAATTGTGACTCGTCATGTGAATCGTTTTTCCTTGTTCATTAGTTCTTGTGACTCATTGTGTAATCCATTTGTCCTTGTTCATTAGTGCTTGTAACTCGTTGTGTGATCCATTTGTCCTTGTCATTGTGACTTATTGTGCTAACCATTTGTCCTTGTTCATTAGTCAATATAACTCGTTGTGTGAACCATTTGTTCTTGTTTATTTGTCCTTGTGACTCGTTGTGTTAACCATTTGTCCTTGTCATTATGACTCGTTGTGTGAACGATTTGCCATCTTTCATTAGTCTTTGTCACTCGTTGTGTGAACCATTTGTTTTTGTTCTTTAGTACTTGTTGCTCGTTGTGTCAACCATTTGTCCTTGTTCATTAGTCATTATAGCTCGTTGTGTGAACCATTTATCCTTGTTAATTAGTCCTTGTGACTCGTTGTGTTAAACATTTATCCTTGTCATTGTGCCTCGTTGTTTGAATCGTTTGCCCTTGTTCATTAGCCCTTGTGACTCATTGTGTAATCCATTGGTCCTTGTTTATTAGTCATTGTGACTCGTTGTGTGATCCATTTGTCCTTGTTCATTAGTTCTTGTGACTCACTGTGGGAACCATTTGTCCTTGTTCATTTGCCCTTGTGACTCGTTGTGTGAAACATTTTTCTTTTTTCATTAGTCCTTGTGACTCGTTGTGTCAACCATTTGTCCTAGATAATTAGTCCTTGTGACTCGTTGTGTTAAAAATTTATCCTTGTCATTGTGACTCGTTGTGCGAATCGTTTGTCCTTGGTCATTTGTCCTTGTGACTCATTGTGTAATCCATTTGTCCTTGTTCATTAGTCCTTGTGACTCGTTGTGTGATCCATTTGTCCTTGTCATTATAACTCGTTATGAGAACCATTTGTCCTTGTTCATTAATCCTTGTGACTCGTTGTGTGAACCATTTGTCTTTGTTCATTAGTCCTTTTAACTCGCTGTGTGAACCATTTATCCTTGTCCTTATAACTCGTTGTGCAAACTATTTGTCGTTGTTCATTAGTCCTTGTGACTCGTTGTCTGAACCATTTGTCCTTCTTCTTTAGTTATTGTGACTCATTGTGTGATCCATTTGTCCTTGTCATTGTGACTTATTGTGCTAACCATTTGTCCTTGTTCATTAGTCAATATAACTCGTTGTGTGAAGCATTTGTCCTTGTTCATTTGTCCAAGTGACTCGTTGTGTTAACCATTTGTCCTTGTCATTATGACTCGTTGTGTGAACCATTTGCCATCTTTCATTAGTCTTTCTCACTCGTTGTGTGAACCATTTGTTTTTGTTCTTTAGTACTTGTTGCTCGTTGTGTCAACCATTTGTCCTTGTTCGTTAGTCATTATAGCTCGTTGTGTGAACCATTTATCCTTGTTAATTAGTCCTTGTGACTCGTTGTGTTAAACATTTATCCTTGTCATTGTGCCTCGTTGTTTGAATCGTTTGCCGTTGTTCATTAGTCCTTGTGACTCATTGTGTAATCCATTTGTCCTTGTTTATTAGTCATTGTGACTCGTTGTGTGATCCATTTGTCCTTGTTCATTAGTTCTTGTGACTCACTGTGGGAACCATTTGTCCTTGTTCATTTGCTCTTGTGACTCGTTGTGTGAAACATTTTTCTTTTTTCATTAGTCCTTGTGACTCGTTGTGTCAACCATTTGTCCTAGATAATTAGTCCTTGTGACTCGTTGTGTTAAAAATTTATCCATGTCATTGTGACTGTAACACCCCCATTTATTTAAGGGCCTGAACTAGGACTCCTCAGATAAATGACGGTGTTACCATCTCGGAAACCCGAGGCAGTAGATAACAAAGGAAAGAAACACAGTACTTTATTAAATGCTTATAGTGAGATTACAACTGGAATTAAAACAAAGTCTCCAAAATATGACCAAAAGATGAAGTCTGATAAAACTACTAGTAAGACTAAGGTGGGCTAGGCACTAAGTCCGTCATCCAAGCTCTCTTCCCGGCCAGCTCCTATCAGTCTCTGAAATACCTGTCAATCTGCTCCCCAATAATTGGATCATCACAGGCGTACACGAATACACAGGGTCAGCCGCGAAGCTGAGTAGGGAAAACAATTAAACAACAAAATATAATATGCATGATCCTCCGTCACCTCCATCTCCATCTCAACTCGTATCTCATATCTCATTTCTCATATCTCATAACCCGGACAACCCAGCCGTACCGATCCCTGGTAGACTATATATATCGACCGTAGCCGATCCCCATACTCGGTTGAGGACACCAGGGCAAGTCCCGAGAACCCGCTTTGGGCCTTATCACAACATCACATCGTATCTCAACATCGTCACCACCACATCGTCCTCCAACTCCAATGCATATGAAATGCTCAACAGTAATTAATGCAATGCAATATGTATATAAATCACTGAACTGATAAATCATAAAGTCATGCCAGTTACCCGATGTTGTGATATCATACTCAATACGATCAAATCAATCAATCACCTTCCCGAATATAAATGATAACGTAATTCAACCACCATGAAACAAGTCAACACAATTCGATCAATAACGATAATAGGACAAGTGTATTTCCCTACCTCAAAGTGCCAGCAATTCCAATTAAGCAGTTAAGCAGTCCAGAAAGTAAAGCAGTGAATTTGACTATCGATCCTTCACGAATCCGTCACCTAAAACAATTATAATAATTATAATTACTAACTACTAAATATAGTAATTTCCCAAAATAGAAGCTTTCCCGAAATATAATCCCGACACCAACTTGTGCCCAATTGTTAACTAAAATAACCCGATTAATATTTGACCCACTTCCCAAAATAGGAAGTTATTAAAGTATAATTTCTTAAAATGGAAACCTTCCCGATATAGTAACTTTTCTCTTTTAACAAACCCGACTCAAAAACCCGACTTGAATTATTTTAATACACTCGGGAATTAATTAAATAAATTATGAACGCGACCCATTACGAATTATAACGATTTAAATTAATAAAAACCCGTTTCAACAACCAAAACAGCCCGTGCCCCTTCACTCTCACCCACGCACCACCACCGGCCACCACAAGGCCGTGTCAACCACCAGCCCCAACACCCACTTCAACCCCACCACCAACGACCACCACCAGCCTGGTCGATGCCGGCGTAGTCGAACAGGGTGGCAACGATCGTGGTTCATCACCGTGCCTCCTCAAACAGCCCTGTTTCCACGACTCCCACCACCGCAACTGTTACTTAACCCCTGCCAAACCACCACGCCTCTGTTCGCCGTCAGCCCACGAACACCGACCACCTAGCACCACCTTGTCGACCTCCCCCTAGTCGACGGTGGCACCACCCCAAAGCTAACCATCTAAAACCCACTTGAAACATCTAAAAACCCGCTGCTACCCTCCCCTGTCGGTGCCGCCTTTATCTGCCACCACCGCCACCTAAGACCACTCTAACCACCACCAATATACTCGTCACATAATACCCATTTCCCTTACCCCGTCAACAACCACCATTAACACTCCTAGCAGACACACGACCACCAACCAAAACAGCTAGAGAATCGAAAACAGGGGAAAGGGGGTTAACTCATACCTTTTTATGCCGCCACTGCCGCCACCAGGGCCACCTACGGCCGTCGACAACCTCCCTTGTTCGTCCTTGCTGCACCGTCAACCACCTATGCTCTCTCTCTCTCTCTCGTTTTGCGTGAGGGTGAAGTTTGAGATGAGGAAAGGAGGGAGGCGGCTGAGTAGAGGGAGGCGGTTGTGAGAGAGGTACTATTAGGTTTAGGTTTATGGTTAGGGTTAGGGTTAATGTTTAGGGTTTAGTTGGGCTTTAGGGTTTAATGGGCTGGACAGTTATTGGCCCAACTTAAATGGGTCAGCTCACAATTCGTATTTCTTATAAACCCGTCTTAATTAACTTACGATAGATTAATGTAATTATCGACTCAATTATTTTCCCGACATATTTGTAATACAAAATGTATAATAATTAATATAAAATAATATCCGTTTAATTAATTATATTATATAAAATACGGGGTATTACAGTCTTCCCCTCTTAAAATGAACTTCGTCCCGAAGTTCGCTCCCGTACCCAAACCTCAAAAGGGTATTGTAAATCGTACTTACGGACGTCGCGTATTTCTAACTTGGTTAACACACACTTTTGACACATCAATTACACATATCAAATACGAAATGTTACATTCTGCCTTCCTAAAAACAAACTTCGTCCCGAAGTTTAACTCATCATTACCTAGCCCATTTAACTACAACTAATAACTACCGGAACACGGATATATAACAACTATATAATCATCTCGAGACACTGTCATCTTTCCATCTCAATTCCGATCTCAAACTCAATTAACTCGATAACCATGGTCGACTTTGGACCGCAAACGTAACTCGGCACAAAGGCCCCACAACTCATAATTCAATACCAGTAGTTTAACTATACTCTCCTTTTACACATCAACCAACTAACAGAAGTAGAAACAACACCTATAGAACTCATTTGCATAGGTACCCCACAACGAAACATCTACTTGATCAAAATTACAATCTACAAACAAGTGCAAATTAAGCATCAAGATTTTACAATCCTACCCAACTAAAAACATGGTTACGTCCTCGTAACCTTCATTATTATAACCAAGGTTCTCAACTACTGCTAACAACTGAAAGAGGATAAGAGATTCTCAACTCACGCTCAAGTTAACTAATCCTTACCAAAGACAAACGATATGCAAGCTCTCTCAAGGAAGTTACCGTTACTCGTAGAAATCATTAGTAATTATTCATTTCACCACTCATTGTAATCTCATACTTTAGAAATATAGGGGATCAATCCTCCTAAGAAAGAATTAGGATCAAAACGTTGATAAATCGACTTATGAAAATTGATAACCTAATAGGTCCAGTCTGAGTTTCCTTTACTTAATTTGTCAGATTTGGATTTAGGTCAAGACAGAATTACCAATAAAATGAAGACAACCGATTCGCGCAGTATTTATCACCTAGAAATATTTTTAATCCTCATAACAATTGGGTTTGGTATTTATTCCTGAATGACGAATGCACATTGATTGGAAAATTTTATAAACTTATTGGTCGAGTAAACAACGATATTGGAAAGTTATCGTACCAGACTATTATACACAAAATTTCGTTCTTGGTGTTAATTATATTTAGACTGTACCCAACACAATGACAGAAAGATTAGATGTATTTAACTACCCAAATTTTTACAAATATTCATTATATGTTATGCTAATATCAACTTACCATGTTAACACATAATTCACTTAAATCACCACATTACATTTCCCGTTTCGACATTCGTAACCAACCACAACCCACCAATTCGCTACATGAACGAACAACATGACTAACTTGACCCACCATTTGTGACTCCGTTCTAATTTCATTACTCCAGACTTAGCAATTATCATGGACCATACAACCAGACACCGGTTGGAAACCTCATTCCGAATTTATACTCATACGACAAAATTTAATTTCATTTTCAAAACTTTTACTTTCATCTTTGAACGGTGAATAATTTTCTTAACATAATCTTATGACAGGGTCGTCATGGAATCCACTTTCAGCTTACTACGAAACCCAAAATCAGATAAACTTAATTCAATTACTTTAAACAAAACAAGCTTAGGTGTCGACTCATATATCGTAATTTACATGTTCATCTTATTCATGGCTCAATTAAACATAACTATAACGACTATCATTTAAACCAACACATATCATGTGAATTATCAAAGGATTATTTCATCATAATTGCCAACATAGTTATCATAACAATCTTTATTAAAATATAATCTGATAGTAACGTCTCGAGAATATAGCTATGTCAAGTGTCGTATTATATCAACAATTTCCTTTATATCATGCTCCTACAATTGCAAGAATCCCTTTTGTATTTTATGACGATATAGTGATGAACATATCCAATAAGAAATAACAACACCGTTTATTATCATGTTATAGGTTTTAGGTTCAATTGAAATAATTTAATGCAATGAAAGTAATAAATATACTATAGACACGCCGACTCACAAAAAGGCATTAGAACTCAGATGACATCCTACACGTGTGAACATTTAGACACAATCATTACTACCATCCATGTGTAAACTTTTAAACAAAATTATTGTAAATATCCATGCGAGTATATTAGAAAATCAAATTAACTTTTAACGTTATCAACTTACACGAGTATGACATTATGGTTTTATATTTATATATATATATATATCTGACCGTTATGCAAATATGATGAACTCACCAAAGATATTCCAACATGCCAAACGTATATAAAATGCAAACAACTAGACTCATATAAAATGTTTCACCCTCGATTAAAATCAAATTAAGCTATCCAATTTTTTTTTTTACTCATACTATCATGCCAACCAGGTTATCAACTAAGTTTTAAGTTTTTGTCACTTGTTAAGATACATAATTACTGAACATGCGTGCTACTGTCGTCATATAAAACATTATAAATTCACATTATTAAAGCTCATGAATTAACCAAACAAATGTATGAAAACTCAACCTAGAATACACATTTTACAAGTCATGATTCACGTTGTAACTCTCAAGGATCACGAATAAATAATTGCTCGATAAAAACTTGATTCATATTACTTTTATAAAACACGGTGGGTTCAAAACACAGGGAAAAAGTGTTAGGTTTAAAGCACAAGAATTCCATTTTTAAATAATTTTACAACTTAGTTGGTCTAAACAAACATGTGACAATAATTGGTCCAAAACTTGGGTCAGTTTGTAAAATTTATCATTTAATATTGAAACATCCAGATTTTTCGTGGCTTATCAATTTGAAAGCATAAGCGACTCTTTTGATCGATGTAGTTGGAATTATGTAAAAATTATTAATACAATTTAAATGAGGATTTTTACAAAATCGTTGGTCAAACATCACTGCACAGAAACTTTCTAACCACAGCTCACTAAAACATTTATTACTCCTAGTCTGTATATCCTATAAGCGTGAAACAAACGTCAAACGATCACCAACTCCCGAGGCTATCTCTCATAAAATTTTCATCCGTAGGCAATAAACAGAGAAGAAATGGCAGTAAGGTCAATTAAAGAGTAACATCAACTAAACGAGTTTCAGCACTATGTCATTCATTTTCTATATCCCAATTCTGACAACTATACTATCGATACTAATCCATCCTAACTTAAATCTCACACTGTACAATTCGTATCATCTACCCCATAGAATCCCTTCGCATCTCGATCTACTCATTACATCTAAATCACGATTGTGATGACTAAAGATATGAAATTCTATCGTGTCTCTTATTACTAACACAATACTATACTAGCATGGCTTTGGGATCACATAACCGCATATTACTAGACCTAATAGTACTATCAGCACATCATTCATACCAAATACTTACCGTAGCGTTGTCCTGCATAATGGTTAGATTATATGATCTCAAGGCATACATCAACTCAATCAAGCAATAATCAATGCATCAATCAGTTAATACTTAAGCAACGATATTTGAATTTTGAGTTCAACCTTAGGCAACTTTTCTACCCTTTCTCTCGTATACACTCATGGTTTCGGTTCAATCGAGAGGACCACTGGTTCGGTGTGAGGGGGCCCCTAACTCATACCTTACCTTCGTGTGCTCCTAATGAGTTCTATCCCGGGGTTCATTTTAATTAGACACATCCTATGTTCATTGGGCTCATTGGTTTAGGCCTGAGGATCGTTCTCTCTGATACCACTTTGTAACACCCCCATTTATTTAAGGGCCTGAACTAGGACTCCTCAGATAAATGACGGTGTTACCATCTCGAAACCCGAGGCAAGAGATAACAAAGGAAAGAAACACAGTGACTTTATTAAATTCTTATAGTGAGATTACAACTGGAATTAAAACAAAGTCTCCAAAATATGACCAAAAGATGAAGTCTGATAAAACTACTAGTAAGACTAAGGTGGGCTAGGCACTAAGTCCGTCATCCAAGCTCTCTTCCCGGCCAGCTCCTATCGGTCTCGAAATACTGTCAATCCGCTCCCAATAATTGGATCATCACGGCGTACACGAATACACGGGGTGGTCACCGCGAAGCTGAGTAGGGAAAACAATTAAACAACAAAATATAATATGCATGATCCTCCGTCACCTCCATCTCCATCTCAACTCGTATCTCATATCTCATTTCTCATATCTCATAACCCGGACAACCCAGCCGTACCGATCCCTGGTAGACTATATATATCGACCGTAGCCGATCCGCCACTCTTGTTGAGGACACCAGGGCAAGTCTGCAGAACCCGCCTGGGCCTTATCACAACATCACATCGTATCTCAACATCGTCACCACCACATCGTCCTCCAACTCCAATGCATATGAAATGCTCAATGATAATTAATGCAATGCAATATGTATATAAATCTTGAACTGATAAATCATAAAGTCATGCGATTACCCGATGTTGTGATATCATACTCAATACGATCAAATCAATCAATCACCTTCCCGAATATAAATGATAACGTAATTCAACCACCATGAAACAAGTCAACACAATTCGATCAATAACGATAATAGGACAAGTGTATTTCCCTACCTCAAAGTGCCAGCAATTCCAATTAAGCGAGTTAAGCGAGTCCGAAAAAGTAAAGCAAGTTGAATTTGACTATCGATCCTTCACGAATCCGTCACCTAAAACAATTATAATAATTATAATTACTAACTACTAAATATAGTAATTTCCCAAAATAGAAGCTTTCCCGAAATATAATCCCGACACCAACTTGTGCCCAATTGTTAACTAAAATAACCCGATTAATATTTGACCCACTTCCCAAAATAGGAAGTTATTAAAGTATAATTTCTTAAAATGGAAACCTTCCCGATATAGTAACTTTTCTCTTTTAACAAACCCGACTCAAAAACCCGACTTGAATTATTTTAATACACTCGGGAATTAATTAAATAAATTATGAACGCGACCCATTACGAATTATAACGATTTAAATTAATAAAAACCCGTTTCAACAACCAAAACAGCCCGTGCCCCTTCACTCTCACCCACGCACCACCACCGGCCACCACAAGGCCGTGTCAACCACCAGCCCCAACACCCACTTCAACCCCACCACCAACGACCACCACCAGCCTGGTCATTGCCGGCGAGTCGAACAGGGTGGCAACGATCGTGGTTCATCACCGTGCCTCCCCAAACAGCCCTGTTTCCATGACTCCCACCACCGCAACTGTTACTTAACCCCTGCCAAACCACCACGCCTCTGTTCGCCGTCAGCCCACGAACACCGACCACCTAGCACCACCTTGTCGACCTCCCCCTAGTCGACGGTGGCACCACCCCAAAGCTAACCATCTAAAACCCACTTGAAACATCTAAAAACCCATTGCTACCCTCCCCTGTCGGTGCCGCCTTTATCTCGCCACCACCGCCACCTAAGACCACTCTAACCACCACCAATATACTCGTCACATAATACCCATTTCCCTTACCCCGTCAACAACCACCATTAACACTCCTAGCAGACACACGACCACCAACCAAAACAAACAGAGAATCGAAAACAGGGAAAGGGGTTAACTCATACCTTTTTATGCCGCCACTGCCGCCACCAGGGCCACCTACGGCCGTCGACAACCTCCCTTGTTCGTCCTTGCTGCACCGTCAACCACCTATGCTCTCTCTCTCTCTCTCTCTCTCTCTCGTGTTGCGTGAGGGTGAAGTTTGAGATGAGGAAAGGAGGGAGGCGGCTGAGTAGAGGGAGGCGGTTGTGAGAGAGGTACTATTAGGTTTAGGTTTATGGTTAGGGTTAGGGTTAATGTTTAGGGTTTAGTTGGGCTTTAGGGTTTAATGGGCTGGACAGTTATTGGCCCAACTTAAATGGGTCAGCTCACAATTCGTATTTCTTATAAACCCGTCTTAATTAACTTACGATAGATTAATGTAATTATCGACTCAATTATTTTCCCGACATATTTGTAATACAAAATGTATAATAATTAATATAAAATAATATCCGTTTAATTAATTATATTATATAAAATACGGGGTATTACAGTGACTCGTTGTGCGAATCGTTTGTCCTTGTTCATTTGTCCTTGTGACTCATTGTGTAATCCATTTGTCCTTGTTCATTAGTCCTTGTGACTCGTTGTGTGATCCATTTATTCTTGTCATTATAACTCGTTATGAGAACCATTTGTCCTTGTTCATTAATCCTTGTGACTCGTTGTGAGAACCATTTGTCATTGTTCATTAGTCCTTTTAACTCGCTGTGTGAACCATTTATCCTTGTCCTTATAACTCGTTGTGCGAACCATTTGTCGTTGTTCATTAGTCCTTGTGACTCGTTGTGTGAACCATTTGTCCTTCTTCTTTAGTAATTGTGACTCGTTGTGTGATCCATTTGTCCTTGTCATTGTGACTTATTGTGCTAACCATTTGTCCTTATTCATTAGTCAATATAAGTCGCTGTGTGAACCATTTGTCCTTGTTCATTTGTCCTAGTGACTCATTGTGTAATCCATCTGTCCTTGTTTATTAGTCATTGTGACTCATTGTGTGATCCATTTGTCCTTGTTCATTAGTCCTTGTGACTCAGTGTGGGAACCATTTGTCTTTTTTCATTAGTCCTTGTGACTCGTTGTGTCAACCATTTGTCCTTGATAATTAGTCCTTGTGACTCGTTGTGTTAAACATTTATCCTTGTCATTGTGACTCGTTGTGCGAATCGTTTGTCCTTGGTCATTTGTCCTTGTGACTCATTGTGTAATCCATTTGTCCTTGTTCATTAGTCCTTGTGACTCGTTGTGTGATCCATTTGTCCTTGTCATTATAACTCGTTATGAGAACCATTTGTCCTTGTTCATTAATCCTTGTGACTCGTTGTGTGAACCATTTGTCTTTGTTCATTAGTCCTTTTAACTCGCTGTGTGAACCATTTATCCTTGTCCTTATAACTCGTTGTGCAAACTATTTGTCGTTGTTCATTAGTCCTTGTGACTCGTTGTCTGAACCATTTGTCCTTCTTCTTTAGTTATTGTGACTCATTGTGTGATCCATTTGTCCTTGTCATTGTGACTTATTGTGCTAACCATTTGTCCTTGTTCATTAGTCAATATAACTCGTTGTGTGAAGCATTTGTCCTTGTTCATTTGTCCTAGTGACTCGTTGTGTTAACCATTTGTCCTTGTCATTATGACTCGTTGTGTGAACCATTTGCCATCTTTCATTAGTCTTTGTCACTCGTTGTGTGAACCATTTGTTTTTGTTCTTTAGTACTTGTTGCTCGTTGTGTCAACCATTTGTCCTTGTTCATTAGTCATTATAGCTCGTTATGTGAACCATTTATCCTTGTTAATTAGTCTTTGTGACTCGTTGTGTTAAACATTTATCCTTGTCATTGTGCCTCGTTGTTTGAATCGTTTGCCCTTGTTCATTAGTCCTTGTGACTCATTGTGTAATCCATTTGTCCTTGTTTATTAGTCATTGTGACTCGTTGTGTGATCCATTTATCCTTGTTCATTAGTCCTTGTGACTCACTGTGGGAACCATTTGTCCTTGTTCATTTGCCCTTGTGACTCGTTGTGTGAAACATTTTTCTTTTTTCATTAGTCCTTGTGACTCGTTGTGTCAACCATTTGTCCTAGATAATTAGTCATTGTGACTCGTTGTGTTAAAAATTTATCCTTGTCATTGTGACTCGTTGTGCGAATCGTTTGTCCTTGTGACTCATTGTGTAATCCATTTGTCCTTGTTCAATAGTCCTTGTGACTCGTTGTCTGATCCATTTGTTCTTGTCATTATAACTCATTATGAGAACCATTTGTCCTTGTTCATTAATCCTTGTGACTCGTTGTGAGAACCATTTGTCTTTGTTCATTAGTCCTTTTAACTGGCTCTGTGAACCATTTATCCTTGTCCTTATAACTCGTTGTGCGAACCATTTGTCGTTGTTCATTAGTCCTTGTGACTCGTTGTGAAAACCATTTGTTCTTGTTGTTTAGTCATTGTGACTCATTGTGTGATCCATTTGTCCTTGTCATTGTGACTTGTTGTGCTAACCATTTGTTCTTGTTCATTAGTCAATATAACTCGTTGTGTGAACCATTTGTCCTTGTCCATTTATCCTTGTGACTTGTTGTGTTAACAATTTGTCCTTGTCATTATGACTCGTTGTGTGAACCATTTGCCATCTTTCATTAGTCTTTGTCACTCGTTGTGTGAACCATTTGTCTTTGTTCTTTAGTACTTGTTTCTCGTTGTGTCAACCATTTGTCCTTGTTCATTAGTCATTATAGCTCGTTGTGTGAACCATTTATCCTTGCTAATTAGTCCGTGTGACTCGTTGTGTTAAACATTTGTCCTTGTCATTGTGACTCGTTTTGTGAATCGTTTGTCCTTGTTCATTAGTCCTTGTGACTCATTGTGTAATCCATTTGTCCTTGTTTATTAGTCCTTGTGACTCGTTGTGTGATCCATTTGTCCTTGTTCATTAGTCCTTGTGACTCTTTGTGAGAACCATTTGTCCTTGTTCATTAGTCCTTGTGACTCGTTGTGTGAACCATTTGTCCTTGATAATTAGTCCTTGTGACTCGTTGTGTTCAACACTTGTCCTTGTAATTGTGACTCGTCATGTGAATCGTTTTTCCTTGTTCATTAGTTCTTGTGACTCATTGTGTAATCCATTTGTCCTTGTTCATTAGTGCTTGTAACTCGTTGTGTGATCCATTTGTCCTTGTCATTGTGACTTATTGTGCTAACCATTTGTCCTTGTTCATTAGTCAATATAACTCGTTGTGTGAACCATTTGTCCTTGTTTATTTGTCCTTGTGACTCGTTGTGTTAACCATTTGTCCTTGTCATTATGACTCGTTGTGTGAACGATTTGCCATCTTTCATTAGTCTTTGTCACTCGTTGTGTGAACCATTTGTTTTTGTTCTTTAGTACTTGTTGCTCGTTGTGTCAACCATTTGTCCTTGTTCATTAGTCATTATAGCTCGTTGTGTGAACCATTTATCCTTGTTAATTAGTCCTTGTGACTCGTTGTGTTAAACATTTATCCTTGTCATTGTGCCTCGTTGTTTGAATCATTTGCCCTTGTTCATTAGCCCTTGTGACTCATTGTGTAATCCATTGGTCCTTGTTTATTAGTCATTGTGACTCGTTGTGTGATCCATTTGTCCTTGTTCATTAGTTCTTGTGACTGTTTGTGGGAACCATTTGTCCTTGTTCATTTGCCCTTGTGACTCGTTGTATGAAACATTTTTCTTTTTTCATTAGTCCTTGTGACTCGTTGTGTCAACCATTTGTCCTAGATAATTAGTCCTTGTGACTCGTTGTGTTAAAAATTTATCCTTGTCATTGTGACTCGTTGTGCGAATCGTTTGTCCTTGGTCATTTGTCCTTGTGACTCATTGTGTAATCCATTTGTCCTTGTTCATTAGTCCTTGTGACTCGTTGTGTGATCCATTTGTCCTTGTCATTATAACTCGTTATGAGAACCATTTGTCCTTGTTCATTAATCCTTGTGACTCGTTGTGTGAACCATTTGTCTTTGTTCATTAGTCCTTTTAACTCGCTGTGTGAACCATTTATCCTTGTCCTTATAACTCGTTGTGCAAACTATTTGTCGTTGTTCATTAGTCCTTGTGACTCGTTGTCTGAACCATTTGTCCTTCTTCTTTAGTTATTGTGACTCATTGTGTAATCCATTTGTCCTTGTCATTGTGACTTATTGTGCTAACCATTTGTCCTTGTTCATTAGTCAATATAACTCGTTGTGTGAAGCATTTGTCCTTGTTCATTTGTCCTAGTGACTCGTTGTGTTAACCATTTGTCCTTGTCATTATGACTCGTTGTGTGAACCATTTGCCATCTTTCATTAGTCTTTGTCACTCGTTGTGTGAACCATTTGTTTTTGTTCTTTAGTACTTGTTGCTCGTTGTGTCAACCATTTGTCCTTGTTCATTAGTCATTATAGCTCGTTATGTGAACCATTTATCCTTGTTAATTAGTCTTTGTGAGTCGTTGTGTTAAACATTTATCCTTGTCATTGTGCCTCGTTGTTTGAATCGTTTGCCCTTGTTCATTAGTCCTTGTGACTCATTGTGTAATCCATTTGTCCTTGTTTATTAGTCATTGTGACTCGTTGTGTGATCCATTTATCCTTGTTCATTAGTCCTTGTGACTCACTGTGGGAACCATTTGTCCTTGTTCATTTGCCCTTGTGACTCGTTGTGTGAAACATTTTTCTTTTTTCATTAGTCCTTGTGACTTGTTGTGTCAACCATTTGTCCTAGATAATTAGTCCTTGTGACTCGTTGTGTTAAAAATTTATCCTTGTCATTGTGACTCGTTGTGCGAATCGTTTGTCCTTGTGACTCATTGTGTAATCCATTTGTCCTTGTTCAATAGTCCTTGTGACTCGTTGTCTAATCCATTTGTTCTTGTCATTATAACTCATTATGAGAACCATTTGTCCTTGTTCATTAATCCTTGTGACTCGTTGTGAGAACCATTTGTCTTTGTTCATTAGTCCTTTTAACTCGCTCTGTGAACCATTTATCCTTGTCCTTATAACTCGTTGTGCGAACCATTTGTCGTTGTTCATTAGTCCTTGTGACTCGTTGTGTGAACCATTTGTCCTTCTTCTTTAGTTATTGTGACTCGTTGTGAGATCCATTTGTCCTTGTCATTGTGACTTATTGTGCAAACCATTTGTCCTTGTTCATTAGTCAATATAACTCGTTGTGTGAACCATTTGTCCTTGTTCATTTGTCCTAGTGACTCGTTGTGTTAACAATTTGTCCTTGTCATTATGACTCGTTGGGTGAACCATTTGCCATCTTTCATTAGTCTTTGTCACTCGTTGTGCGAACCATTTGTTTTTGTTCTTTAGTACTTGTTGCTCGTTGTGTCATTCATTTGTCCTTGTTCATTAGTCATTATAGCTCGTTATGTGAACCATTTGTCCTAGATAATTAGTCCTTGTGACTCGTTGTGTTAAAAATTTATCCTTGTCATTGTGACTCGTTGTGCGAATCGTTTGTCCTTGTTCATTTGTCCTTGTGACTCATTGTGTAATCTATTTGTCCTTGTTCATTAGTCCTTGTGACTCGTTGTGTGATCCATTTGTTCTTGTCATTATAACTCGTTATGAGAACCATTTGTCCTTGTTCATTAATCCTTGTGACTCGTTGTGAGAACCATTTGTCTTTGTTCATTAATCCTTTTAACTCATTTGTGTGAACCATTTATCCTTGTCCTTATAACTCGTTGTGCGAACCATTTGTTGTTGTTCATTAGTCCTTGTGACTCGTTGTGTGAACCATTTGTCCTTCTTCTTTAGTAATTGTGACTCGTTGTGTGATCCATTTGTCCTTGTCATTGTGACTTATTGTGCTAACCATTTGTCCTTGTTCATTAGTCAATATAAGTCGTTGTGTGAACCATTTGTCCTTGTTCATTTGTCCTAGTGACTCATTGTGTAATCCATCTGTCCTTGTTTATTAGTCCTTGTGACTCATTGTGTGATCCATTTGTCCTTGTTCATTAGTCCTTGTGACTCAGTGTGGGAACCATTTGTCTTTTTTCATTAGTCCTTGTGACTCGTTGTGTCAACCATTTGTCCTTGATAATTAGTCCTTGTGACTCGTTGTGTTAAACATTTATCCTTGTCATTGTGACTCGTTGTGTGAAACGTTTGTCCTTGTTCATTTGTCCTTGTGACTCATTGTGTAATCCATTTGTCCTTGTTCATTAGTCCTTGTGACTCGTTGTGTGATCCATTTGTCCTTGTCATTATAACTCGTTATGCAAACCATTTGTCCTTGTTCATTAATCCTTGTGACTCGTTGTGTGAACCATTTATCTTTGTTCATTAGTCCTCGTAACTCGCTGTGTGAACCATTTATCCTTGTACTTATAAGTCGTTGTGCGTACCATTTGTCGTTGTTCATTAGTCCTTGTGACTCGTTGTGTAAACCATTTGTTCTTGTTGTTTAGTCATTGTGACTCGTTGTGTGATCCATTTGTCCTTGTCATTGTGACTTGTTGTGCTAACCATTTGTTCTTGTTCATTAGTCAATATAACTCGTTGTGTGAACCATTTGTCCTTGTCCATTTATCCTTGTGACTTGTTGTGTTAACCATTTGTCCTTGTCATTATGACTCGTTGTGTGAACCATTTACCATCTTTCATTAGTCTTTGTCACTCGTTGTGTGAACCATTTGTCTTTGTTTTTTAGTACTTGTTGCTCGTTGTGTCACCCATTTTTCCTTGTTTATTAGTCATTGTGACTCGTTGTGTGATCCATTTGTCCTTGTTCATTAGTCCTTGTGACTCACTGTGGGAACCAATTGTCTTTGTTCATTTGCCCTTGTGACTCGTTGTGTGAAACATTTTTCTTTTTTCATTAGTCCTTGTGACTCGTTGTGTCAACCATTTGTCCTAGATAATTAGTCCTTGTGACTCGTTGCGTTAAAAATTTATCCTTGTCATTGTGACTCGTTGTGCGAATCGTTTGTCCTTGTTCATTTGTCCTTGTGACTCATTGTGTAATCCATTTGTCCTTGTTCATTAGTTATTGTGACTCGTTGTGTGATCCTTTTGTTCTGGTCATTATAACTCGTTATGAGAACCATTTGTCCTTGTTCATTAATCCTTGTGACTCGTTGTGAGAAGCATTTGTCTTTGTTCATTAGTCCTTTTAACTCGCTGTGTGAACCATTTATCCTTGTCCTTATAACTCGTTGTGCGAACCATTTGTCGTTGTTCATTAGTCCTTGTGACTCGTTGTGTGAACCATTTGTCCTTCTTCTTTAGTAATTGTGACTCGTTGTGTGATCCATTTGTCCTTGTCATTGTGACTTATTGTGCTAACCATTTGTCCTTGTTCATTAGTCAATATAAGTCGTTTTGTGAACCATTTGTCCTTGTTCATTTGTCCTAGTGACTCATTGTGTAATCCATCTGTCCTTGTTTATTAGTCCTTGTGACTCATTGTGTGATCCATTTGTCCTTGTTCATTAGTCCTTGTGACTCAGTGTGGGAACCATTTGTCTTTTTTCATTAGTCCTTGTGACTCGTTGTGTCAACCATTTGTCCTTGATAATTAGTCCTTGTGACTCGTTGTGTTAAACATTTATCCTTGTCATTGTGACTCGTTGTGTGAAACGTTTGTCCTTGTTCATTTGTCCTTGTGACTCATTGTGTAATCCATTTGTCCTTGTTCATTAGTCCTTGTGACTCGTTGTGTGATCCATTTGTCCTTGTCATTATAACTCGTTATGCAAACCATTTGTCCTTGTTCATTAATCCTTGTGACTCGTTGTGTGAACCATTTATCTTTGTTCATTAGTCCTCGTAACTCGCTGTGTGAACCATTTATCCTTGTACTTATAAGTCGTTGTGCGTACCATTTGTCGTTGTTCATTAGTCCTTGTGACTCGTTGTGTAAACCATTTGTTCTTGTTGTTTAGTCATTGTGACTCGTTGTGTGATCCATTTGTCCTTGTCATTGTGACTTGTTGTGCTAACCATTTGTTCTTGTTCATTAGTCAATATAACTCGTTGTGTGAACCATTTGTCCTTGTCCATTTATCCTTGTGACTTGTTGTGTTAACCATTTGTCCTTGTCATTATGACTCGTTGTGTGAACCATTTGCCATCTTTCATTAGTCTTTGTCACTCGTTGTGTGAACCATTTGTCTTTGTTTTTTAGTACTTGGTTCTCGTTGTGTCACCCATTTGTCCTTGTTTATTAGTCATTGTGACTCGTTGTGTGATCCATTTGTCCTTGTTCATTAGTCAATATAACTCGTTGTGTGAAAAATTTGTCCTTGTCCATTTATCCTTGTGACTTGTTGTGTTAACTATTTGTCCTTGTCATTATGACTCGTTGTGTGAACCATTTGCCATCTTTTATTAGTCTTTGTCACTCGTTGTGTGAACCATTTGTCTTTGTTCTTTAGTACTTGTTGCTCGTTGTGTCAACCATTTGTCCTTGTTCATTAGTCATTATAGCTCGTTGTGAGAATCATTTATCCTTGCTAATTAGTCCGTGTGACTCGTTGTGTTAAACATTTGTCCTTGTCATTGTGACTCGTTGTGTGAATCGTTTGTCCTTGTTCATTAGTCCTTGTGACTCATTGTGTAATCCATTTGTCCTTTTCTATTAGTCCTTGTGACTCGTTGTGTGATCCATTTGTCCTTGTTCATTAGTCCTTGTGACTCACTGTGAGAACAATTTGTCCTTGTTCATTAGTCCTTGTGACTCGTTGTGTGAACCATTTGTCCTTGATAATTAGTCCTTGTGACTCGTTGTGTTCAACACTTGTCCTTGTCATTGTGACTCATTGTGTGAATCGTTTTTCCTTATTCATTAGTCCTTGTGACTCATTGTGTAATCCATTTGTCCTTGTTCATTAGTGCTTGTGACTCGTTGTGTGATCCATTTGTCCTTGTCATTGTGACTTATTGTGCTAACCATTTATCCTTGTTCATTAGTCAATATAACTCGTTGTGTGAACCATTTGTCCTTGTTTATTTGTCCTTGCGACTCGTTGTGTTAACCATTTGTCCTTGTCATTATGACTCTTTGTGTGAACGATTTGCCATCTTTCATTAGTCTTTGTCACTCGTTGTGTGAACCATTTGTTTTTGTTCTTTAGTACTTGTTGCTCGTTGTGTCAACCATTTGTCCTTATTCATTAGTCATTATAGCTCGTTGTGTGAACCATTTATCCTTGTTAATTAGTCCTTGTGACTCGTTGTGTTAAACATTTATCCTTGTCATTGTGCCTCGTTGTTTGAATCGTTTGCCATTGTTCATTTGTCCTTGTGACTCATTGTGTAATCCATTTGTCCTTGTTTATTAGTCATTGTGACTCGTTGTGTGATCCATTTGTCCTTGTTCATTAGTTCTTGTGACTCACTGTGGGAACCATTTGTCCTTGTTCATTTGCCCTTGTCATTATAACTCGTTATGAGAACCATTTGTCCTTGTACATTAATCCTTGTGACTCGTAGTGTGAACCATTTGTCTTTGTTCATTAGTCCTTTTAACTCATTTGTGTGAACCATTTATCCTTGTCCATATAACTCGTTGTGCGAACCATTTGTCGTTGTTCATTAGTCCTTGTGACTCGTTGTGTGAACCATTTGTCCTTCTTCTTTAGTTATTGTGACTCGTTGTGAGATCCATTTGTCCTTGTCATTGTGACTTATTGTGCAAACCATTTGTCCTTGTTCATTAGTCAATATAACTCGTTGTGTGAACCATTTGTCCTTGTTCATTTGTCCTAGTGACTCGTTGTGTTAACAATTTGTCCTTGTCATTATGACTCGTTGTGTGAACCATTTGCCATCTTTCATTAGTCTTTGTCACTCGTTGTGCGAACCATTTGTTTTTGTTCTTTAGTACTTGTTGCTCGTTGTGTCAACCATTTGTCCTTGTTCATTAGTCATTATAGCTCGTTGTGAGAATCATTTATCCTTGCTAATTAGTCCGTGTGACTCGTTGTGTTAAACATTTGTCCTTGTCATTGTGACTCGTTGTGTGAATCGTTTGTCCTTGTTCATTAGTCCTTGTGACTCATTGTGTAATCCATTTGTCCTTTTCTATTAGTCCTTGTGACTCGTTGTGTGATCCATTTGTCCTTGTTCATTAGTCCTTGTGACTCACTGTGAGAACAATTTGTCCTTGTTCATTAGTCCTTGTGACTCGTTGTGTGAACCATTTGTCCTTGATAATTAGTCCTTGTGACTCGTTGTGTTCAACACTTGTCCTTGTCATTGTGACTCATTGTGTGAATCGTTTTTCCTTATTCATTAGTCCTTGTGACTCATTGTGTAATCCATTTGTCCTTGTTCATTAGTGCTTGTCACTCGTTGTGTGATCCATTTGTCCTTGTCATTGTGACTTATTGTGCTAACCATTTATCCTTGTTCATTAGTCAATATAACTCGTTGTGTGAACCATTTGTCCTTGTTTATTTGTCCTTGCGACTCGTTGTGTTAACCATTTGTCCTTGTCATTATGACTCTTTGTGTGAACGATTTGCCATCTTTCATTAGTCTTTGTCACTCGTTGTGTGAACCATTTGTTTTTGTTCTTTAGTACTTGTTGCTCGTTGTGTCAACCATTTGTCCTTGTTCATTAGTCATTATAGCTCGTTGTGTGAACCATTTATCCTTGTTAATTAGTCCTTGTGACTCGTTGTGTTAAACATTTATCCTTGTCATTGTGCCTCGTTGTTTGAATCGTTTGCCATTGTTCATTTGTCCTTGTGACTCATTGTGTAATCCATTTGTCCTTGTTTATTAGTCATTGTGACTCGTTGTGTGATCCATTTGTCCTTGTTCATTAGTTCTTGTGACTCACTGTGGGAACCATTTGTCCTTGTTCATTTGCCCTTGTCATTATAACTCGTTATGAGAACCATTTGTCCTTGTACATTAATCCTTGTGACTCGTAGTGTGAACCATTTGTCTTTGTTCATTAGTCCTTTTAACTCGCTGTGTGAACCATTTATCCTTGTCCATATAACTCGTTGTGCGAACCATTTGTCGTTGTTCATTAGTCCTTGTGACTCGTTGTGTGAACCATTTGTCCTTCTTCTTTAGTTATTGTGACTCGTTGTGAGATCCATTTGTCCTTGTCATTGTGACTTATTGTGCAAACCATTTGTCCTTGTTCATTAGTCAATATAACTCGTTGTGTGAACCATTTGTCCTTGTTCATTTGTCCTAGTGACTCGTTGTGTTAACAATTTGTCCTTGTCATTATGACTCGTTGTGTGAACCATTTGCCATCTTTCATTAGTCTTTGTCACTCGTTGTGCGAACCATTTGTTTTTGTTCTTTAGTACTTGTTGCTCGTTGTGTCATTCATTTGTCCTTGTTCATTAGTCATTATAGCTCGTTATGTGAACCATTTGTCCTAGATAATTAGTCCTTGTGACTCGTTGTGTTAAAAATTTATCCTTGTCATTGTGACTCGTTGTGCGAATCGTTTGTCCTTGTTCATTTGTCCTTGTGACTCATTGTGTAATCTATTTGTCCTTGTTCATTAGTCCTTGTGACTCGTTGTGTGATCCATTTGTTCTTGTCATTATAACTCGTTATGAGAACCATTTGTCCTTGTTCATTAATCCTTGTGACTCGTTGTGAGAACCATTTGTCTTTGTTCATTAATCCTTTTAACTCGCTGTGTGAACCATTTATCCTTGTCCTTATAACTCGTTGTGCGAACCATTTGTTGTTGTTCATTAGTCCTTGTGACTCGTTGTGTGAACCATTTGTCCTTCTTCTTTAGTAATTGTGACTCGTTGTGTGATCCATTTGTCCTTGTCATTGTGACTTATTGTGCTAACCATTTGTCCTTGTTCATTAGTCAATATAAGTCGTTGTGTGAACCATTTGTCCTTGTTCATTTGTCCTAGTGACTCATTGTGTAATCCATCTGTCCTTGTTTATTAGTCCTTGTGACTCATTGTATGATCCATTTGTCCTTGTTCATTAGTCCTTGTGACTCAGTGTGGGAACCATTTGTCTTTTTTCATTAGTCCTTGTGACTCGTTGTGTCAACCATTTGTCCTTGATAATTAGTCCTTGTGACTCGTTGTGTTAAACATTTATCCTTGTCATTGTGACTCGTTGTGTGAAACGTTTGTCCTTGTTCATTTGTCCTTGTGACTCATTGTGTAATCCATTTGTCCTTGTTCATTAGTCCTTGTGACTCGTTGTGTGATCCATTTGTCCTTGTCATTATAACTCGTTATGCAAACCATTTGTCCTTGTTCATTAATCCTTGTGACTCGTTGTGTGAACCATTTATCTTTGTTCATTAGTCCTCGTGAACTGTTTGTGTGAACCATTTATCCTTGTACTTATAAGTCGTTGTGCGTACCATTTGTCGTTGTTCATTAGTCCTTGTGACTCGTTGTGTAAACCATTTGTTCTTGTTGTTTAGTCATTGTGACTCGTTGTGTGATCCATTTGTCCTTGTCATTGTGACTTGTTGTGCTAACCATTTGTTCTTGTTCATTAGTCAATATAACTCGTTGTGTGAACCATTTGTCCTTGTCCATTTATCCTTGTGACTTGTTGTGTTAACCATTTGTCCTTGTCATTATGACTCGTTGTGTGAACCATTTACCATCTTTCATTAGTCTTTGTCACTCGTTGTGTGAACCATTTGTCTTTGTTTTTTAGTACTTGTTGCTCGTTGTGTCACCCATTTGTCCTTGTTTATTAGTCATTGTGACTCGTTGTGTGATCCATTTGTCCTTGTTCATTAGTCCTTGTGACTCTTTGTGGGAACCAATTGTCTTTGTTCATTTGCCCTTGTGACTCGTTGTGTGAAACATTTTTCTTTTTTCATTAGTCCTTGTGACTCGTTGTGTCAACCATTTGTCCTAGATAATTAGTCCTTGTGACTCGTTGCGTTAAAAATTTATCCTTGTCATTGTGACTCGTTGTGCGAATCGTTTGTCCTTGTTCATTTGTCCTTGTGACTCATTGTGTAATCCATTTGTCCTTGTTCATTAGTCATTGTGACTCGTTGTGTGATCCTTTTGTTCTGGTCATTATAACTCGTTATGAGAACCATTTGTCCTTGTTCATTAATCCTTGTGACTCGTTGTGAGAAGCATTTGTCTTTGTTCATTAGTCCTTTTAACTCTGTTTGTGTGAACCATTTATCCTTGTCCTTATAACTCGTTGTGCGAACCATTTGTCGTTGTTCATTAGTCCTTGTGACTCGTTGTGTGAACCATTTGTCCTTCTTCTTTAGTAATTGTGACTCGTTGTGTGATCCATTTGTCCTTGTCATTGTGACTTATTGTGCTAACCATTTGTCCTTGTTCATTAGTCAATATAAGTCGTTTTGTGAACCATTTGTCCTTGTTCATTTGTCCTAGTGACTCATTGTGTAATCCATCTGTCCTTGTTTATTAGTCCTTGTGACTCATTGTGTGATCCATTTGTCCTTGTTCATTAGTCCTTGTGACTCAGTGTGGGAACCATTTGTCTTTTTCATTAGTCCTTGTGACTCGTTGTGTCAACCATTTGTCCTTGATAATTAGTCCTTGTGACTCGTTGTGTTAAACATTTATCCTTGTCATTGTGACTCGTTGTGTGAAACGTTTGTCCTTGTTCATTTGTCCTTGTGACTCATTGTGTAATCCATTTGTCCTTGTTCATTAGTCCTTGTGACTCGTTGTGTGATCCATTTGTCCTTGTCATTATAACTCGTTATGCAAACCATTTGTCCTTGTTCATTAATCCTTGTGACTCGTTGTGTGAACCATTTATCTTTGTTCATTAGTCCTCGTAATAACTGTTTGTGTGAACCATTTATCCTTGTACTTATAAGTCGTTGTGCGTACCATTTGTCGTTGTGCATTAGTCCTTGTGACTCGTTGTGTAAAACATTTGTTCTTGTTGTTTAGTCATTGTGACTCGTTGTGTGATCCATTTGTCCTTGTCATTGTGACTTGTTGTGCTAACCATTTGTTCTTGTTCATTAGTCAATATAACTCGTTGTGTGAACCATTTGTCCTTGTCCATTTATCCTTGTGACTTGTTGTGTTAACCATTTGTCCTTGTCATTATGACTCGTTGTGTGAACCATTTGCCATCTTTCATTAGTCCTTGTGACTCGTTGTGTGAACCTTTTGTTCTGGTCATTATAACTCGTTATGAGAACCATTTGTCCTTGTTCATTAATCCTTGTGACTCGTTGTGAGAAGCATTTGTCTTTGTTCATTAGTCCTTTTAACTCATTTGTGTGAACCATTTATCCTTGTCCTTATAACTCGTTGTGCGAACCATTTGTTGTTGTTCATTAGTCCTTGTGACTCGTTGTGTGAACCATTTGTCCTTCTTCTTTAGTAATTGTGACTCGTTGTGTGATCCATTTGTCCTTGTCATTGTGACTTATTGTGCTAACCATTTGTCCTTGTTCATTAGTCAATATAAGTCGTTGTGTGAACCATTTGTCCTTGTTCATTTGTCCTAGTGACTCATTGTGTAATCCATCTGTCCTTGTTTATTAGTCCTTGTGACTCATTGTGTGATCCATTTGTCCTTGTTCATTAGTCCTTGTGACTCAGTGTGGGAACCATTTGTCTTTTTCATTAGTCCTTGTGACTCGTTGTGTCAACCATTTGTCCTTGATAATTAGTCCTTGTGACTCGTTGTGTTAAACATTTATCCTTGTCATTGTGACTCGTTGTGTGAAACGTTTGTCCTTGTTCATTTGTCCTTGTGACTCATTGTGTAATCCATTTGTCCTTGTTCATTAGTCCTTGTGACTCGTTGTGTGATCCATTTGTCCTTGTCATTATAACTCGTTATGCAAACCATTTGTCCTTGTTCATTAATCCTTGTGACTCGTTGTGTGAACCATTTATCTTTGTTCATTAGTCCTCGTAACTCGCTGTGTGAACCATTTATCCTTGTACTTATAAGTCGTTGTGCGTACCATTTGTCGTTGTTCATTAGTCCTTGTGACTCGTTGTGTAAAACATTTGTTCTTGTTGTTTAGTCATTGTGACTCGTTGTGTGATCCATTTGTCCTTGTCATTGTGACTTGTTGTGCTAACCATTTGTTCTTGTTCATTAGTCAATATAACTCGTTGTGTGAACCATTTGTCCTTGTCCATTTATCCTTGTGACTTGTTGTGTTAACCATTTGTCCTTGTCATTATGACTCGTTGTGTGAACCATTTGCCATCTTTCATTAGTCCTTGTGACTCGTTGTGTGAACCTTTTGTTCTGGTCATTATAACTCGTTATGAGAACCATTTGTCCTTGTTCATTAATCCTTGTGACTCGTTGTGAGAAGCATTTGTCTTTGTTCATAAGTCCTTTTAACTCATTTGTGTGAACCATTTATCCTTGTCCTTATAACTCGTTGTGCGAACCATTTGTCGTTGTTCATTAGTCCTTGTGACTCGTTGTGTGAACCATTTGTCCTTCTTCTTTAGTAATTGTGACTCGTTGTGTGATCCATTTGTCCTTGTCATTGTGACTTATTGTGCTAACCATTTGTCCTTGTTCATTAGTCAATATAAGTCGTTTTGTGAACCATTTGTCCTTGTTCATTTGTCCTAGTGACTCATTGTGTAATCCATCTGTCCTTGTTTATTAGTCCTTGTGACTCATTGTGTGATCCATTTGTCCTTGTTCATTAGTCCTTGTGACTCGGTGTGGGAACCATTTGTCTTTTTCATTAGTCCTTGTGACTCGTTGTGTCAACCATTTGTCCTTGATAATTAGTCCTTGTGACTCGTTGTGTTAAACATTTATCCTTGTCATTGTGACTCGTTGTGTGAAACGTTTGTCCTTGTTCATTTGTCCTTGTGACTCATTGTGTAATCCATTTGTCCTTGTTCATTAGTCCTTGTGACTCGTTGTGTGATCCATTTGTCCTTGTCATTATAACTCGTTATGCAAACCATTTGTCCTTGTTCATTAATCCTTGTGACTCGTTGTGTGAACCATTTATCTTTGTTCATTAGTCCTCGTAACTCTTTTGTGTGAACCATTTATCCTTGTACTTATAAGTCGTTGTGCGTACCATTTGTCGTTGTTCATTAGTCCTTGTGACTCGTTGTGTAAAACATTTGTTCTTGTTGTTTAGTCATTGTGACTCGTTGTGTGATCCATTTGTCCTTGTCATTGTGACTTGTTGTGCTAACCATTTGTTCTTGTTCATTAGTCAATATAACTCGTTGTGTGAACCATTTGTCCTTGTCCATTTATCCTTGTGACTTGTTGTGTTAACCATTTGTCCTTGTCATTATGACTCGTTGTGTGAACCATTTACCATCTTTCATTAGTCTTTGTCACTCGTTGTGTGAACCATTTGTCTTTGTTTTTTAGTACTTGTTGCTCGTTGTGTCACCCATTTTTCCTTGTTTATTAGTCATTGTGACTCGTTGTGTGATCCATTTGTCCTTGTTCATTAGTCCTTGTGACTCATTGTGGGAACCATTTGTCTTTGTTCATTTGCCCTTGTGACTCGTTGTGTGAAACATTTTTCTTTTTTCATTAGTCCTTGTGACTCGTTGTGTCAACCATTTGTCCTAGATAATTAGTCCTTGTGACTCGTTGCGTTAAAAATTTATCCTTGTCATTGTGACTCGTTGTGCGAATCGTTTGTCCTTGTTCATTTGTCCTTGTGACTCATTGTGTAATCCATTTGTCCTTGTTCATTAGTCATTGTGACTCGTTGTGTGATCCTTTTGTTCTGGTCATTATAACTCGTTATGAGAACCATTTGTCCTTGTTCATTAATCCTTGTGACTCGTTGTGAGAAGCATTTGTCTTTGTTCATTAGTCCTTTTAACTCATTTTGTGTGAACCATTTATCCTTGTCCTTATAACTCGTTGTGCGAACCATTTGTCGTTGTTCATTAGTCCTTGTGACTCGTTGTGTGAACCATTTGTCCTTCTTCTTTAGTAATTGTGACTCGTTGTGTGATCCATTTGTCCTTGTCATTGTGACTTATTGTGCTAACCATTTGTCCTTGTTCATTAGTCAATATAAGTCGTTTTGTGAACCATTTGTCCTTGTTCATTTGTCCTAGTGACTCATTGTGTAATCCATCTGTCCTTGTTTATTAGTCCTTGTGACTCATTGTGTGATCCATTTGTCCTTGTTCATTAGTCCTTGTGACTCAGTGTGGGAACCATTTGTCTTTTTTCATTAGTCCTTGTGACTCGTTGTGTCAACCATTTGTCCTTGATAATTAGTCCTTGTGACTCGTTGTGTTAAACATTTATCCTTGTCATTGTGACTCGTTGTGTGAAACGTTTGTCCTTGTTCATTTGTCCTTGTGACTCATTGTGTAATCCATTTGTCCTTGTTCATTAGTCCTTGTGACTCGTTGTGTGATCCATTTGTCCTTGTCATTATAACTCGTTATGCAAACCATTTGTCCTTGTTCATTAATCCTTGTGACTCGTTGTGTGAACCATTTATCTTTGTTCATTAGTCCTCGTAACTCGCTGTGTGAACCATTTATCCTTGTAATTATAAGTCGTTGTGCGTACCATTTGTCGTTGTTCATTAGTCCTTGTGACTCGTTGTGTAAAACATTTGTTCTTGTTGTTTAGTCATTGTGACTCGTTGTGTGATCCATTTGTCCTTGTCATTGTGACTTGTTGTGCTAACCATTTGTTCTTGTTCATTAGTCAATATAACTCGTTGTGTGAACCATTTGTCCTTGTCCATTTATCCTTGTGACTTGTTGTGTTAACCATTTGTCCTTGTCATTATGACTCGTTGTGTGAACCATTTGCCATCTTTCATTAGTCCTTGTGACTCGTTGTGTGAACCTTTTGTTCTGGTCATTATAACTCGTTATGAGAACCATTTGTCCTTGTTCATTAATCCTTGTGACTCGTTGTGAGAAGCATTTGTCTTTGCTCATTAGTCCTTTTAACTCGCTGTGTGAACCATTTATCCTTGTCCTTATAACTCGTTGTGCGAACCATTTGTCGTTGTTCATTAGTCCTTGTGACTCGTTGTGTGAACCATTTGTCCTTCTTCTTTAGTAATTGTGACTCGTTGTGTGATCCATTTGTCCTTGTCATTGTGACTTATTGTGCTAACCATTTGTCCTTGTTCATTAGTCAATATAAGTCGTTTTGTGAACCATTTGTCCTTGTTCATTTGTCCTAGTGACTCATTGTGTAATCCATCTGTCCTTGTTTATTAGTCCTTGTGACTCATTGTGTGATCCATTTGTCCTTGTTCATTAGTCCTTGTGACTCAGTGTGGGAACCATTTGTCTTTTTTCATTAGTCCTTGTGACTCGTTGTGTCAACCATTTGTCCTTGATAATTAGTCCTTGTGACTCGTTGTGTTAAACATTTATCCTTGTCATTGTGACTCGTTGTGTGAAACGTTTGTCCTTGTTCATTTGTCCTTGTGACTCATTGTGTAATCCATTTGTCCTTGTTCATTAGTCCTTGTGACTCGTTGTGTGATCCATTTGTCCTTGTCATTATAACTCGTTATGCAAACCATTTGTCCTTGTTCATTAATCCTTGTGACTCGTTGTGTGAACCATTTATCTTTGTTCATTAGTCCTCGTAACTCGCTGTGTGAACCATTTATCCTTGTACTTATAAGTCGTTGTGCGTACCATTTGTCGTTGTTCATTAGTCCTTGTGACTCGTTGTGTAAAACATTTGTTCTTGTTGTTTAGTCATTGTGACTCGTTGTGTGATCCATTTGTCCTTGTCATTGTGACTTGTTGTGCTAACCATTTGTTCTTGTTCATTAGTCAATATAACTCGTTGTGTGAACCATTTGTCCTTGTCCATTTATCCTTGTGACTTGTTGTGTTAACCATTTGTCCTTGTCATTATGACTCGTTGTGTGAACCATTTGCCATCTTTCATTAGTCTTTGTCACTCGTTGTGTGAACCATTTGTCTTTGTTTTTTAGTACTTGGTTCTCGTTGTGTCACCCATTTGTCCTTGTTTATTAGTCATTGTGACTCGTTGTGTAATCCATTTGTCCTTGTTCATTAGTCCTTGTGACTCACTGTGGGAACCATTTGTCTTTGTTCATTTGCCCTTGTGACTCATTGTGTGAAACATTTCTCTTTTTTCATTAGTCCTTGTGACTCGTTGTGTCAACCATTTGTCCTAGATAATTAGTCCTTGTGACTCGTTGCGTTAAAAATTTATCCTTGTCATTGTGACTCGTTGTGCGAATCGTTTGTCCTTGTTCATTTGTCCTTGTGACTCATTGTGTAATCCATTTGTCCTTGTTCATTAGTCCTTGTGACTCGTTGTGTGATCCTTTTGTTCTGGTCATTATAACTCGTTATGAGAACCATTTGTCCTTGTTCATTAATCCTTGTGACTCGTTGTGAGAAGCATTTGTCTTTGTTCATTAGTCCTTTTAACTCGCTGTGTGAACCATTTATCCTTGTCCTTATAACTCGTTGTGCGAACCATTTGTCGTTGTTCATTAGTCCTTGTGACTCGTTGTGTGAACCATTTGTCCTTCTTCTTTAGTAATTGTGACTCGTTGTGTGATCCATTTGTCCTTGTCATTGTGACTTATTGTGCTAACCATTTGTCCTTGTTCATTAGTCAATATAAGTCGTTTTGTGAACCATTTGTCCTTGTTCATTTGTCCTAGTGACTCATTGTGTAATCCATCTGTCCTTGTTTATTAGTCCTTGTGACTCATTGTGTGATCCATTTGTCCTTGTTCATTAGTCCTTGTGACTCAGTGTGGGAACCATTTGTCTTTTTCATTAGTCCTTGTGACTCGTTGTGTCAACCATTTGTCCTTGATAATTAGTCCTTGTGACTCGTTGTGTTAAACATTTATCCTTGTCATTGTGACTCGTTGTGTGAAACGTTTGTCCTTGTTCATTTGTCCTTGTGACTCATTGTGTAATCCATTTGTCATTGTTCATTAGTCCTTGTGACTCGTTGTGTGATCCATTTGTCCTTGTCATTATAACTCGTTATGCAAACCATTTGTCCTTGTTCATTAATCCTTGTGACTCGTTGTGTGAACCATTTATCTTTGTTCATTAGTCCTCGTAACTCGCTGTGTGAACCATTTATCCTTGTACTTATAAGTCGTTGTGCGTAACATTTGTCGTTGTTCATTAGTCCTTGTGACTCGTTGTGTAAACCATTTGTTCTTGTTGTTTAGTCATTGTGACTCGTTGTGTGATCCATTTGTCCTTGTCATTGTGACTTGTTGTGCTAACCATTTGTTCTTGTTCATTAGTCAATATAACTCGTTGTGTGAACCATTTGTCCTTGTCCATTTATCCTTGTGACTTGTTGTGTTAACCATTTGTCCTTGTCATTATGACTCGTTGTGTGAACCATTTGCCATCTTTCATTAGTCTTTGTCACTCGTTGTGTGAACCATTTGTCTTTGTTTTTTAGTACTTGTTGCTCGTTGTGTCACCCATTTGTCCTTGTTTATTAGTCATTGTGACTCGTTGTGTGATCCATTTGTCCTTGTTCATTAGTCCTTGTGACTCACTGTGGGAACCATTTGTCTTTGTTCATTTGCCCTTGTGACTCGTTGTGTGAAACATTTTTCTTTTTTCATTAGTCCTTGTGACTCGTTGTGTCAACCATTTGTCCTAGATAATTAGTCCTTGTGACTCGTTGCGTTAAAAATTTATCCTTGTCATTGTGACTCGTTGTGCGAATCGTTTGTCCTTGTTCATTTGTCCTTGTGACTCATTGTGTAATCCATTTGTCCTTGTTCATTAGTCCTTGTGACTCGTTGTGTGAACCTTTTGTTCTGGTCATTATAACTCGTTATGAGAACCATTTGTCCTTGTTCATTAATCCTTGTGACTCGTTGTGAGAAGCATTTGTCTTTGTTCATTAGTCCTTTTAACTCGCTGTGTGAACCATTTATCCTTGTCCTTATAACTCGTTGTGCGAACCATTTGTCGTTGTTCATTAGTCCTTGTGACTCGTTGTGTGAACCATTTGTCCTTCTTCTTTAGTAATTGTGACTCGTTGTGTGATCCATTTGTCCTTGTCATTGTGACTTATTGTGCTAACCATTTGTCCTCGTTCATTAGTCAATATAAGTCGTTGTGTGAACCATTTGTCCTTGTTCATTTGTCCTAGTGACTCATTGTGTAATCCATCTGTCCTTGTTTATTAGTCCTTGTGACTCATTGTGTGATCCATTTGTCCTTGTTCATTAGTCCTTGTGACTCAGTGTGGGAACCATTTGTCTTTTTTCATTAGTCCTTGTGACTCGTTGTGTTAAACATTTATCCTTGTCATTGTGACTCGTTGTGTGAAACGTTTGTCCTTGTTCATTTGTCCTTGTGACTCATTGTGTAATCCATTTGTCCTTGTTCATTAGTCCTTGTGACTCGTTGTGTGATCCATTTGTCCTTGTCATTATAACTCGTTATGCAAACCATTTGTCCTTGTTGATTAATCCTTGTGACTCGTTGTGTGAAACATTTATCTTTGTTCATTAGTCCTCGTAACTCGCTGTGTGAACCATTTATCCTTGTCCTTATAAGTCGTTGTGCGTACCATTTGTCGTTGTTCATTAGTCCTTGTGACTCGTTGTGTAAACCATTTGTCCTTGTTGTTTAGTCATAGTGACTCGTTGTGTGATCCATTTGTCCTTGTCATTGTGACTTGTTGTGCTAACCATTTGTTCTTGTTCATTAGTCAATATAACTCGTTGTGTGAACCATTTTTCCTTGTCCATTTATCCTTGTGACTTGTTGTGTTAACCATTTGTCCTTGTCATTATGACTCGTTGTGTGAACCATTTGCCATCTTTCATTAGTCTTTGTCACTCGTTGTGTGAACCATTTGTCTTCGTTCTTTAGTACTTGTTGCTCGTTCTGTCAACCATTTGTTCTTCTTCATTAGTCATTATAGCTCGTTGTGTGAACCATTTATCCTTGCTAATTTGTCTGTGTGACTCGTTGTGTTAAACATTTGTGCTTGTCATTGTGACTCGTTGTGTGAATCGTTTGTCCATGTTCATTAGTCCTTGTGACTCATTGTGTAATCCATTTGTCCTTGTTTATTAGTCCTTGTGACTAGTAGTGTGATCCATTTGTCCTTGTTCATTAGTCCTTGTGACTCACTGTGAGAACCATTCGTCCTTGTTCATTAGTCCTTGTGACTCGTCGTGTGAACCATTTGTCCTTGGTAATTAGTCCTTGTGACTCGTTGTGTTCAACACTTGTCCTTGTCATTGTGACTCATTGTGTGAATCGTTTTTCCTTGTTCATTAGTCCTTGTGACTCATTGTGTAATCCATTTGTCCTTGTTCATTAGTGCTTGTGACTCGTTGTGTGATCCATTTGTCCTTGTCATTGTGACTTATTGTGCTAACCATTTGTCCTTGTTCATTAGTCAATATAACTCGTTGTGTGAACCATTTGTCCTTGTTCATTTGTCCTAGTGACTCATTGTGTAATCCATCTGTCCTTGTTTATTAGTCCTTGTGACTCATTGTGTGATCCATTTGTCCTTGTTCATTAGTCCTTGTGACTCAGTGTGGGAACCATTTGTCTTTTTTCATTAGTCCTTGTGACTCGTTGTGTTAAACATTTATCCTTGTCATTGTGACTCGTTGTGTGAAACGTTTGTCCTTGTTCATTTGTCCTTGTGACTCATTGTGTAATCCATTTGTCCTTGTTCATTAGTCCTTGTGACTCGTTGTGTGATCCATTTGTCCTTGTCATTATAACTCGTTATGCAAACCATTTGTCCTTGTTGATTAATCCTTGTGACTCGTTGTGTGAAACATTTATCTTTGTTCATTAGTCCTCGTAACTCGCTGTGTGAACCATTTATCCTTGTCCTTATAAGTCGTTGTGCGTACCATTTGTCGTTGTTCATTAGTCCTTGTGACTCGTTGTGTAAACCATTTGTCCTTGTTGTTTAGTCATAGTGACTCGTTGTGTGATCCATTTGTCCTTGTCATTGTGACTTGTTGTGCTAACCATTTGTTCTTGTTCATTAGTCAATATAACTCGTTGTGTGAACCATTTTTCCTTGTCCATTTATCCTTGTGACTTGTTGTGTTAACCATTTGTCCTTGTCATTATGACTCGTTGTGTGAACCATTTGCCATCTTTCATTAGTCTTTGTCACTCGTTGTGTGAACCATTTGTCTTCGTTCTTTAGTACTTGTTGCTCGCTCACAACCATTTGTTCTTCTTCATTAGTCATTATAGCTCGTTGTGTGAACCATTTATCCTTGCTAATTTGTCTGTGTGACTCGTTGTGTTAAACATTTGTGCTTGTCATTGTGACTCGTTGTGTGAATCGTTTGTCCATGTTCATTAGTCCTTGTGACTCATTGTGTAATCCATTTGTCCTTGTTTATTAGTCCTTGTGACTAGTAGTGTGATCCATTTGTCCTTGTTCATTAGTCCTTGTGACTCACTGTGAGAACCATTCGTCCTTGTTCATTAGTCCTTGTGACTCGTCGTGTGAACCATTTGTCCTTGGTAATTAGTCCTTGTGACTCGTTGTGTTCAACACTTGTCCTTGTCATTGTGACTCATTGTGTGAATCGTTTTTCCTTGTTCATTAGTCCTTGTGACTCATTGTGTAATCCATTTGTCCTTGTTCATTAGTGCTTGTGACTCGTTGTGTGATCCATTTGTCCTTGTCATTGTGACTTATTGTGCTAACCATTTGTCCTTGTTCATTAGTCAATATAACTCGTTGTGTGAACCATTTGTCCTTGTTCATTTGTCCTAGTGACTCGTTGTGTTAACCATTTGTCCTTGTCATTATGACTCGTTGTGTGAACCATTTGCCATCTTTCATTAGTCTTTGTCACTCGTTGTGTGAACCATTTGTTTTTGTTCTTTAGTACTTGTTGCTCGTTGTGTCAACCATTTGTCCTTGTTCATTAGTCAATATAGCTCGTTGTGTGAATCATTTATCCTTGTTAATTAGTCCTTGTGACTCGTTGTGTTAAACATTTATCCTTGTCATTGTGCCTCGTTGTTTGAATCGTTTGCCATTGTTCATTAGTCCTTGTGACTCATTGTGTAATCCATTTGTCCTTGTTTATTAGTCATTGTGACTCGTTGTGTGATCCATTTGTCCTTGTTCATTAGTTCTTGTGACTCACTGTGGGAACCATTTGTCCTTGTTCATTTGCCCTTGTGACTCGTTGTGTGAAACATTTTTCTTTTTTCATTAGTCCTTGTGACTCGTTGTGTCAACCATTTGTCCTAGATAATTAGTCCTTGTGACTCGTTGTGTTAAAAATTTATCCTTGTCATTGCGACTCGTTGTGCGAATCGTTTGTCCTTGTTCATTTGTCCGTGTGACTCATTCTTTAATCCATTTGTCCTTGTTCATTAGTCCTTGTGACTCGTTGTGTGATCCATTTGTCCTTGTCATTATAACTCGTTATGAGAACCATTTGTTCTTGTACATTAATCGTTGTGACTCGTTGTGTGAACCATTTGTCTTTGTTCATTAGTACTTTTAACTCGCTGTGTGAACCATTTATCCTTGTCCTTATAACTCGTTGTGCGAACCATTTGTCGTTGTTCATTAGTCCTTGTGACTCGTTGTGTGAACCATTTGTCCTTCTTATTTAGTTATTGTGACTCGTTGTGTGATCCATTTGTCCTTGTCATTGTGACTTATTGTGCTAACCATTTGTCCTTGTTCATTAGTCAATATAACTCGTTGTGTGAACCATTTGTCCTTGTTCATTTGTCCTAGTGACTCGTTGTGTTAACCATTTGTCCTTGTCATTATGACTCGTTGTGTGAACCATTTGCCATCTTTCATTAGTCTTTGTCACTCGTTGTGTGAACCATTTGTTTTTGTTCTTTAGTACTTGTTGTTCGTTGTGTCAACCATTTGTCCTTGTTCATTAGTCATTATAGCTCGTTATGTGAACCATTTATCCTTGTTAATTAGTCTTTGTGACTCGTTGTGTTAAACATTTATCCTTGTCATTGTGCCTCGTTGTTTGAATCGTTTGCCCTTGTTCATTAGTCCTTGTGACTCATTGTGTAATCCATTTGTCCTTGTTTATTCGTCATTGTGACTCGTTGTGTGATCCATTTGTCCTTGTCCATTAGTCCTTGTGACTCTTTGTGGGAACCATTTGTCCTTGTTCATTTGCCCTTGTGACTCGTTGTGTGAAACATTTTTCTTTTTTCATTAGTCCTTGTGACTCGTTGTGTCAACCATTTGTCCTAGATAATTAGTCCTTGTGACTCGTTGTGTTAAAAATTTATCCTTGTCATTGGATGGTTGTGCGAATCGTTTGTCCTTGTTCTTTTGTCCTTGTGACTCATTGTGTAATCCATTTGTCCTTGTTCATTAGTCCTTGTGACTCGTTGTGTGATCCATTTGTTCTTGTCATTATAACTCGTTATGAGAACCATTTGTCCTTGTTCATTAATCCTTGTGACACGTTGTGTGAACCATTTGTCTTTGTTCATTAGTCCTTTTAACTCGCTGTGTGAACCATTTATCCTTGTCCTTATAACTCGTTGTGCGAACCATTTGTCGTTGTTCATTAGTCCTTGTGACTCGTTGTGTGAACCATTTGTCCTTCTTCTTTAGTTATTGTGACTCGTTGTGTGATCCATTTGTCCTTGTCATTGTGACTTATTGTGCTAACCATTTGTCCTTGTTCATTAGTCAATATAACTCGTTGTGTGAACCATTTGTCCTTGTTCATTTGTCCTAGTGACTCGTTGTGTTAACCATTTGTCCTTGTCATTATGACTCGTTGTGTGAACCATTTGCCATCTTTCATTAGTCTTTGTCACTCGTTGTGTGAACCATTTGTTTTTGTTCTTTAGTACTTGTTGCTCGTTGTGTCAACCATTTGTCCTTGTTCATTAGTCATTATAGCTCGTTATGTGAACCATTTATCCTTGTTAATTAGTCTTTGTGACTCGTTGTGTTAAACATTTATCCTTGTCATTGTGCCTCGTTGTTTGAATCGTTTGCCCTTGTTCATTAGTCCTTGTGACTCATTGTGTAATCCATTTGTCCTTGTTTATTCGTCATTGTGACTCGTTGTGTGATCCATTTGTCCTTGTCCATTAGTCCTTGTGACTCACTGTGGGAACCATTTGTCCTTGTTCATTTGCCCTTGTGACTCGTTGTGTGAAACATTTTTCTTTTTTCATTAGTCCTTGTGACTCGTTGTGTCAACCATTTGTCCTAGATATTTAGTCCTTGTGACTCGTTGTGTTAAAAATTTATCCTTGTCATTGTGACTGGTTGTGCGAATCGTTTGTCCTTGTTCTTTTGTCCTTGTGACTCATTGTGTAATCCATTTGTCCTTGTTCATTAGTCCTTGTGACTCGTTGTGTGATCCATTTGTCCTTGTCATTATAACTCGTTATGAGAACCATTTGTTCTTGTACATTAATCGTTGTGACTCGTTGTGTGAACCATTTGTCTTTGTTCATTAGTACTTTTAACTCGTTGTGTGAACCATTTATCCTTGTCCTTATAACTCGTTGTGCGAACCATTTGTCGTTGTTCATTAGTCCTTGTGACTCGTTGTGTGAACCATTTGTCCTTCTTATTTAGTTATTGTGACTCGTTGTGTGATCCATTTGTCCTTGTCATTGTGACTAATTGTGCTAACCATTTGTCCTTGTTCATTAGTCAATATAACTCGTTGTGTGAACCATTTGTCCTTGTTCATTTGTCCTAGTGACTCGTTGTGTTAACCATTTGTCCTTGTCATTATGACTCGTTGTGTGAACCATTTGCCATCTTTCATTAGTCTTTGTCACTCGTTGTGTGAACCATTTGTTTTTGTTCTTTAGTACTTGTTGCTCGTTGTGTCAACCATTTGTCCTTGTTCATTAGTCATTATAGCTCGTTATGTGAACCATTTATCCTTGTTAATTAGTCTTTGTGACTCGTTGTGTTAAACATTTATCCTTGTCATTGTGCCTCGTTGTTTGAATCGTTTGCCCTTGTTCATTAGTCCTTGTGACTCATTGTGTAATCCATTTGTCCTTGTTTATTCGTCATTGTGACTCGTTGTGTGATCCATTTGTCCTTGTCCATTAGTCCTTGTGACTCACTGTGGGAACCATTTGTCCTTGTTCATTTGCCCTTGTGACTCGTTGTGTGAAACATTTTTCTTTTTTCATTAGTCCTTGTGACTCGTTGTGTCAACCATTTGTCCTAGATAATTAGTCCTTCTGACTCGTTGTGTTAAAAATTTATCCTTGTCATTGTGACTGGTTGTGCGAATCGTTTGTCCTTGTTCTTTTGTCCTTGTGACTCATTGTGTAATCCATTTGTCCTTGTTCATTAGTCCTTGTGACTCGTTGTGTGATCCATTTGTTCTTGTCATTATAACTCGTTATGAGAACCATTTGTCCTTGTTCATTAATCCTTGTGACACGTTGTGTGAACCATTTGTCTTTGTTCATTAGTCCTTTTAACTCATTTGTGTGAACCATTTATCCTTGTCCTTATAACTCGTTGTGCGAACCATTTGTCGTTGTTCATTAGTCCTTGTGACTCGTTGTGTGAACCATTTGTCCTTCTTCTTTAGTTATTGTGACTCGTTGTGTGATCCATTTGTCCTTGTCATTGTGACTTATTGTGCTAACCATTTGTCCTTGTTCATTAGTCAATATAACTCGTTGTGTGAACCATTTGTCCTTGTTCATTTGTCCTAGTGACTCGTTGTGTTAACCATTTTGTCCTTGTCATTATGACTCGTTGTGTGAACCATTTGCCATCTTTCATTAGTCTTTGTCACACAGCGAACCATTTGTTTTTGTTCTTTAGTACTTGTTGCTCGTTGTGTCATTCATTTGTCCTTGTTCATTAGTCAGTATAGCTCGTTATGTGAACCATTTATCCTTGTTAATTAGTCTTTGTGACTCGTTGTGTTAAACATTTATCCTTGTCATTGTGCCTCGTTGTTTGAATCGTTTGCCCTTGTTCATTAGTCCTTGTGACTCATTGTGTAATCCATTTGTCCTTGTTTATTCGTCATTGTGACTCGTTGTGTGATCCATTTGTCCTTGTCCATTAGTCCTTGTGACTCACTGTGGGAACCATTTGTCCTTGTTCATTTGCCCTTGTGACTCGTTGTGTGAAACATTTTTCTTTTTTCATTAGTCCTTGTGACTCGTTGTGTCAACCATTTGTCCTAGATAATTAGTCCTTCTGACTCGTTGTGTTAAAAATTTATCCTTGTCATTGATTTGGTTGTGCGAATCGTTTGTCCTTGTTCTTTTGTCCTTGTGACTCATTGTGTAATCCATTTGTCCTTGTTCATTAGTCCTTGTGACTCGTTGTGTGATCCATTTGTTCTTGTCATTATAACTCGTTATGAGAACCATTTGTCCTTGTTCATTAATCCTTGTGACACGTTGTGTGAACCATTTGTCTTTGTTCATTAGTCCTTTTAACTCGCTGTGTGAACCATTTATCCTTGTCCTTATAACTCGTTGTGCGAACCATTTGTCGTGGTTCATTAGTCCTTGTGACTCGTTGTGTGAACCATTTGTCCTTCTTCTTTAGTTATTGTGACTCGTTGTGTGATCCATTTGTCCTTGTCATTGTGACTTATTGTGCTAACCATTTGTCCTTGTTCATTAGTCAATATAACTCGTTGTGTGAACCATTTGTCCTTGTTCATTTGTCCTAGTGACTCGTTGTGTTAACCATTTGTCCTTGTCATTATGACTCGTTGTGTGAACCATTTGCCATCTTTCATTAGTCTTTGTCACTCGTTGTGCGAACCATTTGTTTTTGTTCTTTAGTACTTGTTGCTCGTTGTGTCATTCATTTGTCCTTGTTCATTAGTCAGTATAGCTCGTTATGTGAACCATTTATCCTTGTTAATTAGTCTTTGTGACTCGTTGTGTTAAACATTTATCCTTGTCATTGTGCCTCGTTGTTTGAATTGTTTGCCCTTGTTCATTAGTCCTTGTGACTCATTGTGTAATCCATTTGTCCTTGTTTATTAGTCATTGTGACTCGTTGTGTGATCCATTTGTCCTTTTCATTAGTCCTTGTGACTCACTGTGGGAACCATTTGTCCTTGTTCATTTGCCCTTGTGACTCGTTGTGTGAAACATTTATCTTTTTTCATTAGTCCTTGTGACTCGTTGTGTCAACCATTTGTCCTAGATAATTAGTCCTTGTGACTCGTTGTGTTAAAAATTTATCCTTGTCATTGTGACTCGTTGTGCGAATCGTTTGTCCTTGTTCTTTTGTCCTTGTGACTCATTGTGTAATCCATTTGTCCTTGTTCATTAGGCCTTGTGACTCGTTGTGTGATCCATTTGTTCTTGTCATTATAACTCGTCATGAGAACCATTTGTCCTTGTTCATTAATCCTTGTGACTCGTTGTGAGAACCATTTGTCTTTGTTCATTAATCCTTTTAACTCGCTGTGTGAACCATTATCCTTGTCCTTATAACTCGTTGTGCGAACCATTTGTTGTTGTTCATTAGTCCTTGTGACTCGTTGTGTGAACCATTTGTCCTTCTTCTTTAGTAATTGTGACTCGTTGTGTGATCCATTTGTCCTTGTCATTGTGACTTATTGTGCTAACCATTTGTCCTTGTTCATTAGTCAATATAAGTCATTGTGTGAACCATTTGTCCTTGTTCATTTGTCCTAGTGACTCATTGTGTAATCCATCTGTCCTTGTTTATTAGTCCTTGTGACTCATTGTGTGATCCATTTGTCCTTGTTCATTAGTCCTTGTGACTCAGTGTGGGAACCATTTGTCTTTTTTCATTAGTCCTTGTGACTCGTTGTGTCAACCATTTGTCCTTGATAATTAGTCCTTGTGACTCGTTGTGTTAAACATTTATCCTTGTCATTGTGACTCGTTGTGTGAAACGTTTGTCCTTGTTCATTTGTCCTTGTGACTCATTGTGTAATCCATTTGTCCTTGTTCATTAGTCCTTGTGACTCGTTGTTTGATCCATTTGTCCTTGTCATTATAACTCGTTATGCAAACCATTTGTCCTTGTTCATTAATCCTTGTGACTCGTTGTGTGAACCATTTATCTTTGTTCATTAGTCCTCGTAACTCGCTGTGTGAGCCATTTATCCTTGTCCTTATAAGTCGTTGTGCGTACCATTTGTCGTTGTTCATTAGTCCTTGTGACTCGTTGTGTAAACCATTTGTCCTTGTTGTTTAGTCATTGTGACTCGTTGTGTGATCCATTTGTCCTTGTCATTGTGACTTGTTGTGCTAACCATTTGTTCTTGTTCATTAGTCAATATAACTCGTTGTGTGAACCATTTGTCCTTGTCCATTGATGCGTGTCTAAAATATGATGTTTCACACTTTATTCTACACGCATTTCAGAGCTCAAATGTGCAATATATGCCATTATTTCCCTATTTTCCTCTACTTTCGTGTTTTTGTCTATTATTGCAGAAATATGAAGAATTGAGCGGAAATGAGCCGAATCCGTCCCTAAGTAATTAACATTGCATTTGACATGAAGTAAAGACTCGGGAAGCGAACTTGGTGCGCGTTTCAAGGCCTAAAGATAGCAAAAGCAAGGGTGCGTACGAGTTTAACAAGCAAAGAAGCATTTCACGATATTGCTGCCTCGTTCAGATGGCTATATCTCGAGTTCTAGAGCAGATAATCGAGTGATTCCAATTGGAGGGGAAAGCTTATCCTCTTAGCTTTCCAACGCCGCGTAGAACGCCTGATTTGACCAAGTAACGAAGAAATGGCAGCTGTTTTAAGATCGGTGCGCGCTGCAGGAATCGTCAGAATGCAATTCTGTACAGCATCTTTGGTCGATCGACTGGCCTCAATGGTCGATCGACCACCACGCGAGCTGATACGCAAATTAAAAGATCGAGAATTCCAAAGCCCATTCTAATTAGGTTTAGGAATAAGAGTTACGTAATATTTTCTATATAATGTAACCAGAGGCATCAGTTTATGATCATCAAGTTTTAGGAATTAATTAGGGTTCATATTAAAAGATTGTTTTAGTTTAATTCTCCGTCAATAAAGTTTACTTTCCGCTCTTGGTTTTGGTATTTCCTATTCAATCTTCCCTACGGTATTCTTCGGTTCCTTCTGTTCAGTTTATTGCTTTAATTCCTAAGTAGTTAGAATTGTTAGCTTAGATTTCCCAAAGCCATATTATTGTTTTATGTTATTCATTTGCTTAGTTAATATAAATATGCAATCGTTAGCTTTATTAGTCAATTTCATTGTTGTTATTATCATTGTTATGTCTAGCTAAATCAACCCCGCTGAGATGTAGGGGATCTATGGCGTAGATGGCATTAGAATAGGTGACCCCGCATTAGGGCTTGGTCGATCGACTAGCTTCTCTGGTCGATCGACTGAGCCGGTTAGTCGATCGACTGGGGTAGCCGGTCGATCGACTGACTTCGTGTTTGATTAGCATTGTTTGATTCGTTAAGTGCAATATTTAGCAATGAGACCGAGAGGAGACTTGTTAGATGCTTAGTTTTGACCGACCCATAGATCGAGAGATAGGGAAGGGCATTAATTAACGAATTAAGACGACTAAATTGCTGAGATCGAGAGATAATGTAATTTAGGCTTTAAGAATCACTTTTCAGGGCGAGAGCTAGTATTAGTGAGACTTAGGGACTGGTAGCATAGGCCGAAAGAAGCTACTAGTTAACTTGGACCGAAAGGACTTGTTTTACCCATCCTACACGACTGTATTTCGGACTTACCTAGGATTATGTGCCATCACAGCTATAGTGAACCGACCGTCTTAGCATTCCTTTCATCGTTGTTTACATCCTTATTTACTTTTATTTATTTATTTAGTTTATGTTATTAGTTTTGGAATCGACTCAAACCAAAACCCCCACAACTGTTACCGATAGACTGAAACAAAAGCAACTATAACTTCCCACGCCTCTCTGTGGTTCGACCCTGTTACCACTAGCCTAGGTTAGTCTTAATAGGAAATTATAAATCTTATTTTTGGTACTCACAACGACGGGTATCAAATTTTGGCGCCGTTTCGGGAGGCAAGACTAGTTTTGGTTGTTTTTCATTTTAGTTCTGCTTTTTCGCCTCAAGGGAAGACTGAGTACCTTGAGGCAGTTCTTACCATCTTCTTTAGTGTTGTTTTGTTAGGTCCTACAGGTCCTATCTGCAGCACTTCAGAAAGATCCACACATGTTCCATTCTCAGGAGCAGCAGGTTCCATTTTGTGGGAGATGCGGCGGAGCGGGACACACATCTGATGCATGCGGGCACCCTAAGGAGAAGATGTTTGCTTTTCATCAACTTCAGCTCGACAATTCGTATAATTACGCTCCTACTTCACCGCATCAACCATATGAGCCTCCAAATGAAGCCCCACCACCATCCACTCCGTCACAGCAAGAGTTGAAAAACGAAGTTGCAGAGTTGACGAGTCTAGTGCAGCTGCTTATGGTGGAGGTACAGAAAAGCAATGCGGCGAATCAGTTCTTAATCGCGAAGCTGATATCTCATATTGCAACATTGGATCAAAATGCAGCTGAGATACCAAGTCAGTTTCACTCTCTGAATTAGCGTATTGAGACCGTACATGCAATGACGCTGAGGAGCGGGTCTGCTCTCGATGAACCCGAGAAAGCTGCTGAAAAAGGGAAGAAGAAAAAGGGCGAGAAAAAGACGATCAGCAGTAATCACGGTCGATCGACCACATCACCCGGTCGATCGACCAGTCCGCAACATACAGCAGCTACTGTTCCTGTAGAAATCAGTCGATCGACTGACATGCATGGTCGATCGACTGACGACGCTGCTGTAGGTGAGTCTTTTCGTCCTCCAATGCCAGACAACTTGAGGGATCACTTATTTCGGGGTACGGCAACTCCGAATTCATTAAGGCAAGACCCGAGTACTGATGGGTCATTCTCGGTTCCCAAGTATGACCCGATGTCGATTAATGGGTCATATCTGAGACGGTATGAGGAAGGTTCGAGCTTCAACAAAGAGAAGGTGGTGGATTTTCAGCCTAAATCCACTGATGCCGGTATAAGAGACCTAGAAGAGAGGGCTAGCTAGCTACGATGCCCCATATCCGAAAGGCTAGTACCAACGAAGGATGAGGTATATTTTGAAAAATTTAAAAATGTCATTCAGGGTCTTAATGTGCAGGTACCTTTTCTTGAGTTGGTAAATCAAGTTCCCGCTTACATGAAATTCATGAAGCAGCTTTTAAATAAGAAGCGGAAACTTGATAGGGTCGAGTCTGTAAATTTGACTGAAGAATCTAGCTCTTATTTGACTCACACTGCCCCACACAAGTTAGCTGACCCGGGTAGTTTTTCAGTCCCTTGTAATATTGGTACCTTCTCAATTGAGAAGGCATTATGTGACCTAGGAGCCAGCATTAACGTTATGCCTTTGAGTCTAGCTAGAAAATTGAAATTGACTAGGTTTGCAGTTACTAGCATGACGGACGGATGGTCGATCGTTTCGCGGTCCAAATTTATAGGAGTCTTAGAAGACATTCTGTGCAAATAGGAAAGTTTTTCTTCCTGTTGACTTCGTTGTACTAGATATACCCGAGGATGCTCATATTCCTATCATTTGGGTAGACCCTTTCGCACACTTTGGTGCGATTATTGATGTTGGCTCAGGGACACTAACCTTTAAGGTGGGGAAGCAGTCCATTAGTTTTGCCCAGACTTATAGGAAGAAAGATGCTATGTGTCCTGTCACTTGTAATGCGATTTCTACTCGTAAGTCTTATGTTGTAATTACTGACACTCCTCCTTCATTACCTGTGCCTATTCCTGTTATGACACCTCCGCCCCAGATTGGGAGAAATATGGAGGACAATTCTCTTATTTTAGATATTGCAGGAACCGGTTTGGGGAAGGAAGAATCGCTGATCGCTCCAGCTGAGAAGGAGCCCATTGTTCAGAGAGGCGGTCTGGGATGTCTGAGCTATGCAACTGACGAGGAGCCTGACGAGGAGCCCAAGAAGAAGGAGCCAGTCAAAATTTCGGAGTCAGATCTCGAGTGTGAGAAGCTAGATGATGGCCATGCTTGGGAAGATGCTAGAGATGATCCATTGAGCATCCCAATTGGAGTAGAGTGGAGCCCAGCCCGAGATGAGCATGCATGAAGCTACTTCATGTAGACAGAAGCCTTGGTCGGAGATTTTCCCAGATTTAGTTGATCTATGCGTTTCTTAGACCTTTTTAAAGACTCTTTACTGCTTTTAGACTTTTTATTGCTTTTGTGTGCGCGAAACTTCGCATTTTAATTCCCTTGCTTAGGATTTTTATAGACTTTAGACTTTACAATTGGGTTGTGCGCAAATTTTGGGCGCCATATTATGTGTTTTTACATGTTTATAGACCATATTAGCTCAAGTTATTGAGCTAATTCGAAGAAATCAGAAAGTTACAGCAGGTTTTTCAGTTGATCGACCGCCGCATGGTCGATCGACCGAGCCGCGATATCCAGGAGCTTTTCTGTTCACTCAGTCGTCGATCGACCGAGTGATGTGGTCGATCGACCGCCGTGAGCCGATGTACTGTTTTCGATCACTCCCCTGCTGTGTTTGGTCGATTTGCGGAGTCAAGGGAGTATTCCCTTCACTTTATTCTCCGCTTAATTTCTGATTTCTTCTGTTTTTATTATTTTTGCACATAATTGCCGCTTCATTATTGTTTTCTCGATTTTACGCGCGGTTTTTGTTATCTTTTCAGGTACTTATTGGTAGCACTGCTAGCTACTGAAACCTCCTAGCTCACGCTGGTTTGGGGAGGTTTCCTTTTGCTGCGCTTAAAGTCTTGTGAGTTTCTGAGTCCTTACCTTCATGTCTTATTTATTTATTTAACGCAAATTCCCGTTTCCTTTTGCTTCATCATATGATTTTGCACAATGGGGACATTGTGCGATTTGGTTTGGGGAAGGGTTTTGCGTCGCATTTGCATAAGTTTTATTGCATTTCTGTTTCACGTTTACATTTCTGTTTTGCATATGTTTACTTCATTTCATCCATATATATACGAAAATCCAAAAAAATCGAAAAATTTCGAAAAATTCAAACAAAAATGCATGTTTATTTTAGCATATAAGTCGAGTCGGAACGGTAGTATTTCAATGATGACATTGCATTCGCAGCTGTTTATGCCTAAGCCTTGCTAATTGACATGTTATTAGTAGAATCACATATGCATAATCTACGAGTTTTCGTTAAATTTCTTGCTGGACTTGAGACTTGACTTAGATTTTTGGCAACCTACATCATATTTCTGAGTTTTAGAGCCTATAACTGGTGACATTCATGACCAGTTTATCTAGGAATGTGAGTAGTACTCCTTATGAGACATGTTTCCTTAATTTGCATAATTATGAATTTGATCTACTTAATACCTGTATGCATTCGGTTTGTGGTTTGTTGACACATGTGGTAGAGGTTTCCCTTTTCTCATTTTGCCCATGAACCCCTCATAGCCAAATTTAGCCTCTTTTGTCCCATAAACTACAGTCTAAAATTAGCCTACCTTATCCGAGCTAGTACTTGTATTTGTGGGAATGTTTTATTGCAAATTTGGTTATATGCTCATTTTGAGATGATGTTGGGAAGATGAAAGAAAAAGGAAGGAAATAAAGAAGAAAAAATAGAAAAGAAAAAAAAAAGAGAAGGAAAAAAATGATTCGAAAAAGAAAGAAAAGAAAAAAAGAAACGAGTACTGTAGAAGGTGGTCGATCGACTGCTCCCTATGGTCGATCGACTGCAGCCCGAGAAAAAGAAAGTTCGAAAAATCACATGTTGTAATTATTCTGATTTGGTGATTTTCACTCCCATGTTATCATCTATATTCTTTGGGGAGTTGACTTTTATGGAAGTTGCGAGATTTGTGCTTGATAATTAGCACCCGGTTTTATTGTTGTTTTTGAGCAGGAAGTTGGATGTTGTCATATGGTTTTGTTTAGGTACTAGCTTGGCCGCCTATACCTCCACATTCCCATAAATGTTTTGCCTCTTCTTACCCGTTACCTCACATATCCATATTTACCTCGGCATGTGTCATGGTCATCTGTTTGGTTGGAATGCATATGTACGGTTGTAGAGATCATTTTCATATTAGATTGCTGGCATGTTCTTATAGGTCGTAGTTAGGTGAGAGTCTTCACAAAATTACTTCTTTCTATCTTTACATATATTCACATGTGCTTATTTGAGTGATTTGAGCGACCCGTGAGAGTCCAATTTGATAAGTCTCTACAGTTGACGGTTCAACAGTTTTTAACGACTACATAACTCGTTTGCATGATTCACATTGCTAATTGATTGTTAGTTGTTGCATTAAATTGGTTTAGGCCATTCGGTTTGCATTTCGCTCTGAGATTGAACTCGTTCCATTAGGTTTTAGGATCGAGTCTAGTTCTTGCTTGGGGACAAGCAAGGTTTGGTTTGGGGAGATTTGATGCGTGTCTAAAATATGATGTTTCACACTTTATTCTACACGCATTTCAGAGCTCAAATGTGCAATATATGCCATTATTTCCCTATTTTCCTCTACTTTCGTGTTTTTGTCTATTATTGCAGAAATATGAAGAATTGAGCGGAAATGAGCCGAATCCGTCCCTAAGTAATTAACATTGCATTTGACATGAAGTAAAGACTCGGGAAGCGAACTTGGTGCGCGTTTCAAGGCCTAAAGATAGCAAAAGCAAGGGTGCGTACGAGTTTAACAAGCAAAGAAGCATTTCACGATATTGCAGCCTCGTTCAGATGGCTATATCTCGAGTTCTAGAGCAGATAATCGAGTGATTCCAATTGGAGGGGAAAGCTTATCCTCTTAGCTTTCCAACGCCACGTAGAACGCCTGATTTGACCAAGTAACGAAGAAATGGCAGCTGTTTTAAGATCGGTGCGCGCTGCAGGAATCGTCAGAATGCAATTCTGTACAGCATCTTTGGTCGATCGACTGGCCTCAATGGTCGATCGACCACCACGCGAGCTGATACGCAAATTAAAAGATCGAGAATTCCAAAGCCCATTCTAATTAGGTTTAGGAATAAGTGTTACGTAATATTTTCTATATAATGTAACCAGAGGCATCAGTTTATGATCATCAAGTTTTAGGAATTAATTAGGGTTCATATTAAAAGATTGTTTTAGTTTAATTCTCCGTCAATAAAGTTTACTTTCCGCTCTTGGTTTTGGTATTTCCTATTCAATCTTCCCTACGGTATTCTTCGGTTCCTTCTGTTCAGTTTATTGCTTTAATTCCTAAGTAGTTAGAATTGTTAGCTTAGATTTCCCAAAGCCATATTATTGTTTTATGTTATTCATTTGCTTAGTTAATATAAATATGCAATCGTTAGCTTTATTAGTCAATTTCATTGTTGTTATTATCATTGTTATGTCTAGCTAAATCAACCCCTTTTGAGATGTAGGGGATCTATGAGCGTAGATGGCATTAGAATAGGTGACCCGCATTAGGGCTTGGTCGATCGATGGCTTCTCAGTCGATCGATCGAGCTTGGATTAGTCGATCGATTGGGGTAGCGGTCGATTGACTTCGTGTTTGATTAGCATTGTTTGATTCGTTAAGTGCAATATTTAGCAATGAGACCGAGAGGAGACTTGTTAGATGCTTAGTTATGACCGACCCATAGATCGAGAGATAGGGAAGGGCATTAATTAACGAATTAAGACGACTAAATTGCTGAGATCGAGAGATAATGTAATTTAGGCTTTAAGAATCACTTTTCAGGGCGAGAGCTAGTATTAGTGAGACTTAGGGACTGGTAGCATAGGCCGAAAGGAGCTACTAGTTAACTTGGACCGAAAGGACTTGTTTTACCCATCCTACACGACTGTATTTCGGACTTACCTAGGATTATGTGCCATCACAGCTATAGTGAACCGACCGTCTTAGCATTCCTTTCATCGTTGTTTACATCCTTATTTACTTTTATTTATTTAGTTAGTTTATGTTATTAGTTTTGGAATCGACTCAAACCAAAACCCCCACAACTGTTACCGATAGACTGAAACAAAAGCAACTATAACTTCCCACGCCTCTCTGTGGTTCGACCCTGTTACCACTAGCCTAGGTTAGTCTTAATAGGAAATTATAAATCTTATTTTTGGTACTCACAACGACGGGTATCATCCATTTATCCTTGTGACTTGTTGTGTTAACCATTTGTCCTTGTCATTATGACTCGTTGTGTGAACCATTTGCCATCTTTCATTAGTCTTTGTCACTCGTTGTGTGAACCATTTGTCTTTGTTTTTTAGTACTTGTTGCTCGTTGTGTCAACCATTTGTCCTTGTTTATTAGTCATTGTGACTCGTTGTGTGATCCATTTGTCCTTGTTCATTAGTCCTTGTGACTCACTGTGGGAACCATTTGTCTTTGTTCATTTGCCCTTGTGACTCGTTGTGTGAAACATTTTTCTTTTTTCATTAGTCCTTGTGACTCGTTGTGTCAACCATTTGTCCTAGATAATTAGTCCTTGTGACTCGTTGTGTTAAAAATTTATCCTTGTCATTGTGACTCGTTGTGCGAATCGTTTGTCCTTGTTCATTTGTCCTTGTGACTCATTGTGTAATCCATTTGTCCTTGTTCATTAGTCCTTGTGACTCGTTGTGTGATCCATTTATTCTTGTCATTATAACTCGTTATGAGAACCATTTGTCCTTGTTCATTAATCCTTGTGACTCGTTGTGAGAACCATTTCTCTTTGTTCATTAGTCCTTTTAACTCGCTGTGTGAACCATTTATCCTTGTCCTTATAACTCGTTGTGCGAACCATTTGTCTTTGTTCATTAGTCCTTGTGACTCGTTGTGTGAACCATTTGTCCTTCTTCTTTAGTAATTGTGACTCGTTGTTTGATCCATTTGTCCTTGTCATTGTGACTTATTGTGCTAACCATTTGTCCTTGTTCATTAGTCAATATAAGTCGTTTTGTGAACCATTTGTCCTTGTTCATTTGTCCTAGTGACTCATTGTGTAATCCATCTGTCCTTGTTCATTAGTCCTTGTGACTCATTGTGTGATCCATTTGTCCTTGTTCATTAGTCCTTGTGACTCAGTGTGGGAACCATTTGTCTTTTTTCATTAGTCCTTAGGACTCGTTTTGTCAACCATTTGTCCTTGATAATTAGTCCTTGTGACTCGTTGTGTTAAACATTTATCCTTGTCATTGTGACTCGTTGTGTGAAACGTTTGTCCTTGTTCATTTGTCCTTGTGACTCATTGTGTAATCCATTTGTCCTTGTTCATTAGTCCTTGTGACTCGTTGTGTGATCCATTTGTCCTTGTCATTATAACTCGTTATGCAAACCATTTGTCCTTGTTGATTAATCCTTGTGACTCGTTGTGTGAACCATTTATCTTTGTTCATTAGTCCTCGTAACTCGCTGTGTGAACCATTTATCCTTGTCCTTATAAGTCGTTGTGCGTACCATTTGTCGTTGTTCATTAGTCCTTATGACTCGTTGTGTAAACCATTTGTCCTTGTTGTTTAGTCATTGTGACTCGTTGTGTGATCCATTTGTCCTTGTCATTGTGACTTGTTGTGCTAACCATTTGTTCTTGTTCATAGTCAATATAACTCGTTGTGTGAACCATTTGTCCTTGTCCATTTATCCTTGTGACTTGTTGTGTTAACCATTTGTCCTTGTCATTATGACTCGTTGTGTGAACCATTTGCCATCTTTCATTAGTCTTTGTCACTCGTTGTGTGAACCATTTGTCTTTGCTCTTTAGTACTTGTTGCTCGTTGTGTCAACCATTTGTCCTTGTTCATTAGTCATTATAGCTCGTTGTGTGAACCATTTATCCTTGCTAATTAGTCTGTGTGACTCGTTGTGTTAAACATTTGTCCTTGTCATTGCGACTCGTTGTGTGAATCGTTTGTCCTTGTTCATTAGTCCTTGTGACTCATTGTGTAATCCATTTGTCCTTGTTTATTAGGCCTTGTGACTCGTTGTGTGATCCATTTGTCCTTGTTCATTAGTCCTTGTGACTCTTTGTGAGAACCATTTGTCCTTGTTCATTAGTCCTTGTGACTCGTCGTGTGAACCATTTCTCCTTGATAATTAGTCCTTGTGACTCGTTGTGTTCAACACTTGTCCTTGTCATTGTGACTCATTGTGTGAATCGTTTTTCCTTGTTCATTAGTCCTTGTGACTCATTGTGTAATCCATTTGTCCTTGTTCATTAGTGCTTGTGACTCGTTGTGTGATCCATTTGTCCTTGTCATTGTGACTTATTGTGCTAACCATTTGTCCTTGTTCATTAGTCAATATAACTCGTTGTGTGAACCATTTGTCCTTGTTCATTTGTCCTAGTGACTCGTTGTGTTAACCATTTGTCCTTGTCATTATGACTCGTTGTGTGAACCATTTGCCATCTTTCATTAGTCTTTGTCACTCTTGTGTGAACCATTTGTTTTTGTTCTTTAGTACTTGTTGCTCGTTGTGTCAACCATTTGTCCTTGTTCATTAGCCAATATAGCTCGTTGTGTGAATCATTTATCCTTGTTAATTAGTCCTTGTGACTCGTTGTGTTAAACATTTATCCTTGTCATTGTGCCTCGTTGTTTGAATCGTTTGCCATTGTTCATTAGTCCTTGTGACTCATTGTGTAATCCATTTGTCCTTGTTTATTAGTCATTGTGACTCGTTGTGTGATCCATTTGTCCTTGTTCATTAGTCCTTGTGACTCAGTGTGGGAACCATTTGTCTTTTTTCATTAGTCCTTGTGACTCGTTGTGTCAACCATTTGTCCTTGATAATTAGTCCTTGTGACTCGTTGTGTTAAACATTTATCCTTGTCATTGTGACTCGTTGTGTGAAACGTTTGTCCTTGTTCATTTGTCCTTGTGACTCATTGTGTAATCCATTTGTCCTTGTTCATTAGTCCTTGTGACTCGTTGTGTGATCCATTTGTCCTTGTCATTATAACTCGTTATGCAAACCATTTGTCCTTGTTCATTAATCCTTGTGACTCGTTGTGTGAACCATTTATCTTTGTTCATTAGTCCTCGTAACTCGCTGTGTGAACCATTTATCCTTGTCCTTATAAGTCGTTGTGCGTACCATTTGTCGTTGTTCATTAGTCCTTATGACTCATTGTGTAAACCATTTGTCCTTGTTGTTTAGTCATTGTGACTCGTTGTGTGATCCATTTGTCCTTGTCATTGTGACTTGTTGTGCTAACCATTTGTTCTTGTTCATAGTCAATATAACTCGTTGTGTGAACCATTTGTCCTTGTCCATTTATCCTTGTGACTTGTTGTGTTAACCATTTGTCCTTGTCATTATGACTCGTTGTGTGAACCATTTGCCATCTTTCATTAGTCTTTGTCACTCGTTGTGTGAACCATTTGTCTTTGCTCTTTAGTACTTGTTGCTCGTTGTGTCAACCATTTGTCCTTGTTCATTAGTCATTATAGCTCGTTGTGTGAACCATTTATCCTTGCTAATTAGTCTGTGTGACTCGTTGTGTTAAACATTTGTCCTTGTCATTGCGACTCGTTGTGTGAATCGTTTGTCCTTGTTCATTAGTCCTTGTGACTCATTGTGTAATCCATTTGTCCTTGTTTATTAGTCCTTGTGACTCGTTGTGTGATCCATTTGTCCTTGTTCATTAGTCCTTGTGACTCTTTGTGAGAACCATTTGTCCTTGTTCATTAGTCCTTGTGACTCGTCGTGTGAACCATTTGTCCTTGATAATTAGTCCTTGTGACTCGTTGTGTTCAACACTTGTCCTTGTCATTGTGACTCATTGTGTGAATCGTTTTTCCTTGTTCATTAGTCCTTGTGACTCATTGTGTAATCCATTTGTCCTTGTTCATTAGTGCTTGTGACTCGTTGTGTGATCCATTTGTCCTTGTCATTGTGACTTATTGTGCTAACCATTTGTCCTTGTTCATTAGTCAATATAACTCGTTGTGTGAACCATTTGTCCTTGTTCATTTGTCCTAGTGACTCGTTGTGTTAACCATTTGTCCTTGTCATTATGACTCGTTGTGTGAACCATTTGCCATCTTTCATTAGTCTTTGTCACTCTTGTGTGAACCATTTGTTTTTGTTCTTTAGTACTTGTTGCTCGTTGTGTCAACCATTTGTCCTTGTTCATTAGCCAATATAGCTCATTGTGTGAATCATTTATCCTTGTTAATTAGTCCTTGTGACTCGTTGTGTTAAACATTTATCCTTGTCATTGTGCCTCGTTGTTTGAATCGTTTGCCATTGTTCATTAGTCCTTGTGACTCATTGTGTAATCCATTTGTCCTTGTTTATTAGTCATTGTGACTCGTTGTGTGATCCATTTGTCCTTGTTCATTAGTTCTTGTGACTCACAGTGGGAACCATTTGTCCTTGTTCATTTGCCCTTGTGACTCGTTGTGTGAAACATTTTTCTTTTTTCATTAGTCCTTGTGACTCGTTGTGTCAACCATTTATCCTAGATAATTAGTCCTTGTGACTCGTTGTGTTAAAAATTTATCCTTGTCATTGTGACTCGTTGTGCGAATCGTTTGTCCTTGTTCATTTGTCCTTGTGACTCATTGTTTAATCCATTTGTCCTTGTTCATTAGTCCTTGTGACTCGTTGTGTGATCCATTTGTCCTTGTCATTATAACTCGTTATGAGAACCATTTGTTCTTGTACATTAATCGTTGTGACTCGTTGTGTGAACCATTTGTCTTTGTTCATTAGTCCTTTTAACTCGTTGTGTGAACCATTTATCCTTGTCCTTATAACTCGTTGTGCGAACCATTTGTCGTTGTTCATTAGTCCTTGTGACTCGTTGTGTGAACCATTTGTCCTTCTTATTTAGTTATTGTGACTCGTTGTGTGATCCATTTTTCCTTGTCATTGTGACTTATTGTGCTAACCATTTGTCCTTGTTCATTAGTCAATATAACTCGTTGTGTGAACCATTTGTCCTTGTTCATTTGTCCTAGTGACTCGTTGTGTTAACCATTTGTCCTTGTCATTATGACTCGTTGTGTGAACCATTTGCCATCTTTCATTAGTCTTTGTCACTCGTTGTGTGAACCATTTGTTTTTGTTCTTTAGTACTTGTTGCTCATTGTGTCAACCATTTGTCCTTGTTCATTAGTCATTATAGCTCGTTATGTGAACCATTTATCCTTGTTAATTAGTCTTTGTGACTTGTTATGTTAAACATTTATCCTTGTCATTGTGCCTCGTTGTTTGAATCGTTTGCCCTTGTTCATTAGTCCTTGTGACTCATTGTGTAATCCATTTGTCCTTGTTTATTCGTCATTGTGACTCGTTGTGTGATCCATTTGTCCTTGTTCATTAGTCCTTGTGACTCACTGTGGGAACCATTTGTCCTTGTTCATTTGCCCTTGTGACTCGTTGTGTGAAACATTTTTCTTTTTTCATTAGTCCTTGTGACTCGTTGTGTCAACCATTTGTCCTAGATAATTAGTCCTTGTGACTCGTTGTGTTAAAAATTTATCCTTGTCATTGGATTGGTTATGCGAATCGTTTGTCCTTGTTCTTTTGTCCTTGTGACTCATTGTGTAATCCATTTGTCCTTGTTCATTAGTCCTTGTGACTCGTTGTGTGATCCATTTGTTCTTGTCATTATAACTCGTTATGAGAACCATTTGTCCTTGTTCATTAATCCTTGTGACACGTTGTGTGAACCATTTGTCTTTGTTCATTAGTCCTTTTAACTCATTTGTGTGAACCATTTATCCTTGTCCTTATAACTCGTTGTGCGAACCATTTGTCGTTGTTCATTAGTCCTTGTGACTCGTTGTGTGAACCATTTGTCCTTCTTCTTTAGTAATTGTGACTCCTTGTGTGATCCATTTGTCCTTGTCATTGTGACTTATTGTGCTAACCATTTGTCCTTGTTCATTAGTCAATACAAGTCGTTGTGTGAACCATTTGTCCTTGTTCATTTGTCCTAGTGACTCATTGTGTTAACCATCTGTCCTTGTCATTATGACTCGTTGTGTGAACCATTTGCCATCTTTCATTAGTCTTTGTCACTCGTTGTGTGAACCATTTGTTTTTGTTCTTTAGTACTTGTTGCTCGTTGTGTCAATCATTTATCCTTGTTAATTAGTCCTTGTGACTCGTTGTGTTAAACATTTATCCTTGTCATTGTGCCTCGTTGTTTGAATCGTTTGCCATTGTTCATTAGTCCTTGTGACTCATTGTGTAATCCATTTGTCCTTGTTTATTAGTCATTGTGACTCGTTGTGTGATCCATTTGTCCTTGTTCATTAGTCCTTGTGACTCAGTGTGGGAACCATTTGTCTTTTTTCATTAGTCCTTGTGACTCGTTGTGTCAACCATTTGTCCTTGATAATTAGTCCTTGTGACTCGTTGTGTTAAACATTTATCCTTGTCATTGTGACTCGTTGTGTGAAACGTTTGTCCTTGTTCATTTGTCCTTGTGACTCATTGTGTAATCCATTTGTCCTTGTTCATTAGTCCTTGTGACTCGTTGTGTGATCCATTTGTCCTTGTCATTATAACTCGTTATGCAAACCGTTTGTCCTTGTTGATTAATCCTTGTGACTCGTTGTGTGAACCATTTATCTTTGTTCATTAGTCCTCGTAACTCGCTGTGTGAACCATTTATCCTTGTCCTTATAAGTCGTTGTGCGTACCATTTGTCGTTGTTCATTAGTCCTTATGACTCATTGTGTAAACCATTTGTCCTTGTTGTTTAGTCATTGTGACTCGTTGTGTGATCCATTTGTCCTTGTCATTGTGACTTGTTGTGCTAACCATTTGTTCTTGTTCATAGTCAATATAACTCGTTGTGTGAACCATTTGTCCTTGTCCATTTATCCTTGTGACTTGTTGTGTTAACCATTTGTCCTTGTCATTATGACTCGTTGTGTGAACCATTTGCCATCTTTCATTAGTCTTTGTCACTCGTTGTGTGAACCATTTGTCTTTGCTCTTTAGTACTTGTTGCTCGTTGTGTCAACCATTTGTCCTTGTTCATTAGTCATTATAGCTCGTTGTGTGAACCATTTATCCTTGCTAATTAGTCTGTGTGACTCGTTGTGTTAAACATTTGTCCTTGTCATTGCGACTCGTTGTGTGAATCGTTTGTCCTTGTTCATTAGTCCTTGTGACTCATTGTGTAATCCATTTGTCCTTGTTTATTAGTCCTTGTGACTCGTTGTGTGATCCATTTGTCCTTGTTCATTAGTCCTTGTGACTCACTGTGAGAACCATTCGTCCTTGTTCATTAGTCCTTGTGACTCGTCGTGTGAACCATTTGTCCTTGATAATTAGTCCTTGTGACTCGTTGTGTTCAACACTTGTCCTTGTCATTGTGACTCATTGTGTGAATCGTTTTTCCTTGTTCATTAGTCCTTGTGACTCATTGTGTAATCCATTTGTCCTTGTTCATTAGTGCTTGTGACTCGTTGTGTGATCCATTTGTCCTTGTCATTGTGACTTATTGTGCTAACCATTTGTCCTTGTTCATTAGTCAATATAACTCGTTGTGTGAACCATTTGTCCTTGTTCATTTGTCCTAGTGACTCGTTGTGTTAACCATTTGTCCTTGTCATTATGACTCGTTGTGTGAACCATTTGCCATCTTTCATTAGTCTTTGTCACTCTTGTGTGAACCATTTGTTTTTGTTCTTTAGTACTTGTTGCTCGTTGTGTCAACCATTTGTCCTTGTTCATTAGCCAATATAGCTCATTGTGTGAATCATTTATCCTTGTTAATTAGTCCTTGTGACTCGTTGTGTTAAACATTTATCCTTGTCATTGTGCCTCGTTGTTTGAATCGTTTGCCATTGTTCATTAGTCCTTGTGACTCATTGTGTAATCCATTTGTCCTTGTTTATTAGTCATTGTGACTCGTTGTGTGATCCATTTGTCCTTGTTCATTAGTTCTTGTGACTCACAGTGGGAACCATTTGTCCTTGTTCATTTGCCCTTGTGACTCGTTGTGTGAAACATTTTTCTTTTTTCATTAGTCCTTGTGACTCGTTGTGTCAACCATTTATCCTAGATAATTAGTCCTTGTGACTCGTTGTGTTAAAAATTTATCCTTGTCATTGTGACTCGTTGTGCGAATCGTTTGTCCTTGTTCATTTGTCCTTGTGACTCATTGTTTAATCCATTTGTCCTTGTTCATTAGTCCTTGTGACTCGTTGTGTGATCCATTTGTCCTTGTCATTATAACTCGTTATGAGAACCATTGGTTCTTGTACATTAATCGTTGTGACTCGTTGTGTGAACCATTTGTCTTTGTTCATTAGTCCTTTTAACTCGTTGTGTGAACCATTTATCCTTGTCCTTATAACTCGTTGTGCGAACCATTTGTCGTTGTTCATTAGTCCTTGTGACTCGTTGTGTGAACCATTTGTCCTTCTTATTTAGTTATTGTGACTCGTTGTGTGATCCATTTTTCCTTGTCATTGTGACTTATTGTGCTAACCATTTGTCCTTGTTCATTAGTCAATATAACTCGTTGTGTGAACCATTTGTCCTTGTTCATTTGTCCTAGTGACTCGTTGTGTTAACCATTTGTCCTTGTCATTATGACTCGTTGTGTGAACCATTTGCCATCTTTCATTAGTCTTTGTCACTCGTTGTGTGAACCATTTGTTTTTGTTCTTTAGTACTTGTTGCTCATTGTGTCAACCATTTGTCCTTGTTCATTAGTCATTATAGCTCGTTATGTGAACCATTTATCCTTGTTAATTAGTCTTTGTGACTTGTTATGTTAAACATTTATCCTTGTCATTGTGCCTCGTTGTTTGAATCGTTTGCCCTTGTTCATTAGTCCTTGTGACTCATTGTGTAATCCATTTGTCCTTGTTTATTCGTCATTGTGACTCGTTGTGTGATCCATTTGTCCTTGTTCATTAGTCCTTGTGACTCACTGTGGGAACCATTTGTCCTTGTTCATTTGCCCTTGTGACTCGTTGTGTGAAACATTTTTCTTTTTTCATTAGTCCTTGTGACTCGTTGTGTCAACCATTTGTCCTAGATAATTAGTCCTTGTGACTCGTTGTGTTAAAAATTTATCCTTGTCATTGTGACTGGTTATGCGAATCGTTTGTCCTTGTTCTTTTGTCCTTGTGACTCATTGTGTAATCCATTTGTCCTTGTTCATTAGTCCTTGTGACTCGTTGTGTGATCCATTTGTTCTTGTCATTATAACTCGTTATGAGAACCATTTGTCCTTGTTCATTAATCCTTGTGACACGTTGTGTGAACCATTTGTCTTTGTTCATTAGTCCTTTTAACTCGCTGTGTGAACCATTTATCCTTGTCCTTATAACTCGTTGTGCGAACCATTTGTCGTTGTTCATTAGTCCTTGTGACTCGTTGTGTGAACCATTTGTCCTTCTTCTTTCGTAATTGTGACTCCTTGTGTGATCCATTTGTCCTTGTCATTGTGACTTATTGTGCTAACCATTTGTCCTTGTTCATTAGTCAATACAAGTCGTTGTGTGAACCATTTGTCCTTGTTCATTTGTCCTAGTGACTCATTGTGTTAACCATCTGTCCTTGTCATTATGACTCGTTGTGTGAACCATTTGCCATCTTTCATAAGTCTTTGTCACTCGTTGTGTGAACCATTTGTTTTTGTTCTTTAGTACTTGTTGCTCGTTGTGTCAATCATTTATCCTTGTTAATTAGTCCTTGTGACTCGTTGTGTTAAACATTTATCCTTGTCATTGTGCCTCGTTGTTTGAATCGTTTGCCATTGTTCATTAGTCCTTGTGACTCATTGTGTAATCCATTTGTCCTTGTTTATTAGTCATTGTGACTCGTTGTGTGATCCATTTGTCCTTGTTCATTAGTCCTTGTGACTCAGTGTGGGAACCATTTGTCTTTTTTCATTAGTCCTTGTGACTCGTTGTGTCAACCATTTGTCCTTGATAATTAGTCCTTGTGACTCGTTGTGTTAAACATTTATCCTTGTCATTGTGACTCGTTGTGTGAAACGTTTGTCCTTGTTCATTTGTCCTTGTGACTCATTGTGTAATCCATTTGTCCTTGTTCATTAGTCCTTGTGACTCGTTGTGTGATCCATTTGTCCTTGTCATTATAACTCGTTATGCAAACCGTTTGTCCTTGTTGATTAATCCTTGTGACTCGTTGTGTGAACCATTTATCTTTGTTCATTAGTCCTCGTAACTCGCTGTGTGAACCATTTATCCTTGTCCTTATAAGTCGTTGTGCGTACCATTTGTCGTTGTTCATTAGTCCTTATGACTCATTGTGTAAACCATTTGTCCTTGTTGTTTAGTCATTGTGACTCGTTGTGTGATCCATTTGTCCTTGTCATTGTGACTTGTTGTGCTAACCATTTGTTCTTGTTCATAGTCAATATAACTCGTTGTGTGAACCATTTGTCCTTGTCCATTTATCCTTGTGACTTGTTGTGTTAACCATTTGTCCTTGTCATTATGACTCGTTGTGTGAACCATTTGCCATCTTTCATTAGTCTTTGTCACTCGTTGTGTGAACCATTTGTCTTTGCTCTTTAGTACTTGTTGCTCGTTGTGTCAACCATTTGTCCTTGTTCATTAGTCATTATAGCTCGTTGTGTGAACCATTTATCCTTGCTAATTAGTCTGTGTGACTCGTTGTGTTAAACATTTGTCCTTGTCATTGCGACTCGTTGTGTGAATCGTTTGTCCTTGTTCATTAGTCCTTGTGACTCATTGTGTAATCCATTTGTCCTTGTTTATTAGTCCTTGTGACTCGTTGTGTGATCCATTTGTCCTTGTTCATTAGTCCTTGTGACTCACTGTGAGAACCATTCGTCCTTGTTCATTAGTCCTTGTGACTCGTCGTGTGAACCATTTGTCCTTGATAATTAGTCCTTGTGACTCGTTGTGTTCAACACTTGTCCTTGTCATTGTGACTCATTGTGTGAATCGTTTTTCCTTGTTCATTAGTCCTTGTGACTCATTGTGTAATCCATTTGTCCTTGTTCATTAGTGCTTGTGACTCGTTGTGTGATCCATTTGTCCTTGTCATTGTGACTTATTGTGCTAACCATTTGTCCTTGTTCATTAGTCAATATAACTCGTTGTGTGAACCATTTGTCCTTGTTCATTTGTCCTAGTGACTCGTTGTGTTAACCATTTGTCCTTGTCATTATGACTCGTTGTGTGAACCATTTGCCATCTTTCATTAGTCTTTGTCACTCTTGTGTGAACCATTTGTTTTTGTTCTTTTGTACTTGTTGCTCGTTGTGTCAACCATTTGTCCTTGTTCATTAGCCAATATAGCTCGTTGTGTGAATCATTTATCCTTGTTAATTAGTCCTTGTGACTCGTTGTGTTAAACATTTATCCTTGTCATTGTGCCTCGTTGTTTGAATCGTTTGCCATTGTTCATTAGTCCTTGTGACTCATTGTGTAATCCATTTGTCCTTGTTTATTAGTCATTGTGACTCGTTGTGTGATCCATTTGTCCTTGTTCATTAGTTCTTGTGACTCACAGTGGGAACCATTTGTCCTTGTTCATTTGCCCTTGTGACTCGTTGTGTCAAACATTTTTCTTTTTTCATTAGTCCTTGTGACTCGTTGTGTCAACCATTTGTCCTAGATAATTAGTCCTTGTGACTCGTTGTGTTAAAAATTTATCCTTGTCATTGTGACTCGTTGTGCGAATCGTTTGTCCTTGTTCATTTGTCCTTGTGACTCATTGTTTAATCCATTTGTCCTTGTTCATTAGTCCTTGTGACTCGTTGTGTGATCCATTTGTCCTTGTCATTATAACTCGTTATGAGAACCATTTGTTCTTGTACATTAATCGTTGTGACTCGTTGTGTGAACCATTTGTCTTTGTTCATTAGTCCTTTTAACTCGTTGTGTGAACCATTTATCCTTGTCCTTATAACTCGTTGTGCGAACCATTTGTCGTTGTTCATTAGTCCTTGTGACTCGTTGTGTGAACCATTTGTCCTTCTTATTTAGTTATTGTGACTCGTTGTGTGATCCATTTTTCCTTGTCATTGTGACTTATTGTGCTAACCATTTGTCCTTGTTCATTAGTCAATATAACTCGTTGTGTGAACCATTTGTCCTTGTTCATTTGTCCTAGTGACTCGTTGTGTTAACCATTTGTCCTTGTCATTATGACTCGTTGTGTGAACCATTTGCCATCTTTCATTAGTCTTTGTCACTCGTTGTGTGAACCATTTGTTTTTGTTCTTTAGTACTTGTTGCTCATTGTGTCAACCATTTGTCCTTGTTCATTAGTCATTATAGCTCGTTATGTGAACCATTTATCCTTGTTAATTAGTCTTTGTGACTCGTTATGTTAAACATTTATCCTTGTCATTGTGCCTCGTTGTTTGAATCGTTTGCCCTTGTTCATTAGTCCTTGTGACTCATTGTGTAATCCATTTGTCCTTGTTTATTCGTCATTGTGACTCGTTGTGTGATCCATTTGTCCTTGTTCATTAGTCCTTGTGACTCTTTGTGTGAACCATTTGTCCTTGTTCATTTGCCCTTGTGACTCGTTGTGTGAAACATTTTTCTTTTTTCATTAGTCCTTGTGACTCGTTGTGTCAACCATTTGTCCTAGATAATTAGTCCTTGTGACTCGTTGTGTTAAAAATTTATCCTTGTCATTGTGATTTGGTTATGCGAATCGTTTGTCCTTGTTCTTTTGTCCTTGTGACTCATTGTGTAATCCATTTGTCCTTGTTCATTAGTCCTTGTGACTCGTTGTGTGATCCATTTGTTCTTGTCATTATAACTCGTTATGAGAACCATTTGTCCTTGTTCATTAATCCTTGTGACACGTTGTGTGAACCATTTGTCTTTGTTCATTAGTCCTTTTAACTCATTTGTGTGAACCATTTATCCTTGTCCTTATAACTCGTTGTGCGAACCATTTGTCGTTGTTCATTAGTCCTTGTGACTCGTTGTGTGAACCATTTGTCCTTCTTCTTTAGTAATTGTGACTCCTTGTGTGATCCATTTGTCCTTGTCATTGTGACTTATTGTGCTAACCATTTGTCCTTGTTCATTAGTCAATACAAGTCGTTGTGTGAACCATTTGTCCTTGTTCATTTGTCCTAGTGACTCATTGTGTTAACCATCTGTCCTTGTCATTATGACTCGTTGTGTGAACCATTTGCCATCTTTCATTAGTCTTTGTCACTCGTTGTCTGAACAATTTGTTTTTGTTCTTTAGTACTTGTTGCTCGTTGTGTCAATCATTTGTCCTTGTTCATTAGTCATTATAGCTCGTTATGTGAACCATTTATCCTTGTTAATTAGTCTTTGTGACTCGTTGTGTTAAACATTTATCCTTGTCATTGTGCCTCGTTGTTTGAATCGTTTGCCCTTGTTCATTAGTCCTTGTGACTCATTGTGTAATCCATTTGTCCTTGTTTATTAGTCATTGTGACTCGTTGTGTGATCCATTTGTCCTTGTTCATTAGTCCTTGTGACTCACTGTGGGAACCATTTGTCCTTGTTCATTTGCCCTTGTGACTCGTTGTGTGAAACATTTTTCTTTTTTCATTAGTCCTTGTGACTCGTTGTGTCAACCATTTGTCCTAGATAATTAGTCCTTGTGACTCGTTGTGTTAAAAATTTATCCTTGTCATTGTGACTCGTTGTGCGAATCGTTTGTCCTTGTTCATTTGTTCTTGTGACTCATTGTTTAATCCATTTGTCCTTGTTCATTAGTCCTTGTGACTCGTTGTGTGATCCATTTGTCCTTGTCATTATAACTCGTTATGAGAACCATTTGTTCTTGTACATTAATCGTTGTGACTCGTTGTGTGAACCATTTGTCTTTGTTCATTAGTCCTTGTGACTCGTTGTGTGAACCATTTGTCCTTCTTATTTAGTTATTGTGACTCGTTGTGTGATCCATTTTTCCTTGTCATTGTGACTTATTGTGCTAACCATTTGTCCTTGTTCATTAGTCAATATAACTCGTTGTGTGAACCATTTGTCCTTGTTCATTTGTCCTAGTGACTCGTTGTGTTAACCATTTGTCCTTGTCATTATGACTCGTTGTGTGAACCATTTGCCATCTTTCATTAGTCTTTGTCACTCGTTGTGTGAACCATTTGTTTTTGTTCTTTAGTACTTGTTGCTCATTGTGTCAACCATTTGTCCTTGTTTATTAGTCATTATAGCTCGTTATGTGAACCATTTATCCTTGTTAATTAGTCTTTGTGACTCGTTGTGTTAAACATTTATCCTTGTCATTGTGCCTCGTTGTTTGAATTGTTTCCCCTTGTTCATTAGTCCTTGTGACTCATTGTGTAATCCATTTGTCCTTGTTTATTCGTCATTGTGACTCGTTGTGTGATCCATTTGTCCTTGTTCATTAGTCCTTGTGACTCACTGTGGGAACCATTTGTCCTTGTTCATTTGCCCTTGTGACTCGTTGTGTGAAACATTTTTCTTTTTTCATTAGTCCTTGTGACTCGTTGTGTCAACCATTTGTCCTAGATAATTAGTCCTTGTGACTCGTTGTGTTAAAAATTTATCCTTGTCATTGTGACTGGTTATGCGAATCGTTTGTCCTTGTTCTTTTGTCCTTGTGACTCATTGTGTAATCCATTTGTCCTTGTTCATTAGTCCTTGTGACTCGTTGTGTGATCCATTTGTTCTTGTCATTATAACTCGTTATGAGAACCATTTGTCCTTGTTCATTAATCCTTGTGACACGTTGTGTGAACCATTTGTCTTTGTTCATTAGTCCTTTTAACTCGCTGTGTGAACCATTTATCCTTGTCCTTATAACTCGTTGTGCGAACCATTTGTCGTTGTTCATTAGTCCTTGTGACTCGTTGTGTGAACCATTTGTCCTTCTTCTTTAGTAATTGTGACTCCTTGTGTGATCCATTTGTCCTTGTCATTGTGACTTATTGTGCTAACCATTTGTCCTTGTTCATTAGTCAATACAAGTCGTTGTGTGAACCATTTGTCCTTGTTCATTTGTCCTAGTGACTCATTGTGTTAACCATCTGTCCTTGTCATTATGACTCGTTGTGTGAACCATTTGCCATCTTTCATTAGTCTTTGTCACTCGTTGTGTGAACCATTTGTTTTTGTTCTATAGTACTTGTTGCTCGTTGTGTCAATCATTTGTCCTTGTTCATTAGTCATTATAGCTCGTTATGTGAACCATTTATCCTTGTTAATTAGTCTTTGTGACTCGTTGTGTTAAACATTTATCCTTGTCATTGTGCCTCGTTGTTTGAATCGTTTGCCCTTGTTCATTAGTCCTTGTGACTCATTGTGTAATCCATTTGTCCTTGTTTATTAGTCATTGTGACTCGTTGTGTGATCCATTTGTCCTTGTTCATTAGTCCTTGTGACTCACTGTGGGAACCATTTGTCCTTGTTCATTTGCCCTTGTGACTCGTTGTGTGAAACATTTTTCTTTTTTCATTAGTCCTTGTGACTCGTTGTGTCAACCATTTGTCCTAGATAATTAGTCCTTGTGACTCGTTGTGTTAAAAATTTATCCTTGTAATTCTGACTCGTTGTGCGAATCGTTTGTCCTTGTTCATTTGTCCTTGTGACTCATTGTGTAATCCATTTGTCCTTGTTCATTAGTCCTTGTGACTCGTTGTGTGATCCATTTGTTCTTGTCATTATAACTCGTTATGAGAACCATTTGTCCTTGTTCATTAATCCTTGTGACTCGTTGTGTGAACCATTTGTCTTTGTTCATTAGTCCTTTTAACTCGCTGTGTGAACCATTTATCCTTGTCCTTATAACTCGTTGTGCGAACCATTTGTCGTTGTTCATTAGTCCTTATGACTCGTTGTGTGAACCATTTGTCCTTCTTCTTTAGTAATTGTGACTCGTTGTGTGATCCATTTGTCCTTGTCATTGTGAATTATTGTGCTAACGATTTATCCTTGTTCATTAGTCAATATAAGTCGTTGTGTGAACCATTTGTCCTTGTTCATTTGTACTAGTGACTCTTTGTGTTAACCATCTGTCCTTGTCATTATGACTCGTTGTGTGAAGCATTTGCCATTTTTCATTAGTCTTTGTCACTCGTTGTGTGAACCATTTGTTTTTGTTCTTTAGTACTTGATGCTCGTTGTGTCAACCATTTGTCCTTGTTCATTAGTCATTATAGCTCGTTGTGTGAACCATTTATCCTTGTTAATTAGTCCTTGTGACTCGTTGTGTTAAACATTTATCCTTGTCATTGTGCCTCGTTGTTTGAATCGTTTGCCCTTGTTCATTAGTCCTTGTGACTCATTGTGTAATCCATTTGTCCTTGTTTATTAGTCATTGTGACTCGTTGTGTGATCCATTTGTCCTTGTTCATTAGTCCTTGTGACTCACTGTGGGAACCATTTGTCCTTGTTCATTTGCCCTTGTGACTCGTAGTGTGAAACATTTTTCTTTTTTCATTAGTCCTTGTGACTCGTTGTGTCAACCATTTGTCCTTGATAATTAGTCTTTGTGACTCGTTGTGTTAAAAATTTATCCTTGTCATTGTGACTCGTTGTGCGAATCGTTTGTCCTTGTTCATTAGTCCTTGTGACTTGTTGTGTGATCCATTTGTCCTTGTCATTATAACTCGTTATGAGAACCATTTGTCCTTGTTCATTAATCCTTGTGACTCGTTGTGTGAACCATTTGTCTTTGTTCATTAGTGCTTGTAACTCGCTGTGTGAACCATTTATCCTTGTTCTTATAACTCGTTGTGAGAACCATTTGTCATTGTTTATTAGTCCTTGTAACTCGTTGTGTGAACCATTTGTCCTTGTTCTTTAGTCATTGTGACTCGTTGTGTGATCCACAACGAGTCACAACGACTAAATAACTGATACCGTCGTTTTGTATCAAAATTAAATTTATAAACCAAACTAAAACTATAGCTAGTGATAGTAAGGGTCGAACCATAGAGAGACAAGATCAATTCTATTTGCTATTTTAAATCTATTGTAGTAACAATTATTGGGGGGGTTTTGGTTGGTTTTATTCTAAACTAATAACTGAAATTTGAATGAAGTTTAAAATAGATATTAAAAAGCAGCTAGGAACTTCGGTTCACCATGGCTTAAAGGTCAGTTAAGTAAAGTCAAGGTCTGTCCAATACCGTCTAAGGATGTCAAATAGGTCCTCTAAGTCCCTATTCGAACTAAGCCTCTCGGTCTTCTTTCACCCTAGAATGAGACTAGTTTGCTTTCGCTCCACTAGTCTTTCCAATTACTTGTAAGAAATCTAACTCCGCTAATCTCTCAATCTAGCAATGGGTAAAATCTCACAATAGTATATAAGACCGGTACGGGTTCAACCTAGACTTAATAAAATCAACTCATGACGCCATGGATTCCCTAATAACTAGCATAGGGATTTAGCTACGCATGATTAAGAATATGACAATTGCAAAATTAACGATATGGAATAAAATTGACATGATTGAATTAGAATTAAATCTAAGGGATTAAAACTAAATTGCTTGAATATAAATTGGTAGAAACTAGAAATAAGTAAACAAGAATAAGAGAAGATTGAAATTGAATTAAAGCTTACTAAAGAATTCGATGAACAAAACAATTGATTGAAATCTGTAGCCTTCACTTTTTTCGTTCCTCCAAAAACTCAGTCTAAACTTCAGTTCTTCAATAATAAAAAGCATAACCTAAATTATTTGTTACGTTCTACTCAAATAGTTCTGCCCAAAACATTAATTACAAGTGGGCTTCCAAAAGACAAACGCGTAAAAAGAACCCGCAGCTTCGAAACCTGGTCGATCGACCAAGTGACACGGTCGATCGACCGCCCAGTACAGTGCTAGCAACAATGGTTTCTCTACTGAACTCCACGGTCGATAGACTGGGGTCTCTAGTCGATAGACCAGTAGTGGTGTAGCATATTCCAGCCCTCCAATCTTCATGCACGCAATCCGACGCGATCAAGTTCCGAGCTTCTAACTTCATAGTTTCCATAAAATGCCCCTGGGAACAGATAAAGGCTCGATTTAGCTTACTTCCGGTCATTCCTACAATAATGACATAGGAAATATAAAGTAAACCGTTTCGGGAGAAATAATAGCTTAAAGCTAACAATTACGCATAGAAATACGTGCCCAAACCGCTAATAAAGTGTATAGAATATGCACGTATCAAATCTCCTCAAACCAAACCATGCTTGTCCTCAAGCAAGCACTAAGACTCAATCTAAACACGTATTGGAACGGATTTCTTTCTCAAAACAAGAACGTATTATCATGCCCAACCAATTTAATGCAACAAATAATATCAAAGCATTTTGTGAAGCGCAAACGAGTTGAACATGTTCAAGAATTTACCAAACTTTCGACCTTGCAAGACCGTGTATATCGGACTCTCACAAGTCGCTCATTCACTCAATTTTAAGAATAGGGTGAGAATTTAATTGTGCAAGAAAGAAGAATGATTGAAATAAGTCTCTCACCTAACTACGACCCATAAAAACATGCCTGCAATCTAACATGAATAAAATCTCTACAACCGTAGATATGCATTCCAACCATTTAATGACCAATGACACATGCCGAGGCGATTTGGGATTGTGAGGCTACGGGTAAGAAGGGGCTAAGATAAATTTGGATAAGAGGAGATAAAGCCGAGCAAGACACTTCTAAACACCAAATTTCTGAACATTTCCCAACTTCGTACTCGAGAGAAAATCAAAACGGTGCTACTGAAAGCACAAATCTCACAATCTCCCAAAATAATAATAATTCCCCAAATAATATGAATAGCAACATGGGAATAAAAATCACCATCCGAAAATCATTCTAATCATGTGATTTTTTATTTTATTTTATTTCTCTTTCCTTTCTGCCTCTTTTTTTTTTTTCAAAACCTGTACTGGCAGTCGATCGACCAGGTGATGCAGTCGATCGACCACCCCTGCTGACCTGAACCTCTCTGCTCAGTTCAGTTCCCTTTTTTTTTTCTTTTTTTTTCAATTCACAGCTTCCCTTCATTTCCCAACAAATCATCCAAAACTGATGCATTTCTCACACGAGACAATAAAAACCAAATCGCAAGATAATATTCCCGAATCACTACCTTTACTAGCTCGGCTAGGGTGGCTAAATTTGGAATGTAGTTTATGGGACAAAAAAGGCAAATTCGGCTTTGTGGGGCTTATGGGCAAAATGAAATAAGGGAACCTCTTCCACATGTGTCAGCAAACCGCAAAACCAAATGCATACAGGTATTAAGCAGATAAAATTCATGTTTATGCAAATTTATCTGACATGCCTTACGAGGTGTAACTACTCTCATTCCTACATGAAACTCGTCATAAATGACACCAGTTTAAATAAGCTCTAACCACAGAAATTTTAAGTAGTTTGCCAATATTGAGTCAAGTCTATTCGTTTAGTAAAATTCCAACAAAAACTCATAGACTATGCAAGTGACATACTCAACGACATTAAAAGTGCAAGAAAGGGCAATGAGACAATACGTAAAGCAATTTTATCATTGAAATCCATCCATTCCGACTCGGCCTACATGCAAAAGTAAACGTGATATTTTTGTATTTTTTGTTGTGTTTTTTTTTTTGAACATTGAAAATGCAAATGCATGCAGAAATGCAATAAACATGACCTAAAATGCAAGTAAAACAATGCAAATGTGACAAGCATATGCATATACCCTCCCCAAACCAAAACGCACAATGCCCTCATTGCGCTCATCAACTAAACAACAGCATCCAAAAACAGGGAATGATATAAACATCTATAGAAGAAATGGAAACCAATGAAAAAGAAACGGAAACTCACTAAATACGGCCTCCCCAAACCAGCCGTCAAAAAAGGGAGGCAGAAAGCTGCTACTGGTCCTCCTCTGGTTCATACTCGGAACCGCTTGCCTCATCTGACCCTGAGTCGTCCTCCTCCTCCTTCTCAGCAGCGGCAGCAGTAGCGGGAGTAGACGTCGTAGCAGGCGGAGGATATCCGCCCACCGGGGGAACAAAGAAGGACGGGTGGGTCCAGGGATCCCGTGGGAGCATCCCTGTCCGAGCAAACTCCTCATAAACTGGGTAGATGGCAAGTGCCATGTCCATCTTGTGCTGATCAAAACTCCTGCATAAATCACCCAACACACATGAAACCGCCCTTTGGTCCACTGCCTTCCCTTTCGTCATTTATGCTTCCTGCAAAATTTAACAAACTCAACACCTAGCATACCACAATCTTGAATAATAAAAATAAATAAACCCTCAATTACAAACAGAAATCAATCATCAAACTAGGGTTTCGAAAAATTTGGGGAAAACGAAATTAGACTCCTCCTAGTCGTTGAGATGGCTCGAAATTCAAAGCAATAGGATAGCAAATGCAATTAAAGCACAAATTCGAAAAGAAATTAGCCCTAAATCGATTTTCCCGAAATCGATTTTTTTGAAACAATGTGAGATTGCTCGAAATTTGGGCATTAAAATTCAGCAAAAATCGAATTTAAAGGACTAAAAGAGGATTAGAAACATACCTTTGATGAAACCTTAGAGATTTTGAGCAAGAAAATCAAAATTGAAAGGGAGATTAGCACGAAAATCGCAATGGAGGAAGAACTAGGGTTTTTTTTTCTTTTTTTTTTCGTTCAAGTGAGTTATGAATGAATGAATGAAAGTATGAATTAAAACTTCCCTATTTGTGTGGCCTCTGATTTCGCGCTGTGGTCGATCAACTAACAGAGAAAGTCGATCGACCGGTCTTCCCCTTTAACAGCTCCTCACTTTTTCTCTTCAGTCGATCGACTAATATTCCTGGTCGATTGACTGCAAGTACTAGCAATTAAGTTAAATTACGTTGAAATTTGCTTTTTTCAACTTCAATTTCCCGTCTGTCTCTCATCGACATCCAGCAAATCACCCTACGCACTTTGCATAAAATAATTACATGAAAACATTCTCAAAGGCGCACGTCTTTCCATAAAAGTTATTGCTAACTAAACTAAAATAAATCTAAAGCTCCTAATGAGATGTAAGCTAAAAAAACGGTAAAGTTCCTAACTACACAAGAAAATTACAAGCCGGGTTGCCTCCTGGTTAGCGCTGGTTTAAGAGGTCCCGCACGACCTTCTTACCTCAATTTGCAGCTTCTAAAAGTGGGTCAAAGTATAGTAATTCGACCTGTCCAAAACATTCGTCTGCACCGTGATAGTGTTTCACGTATTGAACATTCACTTTGAATCGGTCTCCAGATGAGGTTTCCAATTCAACTGATCCAAATTTTGTAACTGCTGTGACCGTATAAGGGCCACTCCACCTTGATTTCAGCTTACCAGGAAATAAACGGATACGAGCATTAAAAAGGAGTACCTTATCACCGACATTGAACTCGCGCTTGATGATCCTCTTGTCATGCCATCGCTTCGTCTTCTCCTTGTAGATCCTAGCATTATCATAGGCCAGCAGCCTAAATTCCTCTAACTCATTCAACTGCGTGATACGTTTCTCACGAGAGAGGTTAGGATCTAAATTCAAACCACAAATTCCCCACCAAGATTTACGTTGTAATTCAACAGGCAAATGACATGTTTTACCATAAATCAATCGGAACGGTGACATCCCAATTGGCGTTTTAAACGCGGTCCTTGTGGGATTTATCTGTATGCATCCCTTTAAATTCAAGGATTATAACGAATAATAAAATGATGATTACGAGTCATAAAACTAAATTGCCAAAAAAAATCATAAAGGATTAAGAAATAACCTTCGGTCCTAGCAAATACGGCCTAAGAACAATATCAAAGTTGATATTCGCCTATCAGCTGCACCCAAGACGATATGAGATATGCCCTTTGATTTTGCTAGAATCGATCCAAAAATCACTTATTAATTTTTAGGTTTTGTGTTTTGTTAAGATGAGAGGCAAGAATGGGAAAATAATTAGGTTAAAGAAAAAACCCTACTCTCCTCTTATTGTCAACGAAATTAGGGTGAAAGAGGGAGATAATTTTTTTTCTCTTAAATTCGGCCTATAGGAACCGAAATAATAAGGATTAAAATCCTTATTTTCGGTTATTCCAAAAATGTATAAAATGTGTTTCTAGTGAGGATCGAACCCATAACCTCTTGGTTTGAGTACCCTTACTATTACCACTCTGACACATTCAACTTGTTGATTAAATATAACCGATTACATTTAAGTACGAATTAACATATTAATTAGTCCAAGCTAACATTACATACATTTAATTAAATATAACTTATTGTATTCAATTTACGAATTGACAGTTAATTCGTCTTAACTTATATTATTTAATCTTCATTAAATAATTGTCTCATCAACACATTGACTAACTGTTTAGTCATATAAGGCATCAATGTGATTATATTTCTATAACCACATCTCTCAAACACATCCTATAGGTGTGACCTTTAGGGACCAGGTGATCACCGCCATCTGTATGATAATAACGTCAAACTTTCTAGCAAGCCAACCGTTATTAGGTAATCGTTAATCAAATGATTAAAATACGAAGTATACCCTTGTGAACCTGTAAGAGATTTACAAATGTTATCACACTAATTTGTGGAGGACACAAGCTCCAACAAACTCCCACTTGTCGTCACAAGTGTATGTGCGATAACCGATTCTCATATCCTAAAATTTCTCCCACTCAATGTAAAACAATTTGCAAATTCCGTATTCACAAAGGTCGTATTTTACAAGTGATCTGCATCAAGAGTGGTTTCCCCGACTAGAGAGTAACTTAACTGATAAACGAATCAACATTCGAGCATGGCCTTGCATTTCAGTTACAACTCCTCGAGTGGCCCTGAGAAATAACTATACCTGATAAGGGTTGGATATTTTCCTCAACTCGAATCCTGCAGATGTAAGCACAGTATGAAATGTCCCAGAAAAAATCTACTTAGCCTCCATTTACGGCAGACCGTGAGAAAGAAACCAAAGTCACCCAAAAACTGCCTTAATCTCAAGAGACAGTCGATAGTCAAAAGAATCGACTCTAGGAACACAATGGACGTCCAATCCACGACCTGGCACCGAGGACTCCATTACGTTGTCACAAAAAAATTTGTCCTACGAGGTATCGTTATAATCTCGCATCTGTGATCGATCAGTCAACTGCTTGACTTATGGCTCGTTGAACCCACCATCAATCGACTACACAATATAATAGCCGGAGTTATCAGCTCACATTGGCAATTACGGACCAAACAAATATAATGTAATTCAGTTCACTTTGTGGCGTTCAATGTTGTCAGTACAATCCACATGAAAAACAAAATATTATATATTAAAACGATGAAGTTATAAATAGTATATGAAACGATAATGTATCAAATTCATAATCAACTACTATAACTCAGGAACACGTTTAATTCCGATGGAAATGACGTGCCTTACATGCTTATCATAATTCAACGGTTTAGTGAGAGGATCCGCAATGTTATTATCCGTCGCAATCTTGTCTATCACTATCTCCTCTTACTCCACATAATCACGGATCAGGTGAGCTTTCCGATGTACATGTCTAGACTTGTTGCTAGACTTTGGCTCCTTAGCCTGGAATATGGCACCTCTATTGTCACAATAGATGGTGATCGGGTCATTCGAACTCGGAACTATCGTAAGTCCTTGTAAGAATTGACGCATCCATATCGCTTCCTTAGCTGCCTCCGAAGCGACATAGTACTCGGATTCAGTTGTAGAATCTGCTACAACACTCTGTTTGGAACTCTTCCAGCTAACTGCAGCACTATTAAGAGGGAAGACGAACCCAGACTGAGATTTTGAATCATCTCGATCCGTTTGGAAGCTAGCATCTGCGTAACCGATTGCGCATAGCTTAGTATCTCCTCCATAAGTCAATACCCAATCCTTAGTCCTCCGTAGGTACTTGAGGATATTCTTAACAGCAATCCAGTGTGTTTCACCTGGATTGCCTTGGTACCGACTCGTCATACTCAATGCATATGCCACGTCTGGACGTGTGCATATTATGGCATACATGATCGATCCTATTGCAGATGCATAAGGAATACAACTCATGCGTTCAACCTCTTCAGGCGTCGTGGGTGACTGAGACTTACGCAACTGCATCCCAGACGTCATGGGAAGGTTCCCCTTCTTGGAGTTGGTCATGTTGAACCTCTCAAGAATCTTATCCAAATAAGACTCCTGACTAAGTGATAACGTCCGTCGTGATCTATCTCGGTAGATACGGATTCCCAAAATGCGTTGTGCCTCACTCAGATCTTTCATCTGGAAATGGTTCTTCAACCATCCTTTAACCGAAGATAGGAGAGGAATGTCATTCCCAATCAAGAGTATGTCGTCGACATACAGTATTAAGAATACAATCTTGCTCCCACTCGACTTGATATATAAGCATGGTTCCTCAACCGATCGAGTGAAACCATACTCTTTTATCACCTGGTCGAAACGATGATTCCAACTCCGAGAAGCTTGCTTAAGTCCATAAATGGAACGCTTAAGCTTGCATAGTTTCTTAGGATGTTCAGGATCTATGAAACCTTCGGGTTGCACCATGTACAACTCTTCCTCCAAATAACCGTTTAAGAAGGCGGTTTTCACATCCATTTGCCAAATTTCATAATCATGAAAAGCGGCAATCGCTAAGATTATCTGAATGGAACGTAGCATGACTACAGGTGCAAAAATCTCATCATAATGCAATTCGTGCACTTGAGTGAAACCTTTTGCCACAAGTCGTGCCTTATAGGTATCTGGTTGCGCGTCTACAGAATGCTTTATTTTGTAAAGCCATTTGCACTGTAGAGGTTTTACCTTATTAGGTAAATCAACTAGATCCCATACGTTATTCTCATACATGGAGTCCATCTTGGATTGCATGGCTTCGAGCTATAGCTTTGAGTCGGAACAGGCCATAGCACCTTTATAGGTAGCGGCATCATTACTCTCTAGGAGTAAAACGTCATTCTCCTCGACCATACCAATGTATCTGTCCGGAGGATTAGAGACTCTACCCAACCTCCTGGGTTCCTCAGGAATATTAACCGTGTCTTCAGTTGGAGGAACAACTTCCTCCATCCGTTCCTCGGTTGTTGGTTCTGGAATCTCTGACAGCTCGAAGGTTCTATTACTCGTCTTGTTCTCGAGAAATTCTTTCTATAAAAACGTCGCACTAGCCGCAATAAAAACTCGATGTTCGGTAGGCGAATAGAAGTAATGACCAAATGTTCCTTTTGGATAACCTATAAAGTATGTCTTGACCGATCGCGGGCCGAGCTTATCCTCGTGTCTCCACTTGACATAAGCCTCGCAGCCCCAAACCTGAATAAGGACAAGTTAGGGACCGTTCCCTTCCACATTTCATATGGAGTCTTGTCGACAGCTTTAGTCGGACTTCGGTTAAGTATAAGAGCAGCTGACAAAAGTGCAAAGCCCCATAATGAATCAGCCACTACCGTGTGACTCATCATGGATCGAACCATATCAAGTAAGGTTCGATTTCTCCATTCGGACACACCATTCAATTGAGGTGTTCCAGGTGGAGTTAACTGTAAAACGATTCCACAGTCTTTCAGGTGTTGATCAAACTCATTTGAAAGATATTCGCCACCCCGATCTGAACGGAGTGCTTTAACCTTTCTACCCAGTTGGTTTTGTACCCTATTCTAGTATTCCTTGAATTTCTCAAAGGACTCACTTTTATGCTTCATTAAGTAGACATATCCGTATCTACTTAAATCGTCCGTGAAAGTGATAAAATATCTATAGCCATCTCTAGCGGTAAGTGACAAAGGTCCATAAACATCAGTATGTTTGAGTCCTAATAGGTCACTAGCGCGCATTCCAACACCTTGGAAGGAAATTTGAGTCATCTTGCCAATGAGACATGATTCACACGTGCCATATGTAGAAAAATCGAATGCGGGAGTAGTCCCATTATCGACGAGTTTCTTTACACGTTTCTCATTTATGTGTCCCATTCGACAATGCCATAGATAGGTTTGATCTTTGTCACCAACCTTTAATTTCTTATTATTCATGTGTAATACTTCCGTGGTTTGATCTATGATGTAAATTCCATTCATGGAAACTGCTTTGCCATAAATCATTTCATTGAAAGAGAAAATACAGCTATTATCCTTTATTGAAAATGCAAAACCGTCTATAACAAGTACGGAAACTGAAATAATGTTCTTAGACAAACTGGGTACATAGTAACAGTTATATAAAAATAACTCAAAACCACTAGAGAGTTGGATTACGTATGTTCCCTTCGAGACAGCAGCAACGCGTGCTCCATTCCCGACTCGCAGGTCCACATTACCTTTTTCGAGAGGTATGATGTTCTTTTTAGGCCCTACAAATGATTACACAGATGAGAACTACAACCAGTATCTAGTACCCAAGTTCCGAAACTTGCATGGTTAATCTCAATCATATGAATATAAGAAGACATACTAACAGGAACGACGCGGCCTGCTTTGATGTCCTCACGGTACACGGGACAGTTCCTCCTCCAATGTCCAGTCTTGTGACAATGGTGGCACTCAATGTCACCGCCCTTGCTCTTTGCCTTGCCCTGTGAGCCACTAGTCTCACCAGGCGCACTCTTACCGTTTCATGGCTTCTTAACCTTTGGCTTACCTACAGCTAGGTCGCCATGAGCCTTGCCCTTACCTTTACCCTTGTTGTAAATCGTGAGAACATCCTGCTTCATGCTCCCACTCAATTTCATATCCTTCTCGCTCTTTACGAGAATTGAGTGTAGCTTATGAGGACTCTTTTTCAAGTCATTCATGTAGTGGTTCGCCCTGAAAAGGGCAAAACCATCGTGAAGAGAATGAAGCATTCGGTCTATGACAATGCTCTCACTGATTTTACAATCAAGTGCCTCCAGCTTCTCGACATTCTCAATCATGTGAAGAATGTGTGGGCTAACCGGTTGGCCCTTCTGGACTTTCGCATCAAAGAAGCGATAACTATGCTCATAAGTAACGATTCTCGGTGCCTTTGAGAACTCATTAGTGAGCGTGGAGAAAATCTTGTTTGCACCCTGAGCAATGAAGCGTCTCTGCAAATTGGTTTCCATTGCAAAGATGAGTACATTCTTTATCGCACCCGCTTCCATAACGAAGTCACTATAAGCAATTGACTCGTTGACTCCTGTATTGGGGCCTGGGTTGACAGGTATTGGCTCAGTTAAGTACTTGAGCTTACCGTCAGCAATGGCAGCATTCCGTAGTGCCGCCTCCCAGTCCGCAAAGTTGGACCCATCATTCTTCAGTCGCGTGGACTGATTCATGTGGTCCATGAAAGCTTTCAGCAAGGACTTGCGTCCAAGTGTAGCACTAGGCATTGGGATTGCTATATTTCCAGCCATTTTGTTGTAAGAGTATTATAATATAAACGTGTTCTACACTGCGAGAAGAAGAATAAAAATAATAAGCATGTGCATCGTTTATAATTTTAAGTCTAATGAACTACTGTCATAACGCGAAGACTCAAAACATTTATACAATTGACCTCCCTCAAGAATTATATAAATGATCCCAAGACTCAATTATCTGCAAATTGATAAGCTAACCTTTTAGCTAATTCTACCGTTAGAATTCTTGGTCGAAAAATTTCTGTAAATACTATCTTTAGTCCATCATAATCACGAGAAACTCTTCGGACTATGATGTTGAGGTACACTAAGTCAACACAACTACTTACCCAACGTAGAAGGGGTCATATTATGCCTACCGACGAAGAAGGGATTCATAGTTGTTTGCCCTTATAAAGACTAGTCTCAATTTCCGTTTTAGAGGAAGATCCCAGCAACTTTATTTTAATTCATTTTAAGTGAACTAATATCTAGCACGCGAGAATGAATAAACTAAGGTGATGGTTTAATAAGTCTGTGACATCTGTATGTCCATGAAAACTAACATACAACCTATATGAGTCAATTTTCATGCATTTTAGTAGTAGGTGGTTTGGTTTTAGGCGGAATATGATGCATAAACTATCATGTGAATGAAAAGCAATATGAATGAAAACGTAAAACAATAAAAGTCCTAGTGTGGTGATACCCGTCGTTGTGAGTACCAAAAATAATATTTATAATTTCCAACTACAACTATAGATAGCGGCAATCGGGTCGAACCACAGAGAGGCAGATGTAATTTCTAGTTATCTAATTTCGGTCTTAAGGTAACAAATATGTGGGGGTTTGATTGAATTGGTCTTTGGCTAATGAGCAATAAAATAAAGTAAACTAAGCAAACGAATAAAATTAAGAAATAAAAAGGGTGCAAGGATGATCGGTTCACTATAGTTTCGGCGGCAGCAAATTAGGTAAGTCTAAATCAATCACGTGAGATGGGAAAATAAGAGGTCCTCTCGGTCCACTATCACAAGCAGCATCTTTCGATCTCGCTACAGGTCCCTAATACCACTAATACTGACTTTCGTCCTGAAAAATGATTCAAAAGGCTAAACTAACATATCTTTCGATCTCGCTAATCTAGTCGTCTTAATTAGGTAGGCTATCTCCCTTCCCTATCTTTCGATCTTTTTTGGGTCGGTCAAATCCTAGACATTCAACTAGTCGCGTGCACTCGATTCGTCAAACATAACAATTAAAACAATTAAAACGAAATAAAACTCACGAGGTCAGTCGATCGACCGGGTATGTTGGTCGATCGACCAACACGCGATTCAGGTCATGTTAATTTTATGCCGCCTACACTATAATTCCCCTACATCCTAGCACAATTAATTTAGCTACTCATGACTATAGTGTAAACAACAATAATATTAAGGATTAAAACTACTGATTTCATGCTTGAATTAACGGAATAAGAGATTAGCATAAAACGATAATTATGGCCTCGGGAAACTCACTAGCAATTTCTATACTATCAATGCAATAAAGATGAACTGAAATAAGAAAAGGGGAATACCGAAATTGTAGAGGAATTGTAACGGAAAGATTAAAAACACGAATGAAAATCCAATGCGAAACAATATTCCGAACCCTAATTATTTCCTAAAGAACTGTATGCTAAACTTGAATAAAAATTGGATTGAAAACTGAATGTCTATTCTCAAAACTCAAGCCTGCGTTATAAAGGAAAAGTACGCACTATTATTTCTAAACCTAATATATCATGGGCTTGCTAATTCTCGATCTTCTAATTCACGTCTGAGATAGCGTCTTGGTCGATCGACTGCTGGGACCGGTCGATCGACTGGTCTATGCTGAACAGTAGCTACTGGAACCCGTAGGTTGGTCGATCGACCATAGGACCCGGTCGATCGACTGCTTTAGCTGGCTCTTGACTTCTAACTTCTCGTGGATTTGTCTTTCGGGCCTCGAAATGCGCACCAAGCTCATTCCTTGAGTAAATACTTCACGTCAAATGCAGTGCAAGATACTCGGGGACGAATTTAGCGCAATATCTACTCATTTCCGCATAAATCTGCAATTTTACATAAAAATACGAAAGTAGACGAAATGGGGCAAATAGTAGCCTTAAACTACATAAATGAGCTCTGAAATGCGTGTAAAATAGGATGTAAAACATCGTATAAAAGACACGCATCATGTGGCCTATCCTATCAAAATGAACATTAAATACAAGTTTGGAATCCATCCTTGGACCCGAGAAGCTTGTCTTGATGTTCCATCTTGATCCATGTAGCGGGAGTGAGCTCCAATCTCCATCTCTAGTCTTCTTTTGAAAAATACAATAAATAATATTTACATAATAAACCTATTTATTACATTCTAATTTCAAAACCCAAAACTAAAGAAAAATAATGGAGATTCGAGATCTCATAATTACATAAAAATTATGTTTCCTTCATTACGAAAACATAATTAACTAAGGCCACACTAAGTATTACAAATTACAACCGATTGCAAAAAAGAAAAACGTAAATTAAACCATTCAATCGATTCATTCAACTAAAATAAAATGCATGAACTAAAATAAATTAAACATGCAAGACATAATTCTTTAATTATGTAGATTAATTTTCAAAACCACCTATTTAAAAACAAATTAAGTGACAATTCCTCAATTAATCACATTAATTTCAATCTTAATTCATATTAAACTTGTAATATGAATTTAATCCATCAATATTTTAAACTGCTTTAAAATAATTAGGTATCTCAAAATTGTGAACCGTTTCACAACAATTAATCATACATTGTAAAGGTAATGTATAATTAATATTGGCCAAAACAAACAAAAACAAAATCCTTTTTTTATATGTCTCGGCTAAACAAAGGAAAAAAAAAAAAACCAAAACAAACCTTCCTTTTTTTTCTCGGCAATAACAGCAAAAAAAAACATTCCGTTTCTTATATTGTACACGGTTTTATCTGTAAAAACCGAAACAAGACAATTTTTTTTTAAAAAAAAAAAACTGTCCTCTGTGAACAGTAACGTGACGTGAACAGTAACAGGAGAAAAAAAATTCTTTTCTCAGATGCTTTTCAAATCGGCATAAACAAAAACAACCGCAAAAAACTTTAATCGGTTTTTCAGGAAAAACCGTAAGAAAAAAAACAGATATTTTTTATTTTTTTTAATAATACTGTTCATCCGTGAACAGTAACAGAAACAAAAGGAAAAAAAATTTCACGGCTAAAAAAAAATTAAAACAGCCCAAAAAATTTTATCAATTCGGCAAAACCGATTTCCATTTACATCTCGATTTAATAAATCTAAACATCTACAAATTATCATATTATTATCTTAACTGATTAAAAAACAACAATATGAAAAACAAATGGAAATAAAACAACAACAAAAAACGCAACAATCGGCTGAAAAAAAATTTTCACTGCTCAAAAAAAAAAATCCAGCCGATTATATATTTTTTTTTCCGCAAACCCTAATTATAGTTTACAAACAATTTTATGAAAATCATCAAAATTAAAATTCGTGGCCTTGGCTCTGATACCACTTGTGGGATTTATCTGTATGCATCCCTTTAAATTCAAGGATTATAACGATTAATATAACGATGATTACGAGTCATAAAACTAAATTGCAAAACAAAAGCATAAAGGATTAAAAAATAACCTTCGGTCCTAGCAAATACGGCCTAAGAACAATATCAAAGTTGATATTCGCCTATCAGTTGCACCCAAGACGATATGAGATATGCCCTTTGATTTTGCTAGAATCGATCAAAAAATAACTGATTAATTTTTAGGTTTTGTGTTTTGTTGAGATGAGAGGAAAGAATGGGAAAAGAATTAGGTTAAAGAAAAAACGCTACTCTCCTCTTATTGTCACCGAAATTAGGGTGAAAGAGGGACATAATTTTTTTCTCTTAAATTCGGCCCATAGGAACCGAAATAATAAGGATTAAAATCCTTATTTTCGGTTATTCGAAAAATGTATAAAATGTGTTTCTAGTGAGGATCGAACCCATAACCTCTTGGTTTGAGTACCCTTACTATTACCACTATGACACATTCAACTTGTTGATTAAATATAACCGATTACATTTAAGTACGAATTAACATATTAATTCGTCCAAGCTAACATTACATACATTTAATTAAATATAACTTATTATATTCAATTTACGAATTGACAGTTAATTCGTCTAAACTCCTATTATTTAATCTTCATTAAATAATTGTCTCATCAACACATTGACTAACTATTAAGTCATATAAGGCATCAATGTGATTATATTTCTATAACCACATCTCTCAAAGACATCCTATATGTGTGACCTTTAGGGAACAGTTGATCACCGTCATCTGTATGATAATAACGTCAAACTTTCTAGCAAGCCAACCGTTATTAGGTAATCGTTTATCAACTGATTAAAATACGAAGTATACCCTTGTGAACCTGTAAGAGATTTACAAAAGTTATCACACTAATTTGTGGAGGACACAAGCTCCAACAGTCCTATAAGCCCACAAGACATCATCCAACTTAAGACTCCAATCTTTCCGTGATTTAGAAACAACTTTAGCTAACATTTCTTTCAATTCTCGGTTAGAATCTCAACTTGACCACTAGTTTGGGGATGATACCCCAAACCTCTACGATGTTGGACACCGAATTTAGTTAACATAGCAAAAAGTTGTTTTTCTTTAAATTGCATGCCACCGTCGCTAATGACAACCCTAGGGACACCAAAACGAGGGAAGATTATCTTTTTAAACAGCTTAATCACGGCTTTTGCATCGCAATGAGGGGTAGCATTAGCTTCTACCCATTTGGACACATAATCTACGGCTACGAGGATATATTTATTACCTTGACTGCTCGGAAAGGGTCCTTGATAATCAATGCCCCAGACATCAAAAATCTCAACCTCTAGAATAACTACCTGTGGCATCTCATATCTCTTCGAAAGATTCCCCGATCTTTGACAAGCATCATACTCAGCAACAAAATTCCGACTATCTGCATGCAAAGTTGGCCAATAGAAACCAGATTGGAGTACCTTAGCCACAGTCCGGGACGGACCATGGTGACCACCATAGGCAGAAGAGTGGCAAAGTTCTAGGATATCCTTGACCTCCCATTGAGGCACACATCTCCGGATAAGACCGTCTGCACATTCCTTGAAAACAAATGGATCATCCCAAAAGTATTGTTTAGCATCATAAGCGAACCGCTTCTTCTGCTGCGATGAAAGCTTGGGTGGTATTTTACCTGTCATTGCAAAATTAGCATAATCAGCAAACCACGGAGGTGGATAAGACCCCGAATTAGTAATAGCTAACAGACTCTCATCAGGAAAAGAATCATTAATAGGTAATGAATCTTCCCTTTCTGTCAGCTGCAGACGAGATAAATGGTCAGCCACCACATTCTCTGCACCTTTCTTATCTTTAATCTCCAAATCAAACTCCTGCAAAAGGAGTATCCACCTCAAAAGCCTCGGCTTCGCATCCTTCTTAAGAAAGAGAGTCTTCAGCGCTGCATGGTCAGTATAGACAATAACCTTAGAACCTAACAAATAAGACCGAAATTTATCTAAGGCAAAAACTACAGCTAGAAACTCCTTCTCAGTTGTGTAATAATTAACTTGAGCCTCATCCAGAGTTCGGTTCGCATATATATGGCATTTAAAACTTTATTTTTCCGCTGTCCTAAGACTGCACCAATCTCATAATCGCTAGCATCACACATAATTTCGAATAGGAGGTCCCAAACAGGCGGCTGAATGATTGGCGTAGAAACTAAAGCCTCCTTTAACCTGTTAAAAGCTAAAAGGCACTCATCAGTAAACTCAAAAACAACATCTTTAAGAAGCAATTATGTAAGTGGTTTAGCAATTTTCGAAAAATCCTTAATGAACCGCCGATAAAACCAGCATGGCCAAGGAAACTCCTCACTCCTTTAACATTCATAGGAGGAGGCAATTGCTCAATCACTTGCACTTTTGCTTTATCAACATGTATGCCCTTATCAGAAATCAAATGTCCCAACACAACTCCCTCATTGACCATGAACTGACATTTTTCCCAGTTTAAAACATGATTAACATCAATACAACGCTGCATGACTTTATCAAGGTTAGCTAAACAACGATCAAAGTCATTACCATAAACTGAGAAGTCATCCATAAATACCTCCATAATATTCTCTATATAATCAGAAAAAATCCCCATCATGCACCTCTGAAAGGTAGCTGGGGCGTTACACAATCCGAAAGGCATTATGCGGTACGCAAAAACACCCTGTGGATAGGTAAAAGTGGTCTTACTCTGATCATCCGGATGAATAGGGATCTGAAAGAACCCTGAATATTCGTCTAGGAAACAGAAAAATTTATTAGAGGCTAGTCTTTCGGTCATCTGGTCAACAAAAAGGAGGGGGAAATTGTCTTTCTTTGTGGCGGCATTTAACTGTCTGTGGTCAATGCACATCCACCAACCTGTTACAACTCGAGTTGGTATTAATTCATTTTTCTCATTTTGTACCACAGTGGTCCCTGCTTTCTTCGGGACCACCTGAACTGGGCTAACCCACTTGGAGTTGCCAACTGTATAAATAATACCCTGTCTGTAAGGCTTGTGACCCTCCTCCAGCTCAATTCTGTGCATACAAATGTCAGGGCGGATGCACTTAATATCATCCAAAGAGTAACCTATGCTTTCCTGTTTTTCTTAAGTACACACATCAAAGCAGAAAGCTGGTTATCGTCAAGCTTAGCACTAACAGTAACTGGGTATTGCTCCGTATCATCTAAAAAGACATACTTAAGATTTGGAGGAAGTGGCTTACGCTCTGGCACCTTTACCTCAACAGCATAGGCAGAATCAGCTTCAATGGTAGATTACCAAATTCTCGTTGGCCAGGCTTATGATCATCTCATCTTCTTCCTCTGTGAGCTCGTGGTCTTCCATTACTGCTTCCAAAATATCCAGCTCATCAGCATTCTTCGCTGGATTAACTGCACACTCATCTAAATGGGTTAAATCAGCTAAAGGATCCTTTGCTAAGGATTCCCTCTAGTTACAATTAACAGCCCTGTCAACAATATCAACGGAATAACAACTATCATCTTCTGCAAGTTCAGTCGCAGTGCGAGGAAGACTGAACTCAATTGTGTCATCCCCTTCCTCCAAGGTCAAGACTTCGCGTTTGACATCTATCACGGCCCTAGCCGTATGTAAAAATGGTCTACCTAAGATAATAGGTATCTGACTATCCTCAGCAATGTCTAAAACGACGAAATCGACAGAGATAAAGAACTTACCCACTCGAATGGGTACATCTTCTAAAATTCCTAAGGGTCTCTGAATCGATCTATCTGCTATCTGAAGGGTCATTTTGGTCACCTTAAGGTTACCTATATTCAATTTTTCACACACAGAGTATGGCATAACAGTGACACTGGCCCCTATATCACAAATGGCTTTCCCAAATTCATGGTTACCTATAGTACCTGGAATTGAAAAATTACCCGGGTATTTTAATTTAGGTGGTATGTTACTTCGTGAAAGAACATTACACTCCTCCGTGAAAGCAATATTACCAACATCATTAAAATTCTTCTTACGAGTCAAAATATCCTTCATAAACTTAGTGTAAGAAGGTACCTGGGTAATTAACTCAATGAAAGGAATGGTTACCTCAAGGTTCTTGACGATCTCCAAAAAGTTACCGAACTTATTCTCCAACTTTGTATTCATTAAACGCTCCGGATACCCGGATACGGGACTGCGACACTTGTCGTAGGGTCGATAATTTTCGTCTTCCGAATGTTTAAAATCTCGGTCAAATCGTCACTAGCCGAGGTACTTTGCAATTCAATTGACGGATTTTCATTCAGCACTGGCGACCCAGTCGATCGACCGTTGGGAGCGGTCGATCGACCAAGTGCACTGGGTTCGAATAGTTCCTGTCATAAAATTTTTCGTCAGAGATTCTGGTCGATCGACTGATGTTGTTGGTCGATCGACCACTAGCACTGGCAGTAGAGTTCGGTTTTGCACCAGAATTTAAATCTGACTTTTCATCATTTTCCGAGTCTTTTCTTGGCTTATCTGGACCGTCATATGAGAGGCCACTGCAGAGGTGAATTGCATTAAGTGTCTCAATAGGAACCTCACATTTGCTTGAAGAATTAGCGACTTGGTTAGCCGCTAAAATCTCCAACTGCTTCTCAAAATTCCTTGCAGATTCAATCCCAGCTTCTTCTATTTTCGTAATTTGAACCAAAAGAGCTCGGATTATTTCTCTAAATTCCGCGGTCTCATTTGAGTTATGAACAGGAATTTTAATTTTCTTCTCGAAAGCCTTAGAAAACTCGAGCTTTTCGAGCCGGGCATTAATAGAAGCTATGAGTGTCGCAAAGGCACGCATTTCATCACTTGGCTTTCGCGAATTCCCACGCGAACTCCCATATTCAGCTCTATGAACTGCCATCTCCTCAATAGTGTTCCAACCTTTATCAGAATCCACATTGTTTTGGAACCTACCATTTGCAGCCGCATTAAGGATGACTCTGTAGTCATCGTACAAAGCATTATAAAATTGGTTGCAAAGGTACCACTGCTGAAAACCGTGGTGAGGAACAGATCGAACTAGTTTCTTGAAACGGACCCATGTTTCATGTAATTCCTCATCGGGTCCTTGCTGGAAATTTTTAATTTGACTTCTTAAAGCATTGGCTTTCACAGGCAGATAATATCTTTTGTAAAAAGCCAAAGCTAGAGATGTCCAGTTTGTAACTCCAGCTGCTACCTTCTCAAGGTAGCGATACCATTCACGCACAGAATCTTTCAAGGAGTATAGAAATAATGTCTCCTTTACTTCATCTTGGGTCACTCCAGCCGGTACAGATATGGAACAACAATAATCCGTGAAGATCTCCATATGCTTCCCAGGATCTTCATCTGGTAATCCCCCAAACAGGTTCCGCTCCACTAAAGATATGTGAGAGGGGCGGATGTCAAAAGTCCCCTGTGTAGGAACAGGGAGGCTAAATCCCTGAGGAATATCTTGTACCTTTGGCTGAGAATAATCATATATTGTTGGCATGATTGTAGAAAAATCGGGAGTACTCAAGTCTTCCTCTCGAAATCTTCTTCTAACTGTGCACAAGCAAAACTAGAAGGAAAAGGTAAGCAACGGCCTCAAGGAACCAAAGTTCCTTGAGACAAGAAAAATAAACTAAAAATTAAGCAAACATAATTACACCGTCTCCCCGGGAACGGCGCCAAAATTTGATAACGTCGTTTTGTATCAAAATTAAATTTATAAACCAAACTAAAACTATAGCTAGTGATAGTAAGGGTTGAACCACAGAGAAACAAGATCAATTCTATTTGCTATTTTTAATCTATTGTAGTAACAATTGTTGGGGGGGTTTTGGTTGGTTGATTCTAAACTAATTACTGAAATTTGAATGAAGTTTAAAATAGATATTAAAAAGCAGCTAGGAACTTCGGTTCACCATGGCTTAAAGGTCAGTTAAATAAAGTCAAGGTCTGTCCAATACCGTCCCAGGATGTCAAATAGGTCCTCTAAGTCCCTATTCGAACTAAGCCTATCGGTCTTCGTTCACCCTAGAATGAGACTAATTTGCTTTCGCTCCACTAGTCTTTCCAATTACTTGTAAGAAATCTAACTCCGCTAATATCTCAGTTTAGCAAAGGGGTAAAATCTCACAACAGTAAATAAGACCGGTACGGGTTCAACCTAGACTAATGAACAAAGTTAAATGGTTCACACAACGAGTCACAACGACTAAAGAACAAGGACAAATGGTTCACACAACGAGTCACAAGGACTAATGAACAACGACAAATGGTTCGCACAACGAGTTATAAGGACAAGGATAAATGGTTCACACAGCGAGTTACAAGGACTAATGAACAAAGTTAAATGGTTCACACAATGAGTCACAAGGATTAATGAACAAGGACAAATGGTTCGTATAACGAGTTATAATGACAAGGACAAATGGATCACACAACAAGTCACAAGGACTAATGAACAAGGACAAACGATTCGCACAACGAGTCACAATGACAAGGACAATGGGTTAACACAACGAGTCATAAGGACAAATGAACAAGGACAAATGGTTCACACAACGAGTTATAATGACTAATGAACAAGGACAAATGGTTAGTACAACAAGTCACAATAACAAGGACAAATGGATCACACAACGAGTCACAACAACTAAATAACAAGGACAAATGGTTCACACAACGAGTCACAAGGACTAACGAACAACAACAAATGGTTTGCACAACGAGTTATAAGGACAAGGATAAATGGTTCACACAACGAGTAACAAGTACTAATGTACCAAGACAAATGGTTCACAAAACGAGTCACAAGGATTAATGAACAAAGACAAATGGTTCGCACAACGAGTTACAATGACAAGTAAAAATGGATCACACAACGAGTCACAAGGACTAATGAACAAGGACAAATGGTTTACAGGACATGTCACAATGATAAGGACAAATGATTCACACAACGTGTAATACTACAAATATTTTGAGTTATTAACTGTATACCTTGTGATAGGATTGGCGTGACTGATAATCGTAAAATGCTTAATTGTGTTGGATGATACTTAGTTATGAGGATGTCTATGAGTGTTGTGGTAATAGTTGTGGGCGAACTTCGGACGAAGTTCATTTTAAGGAGAGAAGACTGTAATACCCCGTATTTTGATAGTAATTTATGAGAATAATTTACGTAAATTAATAATTGATTAAAGACATTTCTAATAATAATTGTAGATAAGACGTTAATTAAAAAATACAGTAGGCGAGTCGGAATTATACTTAAAAGCTAATTAAGCCTTGTGCCGTGTCATGTAAATAATTGGGCTGATTATATTAAGGCCTAATATGAGTAGTAGTCGAGATTTAATAATAAAATAATAAGTATAATAATTGTATAGTAATAATCAAAAAGGGTAAAGGTTTCCTCATTGGCCTTATATGCTCTCTAATTCTAGACTATAAATACCTAATAATCTGAAAAGTAATTCATAAAAAATAGAATAAGGAGTTTTAAGAGACGGAAAGACCGAATAAAGCGATAAAAGGTAAGATCGTCTGAACTAATGTTTATATTGTCTTAATAATTTAATTTAATGTTTGTACACCGTATAGACCACCATGATCAGTACCGTTAACCTTAGTAGCTAACTTTTACCACCGTGATTCTATTAAGACAGTTTGTGACAATCGTTGACCGTCGTGGGTGGCGGAATTGGCGTCTAAAAGGGTGGTGGTCGCAAATTTTAAGACGGAATTTATTCTCTGTTTTGTAGTCGACTTGACCTGGGACTTGGGTGGCTGGTCTTGTCGGCAGTGGGAGGTCCTAAGGGTGGTAATGAGGTGGTCGGAGGTGGTGGTTGGTGCGGGTGTTGCCGAAATTTCGCAAAAATCATAGGGGAGTGTGTTTGATGTTGGTGACGGTGTTAGGTTGTAGCTGTGAGAGGTCGTGGATGCTTGTGGGACCACAGTGGGTCAAGGGAGACCATAATGGTGGCCACTGGTGGTCATAGGGTGGTTAAAGGGGGGAGAGTGTTTGTATAGGGTTGTTTGTGTCGGGTTTTGTGGGACTATTTAGGGCGTGTTTTTTAGGGAGGCTGGTGGTGGTTATGATGGTGGTTAGGGGATGGTTGGATGGTACGTGGTGTAGGGAGGAGGTAGGTAGGTTGGGTGGCTCGTGGTTGCTGCGTGGAGGTTGTGGTGTGACGGGTTGTTTACATGGGTTTGGGCGAGTTGGTGTTGGTGTTTGTTGTTGCTGTTGAGTCGTGGGTGGTAGTTAGGGCAAGGTATGGTGGGCGTGGATGGGTTTCTGGTGGTTCTGGGTTGGCGGAGGACGATGGTGGCCCGTAGTGGTTGTGGTAGTGGTCGTTGGTGGTAGTTTTAAACGTTGAGTTAGTTTAAGTTGGGTTTTCGGTAACTGGTGGCGTTTGTTGTTGTGTTGCTAGGCGTGAAACGGGGGCGGTGGGTGTTGCTACTGGTTGTTTGGGGGTGGCTGGCCAGGTAAGTTATGGGGCTGCTGTGGTGGTGTCTCTCGATAGTAGTCGGGGTTGTACGCTACCGAGAAGTATTTGTAAGTATGTGTGGGTGTAGTGTGGATGGGTAGTACGCAGGTTGTGTTTTAGTTATTAGGTGATTATTGTATAGTAGGTGTTGGGTTTAGTTATTGAGTCGGGTTTTTAAGTTGAGTTCAACTCGGGTTTATAATTGAATCGGGTTTTTAGTTGTCATAAACCTTTATAATTATAATAAATAATTAATTAATTTGAATAATGAATATAAATTTATATATATTAATGGGAAGTGATAATTAATAATTGATGGGATAATTATAATAATTTGATTAGGTTGATTGTGAAGAAATTATAAGGACAAATGAACAAGGACAAATGGTTCACACAACGAGTTATAATGACTAATGAACAAGGACAAATGGTTAGCACGACAAATCACAATGACAAGGACAAATGGATCACACAACGAGTCACAACAACTAAATAACAAGGACAAATGGTTCACACAACGAATCTAAAGGACTAATGAACAACGACAAATTGTTTGCACAACGAGTTATAAGGACAATGATAAATGGTTCACACCAGGAGTCACATGGACTAATGAACCAAGATAAATGGTTCACACAACGAGTCACAAGGATTAATGAACAAGGACAAATGGTTTGCAAAACAAGTTATAATGACAAGGACAAATGGATCACACAACGAGTCACAAGGACTATTTGTAATACTCCGTATTTATATGTCTTTGGGTACTCTATCGAGTAGGCCTTACTCTGTCGAGTAAGGGTAAGTTACGAAATAAAATAGTTTCTGACCTGTTGGGTACTCGATCGAGTAGCTGGGGTACTCGATCGAGTAAGGGGGTACTCGATCGAGTACCTTGGGTACTCGATCGAGTGTCCGGTTTTACGGGGGAGTTTTCTCGGGTTTTGTTAATTACGCGATTAAGGTATTTAAACATATTCGTCATTGTTCTAAATCACTTTTTACAAAACCTAAAACCTGTTTAAGAGAGAAAGCAACTAGTCTTCTTCCTAATCGCGTTCTTGACAATTCCCGGAGTTCAGACGGTCAGTTTGTATCGTAGTTCGTGTCGTTGGATTCCTTGCGTCGAGGGTAAGCTTTTAATATAATTTATATAATGTTTTGTTAAGATTGGTGAAACCCTAATTTAGGAATTGGGGGTTTTTATGAGTAGTATTTGAATGGTAGCATCTATGTGTTGTATGATAGGAGGACAATTCGTAGAGGAGCCGTTTTGATACAGCTGTAGATACCGTCTGCGTGTTGTGCTTTCCAGGTAGGATTTCCTACTCAGTATTAGTCCCATAATGGGATATTGGTGATGTGCTGTAGTTAGTTGTTTGATATGATGATTGTGATTGTGATTGTGATTGTGGTTGTGTTTGTTGATGGTTCTCGAGATGCGTTCTCGGCTGAGTGGGGTCACTTGCGGGAGTGATCTCACGCCCTAGTTTCGCCCTTCGTGGAACCCGCCACGAAAGGGGATGTGCACATTAATGGGACAGGGTTATCGCTCGTACGATGAGCGGGGCTTAGGTGGGAGCAGTGCGGTCCCCCATTGGCGGTGGTCCGGTGGACGGTCGTATTGAGATGATGGGAGTTGTTGGTGTGTGTGTGTGTGTGATAGTTCAATTTGTCTGTTTGTCTTATTGTTGTTATCTATATTGATTGTGTGATTAGTCTGACCCGACCCGGTGTTGTTTTGTAAAACTGCGGTGATCCATTCGGGGATGGTGAGCAGATATTGAACAGGTATAGAGATGATTTGGGATAGTTTGGGATGGCCACGACATGACGATAGAGTCTTCATTTGTAGTTTAGTACTTATTTACATTTCGATTGAGAACAGAGATAGTTTGAATAATGTATCGTACTTTTAGTTGGTTTCATGGATTGTAACTATTCGTTAAACTATTTATAATAAACGTTGTTTCTGTTTTGTCTATTTGATTATCATACCTCGGGCGACCGAGATGGTGGCATCCTTATACCTCAGTGGTCCTGGTAAGGCACTTGGAGTATGGGGGTGTTACAAATGGTATCAGAGCGACGATCCTGAAACCTGTAACCAATGAATCTAATGAATCTAGGGAGTCAATTAAAATGAACCCGGGGTAAAGGTTGTAGGAGCTAATGCAAAGACTTGGGAGACGTCCTAAAGTCGCGAACTCGCCCTACAATTTTGAACCGGTTACCATGGCATAAGTGTCGGGATCGTTATGTGCATATTGTGTGCTGTGTGTATCTATGTAGTAGTATGTTGCATGAATTGATGATGATGACGTGAATTATATGTTGGTGGATTGTAAAGCATGAAAGTATAATGATTGATACATGTAATTTGGCATGTTATAGTTATGTAAGGGAAAAGTGTTTTGTCTATATATATATAAAGCGATGTGTAAGTCTACATGTTGTTGTTGTCGTGTTGAGTAAAAGTACAGAAGGTTGAGAGTGTGAATTGAACATGTGCTGAGTGAATATGTTGAACGAATATGGTGGATAAATATGTGGTATGATGGATGAATTAGTGGAAAAGATGAATCATCGTGGTAGTAACATGTGAATAGGGGACTTGATGTCATGTATTTGTGATTTTGTTTACGAAAAGTGATAGAATAAAAAGATGTGGGTAAGTCATAATTGGCAAGTTAGATAAGTTATGTGCATGATGAATGTTGTTGTTTGGCTTTTGAAAATAGTAACATATGATTATGAATACTGGTTTTATGAGTTTTGGATTGGTTTTGTTTGCTTGGTTGTTGTTTAAGTTGTTTGGAAGTAAAATCAAGTAGTTGTGTTTTTCGATTATAAAGAGGTTGTCTTTAAACTGTTATAACTTGAGATTCATAAAAGATTTTGATGTGATTTTAATTGGAGGTGATAGCTTGTCCTTTTACGATTCTAACGATAGGTCACACGTCCAAAACGACCAAGAAATGAGTGAGTTATGTTGTTTCTGAAAACTGGACAGATCTTGAGAATTGGGGTACTCGATCGAGTATCCTCGGTACTCGATCGAGTAAGGGGGCACTCGATCGAGTACGTTAGTTACTCGATCGAGTAGCCCTGGTGATTTGTTTTACGTGCACGATCTAGACCTACTCGATCGAGTAAGTCCCTTACTCGATCGAGTGGCTTTGCTACTCGATCTAGTGACCCTTGTTTTGGGTCATATCTTACCTTTTGACTTCGTTGCATATTATGTTTAATTCAAAGTTATTATTTTGCTTCTTTATGCATTGTTTTACATGTATGTTGGTCTTGACGCGTAAGTTACCCAATCTTGTGGTGTGGGAGTGACTTTTTGTGGTGAGTATGAGTTCGGTGGGAGGACATAAGTTATACGTGGTTGTAATAGATAGTGGAAAAAGAAAAGGAAGATTGTTATGGCTTAATTGAGACATAGAGCATGTTTTCTGAGATGAAATGAGATGAGTGATATGAGTGTGTGTTGAGTAACGTAAAAGTAAGTGAATGTGGGCAATGGATGATGTGAGTCTAAGGAACGTGAGAATGAAAGGATTGAGAGTAAGGATATGGATAGTGACAACTTGAGATGTGTCAAGAATTATGGAGGGAGGTAGTTAAGAGCCGTGTGGGTTAAGAATATACATAATGAAAGTTCGTTTTAAAGGGGTTGAGAAGAGTGGTATATAGTGAACTTTGTGGAGACATGTCACGGGGTGGAGATTTGGCTTTTTAAGAGATGAAACTATTGTGGGTTTTCCTTGGGCAATTAGCGGTATGAAAGGAATTTTGATTTCTAGAGATGTAAGAAGGGAGTTGCAATTGTTGAACAAAGAACGTTGATTCTATGGATGGATTAGTGGCAAGGGTGATTGATGACATAATAAGAGAATATTTGTGGTAAGAAAGAGGGAGATGATATCGATATAAAATAATGGGATTTGAGTTTTGGAGCGATGAGAAGGTAATTGGTGCACTAAAGGGTTAGATAGAAGTAATAAGGAGTTGAGCTATTAAATTGGTATTATTGAGTGTAAAAAGAAAAGAAGGATAAAAAAAAAGTGAGGAAAATGTTCACCAGGAGTTATGAGATATAAAGGTAAGGAATCATCGAAATGTGTGATAGTATCACGAGGATGTTAGCTGAAGGTTATATAGGAGCTTCAGGACAACATGATTGATAATGAGTTTCGAGGAATTAAGGGAGTAGGAAGTTGGTGGAGTATTGGCACGATACGAAATATTTGGTGGAGAGTTGGATGACAATACAAATAAGATAGTATTGGGAATAGTGTTGAGGTAATTTTGTGGATGGGTTTGCTGTTCGTTATTTGGAATGTTAACCAAAAATAAGAGAAAAACCATGTTATTTTGATATGAGTGTAAGAGGTTTGATATACGAGCAGTGGTGGCATTGTGGTGTTATCACTAGTGGTTAAGAGTGATGGTATATTAGAAAGGTAGCAATTCTAAAGAGGTTGATTTGGTAGGGACCTGATTGTTGTGTATGATTGTGAGAGGGTATAAGATGTGGTTAGATGAGGCGGATGCTAATAGTTGAATAGTAAAGGTATGGTTATATTTGGCAGGAAGTGATGGTTGTGCGAATGGGGGAATATGTTATGAGGGGCATATGAGTTAAACTCGGGCGACAGGTAACCTTTATCGAGCGGTAACTTACGTGGTCAGGATTGACTAGTTGGTTGTGATTACGGGTCTATGATATGTGTAAATGTTTGTGTGAGGTTCTGACCTCACAAGAAGTGGTATGGTGTGATAATTATAAAGTTGTTTTATGAATGTTCTGTAATATATATGTTGGACACGGTAATTTAATTGAATGATATCCAAAAGGGTAATAATTTGATTAATTGACATGGCTAGTTATAATTTTATGTGTATTAATAACACATGTGTATTCCATGAAATGGTAGAGATGATGTTCATGAGATGCTTATCTGTGTATCCATATAATATGTTGCGTGGTGACTTAATAAAGTGGATTTGAGTAAGTTTTTCTTGTCTGAGAAGTTATGCTGAGTCAGTGTTTATGGGAATTGTATGCAGTTGTGATGTCTATCGGTGTGGTTGTGGTGCTTCGGGTGGTGATCCGGGCACGGTACATAATGCTGTGATACGGGTATTTTCGCACTACGGTGTGGCTGTTGGTGGCGGTGTTGTGATGCCGTCACCGGTTGTGGTGGAGTAGGCGGGATGATTATGATTCGAGTTTTGAAAATACATACCGATCATACATAGATTGTTGTTTTATTTGTTGTTGTTTCCTGTGAGTTTCAGTTTGGACAAATAGACTATTGTTTTGTTTGCTAATGTTTCTTACAAGTTTCAGTTTGAGAAGGAGGGTAGAGTTTAATATAAAGAGAGTTGTATATGTTTTCGTTGTTGTCATGGTATAGTGACATTCTGTTAATGGGACACGGTTGTGAGAGGTTGTTACAATAATTATGATCTTGTTCTAGTTAAGGTTTGATGTAGACATGGTAATGGCAAGTGAGTCGTAGAACATGTGTGGTAATGACCCGAAAGATGCAGGTGGTTCATAATCTTTTGTTGAGACAATGAGTGTAGGGTATTGGGAATTAGTGTCATGTTAAGTTGTGTATGAGTTTTGCGGTAATGAAGGAAAGAACTTGAGGATCTAGTGTGAGTATACGTAACGAGTGTGGATCGGGAGTTATGCTTCTGGAAGATAAGTGCTTTACATAGCGAGGTATGTTGGTTTGGCAGTAATAATGAAGAGTGGGTATGGCGATTTGCTACGAGTTTATGGTATAGGTTAGGTGCTATGCCGAATGAGTTGAGGAATGAGAAATGTTTATGTACGGGAGCCTTGGATATAAGAATAGTGAGTGTTTGGTTTATAAACGGTTATCTTTGACATGTAGTGGTAAAGAGGGTAATGAAATATAGCTAAGGATTTAGTATTAGTGAGTTACGAGGACGTAACATTTTTTCATGGTGGTGTATGCGGTAATATAATTGGAAGTAGAGTGTTAGCGTAGCGTAAAGGAGGGATTTGTTTTGTGGATAATACTTATAAAAGGTCATGGCCGTGCTTGTAGTAGGGTGATGCTTCGGAGTATGAGAATATTTTATATAGTGTTGTGGTTGGAGGATGATGTTATGAGTGCGAGTAAACTTCGAGGACGAAGTTCCTTTTAAGGGTGGTAGAATGTAACATTCCGTTTGATGTCTATGAGTGTCTTAGTATTGGGTTTGATAGTTGATGATATTATGGAGCTAGCAGCATTAGAGGATGGTAGTTGATTATGTATGGAGTTGGTGTCGTGAGAGATATATATGTGGTAGATACGATATAGTGAGTCATGTTGTGGAAGTAAACATAGTTGGTAGAATGGGGGTTAAGAGTTCATGTTCTATGTTCGGTCGAGTTCTTGAGTCCTTAGCTAAGTTGTTGTGTCTTGGTCGAGTCAGTATGGTTGTTTTTATGTATGGGTTGAACTTCGGGGACGAAGTTCTTTTAAGGAGGGAAGGCGTAATACTCCGTATTTATAAGTCTTTGGGTACTCTATCGAGTAGGCCTTACTCTGTCGAGTAAGGGTAAGTTGCGAAATAAAATAGTTTCGACTGTTGGGTACTCGATCGAGTTTGGGGTACTCGATCGAGTAAGGGTACTCGATCGAGTACCTTGGGTACTCGATCGAGTGTCCGGTTTTTACGGGGAGTTTTCTCGGGTTTTGTTAATTACGCGATTAAGGTATTTAAACATATTCTTCATTGTTCTAAATCACTTTTTACAAAACCTAAAACCTGTTTAAGAGAGAAAGCAACTAGTCTTCTTCCTAATCGCGTTCTTGACAATTCCCGGAGTTCAGACGGTCAGTTCGTATCGTAGTTCGTGTCGTTGGATTCCTTGCGTCGAGGGTAAGCTTTTAATATAATTTATATAATGTTTTGTTAAGATTGGTGAAACCCTAATTTAGGAATTGGGGGTTTTTATGAGTAGTATTTGAATGGTAGCATCTATGTGTTGTATGATAGGAGGAGAATTCGTAGAGGAGCCGTTTTGATACTGTTTGTAGATACCGTCTGCGTGTTGTGCTTTCCGGTAGGATTTCCTACTCAGTATTAGTCCCATAATGGGATATTGGTGATGTGCTGTAGTTAGTTGTTTGATATGATGATTGTGATTGTGATTGTGATTGTGGTTGTGTTTGTTGATGGTTCTCGAGATGCGTTCTCGGCTGAGTGGGGTCACTTGCGGGAGTGATCTCACGCCCAAGTTTCGCCCTTCGTGGAACCCGCCACGAAAGGAGATGTGCACATTAATGGGACAGGGTTATCGCTCGTACGATGAGCGGGGCTTAGGTGGGAACGGCTGCGGTCCCCCACTGGCAGGGCTGGTCCAGTGGACAGTCAGTATTGAGATGATGGGAGTTGTTGGTGTGTGTGTGTGTGTGATAGTTCAGCTGTCTGTTTGTCTTATTGTTGTTATCTATATTGATTGTGTGATTAGTAATCGACCCGGTGTTGTTTTGTAAAACTGCGGTGATCCATTCGGGGATGGTGAGCAGATATTGAACAGGTATAGAGATGATCTTTTGGGATAGCTGGGATGGCCACGACATGACGATAGAGTCTTCCGCTGTAGTTTAGTACTTATTTACATTTCAGTTGAGAACAGATAGTTTGAATAATGTATCGTACTTTTAGTTGGTTTCATGGATTGTAACTATTCGTTAAACTATTTATAATAAACGTTGTTTCTATTTTGTCTATTTGATTATCATACCTCGGGCGACCGAGATGGTGGCATCCTTACACCTGAGTGGTCCTGGTAAGGCACTTGGAGTATGGGGGTGTTACACTATTGAACAATGGGAAATAGTTTACACGACAAGTCACAATGACAAGGACAATGATTCACACAACAAGTCACAAGGACTAATGAAAAAGACAAATGGTTCACACAACGAGTCACAAGGACAAATGAACAAGGACAAATGGTTCCCAAAGTGAGTCACAAAGACTAATGAACAAGGACAAATGGATCACACAACGAGTCACAAGGACTAATGAACAAGGACAAATGGTTCCCACAGTGAGTCACAAGGACTAATGAACAAGGACAAATGGATCACACAACGAGTCACAAGGACTAATGAACAAGGACAAACGGATTACACAATGAGTCACAAGGACAAACGATTCACACAACGAGTCACAATGACAAGGACAAATGTTTAACACAACGAGTTATAAGGACTAATTAACAAGGACAAATGGTTCACACAACGAGACACAAGGACTAATGAACAACGACAAAAGGTTCGCACAACGAGTTATAAGGAGAAGGATAAATGGTTTACACAGTGAGTTACAAGGACTAATGAACAAAGACAAATGGTTCACACAACGAGTCACAAGGATTAATGAACAAGGACAAATGGTTTGTATAACGAGTTATAATGATAAGGACAAATGGATCACACAACGAGTCACAAGGACTAATGAGCAAGGACAACTTGTTCACACAATGACAAGGACAAAGGGTTAACACAACGATTCATAAGGACAAATGAACAAGGACAAATGGTTCACAAAACGAGTTATAATGACTAATGAACAAGGGGAAATGGTTAGCACAACAAGTCACAATGACAAGAACAAATGGATCACACAACGAGTCACAAGGACTAACGAACAATGACAAATGGTTTGCACAACGAGTTTTAAGGACAAGGATAAATGGTTCACACAACGAGTAACAAGGACTAATGAACCAAGACAAATGGTTCACACAACAAGTAACAAGGATTAATGAACAAGGACAATTGGTTCGCACAACGAGTTACAATGACAAGGACAAATGCATCACACAACAAGTCACAAGGAGTAATGAACAAGGAAAAATGGTTTACACGACAAGTCACAATGATAAAGACAAATGATTCATACAACGAGTCACAATAACTAATGAAAAAAAACAAATGGTTCACACAACGAATCACAAGGACAAATGGTTCCCACAGTGAGTCACAAGGACTAATGAACAAGGACAAATGGATCACACAACGAGTCAGAAGGAGTAATGAACAGGGACAAATGGATTACACAATGACTCACAAGGACAAACGATTCACACAACGAGTCACAATGATATGAACAAATGTTTAACACAACGAGTCACAAGGACTAAAGAACAAAGACAAATGGTTCACACAACGAGGCACAAAGACTAATGAAAGAGGGCAAATGGTTCACACAACGAGTCACGGTGACAAGGACAAATTGTTAACACAACGAGTCACAAGGACAAATGAACAAGGAGAAATGGTTCACACAACGAGTCACAACTACTAAAGAACAAGGACAAATGGTTCGCACAATGAGTTATAAGGACAAGGATAAATGGTTCACACAGCGAGTTACAAGGACTAATGAACAAAGACAAATGGTTCACACAATGAGTCACAATGACAAGGACAAATGGTTAACACAATGGGTCATAAGGACAAATGAACAAGGACAAATGGTTCACACAACGAGTTATAATGACTAATGAACAAGGACAAATGGTTAGCACGACAAATCACAATGACAAGGACAAATGGATCACTCAACGAGTCACAACAACTAAATAACAAGGACAAATGGTTCACACAACGAATCACAAGGACTAATGAACAACGACAAATTGTTTGCACAACGAGTTATAAGGACAATGATAAATGGTTCACACCAGGAGTCACATGGACTAATGAACCAAGATAAATGGTTCACACAACGAGTCACAAGGATAATGAACAAGGACAAATGGTTTGCAAAACAAGTTATAATGACAAGGACAAATGGATCATACAACGAGTCACAAGGACTATTGAACAATGGGAAATAGTTTACACGACAAGTCACAATGACAAGGACAATGATTCGCACAACAAGTCACAAGGACTAATGAAAAAGACAAATGGTTCACACAACGAGTCACAAGGACTAATGAACAAGGACAAATGGTTCCCACAGTGAGTCACAAAGACTAATCAACAAGGACAAATGGATCACACAACGAGTCACAAGGACTAATGAACAAGGACAAATGGTTCCCACAGTGAGTCACAAGGACTAATGAACAAGGACAAATGGATCACACAACGAGTCACAAGGATTAATGAACAAGGACAAACGGATTACACAATGAGTCACAAGGACAAACGATTCACACAACGAGTCACAATGACAAGGACAAATGTTTAACACAACGAGTTACAAGGACTAATTAACAAGGACAAATGGTTCACACAACGAGACACAAGGACTAATGAACAACGACAAATGGTTCGCACAACGAGTTATAAGGAGAAGGATAAATGGTTCACACAGTGAGTTACAAGGAATAATGAACAAAGACAAATGGTTCACACAATGAGTCACAAGGATTAATGAACAAGGACAAATGGTTTGTATAACGAGTTATAATGATAAGGACAAATGGATCACACAACGAGTCACAAGGACTAATGAGCAAGGACAACTTGTTCACACAATGACAAGGACAAAGGGTTAACACAACGATTCATAAGGACAAATGAACAAGGACAAATGGTTCACAAAACGAGTTATAATGACTAATTAACAAGGGCAAATGGTTAGCACAACAAGTCACAATGACAAGGACAAATGGATCACACAACGAGTCGCAACAACTAAATAACAAGGACAAATGGCTCACACAACGATTCACAAGGACTAACGAACAATGACAAATGGTTTGCACAACGAGTTTTAAGGACAAGGATAAATTGTTCACACAGCGAGTTAAAAGGACTAATGAACAAAGACAAATGGTTCACACAATGAGTCACAATGACAAGGACAAATGGTTAACACAATGAGTCATAAGGACAAATGAACAAGGACAAATGGTTCACACAACGAGTTATAATGACTAATGAACAAGGACAAATGGTTAGCACGACAACTCACAATGACAAGGACAAATGGATCACACAACGAGTCACAACAACTAAATAACAAGGACAAATGGTTCACACAACGAATCTAAAGGACTAATGAACACCGACAAATTGTTTGCACAACGAGTTATAAGGACAATGATAAATGGTTCACACCAGGAGTCACATGGACTAATGAACCAAGATAAATGGTTCACACAACGAGTCACAAGGATTAATGAACAAGGACAAATGGTTTGCAAAACAAGTTATAATGACAAGGACAAATGGATCACACAACGAGTCACAAGGACTAATGAACAAGGACAAATGGATTACACAATGAGTCACAAGGACAAACGATTCACACAACGAGTCACAATGACAAGGACAAATGTTTAACACAACGAGTTACAAGGACTAATTAACAAGGACAAATGGTTCACACAACGAGACACAAGGACTTATGAACAACGACAAATGGTTCGCACAACGAGTTATAAGGAGAAGGATAAATGGTTCACACAGTGAGTTACAAGGACTAATGAACAAAGACAAATGGTTCACACAATGAGTCACAAGGATTAATGAACAAGGACAAATGGTTTGTATAACGAGTTATAATGATAAGGACAAATGGATCACCCAACGAGTCACAAGGACTAATGAGCAAGGACAACTTGTTCACACAATGACAAGGACAAAGGGTTAACACAACGATTCATAAGGACAAATGAACAAGGACAAATGGTTCACAAAACGAGTTATAATGACTAATGAACAAGGGCAAATGGTTAGCACAACAAGTCACAATGACAAGGACAAATGGATCACACAACGAGTCGCAACAACTTAATAACAAGGACAAACACTAGTAGAAAAAACCCCTATTGCGTCAATTGATTTACGTCGGTTCTACAAAACACGACGCAAAAAGTACTTAATTTTGGCGGGAATCTATTTTGGCCCTATAGCCAAGCTTTTTGCGTCGGTTCTTAGACAAAACTGACGTATTTAATACGTCAGTTATAGTAAAAACTGACGTATTTGATCAAATACATCAGTTATGTTATATAACCGACTTATTTGAAATTATGTTTTTGCATCGTTTTTGTGAAACCGATACAAATTATAATAATTAAAGGAAAAAAAAATCGAGTAAATATACTCACGCTTGACTTCTCAAAAGAAAACCCTTCATTTCCCAATTACTCAACCCATATTCTTCCCTCACATCACCAAACACCCTGGTGGCTACTCGATCATCGCACCACCACCACTGGCCACCATCGTGTCCTACGTTATCGGCTTTGAGCAGAGTTTTTCTATCTTCAATCTATTGACATTCTTACGCAAACCCTATCTCGCCGTGCTTCTACCATCGCTGGTGTCGTTACGCTAATCATTTGCTCTTCAACACCAACATCATTTGCCTTACGGTCTCATGCTTAATTTGATTGTTTCTGCTTAATTTGATACCACCAATAACTACTCTAGGTATTTGTATTCAATCTTAATTCTTCAATCTTTGATCGTTTTTGCGTAATTTGATTTTTGTGATCTAGCTGTAATTCGAATGTTTGCAATTCGGTTTGAGAATGTTTAGTATCAACCCACCCCTTATTCCACCTTTGATTCAAAATTTAGGGTTAGGTTAATTAGGGATATTGAACAACGTTGGTTGTTCTTTAGAGCCAACTTGAATATTGCTCTATGTTAGGATCGATTTGTGTTCACAGTTTATGGCCAATGTGAAAGGCGTTTTACGTTAGTTCCCTGGGAAACCGTTGTTTGTTTATATTTGTACTCAGTTTTTTTTTTTTCTTTGAACTAACATAATACAATTTGATTAGATTTTTGGTTTTGTTCTTGGTGTTTCTGCTGCGTTTGTCGTTGGTAAGGAAGGGCCTATTGTACATACTGGTGCTTGCGTAGTCAATTTATTTGGACAGGCTGGTTCTCGAAAGTAGGGTGTTCTTCTTTCTTAGTAGTATTACTGTCTTCATACAGTAATAAAATAAGCAAATTGTAAGTGGTCAAATAGGATTATTGAAAAAAAAAGGGTTATCTTTTAAGTATAAAGGGACATTTCAGGTTCCTTATTTCCTTGAAGTTACTCCATACCAAAAGTGGTCATTCTTGCTGGAACGTCGGGCCATAGGGTTATCTAGAAGAAAATGGATAAATGTCACGAAGGGTTTCAACCGTGTCCAGGTAATTGTTCTTGTCGATCATTATAACGTTTGGTATAGTTTTAAGAAGCCTTAGTCGGTATTCTTTGGTGGAAAATGTGGTCTGTTTGGTGAGGGTGGGCTGATTATGTATGACATAAGGGCGCGAAGTAACGACATATGGCATTTACGATATCTTGGCGGTCATTTTTCTTGGAGTTATTGGTCTTTGTTTTAGGGAGCTTTTATAACTATTGTATAGACAAGGTCCTCCGTATTTACTGAGTATTATTAATGAGTATGACATCTTAACCCTTTTATTTCCCGAGCATTTACAATTCAAGTCAGTTAGTCCCATTATTTGATCTCTTAGCTGCTGGATTTAGTATCGTGTATTTTTGCGCAACTCCTTCTTTCTTTGTCGCCCAACTATTGTCTTCATCAACTCGAGTAAGTTTCCCCGATTTTATGCTATTCATTTTCAGATTTTATGCTACTTTGAAACAAGTCATCTATTATTTGGTTGATTTTGTTTTGGATTAGTTGGTATTTGTTTGCCCAATGAGACCATATTCAATTAGTTTGTTTCAAGTTAATATTGTTTAGTATTTGTTGGTCCAACTCTCTACTCGCATACTTACTTTATTAATTATAGTCTTTAGAGTTTAATTGAGGAACTTGATTAATTAGGGTTTCGATGTTAACATCTATTAGCATTTATGTTTGTGGAAAAATATTTTGATGTCTCATGAATTGTTTAGTATTTGTTGAATTTGGATTATTGCAATTTAGATACTTTGCTTGATGTTCATAGTGTTTCTCTTCCGGCATACACGTCTCTCATGAATTGTTTAGTATTTGTTGAATTTGAATTGCTGATAAATCAATGGTACTTGCGGCTTTGAACCAAGTTGAATTGCCTCTTAAGGTTTCTACTCCATCTTAGCTTGGTGGTCACACACATCAAATCTCTCCTGTTTTTTTACAAAGGCATTTCTACTTTTATTTTTCGTGCACATATTTCGTAAAGACCGTAAAGTTCTTTTTGATACATTGTATTTGGTGTGCAGTTTTGGAAGCATTGGCGCTACCTTGGTCGAGGATGACATCACGTCCACACATTCATTTTTCTACCATGCCAATCAACGATATGAATTTGGCTAGTAGATGTTGAGTAAACATTTAGTATAGATTAGCTTAGTAACTAAGACGCTTGTGAGATTTGGTATACATTGGATTATATTTGTAACGTTTTTGGGTTGAATGAAATATAATGTTGCTTTACACGTGATGTATTGGTGGTTGGTTGGATTTTTTGTTGTAGGCTTTCAAGTGTTTGTATTCGAATTGTCAGTTTTACGGGGTGGTGTTGCCAAAAATTCGGTAGCAAATTTTATTTCTGAAAAAACATCAATTGCATCCCGATAACAAATGACGCAAATGGTTAAATGAATTGCCACTAAAACAAAATATCAATTGCATCGATTTTGGTAGAACCGACGCAAAAAATAAAAGCAAATGCATCAGTTATTTGAAGAACTGACGCGAATAAGAACTATTTTCGTCGGTTGTATTGTAACGATCAATTACGTCCATTCTATTGATACAACTGACGCAAATGACACCCTTTTGCGTCAGTTTTTAAAACACAACTGACGCAAATGGTAAACTTTTTGCGTCGGTTCCACAACTGACGCATGTCAAATACGACACCTCGATATACGTCAGTCCAAAACCGACGCAAAAGGCCCTCTACAACTGACGCAATAGGGGTTTTTTCCATTAGTGAAATGGCTCACACAACGAGTCACAAGGACTAACGAACAATGACAAATGGTTTGCACAACGAGTTTTAAGGACAAGGATAAATTGTTCACACAGCGAGTTAAAAGGACTAATGAACAAAGACAAAAGGTTCACACAATGAGTCACAATGACAAGGACAAATGGTTAACACAATGAGTCATAAGGACAAATGAACAAGGACAAATGGTTCACACAACGAGTTATAATGACTAATGAACAAGGACAAATGGTTAGCACGACAAATGACAATGACAAGGACAAATGGATCACACAATGAGTCACAACAACTAAATAACAAGGACAAATGGTTCACAAAACGAATCTAAAAGACTAATGAACAACGACAAATTGTTTGCACAACGAGTTATAAGGACAATGATAAATGGTTCACACCAGGAGTCACATGGACTAATGAACCAAGATAAATGGTTCACACAACGAGTCACAAGGATTAATGAACAAGGACAAATGGTTTGCAAAACAAGTTATAATGACAAGGACAAATGGATCACACAACGAGTCACAAGGACTATTGAACAATGGGAAATAGTTTACACGACAAGTCACAATGACAAGGACAATGATTCACACAACAAGTCACAAGGACTAATGAAAAAGACAAATGGTTCACACAACGAGTCACAAGGACTAATGAACAAGGACAAATGGTTCCCACAGTGAGTCACAAAGACTAATGAACAAGGACAAATGGATCACACGTGTCACAAGGACTAATGAACAAGGACAAATGGTTCCCACAGTGAGTCACAAGGACTAATGAACAAGGACAAATGGATCACACAACGAGTCACAAGGACTAATGAACAAGGACAAACGGATTACACAATGAGTCACAAGGACAAACGATTCACACAACGAGTCACAATGACAAGGACAAATGTTTAACACAACGAGTTACAAGGACTAATTAACAAGGACAAATGGTTCACACAACGAGACACAAGGACTAATGAACAACGACAAATGGTTCGTACAACGAGTTATAAGGAGAAGGGTAAATGGTTCACACAGTGAGTTACAAGGACTAATGAACAAAGACAAATGGTTCACACAATGAGTCACAAGGATTAATGAACAAGGACAAATGGTTTGTATAACGAGTTATAATGATAAGGACAAATGGATCACACAACGAGTCACAAGGACTAATGGGCAAGGACAACTTGTTGACACAATGACAAGGACAAAGGGTTAACACAACGATTCATAAGGACAAATGAACAAGGACAAATGGTTCACAAAACGAGTTATAATGACTAATGAACAAGGGCAAATGGTTAGCACAACAAGTCACAATGACAAGGACAAATGGATCACACAACGAGTCGCAACAACTAAATAACAAGGACAAATGGCTCACACAACGAGTCACAAGGACTAACGAACAATGACAAATGGTTTGCACAACGAGTTTTAAGGACAAGGATAAATTGTTCACACAGCGAGTTAAAAGGACTAATGAACAAAGACAAATGGTTCACACAATGAGTCACAATGACAAGGACAAATGGTTAACACAATGAGTCATAAGGACAAATGAACAAGGACAAATGGTTCACACAACGAGTTATAATGACTAATGAACAAGGACAAATGGTTAGCACGACAAATCACAATGACAAGGACAAATGGATCACACAACGAGTCACAACAACTAAATAACAAGGACAAATGGTTCACACAACGAATCTAAAGGACTAATGAACAACGACAAATTGTTTGCACAACGAGTTATAAGGACAATGATAAATGGTTCACACCAGGAGTCACATGGACTAATGAACCAAGATAAATGGTTCACACAACGAGTCACAAGGATTAATGAACAAGGACAAATGGTTTGCAAAACAAGTTATAATGACAAGGACAAATGGATCACACAACGAGTCACAAGGACTATTGAACAATGGGAAATAGTTTACACGACAAGTCACAATGACAAGGACAATGATTCACACAACAAGTCACAAGGACTAATGAAAAAGACAAATGGTTCACACAACGAGTCACAAGGACTAATGAACAAGGACAAATGGTTCCCACAGTGAGTCACAAAGACTAATGAACAAGGACAAATGGATCACACAACGAGTCACAAGGACTAATGAACAAGGACAAATGGTTCCCACAGTGAGTCACATGGACTAATGAACAAGGACAAATGGATCACACAACGAGTCATAAGGAATAATGAACAAGGACAAACGGATTACACAATGAGTCACAAGGACAAACGATTCACACAACGAGTCACAATGACAAGGACAAATGTTTAACACAACGAGTTACAAGGACTAATTAACAAGGACAAATGGTTCACACAACGAGACACAAGGACTAATGAACAACGACAAATGGTTCGCACAATGAGTTATAAGGAGAAGGATAAATGGTTCACACAGTGAGTTACAAGGACTAATGAACAAAGACAAATGGTTCACACAATGAGTCACAAGGATTAATGAACAAGGACAAATGGTTTGTATAACGAGTTATAATGATAAGGACACATGGATCACACAACGAGTCACAAGGACTAATGAGCAAGGACAACTTGTTCACACAAAGACAAGGACAAAGGGTTAACACAACGATTCATAAGGACAAATGAACAAGGACAAATGGTTCACAAAACGAGTTATAATGACTAATGAACAAGGGCAAATGGTTAGCACAACAAGTCACAATGACAAGGACAAATGGATCACACAACGAGTCGCAACAACTAAATAACAAGGACAAATGGCTCACAAAACGAGTCACAAGGACTAACGAACAATGACAAATGGTTTGCACAACGAGTTTTAAGGACAAGGATAAATTGTCCACACAGCGAGTTAAAAGGACTAATGAACAAAGACAAATGGTTCACACAATGAATCACAATGACAAGGACAAATGGTTAGCACAATGAGTCATAAGGACAAATGAACAAGGAGAAATGGATCACACAACGAGTCATAAGGACTATTGAACAATGGGAAATAGTTTACACGACAAGTCACAATGACAAGGACAATGATTCACACAACAAGTCACAAGGACTAATGAAAAAGACAAATGGTTCACACAACGAGTCACAAGGACTAATGAACAAGGACAAATGGTTCCCACAGTGAGTCACAAAGACTAATGAACAAGGACAAATGGATCACACAACGAGTCACAAGGACTAATGAACAAGGACAAATGGTTCCCACAGTGAGTCACAAGGACTAATGAACAAGGACAAATGGATCACACAACGAGTCACAAGGACTAATGAACAAGGACAAATGGATTACACAATGAGTCACAAGGACAAACGATTCACACAACGAGTCACAATGACAAGGACAAATGTTTAACACAACGAGTTACAAGGACTAATTAACAAGGACAAATGGTTCACACAACGAGACACAAGGACTAATGAACAACGACAAAAGGTTCGCACAACGAGTTATAAGGAGAAGGATAAATGGTGAACACAGTGAGTTACAAGGACTAATGAACAAAGACAAATGGTTCACACAACGAGTCACAAGGATTAATGAACAAGGACAAATGGTTTGTATAACGAGTTATAATGATAAGGACAAATGGATCACACAACGAGTTACAAGGACTAATGAGCAAGGACAACTTGTTCACACAATGACAAGGACAAAGGGTTAACACAACGATTCATAAGGACAAATGAACAAGGACAAATGGTTCACAAAACGAGTTATAATGACTAATGAACAAGGGGAAATGGTTAGCACAACAAGTCACAATGACAAGGACAAATGGATCACACAACGAGTCACAAGGACTAACGAACAATGACAAATGGTTTGCACAACGAGTTTTAAGGACAGGGATAAATGGTTCACACAACGAGTAACAAGGACTAATGAACCAAGACAAATGGTTCACACAATAAGTAACAAGGATTAATGAACAAGGACAAATGGTTCGCACAACGAGTTACAATGACAAGGACAAATGGATCACACAACAAGTCACAAGGAGTAATGAACAAGGAAAAATGGTTTACACGACAAGTCACAATGATAAAGACAAATGATTCACACAACGAGTCACAATAACTAATGAAATAAAACAAATGGTTCACACAACGAATCACAAGGACTAATTAACAAGGACAAATGGTTCGCACAGTGAGTCACAAGTGTTGGAATATGTGTCCTCCGACAATAATGCGATCACGACTGTTGATCATGATGATCACATGTTTAAAACTCATTATAAAGAATACAATTGGGAAGTAATTTTGTTACTGTCAACTTGTCAACATATATCGGTAATGATTGGCTGACTAGAGTTTGACATTACTGTCGTACGACGGTGGTGATCAGTTGACCCCCTAGGTCATACCTATAGGGCAACACTCTTAATTGATTATTTAGTTAATCATATAATGTTACGAGTTAATTAAATTACTTGAAAATTGACGGACGATTTTTGGAAGTAAAATTTACGTATCAAATTGAAATGTGATTAAATGAGGTACGGTCTGAGTAATTGAATTGTATCATTACTCGGATGAAATTAATGTTTAAATAAACAATCGAAATTGAATGAATTATTATAAATACAATCTGTTGTGATTTATATATGGTAAAATATTTTGGCACAAGTTATTATGATATTACTAAGTCGATTTTTGTTTGTGACGTATTTTTGATAATACGTTGCTTTTTAATATGTTAAAAATTACATAACAAATTTTTGTCACATATGACATGTGACATATTTACAATTGACAAAAATAAAATGGATCACTTGTTATCCATGTATGCCGAAATTAGGGGAAGAAATGGGCTAATATTGTGTTTGATTAAGATAATGGTAAACACAATGATTACCTTATTTCCTAGCCATGCAAGCCTATTGTGTATTGTAAAGAACAACACTTGCATGCATTGGCTCACCCAAAAGGCCCCTTCCACCCGGTTTTGAGAAGGCAAAACCATCATTGTTTTTCCTATAATTTTACCTAATAACACTAAAATGTTTTAGTGTATTCATTATTCATTCCATCGTCCAAAAATACAATTCTAGAGAGAATAAAAATCCTCCTCTTCTTCTCTCATCAAAACCAAAATAATTAAGTGTTTTATAAATATTTTGGTTCAATTTTCTACTAGATTAATATTATACTAGTTCTTATAATATTAATTTGAATTAAGAGAAAGCCTTGGGTATAAAGCTTAGGGAGAGATCCTACACTTGGATCTTGGTTCATCCATAAGGGAAAGCTCAAGAACAAGAGAGAAAGGTGATCTCTCTTATGCCCATTAAACCGAAATCACCAATGTAAGGACATGATTTCTCCTCTATTTTTCATATTGTTTGCATGCATAAAATCCGTATTTAATTTTATGACAAATTAATTTCGACATATATGAGTATGTTAGTATGTATATGAATCTAAATTTCCTTCAATTGGTATCAAGAGCCACGGTTGTTTGCATGCAAATCGGTTAAAAGTTTTTCCGAGTTATAAGAATAACATATAAAACTTGTAAAATTTGTGTTATTATGATATATCACGAAATTAATCCATGCATGTTAATATTTCCGGTCCTAAAATGTTTTAGGATATTTTGGTTAATTTTACGGATTTTTATTGTTCATAATTTACAATAATGGCATTTAAATGTGATTTTATGAGTAAAAATGTCATTTTTGGTCTAAAATTAGCTATACTTCGAATTTTAAGTTGATTTTTGGATATGTTGTCACATATATTATTTTGAGATAAACTATAAAGTTTCATAATTTTTGGACTTGTAATGCTCGAAAAATGAATTTTTCATTATTAAATTTGGATTTAAGTGAAAAATAGGTTAATATGAGTTAAATTTCGAATCTGGTCATAGAAAATTAATATGTTGTCACATGCAATTTTACAAGATGTGTGTAAAATAATTGGCTATAAAGAAGTCTTTTTGCATGATTTATGGATTTTTGAAGAAAAATAGCATAAATAGTGACATTATTAGTGGAAAATTAATAAAACATAATCTATGACTTAGGAAAAACGTCTAATGTTGCATTTTATTATCTTTTTCAGATATAAAATTGAAAAGTTAGTGAAAATAATTTTTCCATGTTTTTATGATTATTTTATTAAAAATCGATAAACCGCAACATTGTTTTTCCGGAAAAATTTCGAAATTTTTAACCTAAGATTTTGAACATTATGAGTGTCATGGTATTTTTCCAGAATGTTCATGAATTTAAATTTTAAATTTTGAATTTATTTGAAATTTTGTGATTTATTTGAAGTTTATGGCTTATTTTTGTAATTTTGGTCCATTTATGAACAATTTTATAAAATATGGGTTGATTATGGTCAAATTATTAGTGAAGACTAAATTTTGAGTCCTAAGAGGTTAGGGTAATTAACTTATGCATAAATATGAGTTTATGTATTTTTGTGATTATAAAATGTTGAAATCACGTAAATCCGTAAAAACCGAGTAATATACGATATTGGCTAATTAAAGGCGATTTAGCATAAAATTGAGCATGATCATACATATTATAATGCTGCATTTTTCTTTATGATTGTCATAATTTTAATTTATGTAATTTTGAATTATGTAATTTTACTTAGTATGGCCTTAGATTTTAATTGGTATTTCCCGAAATGTATGGGAATATCGATTCGGTTGTAATTTTATTGTGATCTCGTATCACCGTTTTGTAATTTAATAGATTTATTTTATTTTAAGTTACAAATGTATAATAGTAAATTATGTAATTTATTATGTAATTTTATTCATTCCGGAGTTCCCAAAGACGGATTTCTTCAAGAATGGCGATACATAAAGACGGTGTTACCTCGAGATGCGTGCCACAACCGAAGTTCAAGGGACCAATGGAGTTGGTTTCCGAATATGTAATAGATAAATAGTTTTTCTATTTTAGGAAAGGCCATACTAGGATTTATTTATCTTTATGCTTGCATTTTATTTTATGTCACATGCATCGCTAATTCGCCATAACTAAAACATGCATCCTTCTTTTATCGAGTTTATCGACCGTGTCTGTGACACCCTCATTTTTAGCATAAAATAAACACGTAAAATTTTACAGAAAAAAAATTGACAGGATATGTTTGTAATTGGTTCAACCAGATAAAACCTGTAATTTTAAAAACTTTTCTAAACCAACCACTAACACTTCCAAATGAAGAGTGCCAAAACCTGCAAATACTAACACCCTAATTTACATAACATGCTAAAGTCGCGAGAATAAAGTGATACAAACCAAAGTAAGAGAGGGAGACATATGTCCCTTCAAAATATAAACACAACCAAATGTTTAAAGGTTTACTACAAAATAACCAAACTAAGTCCAAGGTTCTTTTGCTCACTAGCTCGTCTGTGACCCCATCTAATCATCATCAACCTGTCAATCGCATTTTATACAAACACGAAAGCCACAATTCAGTGGGGAGTAACTTCGAGTCCTCCCAGCCACGAAATGTCATAGTTAATGTAACATGTAATGTAACATGTAAACAACATCACAAATAATCTAGATATCAAGTATTCTAACATATGAACACTAAACTGACCAAATTAAACTATCATGTGAAACATATAACAAGCAGTAATCCAAACTTTATCAATTGTAACCGGCTTGCATCTCACCTATTACAACTCATAAAATCACTATACAAGAAAGGACAATGTATCAAAGACAGGCATAAGTTCTTAGTACGGTCAATAGTCACTCTGTAACTCGAGTCTATACCACGAGGTAGGGAAGGTAATCGAACCGGTATCCTGGCTCAGAGGTTCTATCAAAACATGGGCAGGACACAACACAACCCTAGCCTAAAATCTGCGCAGACCTAGACATGCGGATACACACCACCGCACCCAAGACTCACAATTTTTCTAAAACAAAGTGAGTACCCTAAGGAGTCAACCAAAGGGTTGGCTAGTACTTAAGCTGACCACTTACTATCAAAATAAGTAACGAGGTCATGCCCCAACTTGGATATAATCCCACCAAGTCAGGAACACAAAGGCTATTAAGCAGTGAACATATACTCGTCAAAGACTATAAAGGCCTATCTATGACAAACACAACAACCTGCAAGAAGTATTCAATACCAATTCCATTTCAAGCTATATTAACAATATTAAAGATTCCAGGGAGTCTAAGGTCGTTTCTACAATATAAGAAACCATTCAATTCAACCAACAACACATGTGAACTAAAAACATAATAAATGGCCTAAAACAAGAATAAGGCCATTTATCCATTTTTCACAATAATTTACATCCAACCGAATTTTTACCCGCAACCCCGATCTGCGGCAGTGCAGGTTAAATCGCATGGTGACCAATCACACGGTTGACCGACATCGATTGATCAAAGGGACCAAGGCTCGATTTTCGGCTTAATCACCAAAACATTGCAATTATCGCTATAAAATTCATTTTAAGCCTATTCTTTACAATTTCATATCATAACCTATCCTAACATGTGCAACTACCAATATAAATATAATTTTACCATCAACATTATATTTACTACTAATATGATTCATTTCAAAAGATTACCCATTTGTTACTTATACTAAATATAACATTAATAAACCCGAAACGACAAATAATGCATGATAAACCGCGAAACAAGCAACGGGCCAACCCGGGCCAACCTAAGGCTGCCGTGGGCTGCCCGAACTCTGCTGGCCGCCACCCCAAACCCTCCATTTTTCCATTTTTGTTCAGTTTAACATCGTCTGAAGCATCAATTAATCATTCCCATTTCATTTCCATACTAACAAGTGAACTTAACATACAAAAGACATTAATTTAACCTATATTTTCATGTGAAATAAACTACTCAAATATCCTTCCCAAAAATCATACAAAAAGCAAAGAATGTGACATTTAATCGTCGAGTAACTCGAAATATGTTACCTTAAGCTAGAAAAAGGCAAATAACCCTTGAGAAAACCCTAAAAACAGTAGCTACCCATCATCCTCTACTATATAGGAGTCCCCTATATCATCCTCATGATCTTCACCTATTAAAAACAACAAAAACACAACAATAATCACTAAAACCGAAATTATGCCCAAAATCATCTTAAATCAACATCATGAAAACAGAAATTAAAACATACTAGGATGTAGATCTTGAAGAGAGGATTCCGAAAATATAAATTTTGCGAAAATCGGACTAGAAACGAAGAAATTATGATGAAATTACGATTGTAAGATTATTTGATTATTTTTCTATGTGGATTTCGGTCAAGATGAACAAAACAAGAACAAAAGAAGTCCTAGGAAGAAATGGGAAGGAGGATGAGGAGGTGTGCCGTAGAAAGGAGGGAAGGAGCGGGGTATGTGGCGGAATTTCATTAGTCGGTTTTAGCTCGTTTCGACGATAATTAGAACCGTTCGTCAAATGCAAATTCCGACAATGCCAAAATTCTTAAACACGAGATTACAAGAAGATTGAGTACTCATATGACCCATTTCCAAAATCGTTTGCCCAATTTTTAAAAGAATCGCCATTTTTCCCGATATGCCCTTATCTCGATATAAAAGGTTTTTACATGGTTTAAACTATTTTTAAACATTTCGAAACTATCAAATTAAATAATTTACTTCAAAATATAATAGAATTACATTTCATTGAATTATTATTACTTCAAATACATAAATTTTAAATTCAACTTGATTAATAAATTACTTTCGCAATATAATAACGGTCCGAAATTACGGGGTGTTACAGTGTCAATTAAAATTATCGTAGTTCACCGCTTTAGTTCACTTAAAACGTGATAGATAATAAATTGACATGACCTCTCGCTAAAACAATTAATTGAGACATAGCCTTACCAAATAGTAGAAACCATGAAAACCTATTTCGCGAGGGAGTGCGCTCGGCCCCACCGGGGTACAAACCTTGTTACGTAAGGGAAGTGGGTGATGAATGTTAATCCACCGAATTCATGTTGATAAGGGATGTATCGGCCACACCGTGCCCAAGTTAATGTGGGTTTGGATCATGGACACATTTATTCGAAATTTGGATTGAACTCAACAAAAGTTTTTGATAAGGGATGTATCGGCCCCACCGTGCCCTTGTCGGATGAGTTTTGGGCTAAAGATAATTGTTAATGTAATATTATCGACCAAGAGTTCTAAAAGTAGAATCGATTAAACGTTAATCCACCAAGTTGTATTGATAAAGGATGAATCGGCCCCACCGTGCCTAAGTCGATATGAATTTGGGTCTTGGAATCATTTATCTAGTTGGGTAGAGGTCACTAGAAAAATGCATAAAACTTGTTTAAATCTTACATTTTTACGAGTATTATTATTAAAACGACATTTGTTTTACTCCTTATATTTTTTTTTGTAGACCACTTCTTTTTTCATAACAAATGGCAACACCAACACCAACTCCTAATGCCACATCTCTCACTAGTTCGTCTTGGCTCCGATCCTTTATGGATCGATGTAAACTTGAAAAGAATTGGTCAAATTTCTCCGAATGGGATGCCCTACTCAAATTAGCCGCCGAAGGTGACGACAAGCTTCGTTACCTTACCGAGGCCTCTCCACCCGAGCCCTCCACTAGGTCCACCGCGGCCACTAGGGAACCATATGAGGCTTACCAAAAGGAGTCCGCCGCAATGAAAAATGTCTTAATATTTGCGATGGAGGCGGACCTCCAAAGGAGAGCCTTTAAAATGGGCAATGCTAATGAGATTTACTCCAAACTTGTGACCATGTTTTCACAAACTCCGCGGATCGTCCAATATGAGGCGGCCGCGGCATTCTTTGATCTCGACTTCAAAGAGGGCCAAAAGGTTAGCCCTCATGTGCTCAAACTCATGGAGCTTCTCGAGACCTTGAAAATTCAAAAGGTTGAAATCCCCAAAGAACTCATCGTAGATAGGATTCTACACTCCTTGTCCAAAGTCAAGGCATATGTGCAATTCCGGGTGAATTTAAACATGCAAGACAAGGATGTGTCTCTTGAGGAGTTGCACAAGTTACTTGTGCAAGCCGAAAGGGACATGGGGTTAAATGTGAACCCTCCCATGGATGTGCTTAACATAAGCACTAAGAGTAAAGGGAAGTTCAAGAAGAATGGGAGAAAGGGCAAGAAGCTAGCTCCCACATTCACCAAAGCTAAGCCTAATGAAGCTAGCACCTCAAAAGTCAAGAAGGGTCCTCTTGATAAATGCCATTATTGTAATGGCATGGGACATTGGAAAAGAAATTGTTCCAAATACCTTGGTGATATCAAAGCTGGAAAGATCACTCCAGTAGGTAAATGACTAACCTTCGTTTATGTTTCTAATTCAACTATGGTATTGTGATGCAAAGTTGTGATAATGTATCTCCCTTTTTATTGTAAATAGGGCCTCCACCAAGCAAAGACAAGGGAAAGGAAAAGCAAGCATAAGAAACCATGGAGAAGCTAAGGATAGCTTTTATGGAGCTTTGCTTTTTCATTGTCTTAATTTAAGAATATGTTTTGAATCTTTAGAACTTTAAGTTTCCGTGTTCGACATGGAAAAGTATTTTGGATAATGGTTTGTATTTTGGATGATGGTGACTTGGTTTGCAACCCAAGTCACCCGTTTTATCATTTATCCTTTATGTTCTAAATTTTCATCTTTAAATGCTTGCTCTTAGGAACATAAGATTATTCACTTAAAGTGATCTAATAGACAAATATAATGACGGGTTTCATTAAATGTCCACATGCTTAAGGCGTGTGTATGATCATTTATAAAGTAATTTTGAGTCTATGAACTCTCTTAAAGGAATGTCAATCACCGAGTACACATATGAAATCAATAACTATTAGTCAACCTATGAGGTAGTTCTCCTTATACTTCAACATCATTAATTTATGTCTCATATGCTATCTTTGAATCTATAGTGTATATATTCTAAAGATAGAGTGGGAGAAATATGAGGACACAACACACAAGGCAAGATAAAATTGTGTACTTGTGTAAATGAAGATCTATGCAAGAGAGAATGATTTGAATGAAGGTATAACTATTTACATAGTATGCCGAATAGATGAGATCTATAGTCTCATGTTAGCTCTATATGACTAAAGAGACCAAGTGAAGTAATCATAAGAGTATATTCTCAAGATAACTACACGAGGAGACCAAAAGAAGGTTTTGGAAGAAAATGACTAATGTAAAGTCTCAACAAGTTTTTGACTAAGTTTATGAAATATTTGACCAATAGTTTCAACCTTGAGATTTACTTAAGAGCCTAAATGAATCATAGTAACATACTAGTTATGATCGAGTTGTAAAGATTGATATACCGATATCTTCAATGGCCAAAATTTTAACCACGCAAATGTCAGTGCTTAACCTCACTATGAAATGGTTAAACCTCCTTCCAAAAGGGTATTTGCGAAGGACGTATTCTAGATATTGTTTATACTTGAATAATGACATTGCTACACATCATTATGACATGAGTGTGTTGGAGACTTAAAATCTCTTTCCTTAAGGTTAAGATGAGACCACTTCAAAATAGGTATTTTGAAAGGATATGATGGGAACATATATGGTTTTATCCTAATAACTTGGCAATACAATTTATATTTCAATTCTTGATAAATTTCGATTGAGAAGTCAATTTCGAAATGTGTAGAATTGAGTGGGAGTTAAGAAATTCTCATGTGAAGACATGGAATTTAGTGGGAGCTATCATCCTTGAATGCATAAAACTCATTACTCATTAAGGAATGACGAGCTAATATCTTCTTCACAAAGAAGTATTTGAGTTTTCAATTCTGGATGAACATGGACTATGATGAATCCAATTACATTGAAAGATATTGGATTTGTATTAAGATATACGCATTGTATCAACGTACACATAGGTTATTCATATGAATGAAAATGGGATTACCATTAGCAGTCATGGTAGTTCATTGAACCTAAAAACGGTTGATCTCATGATTATTAGTAACTAATGTTTCCGCCATTAGAATGATCATGTACATGTCCAATTATAAATCATACTAGTTTAGGACCCGTGCAATTACACGGGGACATATATAAAATTTGTTCTCTTAAAATATTATGAAGTAAATTTTTTAGTGCCTGTGTATATAAGCTCAGAAAATTGATGTCTTATAAAATTATGGTCATTGTATTGAGCTATTGTTTAAAAAATGAATGTGATGACTAAAGTTAAAAAGTTGTTATCTCACTTAAACATATATTTGAAAATAACTACATAAACTAAGTAGAGATGTATAACTTCGAGCATTGTTTCAATAATAGGTACAATATTTAGATAATTAAAGGTATAGCTATCCGCAAAAAGATCAAATGTAGAATTTTATAAGATAGCAAAAAAATTAACGTTATTGCTATGGTACCTCGATGACCTTAGACACAACTCAGATTTAGTCAGAGGCATAAACCCTTGCTACAACTAAGAGAAAATATTTCAGATTAATAGATTAAAATTGATTAGAGGATACGAATTCGAATTAGTGACTAATAGCATCAATTGAATCATCTGAATTAGCATGAGATATCTAAGAAGTTTATAACCATAAAGAGAACTAAATAAGGGCATAGTATATTTTATATAAGGTAAACTGTAAATTATTTTTGTACCATATATGCCAAGCAGCTAAAAAACCTCAAATTTACACTATCTACTAAGAGGGTGAAAAAAGAAAAAAAAAACATGAGGTAATTTCGTCTTGCTGTTTTGTGACGCGCCAATATGGAACATAAAGCTTGAGAAGGCTAAATTGTTCTATAATTTTGGAGAAGGCAAATACAAATTGATATGTCAGGTGTTCTTTCAAAAGTTCCATACAACCTGTGTCATAAAAAGGACTCAAGTGCTCAACAAAGTCTTCCAGAAAACAATCTTCCCAATAGTCTTGCCAAATTTCTAGACTACTACGTGTAATAGACTAATAGTCTAACGCTTCTCAATCGTCTCAAATATAAATCCAAACCCTCTCCAAAGATACGCTTATATCTGACGAAAAAAAAAAGATAAAACAAATCAAACATTGTCCCAATAAAATCCATTCAAAAACCATGCATTAAATAAGCAAGCAAAATAATAATAAGACAATAACCTTAAATATTTCTTCTATGTAATGAGACTTATGCTCTGTTATTTTGAACTTAAGTCACACCCTTTAAATTATCTTTAAGTTTAGTTTTGCTCTTATAAATTCAGTTCAATTCAATACCCATTTTTCTATAAGTTCAGCTTTTATCAGTTCAGTTCACCTTTTATAAATTCAGTTCAACAAAATTAAGGCCAAAAGAACAGGCCTTAATGTCCACTTCCTCTAATAAACAAAATCACATAAGTTCTTTTAGATCGAAACTAATGTTTAAGGTTTTGTACGACAAAGTAAGATGAAGATTAGAGGAAGATATGGTAGGATGCATAGGTAATGTTACTTCAACTCTTTAATTTTTGGATTATACTCCCTCTATCCCGGTCATTTGTTGTCCTTTTCCATTTTGGGGTGTCTCAGTTATTTGTTGTCCTTTCTATTTTAAGAATGTATTTGATGAGTAATTTGATTATTCACACTCAATTTATTCCACTTGTCATTTAGTGATTGACCCTCTCCTCTTTCCTTGGTCTTTGTGCCAAAATCAAAGGACAACAAATGATCGGGACGGAGGGAGTACCTTTTACTCCATACATATTTTCAATTTATTACGGAGTATATGCTTTGAAAACATGTCCCCATTCTATATCCTATCGTTTTGTGACAGAATGCTCGTGCCTCAAATTTTGAGTCAAGGTGTCGAACGCTTGGATATGTATATGTGTTCAATACCTGTATCTATGTCTAAGTAAAATAAACTATGATTAACGACTCGTAAATATCAATTACTGTAAATGTTGCTCTTACCCTATATACACCGGTTTTAATGCTCTTACTCTACAAAAATCAAGAAAACTTGTGTGCCAACATCATCTGACGCCTACATGATTAGACAGAGGTAACAAAATTACATTTTGGGTTAGTAGAACTATGTGAGTATGTATTAGTCATATTATCAGCTACTACCATTTCAGTCCCTTTATGTCACCTATTTTCCTAACTAATCAAACGATTAGTCCCTTAGCATTTTTCTCTAAATCCCCAATGCACATAGAGTAAATCATTTTATCTAACAACTAAATATCGATTTATTAAAACAAAATTCACTAAACTAACAGTTAAATTAAATCAGAAGTACTACATTAAAAGTGAACCAATTATTAAGAAAAAGAATTATTACAAAATTAAAGCCTAAATAGAAAGATGAGATCGGGTAGTTTTATATCTAATCAACTACTCCGTAAATGATAACACAACAGTAACAATTGATATACACAGTATATTAGTAGTATCAATGGCAAAATTTCCGTAAGAATAACATCAATAAGCCATCAGTTAAGAAAAACGTACTTCATAGATGTTCCCCATATGTTTAAAGGGTCGACTCATCAATCTCCCCAGAAGTAGGCAAATCGAAATTACCAAACTTTGAATCTGAAAGCATTCGAATATCAAATTAGATGCAGGGAAAAGTTATTTAATGATGAAAACTAACATAATCGATAATGAGATAACAATTACAAAAAAAAAAAAATATAAAATTTGATGAAATTTTGTAAACAAAAGGAAACTTGACGGAGTCTAGACGATAAATGAAACATACCAGTGCAATGATGCAATGAACTTAAACTCCAATTGTGCACGATTCTGTAGAAATTGTGGGAACCGAAGCATACATCAACAAAAGTATGACAACAATAATAATGATAAAAAGAAAATTCAATGATTTACCCAATCCAATTAATAATAAAAGCAAGTAAAATGAAACAATACAAAGGTAAGGGATGTAACAAACTCAAAACTCCATCGTCATATAGAGTATTGTTCAGGTGCTAGTAACGTCAGCACATTAACGAAAAAATAGATGTAAATAGAGGAAAATTAAAAGCATAGGAATGATAGGAGAGTAGTGGGTGGTGGCTACAAAGATAATGTCGATTTACATAATTTTAGGGTTAGACGTGTTTAGGGCTTCAGGCATTGGGCGGGAAAATTTTTGCTGTGGGAAGGACACGTGTCCAGAATTATAGATAGTGGTTATTCTTTTATAATTATAATATAGATGTATAAGAGCATGATGATTGATTGGTAAGCCATAATAGAAACGTCATGAATTCTCAAGTAGAATCCGATGAGCGATTTCGGTGTTTGACGGAATACTCCATTATGTGATAAGAGGTTGCACATATTATAGAAAGTCCGAGCACATGTAAGGATTTATGAGAATCCCAAATCTTTCAAGCCTAGAAAGAGAAATAAGAAGTTTTGGAAAGATGCTTGGTCGAATAAGAAGTTATTCAAAAATAATCTTTCCTAGTTAAGCTAGGACTTGTGAGAAGTGCTAAGCTAATAATCTTGTCAATTGTTACAAGATACTACAAAACATATACCTAGTGCATTGTGTGTGGATGGAATCCTTGATCAGTACAAGTTATATTATTCATCACAAATTTGTTCGTTATGTGATAGTCGATAAGAAAGTTCTTTCAAGTTAAAGAACCGAAACCAAGGTCGGGAACCTTGATGTGTACATGGTAAGATTCATGCTATGAGAGAGAACATGAATGTGAAGGAAATTGCAAGTGCAAGAAGTTTGAACACATGGACACATGGCATGTTAAACTTCTATTGCAATCAATAAGTGTTTACACTTACGATATACATCACAAGGTTGTAATATGATATTGACTACCCAAGTGTGATGTCGACATTTGTCGTTTGAGTTATTATTAACTCACCTTGTACATTGTTATATCCAAACGGGTTGTAGAGACAATTGAACCCCGTTAAAGTGAACATGGATTAACATTGTTTTTGCCCATAATTACTTATATGAGGTGACGTCTCGAAGTGACTAGAGTGTGATGCGATTAATGGCAAGTTCAAATGCCATAGAGTCATGTGAGATGACTAGTCGATCACATAGGCAGACTGTTAGGAACATTTTGTCGGGCCTAATGACCGCTTATAGAGTTCTGGCAAATTTATATAGCCTGGTCGTGGCGAGAGCTACTATAGTATTCAAATGAGTCGATTCTTTTGACTAAAGACTATTCGCCTAAGATGGCACAGTTTCAGATTAACTTTGATTTGTGTTACTACGACCTTCGTAAATGGGGTCAAATGGGCATATTTTGGGTTATGATGGCTGTGGCTAGTCGAAGGGAATGAGTGCGATAGGAATTGTCCACCCCTAGTCAGGGTTATAACAATATCTCAGGGCCACTCGAGGAGTAATGTACTGGAAATGCGTGGCCACGCTCGGAAAGTATCTATGATAGATAAGTCCGGTCAATCAGTTATTCTCCAGATCGAGGAAACCACTCTCGATATGATCACTTGCAAGTACGACCTGAAAGACACCTTGCATTGAGTGGGAGATAGTAATAGGACAGGAGAATTGGTGACGACACTTGTCGAGGACAAGTGGGAGATTGTTGGAATATGTGTCCTCCGACAATAATGCGATCACGATTGTTGATCATGATGATCACATGTTTAAATCTCATTATAAAGAATACAATTGGGAAGTAATTTTATTTGTTATGTCAATCGGTCAACATATATCGGTAATGATTGGTGACTAGAGTTTGACATTACTGTCGTACGACGGTGGTGATCAGTTGACCCCCTAGGTCATACCTATAGGGCAACACTCTTAATTGATTATTTAATTAATCGTATAATGTTACGAGTTAATTAAATTACTTGAAAATTGACGGACGATTTTGGAAGTAAAATTTACGTATCAAATTGAAATGTGATTAAATGAGGTACGGTCTGAGTAATTGAATTGTATCATTACTCGGATGAAATTAATGTTTAAAGAAACAATCGAAATTGAATGAATTATTATAAATACAATCTGTTGTGATTTATAAATGGTAAAATATTTTGGCACAAGTAATTATGATATTACTAAGTCGATTTTTGTATGTGACGTATTTTTGATAATACGTTGATTTTTAATATGTTAAAAATTACATAACAAATTTATGTCACATATGACATGTGACATATTTACAATTGACAAAAATAAAATGGATCACTTGTTATCCATGTATGCCGAAATTAGGGGAAGAAATGGGCTAATATTGTGTTTGATTAAGATAATGGTAAACACAATGATTACCTTATTTCCTACCCATGCAAGCCTATTGTGTATTGTAAAGAACAACACTTGCATGCATTGGCTCACCCAAAAGGCCCCTTCCACCCGGTTTTGAGAAGGCAAAACCATCATTGTTTTTCCTATAATTTTACCTAATAACACTAAAATGTTTTAGTGTATTCATTATTCATTCCATCATCCAAAAATACAATTCTAGAGAGAATAAAAATCCTCCTCTTCTTCTCTCATCAAAACCGAAATAATTAAGTGTTTTATAAATATTTTGGTTCAATTTTCTACTAGATTAATATTATACTAGTTCTTATAATATTAATTTGAATTAAGAGAAAGCCTTGGGTATAAAGCTTAGGGAGAGATCCTAGACTTGGATCTTGGTTCATCCATAAGGGAAAGCTCAAGAACAAGAGAGAAAGGTGATCTCTCTTGTGCCCATTAAACCGAAATCACCAATGTAAGGACATGATTTCTCCTCTATTTTTCATATTGTTTGCATGCATAAAATCCGTATTTAATTTTATGACAAATTAATTTCGACATATATGAGTATGTTAGTATGTATATGAATCTACATTTCCTTCAACAAGGACTAATGAACAAGGACAAATGGATCAAACAACGAGTCAGAAGGAGTAATGAACAGGGATAAATGGATTACACAATGACTCACAAGGACAAACGATTCACACAACGAGTCACAATGAAATGAACAAATGTTTAACACAACGAGTCACAAGGACTAAAGAACAAAGATAAATGGTTCACACAACGAGGCACAAAGACTAATGAAAGAGGGCAAATGGTTCACACAACGAGTCACAGTGACAAGGACAAATTGTTAACACAACCAGTCACAAGGACAAATGAACAAGGAGAAATGGTTCACACAACGAGTCACAACGACTAAATAACAAGGACGAATGGTTCGCACAATGAGTTATAAGGACAAGGATAAATGGTTCACACAGCGAGTTACAAGGACTAATGAACAAAGACAAATGGTTCACACAATGAGTCACAATGACAAGGACAAATGGTTAACACAATGAGTCATAAGGACAAATGAACAAGGACAAATGGTTCACACAACGAGTTATAATGACTAATGAACAAGGACAAATGGTTAGCACGACAAATCACAATGACAAGGACAAATGGATCACACAACGAGTCACAACAACTAAATAACAAGGACAAATGGTTCACACAACGAATCACAAGGACTAATGAACAACGACAAATTGTTTGCACAACGAGTTATAAGGACAATGATAAATGGTTCACACCAGGAGTCACATGGACTAATGAACCAAGATAAATGGTTCACACAACGAGTCACAAGGATTAATGAACAAGGAAAAATGGTTTGCAAAACAAGTTATAATGACAAGGACAAATGGATCATACAACGAGTCACAAGGACTATTGAACAATGGGAAATAGTTTACACGACAAGTCACAATGACAAGGACAATGATTCACACAACAAGTCACAAGGACTAATGAAAAAGACAAATGGTTCATACAACTAGTCACAAGGACTAATGAACAAGGACAAATGGTTCCCACAGTGAGTCACAAAGACTAATGAACAAGGACAAATGGATCACACAACGAGTCACAAGGACTAATGAACAAGGACAAATGGTTCCCACAGTGAGTCACAAGGACTAATGAACAAGGACAAATGGATCACACAACGAGTCACAAGGACTAATGAACAAGGACAAACGGATTACACAATGAGTCACAAGGACAAACGATTCACACAACGAGTCACAATGACAAGGACAAATGTTTAACACAACGAGTTACAAGGACTAATTAACAAGGACAAATGGTTCACACAACGAGACACAAGGACTAATGAACAACGACAAATGGTTCGCACAACGAGTTATAAGGAGAAGGATAAATGGTTCACACAGTGAGTTACAAGGACTAATGAACAAAGACAAATGGTTCACACAATGAGTCACAAGGATTAATGAACAAGGACAAATGGTTTGTATAACGAGTTATAATGATAAGGACAAATGGATCACACAACGAGTCACAAGGACTAATGAGCAAGGATAACTTGTTCACACAATGACAAGGACAAAGGGTTAACACAACGATTCATAAGGACAAATGAACAAGGACAAATGGTTCACAAAACGAGTTATAATGACTAATGAACAAGGGCAAATGGTTAGCACAACAAGTCACAATGACAAGGACAAATGGATCACACAACGAGTCGCAACAACTAAATAACAAGGACAAATTGCTCACACAACGAGTCACAAGGACTAACGAACAATGACAAATGGTTTGCAAAGCTAGTTTTAAGGACAAGGATAAATTGTTCACACAACGAGTTACAAGGACTAATGAACAAAGACAAATGGTTCACACAATGAGTCACAATGACAAGGACAAATGGTTATCACAATGAGTCATAAGGACAAATGAACAAGGACAAATGGTTCACACAACGAGTTATAATGACTAATGAACAAGGACAAATGGTTAGCACGACAAATCACAATGACAAGGACAAATGGATCACACAACGAGTCACAACAACTAAATAAAAAGGACAAATGGTTCACACAACGAATCACAAGGACTAATGAACAACGACAAATTGTTTGCACAACGAGTTATAAGGACAATGATAAATGGTTCACACCAGGAGTCACATGGACTAATGAACCAAGATAAATGGTTCACACAACGAGTCACAAGGATTAATGAACAAGGACAAATGGTTTGCAAAACAAGTTATAATGACAAGGACAAATGGATCACACAACGAGTTACAAGGACTATTGAACAATGGGGAATAGTTTACACGACAAGTCACAATGACAAGGACAATGATTCACACAACAAGTCACAAGGACTAATGAAAAAGACAAATGGTTCACACAACGAGTCACAAGGACTAATGAACAAGGACAAATGGTTCCCACAGTGAGTCACAAAGACTAATGAACAAGGACAAATGGATCACACAACGAGTCACAAGGACTAATGAACAAGGACAAATGGTTCCCACAGTGAGTCACAAGGACTACTGAACAAGGACAAATGGATCACACAACGAGTCACAAGGACTTATGGACAAGGACAAACGGATTACACAATGAGTCACAAGGACAAACGATTCACACAACGAGTCACAATGACAAGGACAAATGTTTAACACAACGAGTTACAAGGACTAATTAACAAGGACAAATGGTTCACACAACGAGACACAAGGACTAATGAACAACGACAAATGGTTCGCACAACGAGTTATAAGGAGAAGGATAAATGGTTCACACAGTGAGTTACCAGGACTAATGAACAAAGACAAATGGTTCACACAATGAGTCACAAGGATTAATGAACAAGGACAAATGGTTTGTATAACGAGTTATAATGATAAGGACAAAACAAATGGTTCACACAACAAGTAACAAGGATTAATGAACAAGGACAAATGGTTCACACAACGAGTTACAATGACAAGGACAAATGGATCACACAACAAGTCACAAGGAGTAATGAACAAGGAAAAATGGTTTACACGACAAGTCACAATAATAAAGACAAATGATTCACACAACGAGTCACAATAACTAATGAAAAAAACAAATGGTTCACACAACGAATCACAAGGACTAATTAACAAGGACAAATGGTTCCCACAGTGAGTCACAAGGACTAGTGAACAAGGACAAATGGATCACACAACGAGTCAGAAGGAGTAATGAACAAGGACAAATTGATTACACAATGAGTCATAAGGACATACGATTCACACAACGAGTCACAATGACATGAAAAAATGTTTAACACAACGAGTCACAAGGACTAATTAACAAGCACAAATGGTTCACACAACGAGTCACAAGGACTAATGAAAAAAGACAAATGGTTCACACAACGAATCACAATGTCAGGGACAAATGGTTAACATAATGAGTCATAAGGACTAATGAACAAGGAAAAATAGTTCACACAACGAGCTATAATGACTAATGAATGAGGACAAATGGTTCACACAACGAGCCACGAGTACTAAAGAACAAAGACAAATGATTCACACAACGAGGCACAAAGACTAATGAAAGAGGGCAAATGGTTCACACAACGAGTCACAGTGACAAGGACAAATTGTTAACACAACGAGTCACAAGGACAAATGAACAAGGAGAAATGGTTCACACAACGAGTCACAACGACTAAAGAATAAGGAAAAATAGTTCACACAACCAGTCACAAGAACTAATGAACAACGACAAATGGTTCGCACAATGAGTTATAAGGACAAGGATAAATGGTTCACACAGCGAGTTACAAGGACTAATGAACAAAGACAAATAGTTTACAAAATGAGTCACAATGACAAGGACAAATGGTTAACACAATGAGTCATAAGGACAAATGAACAAGGACAAATGGTTCACACAACGAGTTATAATGACTAATGAACAAGGGCAAATGGTTAGCACGACAAATCACAATGACAAGGACAAATGGATCACACATCGAGTCACAACAACTAAATAACGAGGACAAATGGTTCACACAACGAATCACAAGGATTAATGAACAACGACAAATTGTTTGCACAACGAGTTATAAGAACAAGGATAAATGGATCACACGAGGAGTCACAAGGACTAATGAACCAAGACAAATGATTCACACAACGAGTCACAAGGATTAATGAACAAGGACAAATATTTTGCAAAACAAGATACAATGACAAGGACAAACGGATCACACAACGAGTCACAAGGACTAGTGAACAAGGGCAAATGGTTTACACGACAAGTCACAATGACAAGGACAAATGATTCACACATCAAGTCACAAGGACTAATGAAAAAAAGACAAATGGATCACACAACGAGTCACAAGGACTAGTGAACAAGGGCAAATGGTTTACACGACAAGTCACAATAACAAGGACAAATGATTCACACATCAAGTCACAAGGACTAATGAAAAAAGACAAATGGTTCACACAACGAGTCACAAGGACTAATGAACAAGGAAAAACGGTTCCCACAGTGAGTCACAAGGACTAATGAACAAGGACAAATGGATCACACAACGAGTCAGAAGGAGTAATGAACAAGGATAAATTGATTACTCAACGAGTCATAAGGACTAATGAGCAAGGACAACTTGTTCACACAATGACAAGGACAAAGGTTTAACACAACGATTTATAAGGACAAATGAACAAGAACAAATGGTTCACAAAACGAGTTATAATGACTAATGAACAAGGGCAAATGGTTAGCACAACAAGTCACAATGACAAGGACAAATGGATCACACAAAGAGTCACAACAAATAAATAACAAGGACAAATGGTTCACACAACGAGTCACAAGGACTAACGAACAATGACAAATGGTTTGCACAACGAGTTTTAAGGACAAGGATAAATGGTTCACACCACGAGTAACAAGGACTAATGAACCAAGACAAATGGTTCACACAACAAGTCACAAGGATTAATGAACAAGGACAAATGGTTCGCACAACGAGTTACAATGACAAGGACAAATGGATCACACAACAAGTCACAAGGAGTAATGAACAAGGAAAAATGGTTTACACGAGAAGTCACAATGATAAAGACAAATGATTCACACAACGAGTCACAATAACTAATGAAAAAAAAAAATGGTTCACACAACGAGTCACAAGGACTAATGAACAAGGACAAATGGTTCCCACAGTGATTCACAAGGACTAATGAACAAGGACAAATGGATCACACAACGAGTCAGAAGGACTAATGAACAAGGACAAATTGATTACACAATGAGTCATAAGGACAAACGATTCACACAACGAGTCACAATGACATGACCAAATGTTTAACACAACGAGTCACAAGGACTAATTAACAAGCACAAATGCTTCACACAACGAGTCACAAGGACTAATGAAAAAAGACAAATGGTTCACACAAGGAATCACAATGTCAGGGACAATTGGTTAACACAATAAGTCATAAGGACTAATGAACAAGGAAAAATAGTTCACATAACGAGCTATAATGACTAATGAATAAGGACAAATGGTTCACACAACGAGCCACAAGTACTAAAGAACAAAGACAAATGATTCACACAACGAGGCACAAAGACTAATGAAAGAGGGCGAATGGTTCACACAACGAGTCACAGTGACAAGGACAAATTGTTAACACAACGAGTCACAAGGACAAATGAACAAGAAGAAATGGTTCACACAACGAGTCACAACGACTAAAGAACAAGGAAAAATGGTTCACACAACGAGTCATAAGGACAAATGAACAAGGACAAATGGTTCACACAACGAGTTATAATGACTAATGAACAAGGGCAAATGGATAGCACGACAAATCACAATGACAAGGACAAATGGATCACACAACGAGTCACAACAACTAAATAACAAGGACAAATGGTTCACACAATGAGTCACAAGGACTAACGAACAATGACAAATGGTTTGCACAACGAGTTTTAAGGACAAGGATAAATGGTTCACACCACGAGTAACAAGGACTAATGAACCAAGACAAATGGTTCACACAACAAGTCACAAGGTTTAATGAACAAGGACAAATGGTTCGCACAACGATTCAATGACAAGGACAAATGGATCACACAACAAGTCACAAGGAGTAATGAACAAGGAAAAATGGTTTACACGACAAGTCACAATGATAAAGACAAATGATTCACACAACGAGTCACAATAACTAATGAAAAAAAAAAATGGTTCACACAACGAGTCACAAGGACTAATGAACAAGGACAAATGGTTCCCACAGTGATTCACAAGGACTAATGAACAAGGACAAATGGATCACACAACGAGTCAGAAGGACTAATGAACAAGGACAAATTGATTACACAATGAGTCATAAGGACAAACGATTCACACAACGAGTCACAATGACATGACCAAATGTTTAACACAACGAGTCACAAGGACTAATTAACAAGCACAAATGCTTCACACAACGAGTCACAAGGACTAATGAAAAAAGACAAATGGTTCACACAAGGAATCACAATGTCAGGGACAATTGGTTAACACAATAAGTCATAAGGACTAATGAACAAGGAAAAATAGTTCACATAACGAGCTATAATGACTAATGAATAAGGACAAATGGTTCACACAACGAGCCACAAGTACTAAAGAACAAAGACAAATGATTCACACAACGAGGCACAAAGACTAATGAAAGAGGGCGAATGGTTCACACAACGAGTCACAGTGACAAGGACGAATTGTTAACACAACGAGTCACAAGGACAAATGAACAAGAAGAAATGGTTCACACAACGAGTCACAACGACTAAAGAACAAGGAAAAATGGTTCACACAACGAGTCATAATCACAAATGAACAAGGACAAATGGTTCACACAACGAGTTATAATGACTAATGAACAAGGGCAAATGGATAGCACGACAAATCACAATGACAAGGACAAATGGATCACACAACGAGTCACAACAACTAAATAACAAGGACAAATGGTTCACACAACGAGTCACAAGGACTAACGAACAATGACAAATGGTTTGCACAACGAGTTTTAAGGACAAGGATAAATGGTTCACACCACGAGTAACAAGGACTAATGAACCAAGACAAATGGTTCACACAACAAGTCACAAGGTTTAATGAACAAGGACAAATGGTTCGCACAACGAGTTACAATGACAAGGACAAATGGATCACACAACAAGTCACAAGGAGTAATGAACAAGGAAAAATGGTTTACACGACAAGTCACAATGATAAAGACAAATGATTCACACAACGAGTCACAATAACTAATGAAAAAAAAAAATGGTTCACACAACGAGTCACAGGGACTAATGAACAAGGACAAATGGTTCCCACAGTGATTCACAAGGACTAATGAACAAGGACAAATGGATCACACAACGAGTCAGAAGGACTAATGAACAAGGACAAATTGATTACACAATGAGTCATAAGGACAAACGATTCACACAACGAGTCACAATGACATGACCAAATGTTTAACACAACGAGTCACAAGGACTAATTAACAAGCACAAATGCTTCACACAACAAGTCACAAGGACTAATGAAAAAAGACAAATGGTTCACACAAGGAATCACAATGTCAGGGACAATTGGTTAACACAATAAGTCATAAGGACTAATGAACAAGGAAAAATAGTTCACATAACGAGCTATAATGACTAATGAATAAGGACAAATGGTTCACACAACGAGCCACAAGTACTAAAGAACAAAGACAAATGATTCACATAACGAGGCACAAAGACTAATGAAAGAGGGTGAATGGTTCACACAACGAGTCACAGTGACAAGGACAAATTGTTAACACAACGAGTCACAAGGACAAATGAACAAGAAGAAATGGTTCACACAACGAGTCACAACGACTAAAGAACAAGGAAAAATGGTTCACACAACGAGTCACAAGAACTAATGAACAACGACAAATGGTTCGCACAATGAGTTATAAGGACAAGAATAAATGGTTCACACAGCGAGTTACAAGGACTAATGAACAAAGACAAATGGTTTACAAAATGAGTCACAATGACAAGGACAAATGGTTAACACAATGAGTCATAAGGACAAATGAACAAGGACAAATGTTTCACACAACGAGTTATAATGACTAATGAACATGGGCAAATGGTTAGCACGACAAATCACAATGACAAGGACAAATGGATCACACAACGAGTCACAACAACTAAATAACGAGGACAAATGGTTCACACAACGAATCACAAGGATTAATGAACAACGACAAATTGTTTGCACAACGAGTTATAAGAATAAGGATAAATGGATCACACCAGGAGTCACAAGGACTTATGAACCAAGACAAATGGTTCACACAACGAGTCACAAGGATTAATGAACAAGGACAAATATTTTGCAAAACAAGATACAATGACAAGGACAAACGGATCACACAACGAGTCACAAGGACTAGTGAACAAGGGCAAATGGTTTACACTCAAGTCACAATGACAAGGACAAATGATTCACACATCAAGTCACAAGGACTAATGAAAAAAGACAAATGGATCACACAACGAGTCACAAGGACTAGTGAACAAGGGCAAATGGTTTACACGACAAGTCACAATGACAAGGACAAATGATTCACACATCAAGTCACAAGGACTAATGAAAAAAGACAAATGGTTCACACAACGAGTCACAAGGACTAATGAACAAGGAAAAACGGTTCCCACAGTGAGTCACAAGGACTAATGAACAAGGACAAATGGATCACACAACGAGTCAGAATGCGTAATGAACAAGGACAAATTGATTACTCAACGAGTCACAAGGGCTAATGAGCAAGGACAACTTGTTCACACAATGACAAGGATAAAGGGTTAACACAACGATTCATAAGGACAAATGAACATGGACAAATGGTTCACAAAACGAGTTATAATGACTAATGAACAAGGGCAAATGGTTAGCACAACAAGTCACAATGACAAGGACAAATGGATCACACAAAGAGTCACAACAGCTAAATAACAAGGACAAATGGTTCACACAACGAGTCACAAGGACTAACGAATAATGACAAATGGTTTGCACAACGAGTTTTAAGGACAAGGATAAATGGTTCACACAACAAGTAACAAGGACTAATGAACCAATATAAATGGTTCACACAACAAGTCACAAGGTTTAATGAACAAGGACAAATGGTTCGCACAACGAGTTACAATGACAAGGACAAATGGATCACACAATAAGTCACAAGGAGTAATGAACAAGGAAAAATGGTTTACACGACAAGTCACAATGATAAAGAAAAATGATTCACACAACGAGTCACAATAACTAATGAAAAAAAAAACAAAGGTTCACACAACGAGTCACAAGGACTAATGAACAAGGACAAATGGTTCCCACAGTGATTCACAAGGACTAATGAACAAGGACAAATGGATCACACAACGAGTCAGAAGGACTAATGAACAAGCAAAAATTGATTACACAATGAGTCATAAGGACAAACGATTCACACACCGAGTCACAATGACATGACCAAATGTTTAACACAACGAGTCACAAGGACTAATTAACAAGCACAAATGGTTCACACAACGAGTCACAAGGACTAATGAAAAAACACAAATGGTTCACACAACGAATCACAATGTCAGGGACAAATGGTTAACACAATGAGTCATAAGGACTAATGAACAAGGAAAAATAGTTCACATAACGAGCTATAATGACAAATGAATAAGGACAAATGGTTCACACAACGAGCCACAAGTACTAAAGAACAAAGACAAATGATTCACACAACGAGGCACAAAGACTAATGAAAGGGGGCAAATGGTTCACACAACGAGTCACAGTGACAAGGACAAATTGTTAACACAACGAGTCACAAGGACAAATGAACAAGGAGAAATGGTTCACACAACGAGTCACAACGACTAAAGAACAAGGAAAAATGGTTCACACAACGAGTCACAAGGACTAATGAACAACGACAAATGGTTCGCACAATGAGTTATAAGGACAAGGATAAATGGTTCACAAATGAGTTACAAGGACTAATGAACAAAGACAAATGGTTTACACAATGAGTCACAATGACAAGGACAAATGGTAAACACAATGAGTCATAAGGACAAATGAACAAGGACAAATGGTTCACACAACGAGTTATAATGACTAATGAACAAGGGCAAATGGATAGCACGACAAATCACAATGACAAGGACAAATGGATCACACAACGAGTCACAACAACTAAATAACAAGGACAAATGGTTCACACAACGAATCACAAGGATTAACGAACAATGACAAATTGTTTGCACAACGAGTTATAACGACAAGGACAAATGGTTCACACCAGGAGTCACAAGGACTAATGAACCAAGACAGATGGTTCACACAACGAGTCACAAGGATTAATGAACAAAGACAAATATTTTGCAAAACAAGTTACAATGACAAGGACAAATGGATCACACAACGAGTCACAAGGACTAGTGAACAAGGGCAAATGGTTTACACGACAAGTCACAATGACAAGGACAAATGATTCACACATCAAGTCACAAGGACTAATGAAAAAAGACAAATGGTTCACACAACGAGTCACAAGGACTAATGAACAAGGAAAAACGGTTCCCACATTGAGTCACAAGGACTAATGAACAAGGACAAATGGATCACACAACGAGTCAGAAGGAGTAATGAACAAGGACAAATTGAATACACAATGAGTCATAAGGACAAACGATTCACACAACGAGTCACAATGACATGAACAAATGTTTAACACAACGAGTCACAAGGACTAATTAACAAGCACAAATGGTTCACACAACGAGTCACAAGGACTAATGAAAAAAGACAAATGATTCACACAATGAATCACAATGTCAGGGACAAATGGTTAACACAATGAGTCATAAGGACTAATGAACAAGGAAAAATAGTTCACACAACGAGCTAAAATGACTAATGAATAAGGACAAATGGTTCACACAACGAGCCACAAGTACTAAAGAACAAAGACAAATGGTTCACACAACGAGGCACAAAGACTAATGAAAGAGGGAAAATGGTTCACACAACGAGTCACAGTGACAAGGACAAATTGTTAACACAACGAGTCACAAGGACAAATGAACAAGGAGAAATGGTTCACACAACGAGTCACAACGACTAAAGAACAAGGAAAAATGGTTCACACAACGAGTCACAAGGACTAATGAACAAGGAAAAATGGTTCACACAACGAGTCACAAGGACTAATGAACAACGACAAATGGTTCGCACAATGAGTTATAAGGATAAGGATAAATGGTTCACACAACGAGTTACAAGGACTAATGAACAAAGACAAATGGTTCACACAATGAGTCACAATGACAAGTACAAATGGTTAACACAATGAGTCATAAGGACAAATGAACAAGGACAAATGGTTCACACAACGAGTTATAATGACTAATGAACAAGGAAAAATTGATTACACAATGAGTCATAAGGACAAACGATTCACACACCGAGTCACAATGACATGACCAAATGTTTAACACAACGAGTCACAAGGACTAATTAACAAGCACAAATGGTTCACACAACGAGTCACAAGGACTAATGAAAAAACACAAATGGTTCACACAACGAATCACAATGTCAGGGACAAATGGTTAACACAATGAGTCATAAGGACTAATGAACAAGGAAAAATAGTTCACATAACGAGCTATAATGACAAATGAATAAGGACAAATGGTTCACACAACGAGCCACAAGTACTAAAGAACAAAGACAAATGATTCACACAACGAGGCACAAAGACTAATGAAAGGGGGCAAATGGTTCACACAACGAGTCACAGTGACAAGGACAAATTGTTAACACAACGAGTCACAAGGACAAATGAACAAGGAGAAATGGTTCACACAACGAGTCACAACGACTAAAGAACAAGGAAAAATGGTTCACACAACGAGTCACAAGGACTAATGAACAACGACAAATGGTTCGCACAATGAGTTATAAGGACAAGGATAAATGGTTCACACAGCGAGTTACAAGGACTAATGAACAAAGACAAATGGTTTACACAATGAGTCACAATGACAAGGACAAATGGTAAACACAATGAGTCATAAGGACAAATGAACAAGGACAAATGGTTCACACAACGAGTTATAATGACTAATGAACAAGGGCAAATGGATAGCACGACAAATCACAATGACAAGGACAAATGGATCACACAACGAGTCACAACAACTAAATAACAAGGACAAATGGTTCACACAACGAATCACAAGGATTAACGAACAATGACAAATTGTTTGCACAACGAGTTATAAGGACAAGGACAAATGGTTCACACCAGGAGTCACAAGGACTAATGAACCAAGACAGATGGTTCACACAACGAGTCACAAGGATTAATGAACAAAGACAAATATTTTGCAAAACAAGTTACAATGACAAGGACAAATGGATCACACAACGAGTCACAAGGACTAGTGAACAAGGGCAAATGGTTTACACGACAAGTCACAATGACAAGGACAAATGATTCACACATCAAGTCACAAGGACTAATGAAAAAAGACAAATGGTTCACACAACGAGTCACAAGGACTAATGAACAAGGAAAAACGGTTCCCACATTGAGTCACAAGGACTAATGAACAAGGACAAATGGATCACACAACGAGTCAGAAGGAGTAATGAACAAGGACAAATTGAATACACAATGAGTCATAAGGACAAACGATTCACACAACGAGTCACAATGACATGAACAAATGTTTAACACAACGAGTCACAAGGACTAATTAACAAGCACAAATGGTTCACACAACGAGTCACAAGGACTAATGAAAAAGGACAAATGATTCACACAATGAATCACAATGTCGAGGGACAAATGGTTAACACAATGAGTCATAAGGACTAATGAACAAGGAAAAATAGTTCACACAACGAGCTAAAATGACTAATGAATAAGGACAAATGGTTCACACAACGAGCCACAAGTACTAAAGAACAAAGACAAATGGTTCACACAACGAGGCACAAAGACTAATGAAAGAGGGAAAATGGTTCACACAACGAGTCACAGTGACAAGGACAAATTGTTAACACAACGAGTCACAAGGACAAATGAACAAGGAGAAATGGTTCACACAACGAGTCACAACGACTAAAGAACAAGGAAAAATGGTTCACACAACGAGTCACAAGGACTAATGAACAAGGAAAAATGTTTCACACAACGAGTCACAAGGACTAATGAACAACGACAAATGGTTCGCACAATGAGTTATAAGGATAAGGATAAATGGTTCACACAACGAGTTACAAGGACTAATGAACAAAGACAAATGGTTCACACAATGAGTCACAATGACAAGTACAAATGGTTAACACAATGAGTCATAAGGACAAATGAACAAGGACAAATGGTTCACACAACGAGTTATAATGACTAATGAACAAGGGAAAATTGTTAGAACGACAAATCACAATGACAAGGACAAATGGATCACACAACGAGTTACAACAACTAAATAACAAGGACAAATGGTTCACACAACGAATCACAAGGATTAATGAACAACGACAAATTGTTTGCACAACGAGTTATAAGGACAAGGATAAATGGTTCACACCAGGAGTCACAAGGACTAATGAACCAAGATAAATGGTTCACACAACGAGTCACAAGGATTAATGAACAAGGACAAATATTTTGCAAAACAAGTTACAATGACAAGGACAAATGGATCACACAACGAGTCACAAGAACTAGTGAATAAGGGAAAATGGTTTACACGACAAGTCACAATGACAAGGACAAATGATTCACACATCAAGTCACAAGGACTAATGAAAAAAGACAAATGGTTCACACAACAAGTCACTAGGACTAATGAACAAGGAAAAACGGTTCCCACATTGATTCACGAGGACTAATGAACAAGGACAAATGGATCACACAACGAGTCAGAAGGAGTAATGAACAAGGACAAATTGAATACACAATGAGTCATAAGGACAAACGATTCACACAACGAGTCACAATGACATGAACAAATGTTTAACACAACGAGTCACAAGGACTAATTAACAAGCACAAATGGTTCACACAACGAGTCACAAGGACTAATGAAAAAAGACAAATGATTCACACAATGAATCCCAATGTCAGGGACAAATGGTTAACACAATGAGTCATAAGGACTAATGAACAAGGAAAAATAGTTCACACAACGAGCTAAAATGACTAATGAATAAGGACAAATGGTTCACACAACGAGTCACAAGGACTAATGAAAAAACACAAATGGTTCACACAACGAATCACAATGTCAGGGACAAATGGTTAACACAATGAGTCATAAGGACTAATGAACAAGGAAAAATAGTTCACATAACGAGCTATAATGACAAATGAATAAGGACAAATGGTTCACACAACGAGCCACAAGTACTAAAGAACAAAGACAAATGATTCACACAACGAGGCACAAAGACTAATGAAAGAGGGCAAATGGTTCACACAATGAGTCACAGTGACAAGGACAAATTGTTAACACAACGAGTCACAAGGACAAATGAACAAGGAGAAATGGTTCACACAACGAGTCACAACGACTAAAGAACAAGGAAAAATGGTTCACATAACGAGTCACAAGGACTAATGAACAACGACAAATGGTTCGCACAATGAGTTATAAGGACAAGGATAAATGGTTCACACAGCGAGTTACAAGAACTAATGAACAAAGACAAATGGTTTACACAATGAGTCACAATGACAAGGACAAATGGTTAACACAATGAGTCATAAGGACAAATGAACAAGGACAAATGGTTCACACAACGAGTTATAATGACTAATGAACAAGGGCAAATGGATAGCACGACAAATCACAATGACAAGGACAAATGGATCACACAACGAGTCACAACAACTAAATAACAAGGACAAATGGTTCACACAACGAATCACAAGGATTAACGAACAATGACAAATTGTTTGCACAACGAGTTATAAGGACAAGGACAAATGGTTCACACCAGGAGTCACAAGGACTAATGAACCAAGACAGATGGTTCACACAACGAGTCACAAGGATTAATGAACAAAGACAAATATTTTGCAAAACAAGTTACAATGACAAGGACAAATGGATCACACAACGAGTCACAAGGACTAGTGAACAAGGGCAAATGGTTTACACGACAAGTCACAATGACAAGGACAAATGATTCACACATCAAGTCACAAGGACTAATGAAAAAAGACAAATGGTTCACACAACGAGTCACAAGGACTAATGAACAAGGAAAAACGGTTCCCACATTGAGTCACAAGGACTAATGAACAAGGACAAATGGATCACACAACGAGTCAGAAGGAGTAATGAACAAGGACAAATTGAATACACAATGAGTCATAAGGACAAACGATTCACACAACGAGTCACAATGACATGAACAAATGTTTAACACAACGAGTCACAAGGACTAATTAACAAGCACAAATGGTTCACACAACGAGTCACAAGGACTAATGAAAAAAGACAAATGATTCACACAATGAATCACAATGTCAGGGACAAATGGTTAACACAATGAGTCATAAGGACTAATGAACAAGGAAAAATAGTTCACACAACGAGCTAAAATGACTAATGAATAAGGACAAATGGTTCACACAACGAGCCACAAGTACTAAAGAACAAAGACAAATGGTTCACACAACGAGGCACAAAGACTAATGAAAGAGGGAAAATGGTTCACACAACGAGTCACAGTGACAAGGACAAATTGTTAACACAACGAGTCACAAGGACAAATGAACAAGGAGAAATGGTTCACACAACGAGTCACAACGACTAAAGAACAAGGAAAAATGTTTCACACAACGAGTCACAAGGACTAATGAACAAGGAAAAATGGTTCACACAACGAGTCACAAGGACTAATGAACAACGACAAATGGTTCGCACAATGAGTTATAAGGATAAGGATAAATGGTTCACACAACGAGTTACAAGGACTAATGAACAAAGACAAATGGTTCACACAATGAGTCACAATGACAAGTACAAATGGTTAACACAATGAGTCATAAGGACAAATGAACAAGGACAAAAGGTTCACACAACGAGTTATAATGACTAATGAACAAGGGCAAATTGTTAGAACGACAAATCACAATGACAAGGACAAATGGATCACACAACGAGTTACAACAACTAAATAACAAGGACAAATGGTTCACACAACGAATCACAAGGATTAATGAACAACGACAAATTGTTTGCACAACGAGTTATAAGGACAAGGATAAATGGTTCACACCAGGAGTCACAAGGACTAATGAACCAAGATAAATGGTTCACACAACGAGTCACAAGGATTAATGAACAAGGACAAATATTTTGCAAAACAAGTTACAATGACAAGGACAAATGGATCACACAACGAGTCACAAGGACTAGTGAACAAGGGCCAATGGTTTACACGACAAGTTACAATGACAAGGACAAATGATTCACACATCAAGTCACAAGGACTAATGAAAAAAGACAAATGGTTCACACAACAACTCACAAGGACTAATGAACAAGGAAAAACGGTTCCCACATTGAGTCACGAGGACTAATGAACAAGGACAAATGGATCACACAACGAGTCAGAAGGAGTAATGAACAAGGACAAATTGAATACACAATGAGTCATAAGGACAAACGATTCACACAACGAGTCACAATGACATGAACAAATGTTTAACACAACGAGTCACAAGGACTAATTAACAAGCACAAATGGTTCACACAACGAGTCACAAGGACTAATGAAAAAAGACAAATGATTCACACAATGAATCCCAATGTCAGGGACAAATGGTTAACACAATGAGTCAGAAGGACTAATGAACAAGGAAAAATAGTTCACACAACGAGCTAAAATGACTAATGAATAAGGACAAATGGTTCACACAACGAGCCACAAGTACTAAAGAACAAAGACAAATGGTTCACACAACGAGGCACAAAGACTAATGAAAGAGGGCAAATGGTTCACACAACGAGTCACAATGACAAGGACAAATTGTTAACACAACGAGTCACAAGGACAAATGAACAAGGAGAAATGGTTCACACAACGAGTCACAACGACAAAAGAACAAGAAAAAATGGTTCACACAACGAGTCACAAGGACTAATGAACAACGACAAATGGTTCACACAATGAGTTTTAAGGATAAGGATAAATGGTTCACACAGCGAGTTACAAGGACTAATGAACAAAGACAAATGGTTCACACAATGAGTCACAATGTCAAGGACAAATGGTTAACACAATGAGTCATAAGGACAAATGAACAAGGACTAATGGTTCACACAACGAGTTATAATGACTAATGAACAAGGGCAAATGGTTAGCACGACAAATCACAATGACAAGGACAAATGGATCACACAACGAGTCACAACAACTAAATAACAAGGACAAATGGTTCACACAACGAATCACAAGGATTAATGAACAACGTCAAATTATTTGCACAACGAGTTATAAGGACAAGGATAAATGGTTCACACTAGGAGTCACAAGGACTAATGAACCAAGATAAATGGTTCACACAACGAGTCACAAGGATTAATGAACAAGGACAAATATTTTGCAAAACAAGTTACAATGACAAGGACAAATGGATCACACAACGAGTCACAAGGACTAGTGAACAAGGGCAAATGGTTTACACGACAAGTCACAATGACAAGGACAAATGATTCACACATCAAGTCACAAGGACTAATGCAAAAAGACAAATGGTTCACACAACAGAATTTGTAATACATGTTGATGAGTAGTCTAGAGTTTGCCTGTCTATAAGGCACACTTGTGATAATTAAACATTTGTATGGGTGGTTTATGATCTTTTAATGAAAGCTTACATTTTCCCAAAAAAAAAAAAAAGTTAAATCACGCAAATCCGTAAAAACCGATTAATATACGATATTGGCTCTTAAAGGCGATTTAGCATAAAATTTGGCATGTTCATACATATTATAATGCTGCATTTTATTTATGATTGTCATATTTTAATTTTATGTAATTTTTGAATTATGTAATTTTACTTAGTATGACCATAGTTTTAATTGATATTATCCGAAATGTATGGGAATATCGATTCGCTTGTAATTATTGTGACCTCGTATCACCGTTTTGTAATTTAATAGATTTATTTTAATTTTAATTACAAATGTATAATAGGAAATTACGTAATTCATTTTGTAATTTATTTATTCCGGAGTACCTTGAAGACGGTGCCACTCGAGAAGGCGATCCATCAATGAAAGTGTTGCCTTGAAAAGCGTGCCAAGACCGAAGTTCAAGGGACCAAAGGAGTTGGTTTCCGAATTTGTAATTGTTTATTAGATTTACTATTTTGGGAAGGCCATACTAGGATTTTATTTATGCTTTGCATTTTATTTATGTGTTGCATGCATCGCTAAATCGCCATAACTAAAACATGCATTATTATTTAATCGAGTAAATCGACCGTGTCAATTATAATTATCGTAGTTCACCGCTTTAGTTCACTTAAAACGTGATAGATAATAAATTGACATGACATCTCGCTAAATAAACAATTGAGACTTAGCCTTACCAAAAATTAGAAATCATGAAAACCTATTTCGTGAGGGAGTGCGCTCGGCCTTACCGGGGTACAAACCTTGCTACGTAGGGGAAGTGGATGATAAATGTCTACCCACCGAATTTATAAAGATAAGGGTTGTATTCGGCTTTACCGATACCCAAGTTGATGTAAATTTGGATCATGGACACATTTATTCGAAATTTGGGTTGAACTCAACGAAAGTATTCTTGACGTTTGCCGGATGTGTTTCGGGCTAAAGATAAATATTAATGTAATTTTATCGACCAAGAGTTCTAAAAGTAGAATTGATTAAAGAGTTAATCCACCGAGTTATATTGATGAGGGTTGTATTCGGCTTTACCGATACCCAAGTTAATATAAATTTGGATCTTGGAATCATTTATCATAGTTGGGTAGAGGTCACTATATAAATGCTTTACTTGTTATTTACAAGTATTAATAAAACGATAAATGTTTTGTTTTCATTATTCCGTTAATCAAATTGTTCTAATTCTTTACCTCAATTTATATACGATATCATTTCGATTTTAGTTCAAATCTCCATTAAAACATCGTAACTAAAGACAAAATTTAAGTTTTCTTCTAAAAACCTCGTATTATCCATTGTAACGATCTCTTGTGAAGAGTATAGATAAAAGATAGCTTTTTTGTGATCAAAAGGGTTTTTGATCCTTGACTAACATATCTACTTACAATGAATTGTTTCTCATATGCTTAATCGAATTAAGTACTTTGAATCGTTACATCATTTTGGTAACTAGATTTGTTGGAAATCAAAATTGACCAAAATACCGCAACCACTTCGATGAAAGTTTTAAGACTAAACAAACGAATGAAGAGTAGTCTTCATGAATTTCAATTTTGCTTCTCTTAACAAAGACTCATTGAAATGAGTGGGAGCATTCTCTTAAACCTTTAAGAAAAGGGTGAGGTTTAAAGAAGTTAAATTAGAATGTAATTGATACAAGGTAATGTTAAAAGTAAAGTTATTGAGAATAACGATACTAAACCTATGAATCCCGACCGATAAAGTTTCCATTGTCTTAATTGTTGGACGCTAGAAAGGAAACTACCCCAGATTATTGAAGAATCAACAAGTTAGTTGTGGGACATCTAATGGGACCTTCTTCTTTAAATGTTTATTTGATTAACATAAATTTTGCTAGTACTACTTCGTCAATATTAGAAACTAGTGGTGGTTTTCATCATTGTATTTGATACATAGGATGATTAGAATATGACGACTAGCAACAAATGATGTTGAGATATAGAGTCATTGTGTACTCAATATAGTTTTGTGTTTAAAGTTGTACTTAATTATGATTATTAAGTGCATAAACTTTGAATAAGAATATAATCTTGTTAATATACAAAAGAGGTTTCACTTTTGTGACCCTATACACCACGATTTGATGTATGGCTAGCCCATTATCAAGGTGAATATATTCTAAACCAAACTAGAATGATACATCATGTAGATGATGCAAGACTCAAATTGGTATCCCAAGATTAAACCTTAAATTCTGGAATGATGAACGCAAAGAGTTATCGAGTACTCTTGAAAGCATTAGATTGTTAATCTTATGGTATATGCGTATCTTGTATTCAAAGCAAGATGTCTCGTGCCTTTTGGTTGAAAAGGAGATCGAGGTTGTAAATCATTGATCCAAAATAGGTTGATCATTTTCTTTTATCAACGATTTAAGTTGACGGTAATGTGTTCACTTAATAAGGTAAATAGAGAAATCTTTGAAGAAGTTCAAAGAGTTCAAAGAATCACGATTTAGTCGTGATGGGATTATCAAAGTGAAGACTTTGATATAAGCCAAAGGAAATGTGATATAGTATCACAAATTAATCTATCTTAGCACGCATCATGGGATGATGTGTGATTGGATAAATAAATCAAACGCTATTCGATATGGTTTGGACTTCAATCAAGTTACTTTGAGTTACTTGATCCTTTTGGGGATTTTACCATTTTGTCTAACTTATTTTTCCACTAAATCTAAAATGAATCTTATGAGATATTAAATGGTAGGGTACCATGTTTGTAAGTTTTCAAAAGAAACAAATGTTCATTTTTCCTTACTATAATCACGAGTACAACGGGTTTGTGGCTCGTGCATCTATCTTTCTAGAATACAAGTTTATTTCTAGAAGACAGAGTGGGGGAAATTATACAAGAGCCACAGAAAGAATGTTATGTCGCAAGAAACTAGTCTTTCTTGGCTACATGAGACGTTTTGTGTAAGTCGTTGTTTCTTCAAAACCTAGGAGGTTAATGTCATCACTTGTTGAAGATGATGAATTAGTGTTACTTTTAGAAAGTAAAGAGCTTGCAACTTACAAATAAATTGTTTGATTCAAGTTGATTACTTCTTGAAAGTAATGAACATATGACTTACATGATAGTGTTTAAGTCACAACTCAATACAAGGCTTAGAGCTATGAAAATCGAAATAAATTCCAAGTGAATTGTTAAATATCAAAGCTTGATTGGTAGCAAAGGGTTTTTCACTAGTTGAAATGCTTAAGTCTATTTGGATCTTCTTAGGGATTATGTTTCATTATGAGATATATATAGCGAGTGAATATAAAACCCACATCTTCAATTAGAAGGAATGTATTCAATACATGTCTTGGGTTTTGTAGATATTTGCCATCCTAAGATAATGTGAAACTTAAGAGAGGGTCTTAAGTAGGACATCAATGAGTTGGAATCAATGTTTTGATCATGTTATAAAAATTTTCTCGATAGGCCGAGAAGTTGTGTTTATACATAACGTTTAGTGGGAGTTACGGTAATTTTAATTAGTCAAATATGTGGATGACATATTGATCATTGGGAATGATTTAAGACTTGGAGAAATATAATACATCTTTAATATCCAGATTTATGTAGATAAATCCACATGACATTAGCGTCAAATAAGAAGTCTTATGTTGATAAGATTCATGACTAGTTCAATCAAGTTGAACATATTTGAATGATTCGATTTGCTTCCGCTGCCGGATCAATTAAATGAGTAATGATGTATAGCACTTCATATACTTTGAGTATGATGAATTGTTTCAAATCGAATTTAAGTAATAGTTACCAAATAGCCATATTGATTATTCTTAAGTGCTTGAAGAAGCATTAAAGATGCAAAGTTAAGTGTTTTTGCAATTCACAAATTTGTGTAAGGGCTTACACTAATGACTGTTGAGATTGCATAAGGTTTCGGAGAAAAACCGTATTCAAAACACCTAAAGATGGTTAAGGAACCATTGTGGATATAGTATTTAAGAAATGGATTTGTTAGAATCGTTCTAAGCAATAAAGAACAATGAGAGATGCTTACAACGGAAATTGAGTACACTTGCAATCATGAGATGTGCGAGAGGGATGGGTCCCGCACACTGTTAAAACAGTGGGAGCTATTCTTGTTGGAATATGTGTCCTCCGACAATAATGCGATCACGACTGTTGATCATGATGATCACATGTTTAAATCTCATTATAAAGAATACAATTGGGAAGTAATATTATTCTTTGTCAACTGGTCAACATATATCGGTAATGATTGGTGACTAGAGTTTGACATTACGTCGTCGTGACGGTGGTGATCAGTTGACCCCCTAGGTCATACCTATAGGGCAACACTCTTAATTGATTATTTAATTAATCGTATAACGTTACGAGTTAATTAAATTATTTGAAAATTGACGGACAATTTTGGAAGTAAAATTTACGTATCATATTAAAATGTGATTAAATGAGATACGGTCTGAGTAATCGAATTGTATCATTACTCGGATGAAATTATTGTTTAAAGAAACAATCGGAATTGAATGAATTATTATAAATACAATCTGTTGTGATTTATAAATTGTAAAATATTTTGGTACAAGTAATTATGAAATTACTAAGTCAATTTTTGTATGTGACGTATTTTTCATAATGCGTTGATTTTTAATATGTTAAAAATACATAACAAATTTATGTGACATGTGACATGTTACATATTGACAAATTGACAAAAATAATATGGATCCCATATTATCAAGTGTACCGAAATTAAGGGGTGGTTTAAGCTAATATTGTGCTTGATTAAGATAATGGAAAACACAATGATTACCTACTATTTAGCCATGCAACCCTATTGTTTATTGTTAAGAGCAACAATTGCATGTATTGGCTCCCTCCACCCCCCTACTCCACCCGGTTTTTAGAGGAGGAAAAACAATTGTTTTTCCTCTCCTTTTTGCCATATACTCAAGATTATTATTGAGGGATTATTCATTCTAACAATCATCCAAAATTAGAATTCTAGAGAAAAAAATAATTCTCCTCTTCTTCTCTCTATAAACCGAAAATAATTAAGTGTTTATAATATTTTTGGGTCAATTTTCTACTAAATTAATATTGTACTAGTTCCTATAATATTAATTTTTATTAAGTGAAAGCCTTGGGTATTAAGCTTAGGGAGAGATCCTATACTTAGATCTTGGTTCTTCCATTTAAGGATAGCACAAGAACAAGAGAGAAAGGTGATCTCTCTTGTGCGCATTAAACCGAAACATCCAATGTAAGAACATGATTTCTCCTCTATTTTGCTCATTTGTTTGCATGCATAAAATCCATATTTAATTTTATGACAAATTAAGTTAAGACATATATGAATATGTAAGTATATAGATCTACTTTTCCTTCAATCGGTATCAAGAGCCATGGTTGTTTGCATGCAAATCGGTTAAAAGTTTTTCCGAGTTATAAGAATAACATATAAAACTTGTAAAATTTGTGTTATTATGATATATCACGAAATTAATTCATGCATGTTAATATTTCTGGTCCTAAAATGTTTTAGGATATTTTGGTTAATTTTACGGATTTTTATTGTCCATATTATACAATAATGGCATTTAAATATGATTTTATGAGTAAAAATGTCATTTTCGGTCTAAAATTAAATATACTTCGAATTTTCAGGTGATTTTTGGATATATTGCCACATATATTATTTTGAGATAACCTGTAAATTTTCATAATTTGTGGACTTGTTATGCTCGAAGAATGGATTTTTCATTATTAAATTCGGATTTAGGTGAAAAATAGGTTAATATGAGTTAAATTTCGAATCGGGTCATAGAAATTTAGTATGTTGTCACATGCAATTTTACAAGATGTGTGTAAAATAATTGGCTATAAAGAAGTCTTTTTGCATGATTGATGCGAGTCCGTTTTGTGTTCACAAATTAAGATGTGGTCGTTGGGTCACGGTCGAATCAAAACACAATTTATAACTTCACAAACAACTCTACAATTAGTAAAGAGGCAAGTAAAGGTCGGATCCCAAGGGACGGGTATTGAAATGAGATTTCTATTGCAACTAGTGGTGTCTAAGGGGTGTCACAAATTGGGTTGATGTAGAAGGTCACTAAACTAAAATAGCAATGAAAATAAACAAGCAAGATGAATTAAAGGGATGTAAACAATTGATTAAAGGCACTAGGGTGTCATGGGATCATAGAGGAATCATGGGAATTGATCATACAAACATGTTCTCAAATTATAAGCAAGCAATTATTGTTGTGATGGATTGAGTTGGGTTATATCTTACAATCCTAGGAAAGTTTGGGTCCCGGAGCCGAATCGATTAGATTGTACAACACCTACAAGTCGACTTAATCTTCCCTACTCAACAACATGCATGGTCTAATGAGACTCGAGTTGGGTTATGTCTTACAAGTCTCATTGAAAAGATAGAAGATGATAGTAAATGCAAGGATTCATAGGCTTAGCATTTCATCAAATATAACATGTGCATGAGTTGAGATCAAAACAAGCAAGCAAATAAAACATGAAAGCATATTAAATTAAGCATGAATCATTCCCCATGTTGGTTTCCCCTAATCACCCATTAACCCTAGCTAAAAGACTACTCACCCATTATCATGTTGATCATGCTAGCAAGGTTGTCAATCATACCAACAATATGAAACATGATTAAATGAAAGTAATTAACAATAATTAAAAAGGGATTAAGAGATTATACCTACTAATGATTCCAATAATAAAGCAAAGATAAAAGAAGTACTTGAATGCTTGATTGAGAGGTTGTCAATCTCCCAACAATAACCCAAATAATCTTCAATTACCCAAAATAAAGGATGAACAAAAGAGAGATTAAGGAACTAGAACTTGAATTAAAACTTGATTAATAGTTGATTACAATATTAAAGAGAGATTTGATTGATATTAACTACACTAATTATTGATAAGAAGAACATGCTCCTCTAATTAGACTAATGGGGTATTTATAGTGGAAATTAGGGAGGATGCATTAGGGTTAACTAAGGGCTAAACTAGTAATTACACTTTTTAGATTGAGCAAGGAGGAGCCGGTATTTTTCGAGAGAAGGGCTTCTTTCTTTGTAGCTTGGAGAAGAGGAAATCGTGCTGTGCTGGAATCCGGGCGGAATAAGGTCGGGACGGGCGGAATCTGGCATTGGAATCCGAGCGGATTCAAAGGAATCCGGGCGGATTGTGGAGGTGGAATCCGAGCGGATTAGAGCAAAGCCGCTCGGATTGTGCAGCTGCGGGACGGACGGATTGGTGACAATCCGCTCGGATTGTCACTCAGCAACATATCTTCTTCTTTTCTTCCCTTTTCTTCATAAATTCCTTGGGGATTTCCTTGGGGACTCAAGGATCCTTTCTCAACATTGCTCTTCTACTATAATATGTACAAAGGCCTTCTAATCTTGTCTCTCCTTGATGCTTGGTCATTGAATTCGATCAATTTAGTCTTGTTTTGCCATGAAAATGCAAGATTCTTACTCCTTTCCTACCTAGGGATCAAAATCTCAAAGAATATGCAAAACAAAGAACTAAAGATAAGAAATGACCCAAATATGCACTAAAAAGCATGGGAACAAGGCTAATTCGGAGGCTAAATATGCGCTAATTATGGTCACATCAAATATCCCCAAACCGAACCTTTGCTCGTCCTGAGTAAAGAGGTGACAAAGACTAGGACCAATACTAACCTATCCTAATAATATAGCCGATATGAGACAATTAGCGGGTCTCACTCCGCCCCTTCAACTCACAACAAGACAACCATGAGGTAGGATGCCTTCTTGCAAGGCAAGGTGGGTCTTGCCAAAATGGCAACACATCCAAACATTAAGCACATAAAATCACATAATGGATGCATCTACAAAAAGAATAGCCACTTCCTCATCAAGTGGCGGAGGCACTAAAGAGGAACAAATTTAAGAGCATGTAATCCTTCACAAATACTAGTTCAACAAATTACTAAGTCTAAGAGGATGGCACTAAATCACCTCCAAATGGTGTTAAACTAGACTACTTCCGTCCTCAATTTCCAAATGCTTTCGTCAAGAGCGATCGGATGGTGGTGGAATGATGATCCCTATGATGCTAGTAGCATATGACATGACAAGTCTCGAATTCTCTACAAAAGTAAAGGTCGTGGATCGTCCCAAACTCGACCAAGTGGCTGGACAAAAGGCTTTTTGGGAATGAAATGCTCAAATCTTTATTCACAACGGGTGGATATGACTAGTATTCAAAATTGTCCTCATTTCACTTTCACATTTCAAAAATTTAAGATGGGGTTTGTCCCTTCCGGGCTAGTGTCCTTTGCTTTCGCCAATCGCTTATTAGGCAACCGGTTAACCTCTAGACAATAGCTTTTCGGGGTGATAGTCAATCTCTCTCAGGCGGCCGAATTCACAACCGTATGGGGCCCAATTCAATGGATCCCGCACCAAAGCACATCGAAGTGGTACGCCTCCATCTAAACAACTTAAATTTCTCAACTTTCAACAATTCATAACATTTGAGGTTTCCTTGGCATTACATTACTTCCACATGACAAAATTTCTTTGGAATGAGCACTTCAAGCTTATTGATAGAAAATATTTTTGGGTTGCCTTACCACAAGGTCAAACAAGGTCACCTAGACAAGTTAACCAAGTCCACATCGCATCACGGGGTTGGATAGGTGACTCACATGCAAACCCTTGACTAGGCCTTGGGTCATGGGTCAAAAGACACTAGTATGACACTATCTAGGGTGTTTTACAACCATTCTAGTAGGCAAAGTCTTAAGTTGAACAAGTATTTGTAATGGCTTAGTTGCTCTTGTCAAAGTTCCTAAATAGGCATTTTTCAAAACATTTCTATCATGCAACTACATGCCATGATGCAACTAATATAAACATCCTAATACAAGTGATTCTATCAATTAATATGACATATAAACTAAATGCAAGTCCTAAGTTCACATTGTTATACCGCATCAATCAAAATAAAGCCACATAGTCATTAACATAAAGAGGAAAAAGGAGATTGGAAAGATCATACCATGCGGTCTTCAATATCCTCATGTCTCGGATGTGGCGTAGTCAATCAATGTGAACAAAGATAGAACAAACACAATATATACAAGACAATATATACAAGACTATAAAAGGAAATAAAAATGTTTTTGGGTTTTCAATTTTCAAATTTTTATGATTTTTGAGGTTTTTCAATTTTTTTGGATTTTTGAATAAGAGTTAAATGTTAGAATTCCCATCCCCACACTAATATGGGCATTGTCCTCAATGGCCAAAATGATGGAAATTATGCAAAGATGATGCATGATTTCTATACTAAATGCAATCTATACTAAGCTACACTACATGATGCATGGTTTTTGTTATGACGGAGAGGATAATTTAGATTACCTCCCGTTGTGTATGCATTAACTTCCCCAAACCGAGTGAGACACTATTGCTAATGTCCAAGGATGGGTGTAGTTCATGCACACACTATGCTATGCATGAAACTAATTTGTCATTTTGGATTTTGAAAATGGGAACAATAGAATGAGAACACCTCAATGGTACCGAGGTGTGAGTCCTCTAATGGTGCTAGGACTACTCCAACATTGATCAAAATTATATTTAAAACAAAGAAAGAAATAGACAAACCATGAGAGGGTAGGAGTCTCCAAGGCTTGCTAATCTTCCATCATGCTATCATCATCACTTTCCTCATTAGAAGTGGCCACATTGCCACTTCCCTTGTCATTTGCTTCTTCACTTTCTTCCTCATCTTGCTCATCATCATCTTCACCATCCTTTTCTCCTTCACTTGCTTCTTCATCAATGTTATCATCAACTTCTTCATCATTACCAACATCCTCATTGTCACCCAAAACGACCCTAGATGCACCCGGAAATAGGACTTCTCTATCCGCCCAACTAGGTAAAGGACAAGATGGATCAAGTAGTCCTTGCCTAGCTAAGTGTAGGAGGGGTGGATATTGAGCCAAGTAAGCATTTTTCCGATCTTCAAAGGCTTGCTTGTGCATTGCTTGCATGAGAAGAGTCACATAATCTTTTCTAGCTTCAACTCCTTCCGGGTTGAACTCTTCATACTCAAAGGGGTAAGGTGGTATGACAATGGAAGAGGAGGGCATTTCAAGATCACCCTTTTGTTGTTGAATAATATACTCGGCCTCTTTAGAAAGGGGAAGTAGATAATTGGTCTGGTGGACGCTTAGACGACAAATCTTTGAAGGCAAGGTGAACGATCTAGCTTCACTAGTGAGCCATCCATACTTAGTGTCAAGGGGGTTATGGGCAACCTACTTGAACTTGTGTATCATAGTATGCATATCAACAAGATGGCCACCCTCCTTTGCTTTGTACTGGTTATCCTTATTGAAGTTAGGATCAAAGTGCTTAGATAGGATAGTGACTAGGCCGCCATTGACAATAACGGTAGTGCCCTTCTTCCCACAATCAATGTTGAGCCATCTATCTACCAAGAGCCTCAAAGAATTGTAAGGCTTGGTGTGTACTCTTCCAATGTTCAAAGCCGATTCAAGGAGAATAAAATCAAGTTTCGTGAAATGGTTGGTATCTTTCCTTGCAATTATGGTGTTTCCCACAACCTTGTGCAATACTCTTATGCCCGGATGGTGGACCAAAAGAGCACGACTCGCATGAAAGTCCTCAAATTTCCTCCCGGAAATTGCCTCCCAAAGAGGTTCGGGGTCATACTTTCCATAATTCTTAAAATAACGCGGTTCATCACTAAGACCCAAAATTTCACTCAATTCCCTAAAGGAAATGCGTCTACTAACATTAGCTAGACGAAACTCGAGATTCTCCCTATTCTCAACTTTGGTGACTTTCAAGGAACTCAAAAATTCCAAGGTAAGGGAGGGGTAAGTCAATTCCTTTGTTTCAAACAATTTCTTCAACCCCATGGCATTGAAAAAGGCTCTAGTTTGCTCAAGAACACCCAATTTTTCTAAGGTATCTTCACATATAAATTTGGTGGATTGTAATGACTTCATAGCAAACTTGACAAAGGTATTTCTATGGGTATCGGAAATAAAAGTTACCTCCGGATAATGCAAAAGTTGATCAATTTCCGGAGTAGAAGGTGTTGTTGCTCCCATAGAAGGTTGTTGTTGTTGTTGCACTTCCAAGTTTGGTGTTGCTACCACCATAGCCAATGCTTTCTTTGTTTGAAGAGCCTTTTGCCTTTGTGAGAGTGCCTTAGCCTTTGGTGCCTTTGTTGCCTTTGTTGCTCCCTTAGTCCTTGCCATTGATGAACTAACCAAGAAAAGAATGAAAAATCTTCAATTTGTAGTATACCCAAATCGATTTGAAGGTGAAAAGCTTTGCCTTTATGAAATCAAAAATCGACTCAAAGGTTGAAGATTTTGTGCTTGGTTTTGATTTTTTTATTGAAGAAGGAGTGATTGATTTGTTGTTAGAAGGATGGTTTGATTTGATTTTGGTGAATGTTGTTGAGGGTTTTTGTTTTTGTGATGGAGAGAATGAGGGTTTTGATGTTGTGGGTAGTGTTTATGAATTGATGAATGCATGAATGAAGGTGGGAGGGGTTTTAAAGAAACCGAAATTTTCGAATCTGCAGGGCCAATCCGTGCGGATTCTGCCTAATCCGTGCGGATTCTGCTCTTTCTGGGCTTTACAAAACTCGCCTAAAGATGGGCGGATTCGGTGGAATACGCTCGGATTTGCTTGACACGGGACGGGCGGATTTGCCTGAAGACGGACGGATTTCAGTCCACAAAATTTTCCTTGTTTTCCTCAGCTGCAAAGACGGACATCTTTTTTTCAAGACGGGCGGATTTCTGCTCAGGACGCCCGGGTTCAGTCACAGTCAAGAAATTTTCAAAATTCAGCTCAGTTCAGGACGGGCGTCTTTTCTGCAATACGCTCGGATTACTGAAGACGGGCGGATTCTGTGGAATCCGCTCGGATTCTTCCCCTGTGTGCTCGGATTCAGTTCCATCCGTGCACAATGCGGTTCCCTTATCATTCTTCTATTCTTTCTTCAAGTCTTGTGTTCGTCATTGTGGGGGCACTACTAGGCATGGATAGCCTAGGCAATTGTCATCCTCACACTAAGGTAAAGCACTACACATCAATTGAAATTGTTAGTCCCTCCCTCACTTCTCTCAAACATGACAATTATCTTGATCAAAGTAAATAAAAATCCAAAGATGACAAAAAAATGCAATACAAGAATTGAAATGTAAGTTAGGGAGTTAGAAGTATTTACAAGTGGTGGTTTAGGGAGGACTCCACCAAACTCTCATTCATGATGAGATGTCAAGGGGGCAAGTTCAAGGTGTTGTTGATGTTGCTCAACACCTTGAAGAAGTAATCAAAAGCTTGTTCATTATCATGGTAGAGGTCTTCAATAGACCTTGGCCTTTGTTGTTGGTCTTGATCGATGGCATTACCAATGTAGGGATTAAAAATCCCTTCAAATTCGTCGTCCCAAAGACCACAAACTTCATTAAGTTGATCATTGAAAAACTGTTGCTTAGATGGAGACAACTCTCCCAATTTCTTCTCTTGGCCAATGAGGCCATCCTCTTCTTCCTTGATTGATTTTGATGAGCTTTGCAAGCTCTCCTTGTCATAATTTACTTGCTCTTTGAATGGAGCATCTTCAATTTTCTTCTTCAATTGGAGTTCCGATTTCTTCCTTTCATCCTTTTGGCTATAATGATCAATCATGAAACATGGTTCATGCAAACGAGGAGCTCTCATAGTCTTGTCAAGATTAAAAGTTATGCTTTCATCTCCTACTTCTAGAGTGAGCTCACCATGTTTCACATCAATCACCGCACCCGCGGTGTGTAGGAAAGGTCTTCCTAGGATGATTGGAATGTTGGAATCTTCCTCCATATCAACAATGACAAAGTCCACCGGGATGAAAAACTTCCCAATTCGCACGGGGACATCTTCCCATATCCCTAACGGTGTCTTTGTCGATCTATCAGCCATTTGGAGTGTGATGTTGGTGCATTTAAGCTCTCCCATGCCCAGCCTTTTACTCACCGAGTACGGCATGACACTCACACTAGCCCCTAGATCACATAAGGCTTTGTTGATCGTTGTGTCGCTAATGGTACACGGTATTGAGAAGCTTCCCGGATCCTTTAACTTTGGAGGTGAACTCCCTTGAAGTATTGCACTACTCACCTTAGTGAAGGCGATAGTCTCAAGCTTCCGGATCGACTTCTTCTTTGTGAGGATATCTTTCATGTATTTCGCATAGGCCGGCACGTGATTGACTAATTCCGTGAAAGGAATTGAGACTTCCAAATTCTTCACAATTTCCATGAACTTTCCATGTTGATCATCAAATTTGGGCTTGGCTTGACGACTTGGAAAAGGGAGTCTAATCACAATGGGCTCCTTCTCCTTGGCCTTGCCTTCATTTTTCTTTGAACTTTCTTCTTTTGATGATTCTCCATCTTTGGAGTTTTGCACAATTTCTTCCTTTTCACTAGCTTCCACAACTTCATCCTCAACTTGCTTCTTCGGTGCTTCATACCTTGTACCACTTCTCAAGTGAATGGCACTAACCGTTTCATGTCTAGGGGGATTACTTTGAGGTGGTAATTGCCCCTTTTGTCTTTGTGAGCTTGAAGATGCTAGTTGAGTCAATTGTGTTTCCAACATCTTAGTGTGAGCTAGAATGTTGTTGATGGTGGTTTCCTTTGCTTGGCTATCTTTTTGCATTTGAGTGAAAAATTCTTGTTGATTCTTTTGCATTTGGAGGACCGCTTTTCGGACATCAAAGCCTTGGTCATTTTGGTGATTGTATGGATTTTGATTTTGGTAACCTTGGTTTTGATTGTAAAAGGGTCTTTGATTTTGGTTTCTCATGGGTGGTGGAGTGTATGTTGTTTGAGGGTTTTGAACATTTTGGCTTTTGTATGAGAGATTTGGATGGAATTTGGTGTTTTCATTGTAAAAGTTGGAATAAGGGGTACCACTCTTGTATGCTTGGAAAGCATTCACTTGTTCATTTGTTCCCCTACATTCACCTTGGTCATGTCCCAAAGTTCCACAATTCCCACATATCCCACTTTGGATTGATGAGGATGCCGTCATGGCATTAACATGATGCTTTGATGATTTTGAGTTTTCCTCAAGTCTAGCCATAGCTTGTTCAAACTTCAAGTTGATTGTGTCAATGTGAGCACTAAGTTGAGCACCCAATTGAGTAACGGAGTCCACTTCATGCTTTCCTCCTCTAGTAGCCTTGCGAGGTCTACTATATTGTGAGTTATGGACCGCCATTTCCTCAATCTTGTTCCATGTTTGATTGTCATCAACTTCGGTGAACATTCCATTTGATCCCATATTGAGAATGTTCCTAGAATCTTCATATAAACCATTCCAAAATTGTTGTACCAAAAACCATTCGCTAAGTCCATAGTGAGGACATGAGCGACAAATTCCCTTAAAACGCTCCCAATCTTCATACAAAGATTCTTCATCCCTTTGCTTAAAACCCGTAATTTGAGCTCTTAGCATGTTAGTCTTTTCCGGTGGGTAGAATTTTTTGTAGAAAGCTAGAGCCAACTTCTTCCAAGAATCTATTCCGAGGGTGGCCTTATCAAGGCCCTTCAACCATTGCTTCGCGGTGCCGATTAAGGAAAAAGGAAATAAGACCCATCTAATTTGGTCTTGAGTCACGCCCGTTTGAGAGATTGCATCACAATAGTCGCAAAAGGTTTCCATATGAGAATGAGGGTCCTCACTAGGCATCCCCCCAAATTGGCTCCTCTCAACTAATTGGTTGAAGGCGGACTTGGCAATAAAATTTCCGGTTAGATGTTGCGGTGTAGGAGTACCATTTGGTAGATTCTCCCCGGTGGGTACGGAGTGTGACGAGAATTTAGGCATTGTAGGTGGATTTTGTGAGGTATTGTGTAATGGGTTCTCTTCTCCTTCTATTGCGAAAGGATTGACAAACTCACTAGTGGGTTGAACAACTTCACTAATACCTCTTAAATTCCTCCTAACAAGTCTCCTATTGTTCGTCAAGGTTCTTTCGATTTCACGGTCAAAAGGTAACAAATCATCTTGTAACCTTCTAGACATGCAAAATATCAAACAACTCGAAAACAATTAGAACAAACCTTGAGGAGTTTTACTTCCTCAAGGCGAAGAAAGACACAACTAATGACAATAAAAATAAATCTAAATCAAGTAAACACCGTCCCCGGCAACGGCGCCATTTTTGATGCGAGTCCGTTTTGTGTTCACAAATTAAGATGTGGTCGTTGGGTCACGGTCGAATCAAAACACAATTTATAACTTCACAAACAACTCTACAATTAGTAAAGAGGCAAGTAAAGGTCGGATCCCAAGGGACGGGTATTGAAATGAGATTTCTATTGCAACTAGTGGTGTCTAAGGGGTGTCACAAATTGGGTTGATGTAGAAGGTCACTAAACTAAAATAGCAATGAAAATAAACAAGCAAGATGAATTAAAGGGATGTAAACAATTGATTAAAGGCACTAGGGTGTCATGGGATCATAGAGGAATCATGGGAATTGATCCTACAAACATGTTCTCAAATTATAAGCAAGCAATTATTGTTATGATGGATTGAGTTGGGTTATATCTTACAATCCTAAGAAAGTTTGGGTCCCGGAGCCGAATCGATTAGATTGTACAACACCTACAAGTCGCCTTAATCTTCCCTACTCAACAACATGCATGGTCTAATGAGACTCGAGTTGGGTTATGTCTTACAAGTCTCATTGAAAAGATAGAAGATGATAGTAAATGAAAGGATTCATAGGCTTAGCATTTCATCAAATATAACATGTGCATGAGTTGAGATCAAAACAAGCAAGCAAATAAAACATGAAAGCATATTAAATTAAGCATGAATCATTCCCCATGTTGGTTTCCCCTAATCACCCATTAACCCTAGCTAAGAGACTACTCACCCATTATCATGTTGATCATGCTAGCAAGGTTGTCAATCATACCAACAATATGAAACATGATGAATAAATGAAAGTAATTAACAATAATTAAAAAGGGATTAAGAGATTATACCTACTAATGATTCCAATAATAAAGCAAAGATAAAAGAAGTACTTGAATGCTTGATTGAGAGGTTGTCAATCTCCCAACAATAACCCAAATAATCTTCAATTATCCAAAATAAAGGATGAACAAAAGAGAGATTAAGGAACTAGAACTTGGATTAAAACTTGATTAATACTTGATTACAATATTAAAGAGAGATTTGATTGATATTAACTACACTAATTATTGATAAGAAGAACATGCTCCTCTAATTAGACTAATGGGGTATTTATAGTGGAAATTAGGGAGGATGCATTAGGGTTAACTAAGGGCTAAACTAGTAATTACACTTTTTAGATTGAGCAAGGAGGAGCCGGTATTTTTCGAGAGAAGGGCTTCTTTCTTTGTAGCTTGGAGAAGAGGAAATCGTGCTGTGCTGGAATCCGGGCGGAATAAGGTCGGGACGGGCGGAATCTGGCGTTGGAATCCGGGCGGATTGTGGAGGTGGAATCCGAGCGGATTAGAGCAAAGCTGCTCGGATTGTGCAGCTGCGGGACAGACGGATTGGTGACAATCCGCTCGGATTGTCACTCAGCAACATATCTTCTTCTTTTCTTCCCTTTTCTTCATAAATTCCTTGGGGATTTCCTTGGGGACTCAAGGATCCTATCTCAACATTGCTCTTCTACTATAATATGTACAAAGGCCTTCTAATCTTGTCTCTCCTTGATGCTTGGTCATTGAATTCGATCAATTTAATCTTGTTTTGCCATGAAAATGCAAGATTCTTACTCCTTTCCTACCAAGGGATCAAAATCTCAAAGAATATGCAAAACAAAGAACTAAAGATAAGAAATGACCCAAATATGCACTAAAAAGCATGGGAACAAGGCTAATTCGGGGGCTAAATATGCGCTAATTATGGTCACATCAATGATTTATGGATTTTTCAAGAACAATAGCATAAATAGTGACATTATTAGTGAAAAATTAATAAAACATAATCTGTGACTTAGGAAAAACGTCTAATGTTGCTTTTTATTATCTTTTTCAGATCTAAAATTGAAAAGTTAATGAATATAATTTTTCCATGTTTTTATGATTATTTTAGTTAAAACCGATAAACCGCAACATTGTTTTTCCGGAAAAATTTCGAAATTTTTATCCTAAGATTTTGAACATTATGAGTGTCATGGTATTTTTCCAGAATGTTCATGAGTTTAAATTTCAAATTTCAAATTTATTTGAAATTTTGTGATTTATTTGAAGTTTATAGCTTATTTTTGTAATTTTTAGTCCATTAATGAACAATTTTGTAAATATGAGTTAATTATGGTCAAATTATTAGTGAAGACTAAATTTTGAGTCCTAAGAGGTTAGGTTAATTAACTTATGCATAAATATGAATTTATGTAATTTTTGTGATTGTAAAATGTTGAAATCACGTAAATCCGTAAAAACCGAGTAATATACGATATTGGCTAATTAAAGGCGATTTAGCATAAAATTGAGCATGTTCATACATATTATAATGCTGCATTTTCTTTATGATTGTCATAATTTTAATCTATATAATTTTGAATTATGTAATTTTACTTAGTATGGCCTTAGATTTTAATTGGTATTTCCCGAATTGTATGGGAATATCGATTCGGTTGTAATTTAATAGATTTATTTTATTTTAGTTACAAATGTATAATAGGAAATTATGTAATTTATTATGTAATTTTATTCATTCCGGAGTTCCCAAAGACGGAGTTCTTCAAGAATGACGATACATAAAGACGGTGTTACCTCGAGATGCGTGCCACAACCGAAGTTCAAGGGACCAATGGAGTTGGTTTACGAATATGTAATAGTTAAATAGTTTTTCTATTTTAGGAAAGGCCATACTAGGATTTTTTTTTTTTTTTTATGCTTGCATTTTATTTTATGTCACATGCATCGCTAAATCGCCATAACTAAAACATGCATCCATCTTTTTATCGAGTTTATCGACCGTGTCAATTAAAATTATCATAGTTCACCGCTTTAGTTCACTTAAAACGTGATAGATAATAAATTGACATGACCTCTCGCTAAAACAATTAATTGAGACATAGCCTTACCAAATAGTAGAAACCATGAAAACCTATTTCGCGAGGGAGTGCGCTCGGCCCCACCGGGGTACAAACCTTGTTACGTAGGGGAAGTGGGTGATAAATGTCTATCCACCGAATTCATGTTGATAAGGGATGTATCGGCAACACCGTGCCCAAGTTAATATGGGTTTGGATCATGGACACATTTATTCGAAATTTGGATTGAACTCAACAAAAGTTTTTGATAAGGGATGTATCGGCCCCACCGTGCCTTTGTCGAATGTGTTTTGGGCTAAAGATAATTGTTAATGTAATATTATCGACCAAGAGTTCTAAAAGTAGAATCGATTAAACGTTAATCCACCAAGTTATATTGATAAAGGATGAATCGGCCCCACCGTGCCTAAGTCGATATGAATCTGGGTCTTGGAATCATTTATCTAGTTGGGTAGAGGTCACTAGAAAAACGCATAAAACTTGTTTAAATTATACATTTTTACGAGTATTATTAAAACGACATTTGTTTTACTCCTTATATTTTGTTTTATAGACCACTTCTTTTTCTCATAACAAATGGCAACACCAACTCCAAACGCCACACCTCTCGCTAGTTCATCATGGCACCGATCCTTTATGGATCGATGTAAACTTGAAAAGAATGGGTCAAATTTCTCCGATTGGGATGCCCAACTCAAATTGGCCGCCCAAGGTGACGACAATCTTCGTTACCTTACCGAGGCCTCTCCACCCGAACCTACTACTAGGTCAACCGCCGCCACTAGGGAAGCATATGAGGCTTACCAAAAGGAGTCCGCCGCAATGAAAAATGTCTTGATATTTGCGATGGAGGCGGACCTCCAAAGAAGAGCCTTTAAAATGGGCAATGCTAATGAGATTTACTCCAAACTTGTGACCATGTTTTCACAAACTCCGCGGATCGTCCAATATGAGGCGGCCGCGGCATTCTTTGATCTCGACTTCAAAGAGGGCCAAAAGGTTAGCCCTCATGTGCTCAAACTCATGGAGCTTGTCGAGACCTTGAAAATTCAAAAAGTTGAAATCCCCAAAGAACTCATTGTATATAGGATTCTACACTCCTTGTCCAAAGTGAAAGCGTATGTTCAATTCCGGGTGAATTTTAACATGCAAGACAAGGATGTGTCTCTTGAGGAGTTGCACAAGTTACTTGTGCAAGCCGAAAGGGACATGGGGTTAAATGTGAACCCACCCAAGGATGTGCTTAACATAAGCACTAAGAGTAAGGGGAAATTCAAGAAGAATGGGAGAAAGGGCAAGAAGCTAGCTCCCACTTTCACCAAAGCTAAGACTTGTGAAGCTAGCACTTCAAAAATCAAGAAGGGTCCTCTTGATAAATGCCATTATTGTAATGGTATGGGACATTGGAAAAGAAATTGTTCCAAATACCTTGGTGATATTAAGGCTGGAAAGATCACTCCAGTAGGTAAATGACTATCCTTCTTTTATGTCTCTAATTCAACTATGGTATTATGATGCAATGTTGTGATAATGTATCTCCCTTTTTATTGAAAATAGGGCCTCCACCAAGCAAAGACAAGGGAAAGGAAAAGCAAGCATGATAAACCATCAAGAAGCTATGGATAGCTTTCATGGAGCTTTGCTTTTCATTGTCTTATTTTAAATTATGTTTTGAATTTTAGAACCTTAAGTTTCCGTGTTCGACATGGAAAGGTATTTTGGATAATGGTTTGTATTTTGGATAATGGTGACTTGGTTTGCAACCCAAGTCACCCGTTTTATCATTTATCCTTTTATGTTCTAAAATTCATCTTTAAATGCTTGCTCTTAGAAACATAAGATTATTCACTTAAAGTGATCTAATAGACAAATATAATGACGGGTTTTATTATATGTCCACATGCTTAAGGCTTGTGTATGATCATTTATAAAGCGATTTTGAGTCTATGAACTCTCTTAAAGGAATGTCAATCACCAAGTACACATATGAAATCAATAACTATTAGTCTATCTATGAGATAGTTCTCCTTATACTTCAACATCATTATTTGTGTCTCATATGCTATCTTTAAATCTATAGTATATTTATTCCAAAGATAGAGTGGGAGAAAAATGAGGACACAACACACAAGACAAGATTAAATTGTGTACTTGTGTAAATGAAGATCTACGCAAGAGAGAATGATTTGAATGAAAGTATATCTATTTACATAGTATACCGAATAGATGAGATCTATAGTCTCAAGTTAGTTCTATATGACTAAAGAGACCAAGTGAAGTAATCATAAGAGTATATTCTCAAGATAACTACACGAGGAGACCAAAAGAAATTCTTGAAAGAAAAATGACTAATGTAAAGTCTCAACAAGTTTTGACTAAATTTATAAAATTTTTGACCAATAGTTTCAACCTTGAGATTTACTTAAGAGCCTAAATGAATTATAGTAACATACTAGTTATGATCGAGTTGCAAAGATTGATATACCGATATCTTCAATGGCCAAGTTTTAACCACGCAAATGTCATTGCTTAACCTCATTATGAAATGGTTAAACCTCCTTCCAAAAGGGTATTTTCGAAGGACGTGTTCTAGATATTATTTATATTTGAATAATGACATTGCTACACATCATTATGACATGAGTGTGTTGGAGATTTAAAATCTCTTTCCGTAAGGTTAAGATGAGACCACTTTAAAATAAGTATTTTGAAAGGATATGATAGGAACATATATGGTTTTATCTCAATAACTTGGCAATGCAATTTATTTTTCAATTCTTGAATAAGTTTCGATTGACAAGTCAATTTCGAAATGTGTGAAATTGAGTGGGAGTTAGGAAATTCTCATGTGAAGACATGGAATTTAGTGGGAGCTATCATCCTTTGAATGTTTACAATTCACCACTCATTGAAGAATAACGAGCTAACACCTTCTTTCATAAAGAAGCATTTAAGTTTTCAATTCTGGATGAAAATGGACTATGATGAATCCAATTACATCAAGGGATGTTGGATTAGTATTAAGAGATACACATCGTATCAACATTCACATGGGTTATTCATATAGATGAAAATGGAAATTGCCATTAGCAGTCATGGTCGTTCATTGAACCTATGAACGGTTGATCTCATGATTATTAGTAACTAATGTTTCCGCCATTAGAATAATCATGTACATGTCCAATTATGAATCATATGCATAAGAGCATGATGATTGATTGGTAAGCCATAATAGAAACGTCATGAATTCTCAAGTAGAATCCGATGAGCGATTTCGGTGTCTGACGGAATATTCTATTATATGATAAGAGGTTGCACATTATAGAAAGTCCGAGCACATGTAAGGATTTATGAGAATCCTTAACCCTTCAAGCTAGAAAGAGAAATGAGAAGTTTTGGAAAGATACTTAGTTGAATAAGAAGTTACTCAAAACTAATCTTTCCTAACTGTGCTAGGACTTGTGAGAAGTGCTAGGCCAATCGTCTTGGCAAATTGTTGCAAGACTCTGCAAAACATATACCTAGTGCATTGTGTGTGGATGGAATACTTGATCAGTACAAGTTATATCATTCACCACAAATTCGTTCGTTATGTGATAATCGATAAGAAAGTTCTTTCAAGATAAAGAACCAAAACCGAGGTCGGGAACCCTGATGTGTACTTGGTAAAGTTCATGCTATGAGAGAGAACATGAATGTAAAGGAAAATGCAAGTGTAAGAGGTTTGAACACATGGACACATGGCATGTTAAACTTCTATTGCAATCAATAAGTGTTTACACTTACGATATACATCACAAGGTTGTAATATGATATTGACTACCCGAGTGTGATGTCGACATTTGTCGTTTGAGTTATTATTAACTCACCTTGTACTTTGTTATATCCAAACGGGTTGTGGAGACAATTGAACCTCGTTAAAGTGAACACGGATTAACATTGTATTTGCCCATAGTTACTTGTATGAGGTGACGTCTCGAAGTGACTAGAGTGTGATGCGATTGATGGCAAGTTCAAGTGCCATAGAGTCATGTGAGATGACTAGTCGATCACATAGGCAGACTAGTCGATCACATAAATATTTTTCGAATTTTTTAACCTAAGTTTTGAACATTATGAGTGTCATGGTTTTTTTTCCAGAATGTTCATGAGTTTAAATTTCAAATTTCGAAATTATTTGAAATTTTCATAATTTAATTTGAAGTTTATAGCATAATTTTGTATTTTTAGGTCCTTTTATGAACAATATTAAGAAATCAAGTTTAATTATTGTCAAAATTTTAGTGGAGACTAATTTTGAGTCCTAATATGGTTAGGGTAATTAACTTGTACATAAATATGAATTTATGTAATTATTGTGATTTTAATAGGTTAAATCACGCAAATCCGTAAAAACCAATTAATATATGATATTGGCTCTTAAAAGGCGATTTAGCATAAAATCTAGCATGTTCATACATATTATAATGCTGCATTTTATTTATGATAGTCATAATTTTAATTTTATGTAATTTTGAATTATGTAATTTTTACTTAGTATGGCCTTAGTTTTAATTGGTATTACCCGAAATGTATGAGAATATCGATTCGGTTGTAATTTTTGTGATCTCGTATCACCGTTTTGTAATTTAATAGATTTAAATTTTAATTACAAATGTATAATAGGAAATTATGTAATTCATTTATAATTTTATTTATTACTTTGTAATTTCCCGGAGTTTCCATGAAGACGGTGTTACCTCGAGATGCGTGCCAAGACCGAAGTTCAAGGGAACAAAGGAGTTGGTTTCCAAATTTGTAATAGTTTATTAGATTTACTATTTTAGGAAGGTCATACTAGGATTTATTTTATGCTTTGCATTTTATTTATATGTTGCATGCATCGCTAAATCGCCATAACTAAACATGCATTTTAAATCGAGTTTATCGACCAAGTCAATTACAATTATCGTAGTTCACCGCTTTAGTTCACTTAAAAGGTGATAGATAATAAATTGACATGACCTCTCGCTAAAATAAACAATTGAGACTTAGCCTTACCAAAAAGTAGAAACCTTGAAAACCTATTTCGTGAGGGAGTGCGCTCGGCCACACCGGGGTACAAACCTTGTTACGTAGGGGAAGTGGGTGATAAATGTCTATCCACCGAATTTATGTTAATAAAGGGTATTTCGGCACACCGTGCCTTAAGTTAATATGAATTTGGATCATGGACACATTTATTCGAAATTTGGATTGAACTCAACGAAAGTATTCACGACGATTTCCGAATTTGTTTCGGGCTAGAGATAAATATTAATGTAATTTTATCGACCAAGAGTTCTAAAAGTAGAATCGATTAAAGAGTTAATCCACCGAGTTATGTTAATAAAGGGTATTTCGGCACACCGTGTAACACCCCGGTTTATAAAAGAAGTCCTCGTCAGGACATTCCCTCATAAAACGGACTGTTACCATCTCGGTTTCCCGAGGTAGTGAATAACAAATTAAACTCCAAGGCAATTTATATAATATTTTAACTTAATTATTACAATTTCTCTTTTCAAATTAAATTACAAGAACTGACGTAAATAAAAGTGAAGTCTTCTAGATGATGATCTAGCTACTAGGTCGTCTGATCCAGTGTCTCACGCCCATCAAGCTCCCGTCCTATCTCTTAAACCTGTCAAGTCTGCTCGCCAATATTTGGGTCGTCACAGGTGTTCACGAATACACAGGGTCAACCGCGAGGTTGAGTAGGGAAAACAATAAAACAATAAAATATGATATGCATGATACTCCGCCACCTCCATCTCCATCTCAACTCATCACACACATCTCATAACCCGGACAACCCAGCCATACCGATCCCCGGTAGACTATAAATATCGACCGAAGCCGATCTGCCAGCTCAACAGCTGAGGACACCAGGGCAAGTCCTGCAGAACCCGCCTGGGCCTTATCACAACATCACATCGTATCTCAACATCGTCACCACCACATCATCCTCCAACTCCAATGCATATGAAATGCTCAACAGTAATTAATGCAATGCAATATGTATATAAATCATCGAATCGATAAATCATAAAGTCATGCCAGTTACCCGATGTTGTGATATCATACTCAATACGATTAAATCAGTCAATCACCTTTCCGAATATAAATGATAACGAAAATCAACAACCAGGAATCAAGTCAACACAATTCAACTATGACGATAATAGGACAAGTGTATTTCCCTACCTCAAAGTGCCAGCAAATCCAATTAAGCAGTTTAAGCAGTCCCGAAAATAAAGCAATGAATTTGATTATCGATCCATCACGAATTCGTCACCTAAAACAATTATAATAATATAATTACTAACTACTAAATATAGAGATCTCCCAAAATAGAAACTTTCCCGATATAGTAACTTTCCATTTTAACCAGTCCCGACTCAAAGTCCATCTCTAATTATTGACACGATTCGGGGATTAAATTAAATAAATTATTTAATTGACTCGGGAGTAATTTATTTAGATGACTCGGGAAATTAAATTAATTAACTATTATGATAATTAAAAGATTAAACGAATCATTCGATTAAGAAAAACCCGAATCAAATATTGAACAATTCACAACCCGTCTTAAATTATTAAATGACTCGGAATTAATTAATTAAGCATGCGATGACTTAAATAATAAAGAAACGAATTAAACCCGACTAAACACACGCACCCCACTTCACTCGACACAACTCCTGCCAACGACCACCAGCCCTCACCGCCGACCACCAGGCCTGACACCAGGTCTGGCCTGGTCACCTCCGGCCACCACCAAAGTGGTCGACCCACGCCGGTGGTCAGAACCACCTCCACCAACACCTCATGTCTGCAACTCTGCCGCCACAACAGCTCGCTTTTGCAACCCCAAAGCCGCCACTGTTATTAACAGTACTCCCTCCTACCACCACTATTCTACTCGTCGACAACCCCCAAACCCAGACACGGTGGCACCACCACTACGACCTCCCCCGAGTCCACAGTGGTGCCACCCCAAACCTAGCCATCTAAACTCGCCTGAAAATCACTGCATAAACCCGTTTCTACCACCTCTGTCGCTGCCCCCTTTTACCGTCATTATCACCACCAACAACCACCCTAAACACCACCACTACACTCGCCCCTTACCACCCATTACCCCTACCCTGCTAACAACCACCAACAACACCTCTATAAGACACGAAACTACAACCAAAGATCCGACATAAACATATAAAACAGAAAAGGGTTGTGACATGCTCACCTTGCCGCCATCACGACAGCCACCACGGCCACCCACTGTTGTCGACCTTAGCCCCTAGCTCTTCCTTGCAGTGCCCTCCATCACCCAGGCTCACTCCCTCTCCCTCTTTATGCGTGAATGATGAGCGTTGGTGAAAAGGAAGGGACAAGTATGGCTTTGCTTTTGTAAAGAAGAGTAAAGAAGGAAGTTCATGTGCTTGCTTTTGTAAATGTCGACAACTACTCATGTGCTTGCTTTGCTAAAAGAAATAAAGAAAGGAAAAGGAAGGCATCTAATAATGTTTGTGTGTTGTTTGCAGGGAAAAATAGAGTAAAGAAAGAATAAAGGAGAAAAAGGAAGGTATGGTAGGCGTGAAAGAAAGAATAAAGAAGAAAATATGGTATGGGTAGTAGTAATAGAATAATAATAATATTAGAATAATAATAATATATAATAATAATGGTATATTTTTAATAAAGATATTTTATTAAAAGTCGAATGTAGGATAAACCCGTCACGATTAACTTATATCGATACAACGCGGTTAATTAAAATAACTTAATGAAATTATCGACTCAATAATTTACCCGACTTAATTAGTAATATAAAATGTATAATAATTAATATATAATAATATCCGTTTAATAATATCCGTTTAATTCAATAATATCCGTTTAATTTATTATATAAAAATACGGGGTATTACAGTCTTCCCCCCTTAAAATGAACTTCGTCCCGAAGTTCGCTCCCATACTCAACAACAGAAAGGTATTGTATATTGTACTTACGGACGTCACGCAATTCTAACACGGTTAACACACTTTTTGACTCATCAATTAAACGTAACAAATACGGAATGTTACATTCTGCCCTCCTAAAAGTAAACTTCGTCCCGAAGTTTAAATCATCATATCTTAACCCCATTAACTATAACTAATAACTACCTGCGAACACAATGTATAACACTATATAATCATATGAGAACACCATCATCTTTCCATCTCAATTCCGATCTCAAACTCAAGTAACTCAATAACCATGGTCTCGCTGGACCGCAAACGTAACTCGGCACAAAGGCCCCACAACTCATAACTCAATACCGGTAGTTTAACTACACTCTCCTTTTTCACATCAACCAACTAACAGAAGTAGGAACAAAACATATAGGACTTATTTGCATAGGTAACCTCACAACGAAACATCTACTTGGTCAAAACTACAATCTACAAACGAGTGCAAATTAAGCGTTAAGATTTTACAATCCTCCCCAACTAAAAACATGGTTACGTCCTCGTAACCCTCATTATTATAACCAAAGTTCTCAATTACTGCTAACAACTTAAAAAAAATAAAAGATTTTCAACTCTCGCTTAAGTTAGCTAATCATTACCAAAGACAATCAGTTTCGCAGTACTTATCAGTTTAGAAATATTTTTAATCCTCATATATCGTAATTTACATGTTCATTTTATTCATTTCAGTCCTATCTTTACTAATGAATGAGCATAACCTCAACCATCAGGATTTTAGTTGCACTTCTTTACTCAGTTATATTCACGGCTCAATTAAACGTAACTATAACGACTATCCTTTAAACTAGCGCATATCATGTGAATCATCAAAGGGTTATCCCATTATAATTGCTAATATAATTATCATAAACAATCTTCATTAGAATATAATTGATAGCAACGACTCAAGAATTTAGATATGTCAATTGTCGTGCTGAAATTGCAAAAATCATTTTAGCATTTTATGACGATATAATGATGAACATATCCACTAAGAATTAAGAACACTGTTTATTATCATGTCCTAGGTTTAGGTTCAATTGAAATCATTTATTGCGATGAAGATAATAATTATAACTATGGGCACACAACTCATATGGAAGACATTAAAACTCAGATGACACCCTACACGTGTGATCATTTAGACACAATCATTACTACCACTCATGTGTAAACTTTTAAACAAAATTATTATAATCATTCATGCGAGTATATTAGAACAATCGAATTATCATTTAACGCCATCAATTTTACCAAGATATGACAATATAGTTTTATATTTATATATATCCTACCACTATACAAATATGATATTAAAATATTACAACATGCCAAATGTATATAAAATATGCAAACAACTGGATTCTTGTAACATTTCACCCTTGATTAAAAATCAATTAAGTTATCCCATTTTACTCATATTATCATGCCAACAAGGTTATCAACTAAGTTTTAATTTTATCACTTGTTAAAATACATAACTACTGAACATGCGTGCTACTACCGTCATATAAAACATTATAAATTCACATTACTAAGACTCGTGTATTAATCAAACAATCGTATGCAAATTCGACATAGACGCACATTTTAAATGTTTTGATTCACGTTGTAACTTCCAAAAATCACGAATAAATAATTGTTCGATTAAAACTTGTTTCATATTACTTTTATAAAATACGGTGAGTTCAAAACACAGGGAAATAGAATAAGGTTTAAAGCACACGAATTCCATTTTTAAAAGAATTTTGTAATTCAATTGGTCAAAACAAGCATGTGACAGTAACTGGTCTGAAACTTGGGTCAGTTTGCAAAACTTATTATTTAATATTGAGACATCAAAATTTTTCGTGGCTTAACAATTTGAAAACACATGTGAATTTTATGATCGGTGGAGTTGGAATTATGTAAAAATTATTAATACAATTTAAATGAGGGTTTTCACAAAATCGTTGGTCGAACATTACTGCACAGGAACTTCCTAACCACAGCTCACTAAATTATTTATTATTCATAATTCGTATATCATATAAGCGTGAAACCAACGTCAAATGAATACTAACTCACGGGGCTATCTCTCATAAAATTTTCATCGATAGGCAATAAACAGAAAAGAAATGGTAGTAAGATCAATTAAAGGGTAACACCAACCAGAACGAGTTTTATCACTAAATTATTCATTTTCTATGTTCCAATTCTTATAACTATACTATCGATACTAATCCATCCTAACTTAAATCTCACACTGTACTTACGTAATCATCTATCCCGTAGAATCCCTTCGCATCTCGATCTATTCCGTATATCTAATCACGATTGATATGGCTATAAACGTGCAATTCAATAGTGTTTCCAATTACTATCAGAAGACTATACTAGCATGGCTTTTGGGATCACATAACCTCATATTACTAGATATAGTAGTGCTATCAACACATCATTCATACAAATTACTTACCGTAGCGTGATCCTGCATAATGGTTAGAATATATGGGTCTCAAAGTATATATCAACTCAATTAGGCAATAATCAATGTATCAATCAGGTAATACTTAGGCAACGATATTTGAATTTCATGTTCAACCTCAGGCAACTTTTCTACCCTTTCTCTCGTATACACTCATGGATTCCGGTTCAACTGAGAGGACCACTGGCTCGGTGTGAGGGGGCCCCTAACTCATACCTTACCGTAGTGTGCTCCTAACGGTTCTATCCCGGGGTTCATTTTATTTAGACACATCCTATGTTCATTGGGCTCATTGGTTTAGGCCTGAGGATCGTTCGCTCTGATACCACTTTGTAACACCCCGGTTTATAAAAGAAGTCCTCGTCAGGACATTCCCTCATAAAACGGACTGTTACCATCTCGGTTTCCCGAGGTAGTGAATAACAAATTAAACTCCAAGGCAATTTATATAATATTTTAACTTAATTATTACAATTTCTCTTTTCAAATTAAATTACAAGAACTGACGTAAATAAAAGTGAAGTCTTCTAGATGATGATCTAGCTACTAGGTCGTCTGATCCAGTGTCTCACGCCCATCAAGCTCCCGTCCTATCTCTTAAACCTGTCAAGTCTGCTCGCCAATATTTGGGTCGTCACAGGTGTTCACGAATACACAGGGTCAACCGCGAGGTTGAGTAGGGAAAACAATAAAACAATAAAATATGATATGCATGATACTCCGCCACCTCCATCTCCATCTCAACTCATCACACACATCTCATAACCCGGACAACCCAGCCATACCGATCCCCAGAGACTATAAATATCGACCGAAGCCGATCTCCGCCACTCAATTTGAGGACACCAGGGCAAGTCCTGCAGAACCCGCCTGGGCCTTATCACAACATCACATCGTATCTCAACATCGTCACCACCACATCATCCTCCAACTCCAATGCATATGAAATGCTCAACAGTAATTAATGCAATGCAATATGTATATAAATCACTGAACTGATAAATCATAAAGTCATGCCAGTTACCCGATGTTGTGATATCATACTCAATACGATTAAATCAGTCAATCACCTTTCCGAATATAAATGATAACGAAAATCAACAACCAGGAATCAAGTCAACACAATTCAACTATGACGATAATAGGACAAGTGTATTTCCCTACCTCAAAGTGCCAGCAAATCCAATTAAGCAGTTTAAGCAGTCCCGAAAATAAAGCAATGAATTTGATTATCGATCCATCACGAATTCGTCACCTAAAACAATTATAATAATATAATTACTAACTACTAAATATAGAGATCTCCCAAAATAGAAACTTTCCCGATATAGTAACTTTCCATTTTAACCAGTCCCGACTCAAAGTCCATCTCTAATTATTGACACGATTCGGGGATTAAATTAAATAAATTATTTAATTGACTCGGGAGTAATTTATTTAGATGACTCGGGAAATTAAATTAATTAACTATTATGATAATTAAAAGATTAAACGAATCATTCGATTAAGAAAAACCCGAATCAAATATTGAACAATTCACAACCCGTCTTAAATTATTAAATGACTCGGAATTAATTAATTAAGCATGCGATGACTTAAATAATAAAGAAACGAATTAAACCCGACTAAACACACGCACCCCACTTCACTCGACACAACTCCTGCCAACGACCACCAGCCCTCACCGCCGACCACCGGCCTCGACACGTGTCCGGCTCGGTCACTCTCGGCCACCACCAAAGTGGTCGACCCACGCCGGTGGTCGAACCACCTCCACCAACACCTCATGTCCGCAACTCTGCGCCCACAATGTACTCGCTTTTGCAACCCCAAAGCCGCCACCGTTATTAACAAGACTCCCTCCTACCACCACTATTCTACTCGCCGACAACCCCAAACCCAGACACGGTGGCACCACCACTACGACCTCCCCCGAGTCCCAAGTGGTGCCACCCCAAACCTAGCCATCTAAACTCGCCCGAAAATCACCGCATAAACCCGTTTCTACCACCTCTCGTCGTCTGCCCCCTTTTACCGTCATTATCACCACCAACAACCACCCTAAACACCACCACTACACTCGCCCCTTACCACCCATTACCCCTACCCTGCTAACAACCACCAACAACACCTCTATAAGACACGAAACTACAACCAAAGATCCGACATAAACATATAAAAAGAAAAAGGGTTGTGACATGCTCACCTTGCCGCCATCACGACAGCCACCACGGCCACCCACTGTTGTCGACCTTAGCCCCTAGCTCTTCCTTGCAGTGCCCTCCATCACCCAGGCTCACTCCCTCTCCCTCTTTATGCGTGAATGATGAGCGTTGGTGAAAAGGAAGGGACAAGTATGGCTTTGCTTTTGTAAAGAAGAGTAAAGAAGGAAGTTCATGTGCTTGCTTTTGTAAATGTCGACAACTACTCATGTGCTTGCTTTGCTAAAAGAAATAAAGAAAGGAAAAGGAAGGCATCTAATAATGTTTGTGTGTTGTTTGCAGGGAAAAATAGAGTAAAGAAAGAATAAAGGAGAAAAAGGAAGGTATGGTAGGCGTGAAAGAAAGAATAAAGAAGAAAATATGGTATGGGTAGTAGTAATAGAATAATAATAATATTAGAATAATAATAATATATAATAATAATGGTATATTTTTAATAAAGATATTTTATTAAAAGTCGAATGTAGGATAAACCCGTCACGATTAACTTATATCGATACAACGCGGTTAATTAAAATAACTTAATGAAATTATCGACTCAATAATTTACCCGACTTAATTAGTAATATAAAATGTATAATAATTAATATATAATAATATCCGTTTAATAATATCCGTTTAATTCAATAATATCCGTTTAATTTATTATATAAAAATACGGGGTATTACACACCGTGCCCCAAGTTAATATGAATTGGGATCTTGGAATCATTTATCATAGTTGGGTAGAGGTCACTATGTAAATGCTTTACTTGTTATTTACAAGTATTAATAAAACGATAAATGTTAAGTTTTCCACTATTCCGTTATCATATTGTTCTATTTCTTTACCACAATTCATATACGATATCATTTCGTTTTTGATTCAAATCTCCATTAAAACATCGTAACGAAAGACAAAATTAGAATTTTCTTATAAAAAACCTCGAATTATCCATTGCAAGGATTACTTGTGAAGAGTATAGATAAAAGTTATTCGTGATCAAAAGGGTTTTTAATTCTTAACTAACACATTTACTTACAATGGATTGTTTTTCATATACTCAATTGAATTAAGTACCTTGAAACGATAAATTGTTTTCGTAATTAGATTTGTTAGAAATCGTAATTGACCAAAATAACGCAACCACTTCAATGAAAGTTTTAAGACTAAAAACGATTGAATTGAAGAGTAGTCTTCATAAGATTCAACTTTTTTTCTCTAAGTAAAGATTCTTTGAAATGAGTGGGAGCATTCTCTTAAACCGTTAAGAAAAGGACGAGGTTCAAGAAGTAAAATTAGAATGGAATTGATCCAAGGTAATGTTAAAAGTAACGTTATTGAGAATAACAATACTAAACCCATCAATCCCGACCGATAAAGTTTCCATTGTCTTAATTGTTGGACGCTAGAAAGGAAACTACCCCAAATTATTGAAGAATCAACAAGTTAGTTGTGGGACATCTAATGGGACCTTCTTCTTTAAATGTTTATTTGATTGACATAAATTTTGCTAGTACTACTTCGTCAATATTAGAAACCGGTGGTGGTTTTCATCATTATGTTTGATACATAGGATGATTAGAATATGACGACTAGCAACAATGATGTCGAGAGATTGAGTCATTGTGTACTCAATCTAGTTTTGGGTTTTTAGTTGACCTTAATTATGACTATTAAGTGAACAAACTCCAAATAAGAATATAAACTTGTTAAGATACAAAAGAGGTTTCACTTTTGTGACCCTATACACCATGATTTGATGTATGGCTAGTCCATTATCAAGATGATTATATTCTAAACCAAACTAGAATGATATATCATGTAGATGATGCAAGACTCAAATTCGTAACCCAAAGATTAAACCTTAGATTCTGGAATGATGAACGCAAAGAGTTATCGAGTACTCTTGAAACCAATAGATTGTTAATGTTATGGTATATGCGTATCTTGTATTCAAAGCAAGATGTCTCGTGCCTTTTGGTTGAAAAGGAGATCGAGGCTGTAAATCATTGATCCAAAATAGGTTGATCATTTTCTTTTACCAAAGATTTAAGTTGACGCTAATGTGTTCACTTAATAAGGTAAATAGAGAAATCTTTGAAGAAGTTCAAAGAGTTCAAAGAATCACGATTTAGTCGTGATGGGATTATCAAAGTAAAGACTTTGATATAAGCCAAAGGAAATGTGATATAGTATCACAAATTAATCTCTCTTAGCTCGCATTATGGGATAATGTGTGGTTGGATAAAGAAATCAAACGCTATTCGATATGGTTTGGACTTCAATCAAGTTACTTTGAGTTACTTGATCCTTTTGGGGAATTATCATTTTGTCTAAATTATTTTTCCACTAAATCTAAAACGAATTATATGAGATATGAAATGGTAAGGTACCATATTTGTAAGTTTTTCAAAAGAAACCAATGCTCCTTTTTCCTTACTATAATCACGAGTACAATGGGTTTGTGGCTCGTGAAGCCGTCTTTCTAGAATACAAGTTTATTTCTAGAAGACAGAGTGGGAGAAATTAATTAAGAGCCACAAAGAATGTTATGTCGCAAATTCAAGAGCCACAAAGAATGTTATGTCGCAAGAAACTGGTCTTTCTTGGCTACATGAGACGTTTTGTGTAAGATGTTGTTTCTTCAAAACCTAGGAGGTTAAAGCCATCACTTGTTGAAGATGATGAATTCATGTTACTTATAAGAAAGTAAAGAGCTTACAACTTACAAAGAAATTGTTTGATTCAAGTTAATTACTTCTGGAAAGTAATGAACATATGACTTACATGAGAATATTTAAGTCACAACTCAATACAAGGTTTAGAGCCATGAAGATCCGAAATAAAAGGCTTGATTAGTGACAAAGGGTTTTGCACTAATAAAGAGAGATTTCAAAGCTTGATTGGTAGCAAAGGGTTTTTGCACTAGTTGAGAAGCTTAAATCTAAGGATTGTATTTCATTATGATGAGATATATAGCGAGTGAATCTAAAAACCCACTTCTTCAAAGAAGATATGTATTCAATACATGTTATGAGTTTTTTCAATCCTAAAATAATGTGCAACTTAAGAGATGGTCTTGAGTAGGACATAAATGAGTTGGAATCAATGATTTGATCATGGTATAAAAATTTTCCCGATAAGTCGAGAAGTTGTGTTTATACATGAAGTTTAGTGGGAGTTACGGAAATTTTTAGTAGTCTTATATGTGGATGACACATTGATCATTGCGAATGATTTAAGACTTGGAGAAATATAGTACATCTTTAATATCCGGATTTATGGAGATAAATCTACATGATATTAATTTCAAATAAGGAGTCTTATGTTGATAAGATTCATGACTAGTTCAATCGAATTGAACATATTTGATTGATTCCATTTGCTTCCGCTGCCGAATCAATTAAATAGGAAATGATGTATAACACTTCATATAACTTGAGTATGATGAATTGTTTCAAATCGAATTTAAGTAATAGTTACCAAGTAAGCCATAAAGATTACCCTTAAGTGCTTGCAGAAGCATTAAGGATGTAAAACAAAGTGTTTTTGATGCAATTTTGTGCAAGGGTGTTACACAAATGACAATAGACATTTAAGATTGCACATGGTTTCTGACAAAACCAAAATCAAAACACATTAGGATGGTTAAGATACCATTGTGGCTATGTTATTTAAGAAATAGAAATTCTATAATCGTTCTAGGCAATAAAGAACAATGAGAAATATTTACAACGGAAATTGAGTACACTTGCAATAATGAGATGTACAAGAGAATGGATCCCGCACACTGTGAAAACAGTGGGAGCTATTCTAAGGCAAGAAAGCCTATGTTTAGATTGGATCTAGACACATACTAAGAAAGTTTTGTAATGCAAATGTATACATTACGAAAGGAAAACAAGTATGTAGCAAGGTTGAGCAGGGAGTTGCTAAAACCTACTTAGCAAGGCCTAATCATAGGTTAAACATGATGAGTCATGACATTTCAATTGAATTGAAATGAACAACTACATACAAGATCAAATTAGATTATAGAATATGAAATAGTAATCAGGCATTGACTATTCATATGTGATAATCGCATTTGTCGTTCGAGTTTTTACTTTAATAAAACTCTTTTATTATACTTTGTTACATCCAAACGAGTTGTATGACGATAATGAACCCCGTTAAAGTGAACCCGGATTAACATAGTATTCACCCATAGTCACTTGTATGAGGTGACGTCTCGAAGTGACTAGAGTGTGATGTGATTGATGGCAAGTTCATTGCCATTCAGTCATGTGAGATGACTAGTCGATCACATAGGCAGACTGTTAGGAACACTTTGTCGGGCAGTAACCGCTTATAGAGTTCTGGCAAATTTATATAGCCTGGTCGTGGCGAGAGCTACTATAGTATTCTAATGAATCGATTATTTTGACTAAAGATTGTTCACCTAACGTGGCACAGTTTCAGATTAACTTTTATTTGTGTTACTACGACCTTCGTAAATGGGGTCAAATGGGCATATTTTGGGTTATGATGGTTGTGGCTAGTCGAAGGGAATAAGTGCGATAGGAATTGTCCACCCCTTGTCAGGGTTAAAACAATATCTCAGGGCCACTCGGGGAGTAATGAACTGGAAATGCGTGGCCACGCTCGGAAGGTTTCTATGGTAGAAAATTCCGGTCAATCAGTTATTCTCCAGATCGAGGAAACCACTCTCGATATGATCACTTGCGAGTACGACCTGAAAGACACCTTGCATTGTGTGGGAGATAGTAATAGGACAAGAGAATTGGTGACGCACACTTGTCGAGGACAAGTGGGAGATTGTTGGAATATGTGTCCTCCGACAATAATGCGATCACAACTATTGATCATAATGATCACATGTTTAAATCTCATTTTAAGAATACATGTGGGATGTAATATTTTACAGTCAACGGGTCCACACATATCGGTAATGATTGGCTGTCTAGAGTTTGACATTACTGTCGTGCGACGGTGGTGATCAGTTGATCCCCTTAGGTCATACCTATAGGGAAATACTCTTAATTGATTATTTAATTAATCGTATGCCGATACGAGTTAATTAAATTGCTGAAAATTGACGGATGATTTTGTGAATAAAGTTAACGTGCCATATTGTAATTCGATTAAATTAGATACGGTCTAAGTAATTGAATTGTTTTATTACTTAGATAAAATTATTGTTTACGAAACAATTTGGAATTGAAATAGAATGAATAATTTATTATAAATACAAGACGTTGTAATTTATAATTTGATAAACCATTTTTGGCACAAGTGATGTGACCATAATTGGCGCATATTTAGCCCCCGAATTACCATTGTTTTCATGTTTTTTAGTGCCTATTTGGGTCATTTCTTATCTTTAGTTCTTTGTTTTGCATATACTTTGAGATTTTGATCCCTTGGTAGGAAAGGAGTAAGAATCTTGCATTTTCATGGCAAAACAAGGCTAAATTGATCATATTCAATGACCAAGCATCAAGGAGAGACAAGACTAGAAGGCCTTTGTACATAGCATAGTAGAAGAGCATAGTTGAGAAAAGGATCCTTGAGTCCCCAAGGAAATCCCCAAGGAATTCATGAAGAAAAGAAGAAGAAAAGATGCTGCCAGACAATCCGAACGGATTGTACACAATCCGTCCGTCCGCCCAAGCCCAATCCGAGCGTCCCTCAAAGGAATCCGCTCGGATTCCCCCTCGCCAATCCGAGCGTCTTGCCCAAGAATCCGCTCGGATTCTCCAGCCCAGATCCGGCCGTCCCGACTCCCATCCGCACGGATTTGACAAAGACGTTTTCATTCTTCAAGCCACGATAAGAGAAGCCCTTCTCTCGGAGAATACCGGAGTCTCCTTGCTCAACTTAAAAAGTGTAATTACTAGTTTAGCCCTTAGTTAACCCTAATGCATCCTCCCTAATTTTCACTATAAATACCCCATTAGTCTAATTAGAGGAGCATGTTCTTCTTATCAATAATTAGTGTAGTTAATATTAATCAAATCTCTCTTCAATATTGTAATCAAATATTAATCAAGTTTTAATCCAAGTTTTAGTTCTTTAATCTCTCTCTTGTTCTTACTTTATTTTGGGTAATTGAAGATTATTTGGGTTATTATTGGGAGATTGACAACCTCTCAATCTAGGATTCAAGTACTTCTATTATTCTTGCTTTATTATTGGAATCATTAGTAGGTATAATCTCTTAATCCCTTTTTAATTATTGCTAATTACTTTCATTTATTCATCATGTTTCATTATGTTAGTATGATTGACAACCTTTCTAGCATGATCAATATGATAATGAGTGAGTAGTCTCTTAGCTAGGGTTTAATGGGTGATTAGGGGAAACCAACATGGGGAATGATTCATGCTTAAATTAATATGCTTTCATATCTTATTTGCTTGCTTGTTTTGATCTTAATACATGCACATGTTATATTTGATGAAATGCTAAGCCTATGAATCCTTGCATTTACTATCATCTTCTATCCTTTCAACTTGACTTGTAAGACATAACCCAACTCGAGTCTTGTTAGACCATGCATGTGTTGAGTAGGAAAGATTAAGTCGACTTGTAGGTGTTGTACAATCTAATCGATTCGGCTCCGGGACCCAAACTTTCCTAGGATTGTAAGATATAACCCAACTCAATCCATCACAACAATAATTGCTTGCTTATAATTTGAGAACATGTTTGTATGATCATATCCCATGATTCCCCTATGAACCCATGACACCCTAGTGCCTTTAATCAATTGTTTACACCCCTTATTTTATTTACCTTGTTAGTTTATTTTCATTGCTATTTTAGTTTAGTAACCTTCTACATCAACCCAATTTGTGACACCCCTTAGACACTACTAGTTACAATAGAATTCTCATTTCAATACCCGTCCCTTGGGATCCGACCTTTACTTGCCTCTTTACTAATTGTAGAGTTGTTTGTGAAGTATAAATTGTGTTTTGTATCGACCATTGACCAACGACCACATATGCTTAATTTGTGAAACGAAATGGCTCCGATCAAAAATGGCGCCGTTGCCGGGGACGGTGTTTAATTGATTTAAGATTTCTTTTATTGTTTTTAGTTGTGTCTTTTTCACCTTGGGGAAGTAAAACTCCTCAAGGTTTGTTCTAATTGTTTTCGAGTTGTTTGATATTTTGCATGTCTAGAAGGTTACAAAGAGATTTGTTACCTTTTGACCGTGAAATCGAAAGAACCTTGACGAATAATAGGAGACTTGTTAGGAGGAATTTGGGAGGTGTTGGTGAAGTTGTTCAACCCACTAGTGAGTTTGTCAATCCTTTCGCAATAGAAGGAGAAGAGAACCCATTAAACAATACCACACAAAATCCACCTACAATGCCTAAATTCTCGTCACACTCTATACCCACCGAGGAGGATTTACCAAATGGTACTCCTACCCCACAACATCTTACCGGAAACTTTATTGCCAAGTCCGCCTTCATCCAACTAGTTGAGAGGAGCCAATTCGGGGGAATGCCTAGTGAGGACCCTCATTCTCATATGGAAACCTTTTGCGATTATTGTGAAGCTATCTCTCAAACGGGCGTGACTCAAGACCAAATAAGATGGGTCTTATTTCCTTTTTCGTTAATCGGCACCGCAAAGCAATGGTTGAAGGGCCTTGATAAGGCCACCCTTGGAATTGATTCTTGGAAGAAGCTAGCTCTAGCTTTCTACAAAAAATTCTACCCACCGGAAAAGACCAATATGCTAAGAGCTCCAATTACGGGTTTTAAGCAAAGGGATGAAGAATCTTTGTATGAAGCTTGGGAGCGGTTCAAAGGTATTTGTCGCTCATGTCCTCACCATGGACTTAGCGAATGGTTTTTAGTGCAACAATTTTGGAATGGTTTATATGAAGATTCAAGGAACATTCTCAATATGGGATCAAATGGAATGTTCACCGAAGTTGATGACAATCAAACATGGAACAAGATTGAGGAAATGCCAGTCCATAATTCACAATATAGTAGGCCTCGCAAGGCTACTAGAGGAGGAAAGTATAAAGTGGACACCGTTACTCAATTGGGTGCTCAACTTAGTGCTCACATTGACACAATCAACTTGAAGTTTGAACAAGCTATGGCTAGACTTGAGGAAAACTCAAAATCATCAAAGCATCATGTCAACGCCATGACCGCATCCTCATCAATCCCAAGCGGGATATGTGAGAATTGTGGAACCTTGGGTCATGACTCAAGTGAGTGTAGGGGAACAACCGAACAAGTTAATGCTTTCCAAGCTTACAAAAGTGGTACCCCTTATTCAAATTTTTACAATGAAAACACCAAGTTCCATCCAAATCTCTCATACAAACGCCAAAATGTTCAAAACCCTCAAACAACATACAATCCACCACCCATGAGAAATCAAAATCAAAGACCCTTTTACAATCAAAACCAAGGTTACCAAAATCAAAATCCATACAATCACCAAAATGACCAAGGTTTTGATGTCCAAAAAGCGGTCCTCCAAATGCAAAAGAATCAACAAGAATTTTTCACCCAAATGCAAAAAGATAGCCAAGCAAAAGACACCACCATCAACAACATTCTAGCTCACACCAAGATGTTGGAAACACAATTGACCCAACTAGCATCTTCAAGCTCACAAAGACAAAAGGGGCAATTACCACCTCAAAGTAATCCCCCTAGACATGAAACGGTTAGTGCCATTCACTTGAGAAGTGGTACAAGATATGAAGCACCGAAGAAGCAAGTTGAGGATGAAGTTGTGAGAGCTAGTGAGAATGAAGTTGTGGTGCAAGGTCCCAAAGAAGGGGAATCATCAAAGGAAGAAAGTTCAAAGAAAAATGAAGACAAAGCCAAAGAGAAGGAGCCCATTATGATTAGACTTCCTTTTCCAAGTCGTCAAGCCAAGCCCAAATTTGATGATCAACTTGGAAAGTTCATGGAAATTGTGAAGAACTTAGAAGTCTCAATTCCTTTCACGGAATTAATCAATCACGTTCCGGCCTATGCAAAGTACATGAAAGATATCCTCACAAAGAAGAAGTCGATCCGGAAACTTGAGACTATCGCCTTCACTAAGGTGAGTAGTGCAATACTTCAAGGGAGTTCACCTCCAAAGTTAAAGGATCCGGGAAGCTTCTCAATACCGTGTACCATCGGCGACACAACGATCAACAAAGCCTTATGTGATCTAGGGGCTAGTGTGAGTGTCATGCCGTACTCGGTAAGTAAAAGGTTGGGAATGGGAGAGCTTAAATGCACCAATATCACTCTTCAAATGGCCGATAGATCGACGAAGACACCATTAGGGATATGGGAAGATGTCCCCGTGCGAATTGGGAAGTTTTTCATCCCGGTAGACTTTGTCATTGTTGATATGGAGGAAGATTCCAACATTCCAATCATCTTAGGAAGACCTTTCCACACGCGGGTGCGGTGATTGATGTGAAACATGGAGAGCTCACTCTAGAAGTGGGAGATGAAAGCATAACTTTTAATCTTGACAAAACCATGAGAGCTCCTCGTTTGCATGAGCCATGTTTCATGATTGATCATTATAGCCGGAAAGATGAAAAGAAGAAATCGGAACTCCAATGGAGGAAGAAAGTTGAAGATGCTCCATTCAAAGAGCAAGTGAATTGTGACAAGGAGAGCTTGCAAAGCTCATCAAAATCAACCAAGGAAGAAGATGATGGCCTCATTGGCCAAGAGAAGAAATTGGGAGAGTTGTCTCCACCTAAGCAAGAGATTTTCAATGATCAACTCAATGAAGTTTGTGGTCTTTGGGACGACGAATTTGAAGGGATCTTTAATCCCTACATTGGGCATGCCATCGATCATGATCAACAACAAGGGCCACGGTCTATTGAGGACCTCTACCATAACAATGAACAAGCTTTGATTACCTTTTCAAGGTGTTGAGCAACATCAACAACACCTTGAACATGCCCCCTTAACATCTCATCAAGAATGAGAGTTTGGTGGAGTCCTCCCTAAACCACCACTTGTAAATATTTCTAACTCCCTAACTTACATTTCAATTTTTGTATTGCATTTTTGTCATTTTTGGATTTTATTTACTTTGATCAAAATAATTGTCATGTAAGAGAGAAGTGAGGGAGGGACTAATGATTTTAATTGATGTGTAGTGCTTTACCTTAGTGTGGGGATGGCAATTGCCTAGGCTATTCATGCCTTAGTAGTGCCCCGACAATGAAGAACACAAGATTTGAAAGAAAGAAAGAAAGAATGATAAGGGAATGCGTTGGTGCACGGATGGAATCGAAACGTGTACACAAGGACCAATCCGAGCGGATTCCGAGAATCCGCCCGTCTGCAGCCGAATCCGAGCGTCCTGGCGAGAAGACGCCCGTCTTGGGCCGTGTTGAAATTGCAAAAATTCTTGATGTTGAAGAATCCGAGCGGATTCATCGGAAAGACGGCCGTCTCACGTAATCCGTCCGTCTTGTGAACAATCCGCCCGTCTTGCGGTGAAGAAAAACAAAGAAAATCTCTCGGACAAGAATCCGTCCATCCTGCACGAAATCCGCCCGTCTCATCTCAGAAGAATCCGAGCGGATTCCCCAGAATCCGCCCGTCTCTAGGCGGGATTTTGAAAATTTTGAAGCTGTAGAATCCGCTCGGATTGCGCCCAATCCGCACGGATTGTCCCTGCGTCCTCAAATTGCCGAGTTCTTTAAATACCCACCCCACCTTCATTCATTCATTCATTCATTCATTCATAAACACTACCCATAACATCAAAACTCTCATCCTCTCCATCTCAAAAACAAAAACCCTCAACAAAACCCACCAAAATCAAATCAAACCATCTTTCAAACAACAAATCAATCACTCCATCTTCATTAACAATCAAAACCAAGAACAAATTCTTCAACCTTTGAAACGATTTTTGTTTTTATAAAGGCAAAGCCTTTCACCTCCAAATCGATTTGGACATTCTACAAATTGAAGATTTTTGGCTCTTTACTTGGTTAGTTCATCAAATGGCAAGAACAAAGGGAGCAACAAAGGGAGCAACAAAGGCACCAAAAGCAAAGGCTCTCTCTCAAAGGCAAAAAGCTCTACAAGCAAAGAAAGCTTTGGCAATGGTGGTATCAACACCAAACTTGGTAGTGCAACAACAACAACAAATTCCTATGGAAGCATCACCTTCTACTCCGGTAATCGATCAACTCTTGCATTTTCCGGAGGTAACATTCATTTCCGATACCCATAGAAATACATTTGTCAAGTTTTCTATGAAACAAATCCAATCCACCAAATTCATATGTCAAGATGCTTTAGAGAAGTTGGGTGTTCTTGAACAAACAAGAGTCTTTTTCAATGCCATGGGTTTGAAGAAATTGTTTGAAATGAAGGAAGTAACATACCCCTCCCTTGTCTTGGAATTCTTAAGTTCTTTAAAAGTGACAAAAGTTGAGAATAGGGAAAATATTGAGTTTCGTCTAGCTAACACTAGTAGACGCATTACCTTTCCGGAATTGGGTGAAATTTTGGGTCTTAGCGATGAACATAAATTTTATAAGCAATATGGGAAGTATGATCCCGAGCCTCTTTGGGAGGCAATCTCTGGGAAGAAATTTGAAGATTTTCATGCTTGTCGTGCTCTTTTGGTCCATCATCCGGGCATAAGAATATGGCACAAAGTTGTGGGAAATACCATAATTGCTAGGAAAGACACCAATCATTTCACGGGACTCGACTTTATTCTCCTTGAATCAACTTTGAATATTGGAAGAATTCACACCAAGCCTTACAATTCTTTGAGGCTATTGGTTGATAGATGGCTCCATGTAGATAGTGGGAAGAAGGGTCAAACCGTTATTGCTAATGGCGGCCTTGTCACGGTCCTAGCCAAGCACTTTGATCCTAATTTCAATAAGGATAGCAAGTACAAGGCTAAGGATGGTGGCCATCTTATTGATATGTCCATCTTGATTAACAAGTTTAAGTGGGTTGCTCACAATCCCCTTGATACCAAGTATGGGTGGCTTACTAGTGAGGCTCGATCATTCACTTTACCCGCAAAGATTTGTCGTCTTAGTGTCCACCGGACCAACTATTTACTTCCCCTATCCGAAGAAGCCGAGTACATCATTCAACAATAAAAGGGTGATCATGAAACTCCCTCCTCTTCCATTGTTATACCACCTTACCCCTTTGTGTATGAAGAGTTCAAACCGCAAGGAGTTGAAATTGGAAAAGACTATGTCACTCTTCTTATGCAAGCCATGCACAAGCAAGCTTATGAAGATCGGAAGAATGCATATTTGGCTCAATATCCTCCCCTCCTACATCTAGCTAGGCAAGGACTCCTTGATCCATCTTGTCCTTTGCCTAGTTGGGCGGATAGAGAAGCCTTATTTCCGGGTGCATCTAGGGACGTGGTGGAAGACAATGAGGTTGTTGGAAATGGTGAAGAAATTGATGATATTATTGAGGAAGAAGCAAGTGGAGATGAAGAAAGAGATGGTGAAGATGGTGAAGATAATGATGAGCAAGATGATGGAGAAAGTGATGAAGAAAGTGCCAAGGAAAGCGGCAATGTGACCGCTTCTCATGAGGGAAGTGGTGATGATAATAGCATGATGGAAGACTAGCCTTGGAGACTCCTACACTCCCATGGTTTGTCTATATCTCTTTGTATTTTATTTCATTTTGATCATTGTTGGTTTAGTCCTAGCAACATCAAAGGACTCACACCTCGGTTCCATTGAGGTGTTCTTTCTTTATTGTTCCCATTTTTGAAAATCCAAAATGACAATCTAGTTTCATGCATAGCATAGTGTGTGCATGAACTATACCCATGCTTTGACATTAGCAATAGTGTCTTATTTGGTTTGGGGAAGTTAATGCATACACAACGGGAGGTAATCTAAATTATCCTCTCCGTCATAACAAAAACCATGCATCATGTAGTATAGCTTAGTGTAGAATTGCATTTAGTATAGAAATCATGCATCATTTTTGCATAATTTCCATCATTTTGGCCATTGAGGACAATGCCCATATTAGTGTGGGGATGAGAATTCTAACACTTAACTTTTATTTAAAAACCATAAAAATTGAAAAATTTCAAAAATCATAAAAATTGAAAAATTGAAAAAAACCAAAAACAAGTTCATTTCCTTTGTATATATTGTCTTGTATATATTGTGTTTGTTTATCCTTGTTCACTTTGATTGACTACGCCACATCCGAGACATGAGGATATTGAAGACCGCATGGTATGATCTTTCCAATCTCCTTTTTCCTCTTTATGTTAATGACTATGTGGCTTTATTTTGATTGATGCGGTAAAACAATGTGAACTTAGGACTTGCATTTAGTTTATATGTCATATTAGTTGGTAGAATCATATGCATTAGGATGTATATATGCTAGTTGCATCATGGCATGTAGTTGCATGTTAGAAAAATTTTGCGAAACCGTCTATTTGGGAAGCTTGACAAGTGTATATAGGCCCTAGTAGATGCTTTTTCTTCTTAAGACTTTGCTTGTTAGAATACTTGTAAAACACCCTAGGATGTGTCATGCTAGTATCCTTTGACCCATGGTTTAAGGCCTAGTCAAGAGTACCTTGTGGTGTGATAACTCCTTGGCTACCGTTTATTCCAAGGTGACCCTTGAAACCATGCATACTTCTATCATTCATCCATGTTCTACCACATTTTTGTCATCAAAGGGAATGGGCACAAAACAAAAAGAAATTGATTTGAGTTCAATGAAATGAAAAGTGAAAGAAAGTTTGCAAAAATGCATCAAAAGAAAAGAGGAGCAAAAATAGAACTCCTAAGCTTCAAATACAAGGCACCCTCGTTACTAATTGGGGTGACTTTGAAAATGTTCAAAAAAAAAAAAGAAATTCAAAAAGTTGTCAAGTATTGAAATGCCAAAAATCAAAAGAAATGGCAAAGAAAGTGTTCTCAAATGTCAAATGCCAAATGAAATTGGGGGAAAAACAAAAACAAAGCAAACTCCCAAAGTGAAACTCAAATATCTATCGATCCCTTTATCCATCGTATCCATTTTTGTGCATGGTAGAGAGGGGACGACCCTTCTTCTTGTCTAGGCAAGAGGGGGAATTCCGCGATCCTCCAGTGTTTCTAACACCATAGGGAGTCTATTCTTGACGAAAGCATTTAACGATTGAGGACAAAGGTACCCTAGCTTGACACATTTTGGAGGTGATTTATTGGTATCCTTCTAGGCTTAGTAGTTTGAACAAATTGCATCTATGAAGGATTGTGTACCCTTGAATTGCTTCCCTTGTAGATAATTTCCGCCACTTAGATGAGGAAAGTGGCTATTCTTTTTGTAGATGCATCCATTATGTGTTTTTGTGTGCTTAATGTTTGGATGTGTCGCCATTTTGGCAAGCCCCACCTTGCCTTGCAAGAAGGCATCCTACCTCATGGTTGTCTTGTTGTGAGTTGAAGGGGCGGAGTGAGACCCGCTAATTGTCTCATATCGGCTATTATTTTTAGGTTAGGTTAGTATTGGTCCTAGTCTTTGTCACCTCTTTACTCGGGACGAGCAAAGGTTCGGTTTGGGGATATTTGATGTGACCATAATTGGCGCATATTTAGCCCCCGAATTACCATTGTTTTCATGCTTTTTAGTGCCTATTTGGGTCATTTCTTATCTTTAGTTCTTTGTTTTGCATATACTTTGAGATTTTGATCCCTTGGTAGGAAAGGAGTAATAATCTTGCATTTTCATGGCAAAACAAGGCTAAATTGATCATATTCAATGACCAAGCATCAAGGAGAGACAAGACTAGAAGGCATTTGTACATAGCATAGTAGAAGAGCAAAGTTGAGAAAAGGATCCTTGAGTCCCCAAGGAAATCCCCAAGGAATTCATGAAGAAAAGAAGAAGAAAAGATGCTGCCAGACAATCCGAACGGATTGTACACAATCCGTCCGTCCGCCCAAGCCCAATCCGAGCGTCCCTCAAAGGAATCCGCTCGGATTCCCCCTCGCCAATCCGAGCGTCTTGCCCAAGAATCCGCTCGGATTCTCCAGCCCCAGATCCGCCGTCCCGACTCCCATCCGCACGGATTTCAAGATGACAAGACGTTTTCATTCTTCAAGCCACGATAAGAGAAGCCCTTCTCTCGGAGAATACCGGAGTCTCCTTGCTCAACTTAAAAAGTGTAATTACTAGTTTAGCCCTTAGTTAACCCTAATGCATCCTCCCTAATTTTCACTATAAATACCCCATTAGTCTAATTAGAGGAGCATGTTCTTCTTATCAATAATTAGTGTAGTTAATATTAATCAAATCTCTCTTCAATATTGTAATCAAATATTAATCAAGTTTTAATCCAAGTTTTAGTTCTTTAATCTCTCTCTTGTTCTTACTTTATTTTGGGAAATTGAAGATTATTTGGGTTATTATTGGGAGATTGACAACCTCTCAATCTAGGATTCAAGTACTTCTATTATTCTTGCTTTATTATTGGAATCATTAGTAGGTATAATCTCTTAATCCCTTTTTAATTATTGCTAATTACTTTCATTTATTCATCATGTTTCATTATGTTAGTATGATTGACAACCTTTCTAGCATGATCAATATGATAATGAGTGAGTAGTCTCTTAGCTAGGGTTTAATGGGTGATTAGGGGAAACCAACATGGGGAATGATTCATGCTTAAATTAATATGCTTTCATATCTTATTTGCTTGCTTGTTTTGATCTTAATACATGCACATGTTATATTTGATGAAATGCTAAGCCTATGAATCCTTGCATTTACTATCATCTTCTATCCTTTCAACTTGACTTGTAAGACATAACCCAACTCGAGTCTTGTTAGACCATGCATGTGTTGAGTAGGAAAGATTAAGTCGACTTGTAGGTGTTGTACAATCTAATCGATTCGGCTCCGGGACCCAAACTTTCCTAGGATTGTAAGATATAACCCAACTCAATCCATCACAACAATAATTGCTTGCTTATAATTTGAGAACATGTTTGTATGATCATATCCCATGATTCCCCTATGAACCCATGACACCCTAGTGCCTTTAATCAATTGTTTACACCCCTTATTTTATTTACCTTGTTAGTTTATTTTCATTGCTATTTTAGTTTAGTAACCTTCTACATCAACCCAATTTGTGACACCCCTTAGACACTACTAGTTACAATAGAATTCTCATTTCAATACCCGTCCCTTGGGATCCGACCTTTACTTGCCTCTTTACTAATTGTAGAGTTGTTTGTGAAGTATAAATTGTGTTTTGTATCGACCATTGACCAACGACCACATATGCTTAATTTGTGAAACGAAATGGCTCCGATCAACAAGTAATTACGAATTACTAGTCGATTTTTTATATGACATATTTTATGAGTATGTTGATTTTTAATATGTTAAAAATACATTACAATTTCACATGTCAAGTAACATGTCACATATGTCACAATTGACAAATGACAAAATAAAATGGACCATCCATTTTATGTTAAATGTGCCGAAAATATGGAGGGAGTATAAGGTTTATATTGTGTTTTTATTTTAAGTGGAAAACATAATTATTACAACCTAATATAGCCTTGCATGCCTAGTTGTTCTTGGGAAGAAAGTTGGCCTCATGCATTGGCCATCTCCCCTCCCCCCAACCGGTTTATGCATAGAAAAGGCCAAGGCCTTTTCTCTTATTACTCACTTCTTCAACATTATTTTTCTAGTGTAAGAAAAATACTCATTCTCTATCTTGTAAAGAAATTTTAGAGAAATAAAAACCTCCCAAATCCTTCTCTCTTGGCCGAAAATTTCAAGAGTACAAAATATTATTTTGTGTCAAATTTTAGTAAGACTTATATTATTTCTAGTACAAAATAATATTAGTTATTATGAGATTTCCTTGGGTATTCACATTTGGGAGAGGTTCTAATTTGGACTTTTTGTTCATCCATTTTAAGGAAAGCTCAAGAACTAACAAATAGGTGAATTTGTTGGTGCCCATAAAACCGAAATCACATAGTAAGGTTGATGATTTCTTCTCTTATTTTGTTTTAATTTGCATGCATAAGATCTTGTAATTATTTTATGACTAAATAAATTTGAACATATATGAATATGTAAATTAATGAGATTAATGATTTCTAACAGATACAAGTTAATCAATTCCTTAAAATTGTATAATTCAATTTGTGAGAGAGAATATTGATATCTTATTATAATGGGATTAAATAAGATTTATTTTTGTAATTGAAATATTTTATTACTAAAATTATTTATTGTTTGTGAAACAATAGAGATGAGAATGAATGGTTAATTATAATTACAAGATGTTGTGAATTATTATTAAATGACCCATTTTATTTATGTGATCAAGTATTACTAGTCAATTTGTTGTATGTAATTTAATTAATTCATAAAATGATATTTATGTGATAAATATGCATTAAATTAATTAATAACATGTATCATACTACATGTGACATATTGTGTCACAAGCGACAAATTGACAAAAATAAAATGGTAGTCCATTTTAAGTAAATGGACTGAAATGAAGTGGGTTTAGTGGATGGTGGTGATTTATTTTAATAAGCTAAAACAAACATCATCATAACACTACTTACCTAGCCTTACATGCCTAAGGTTTTGATAAGAACAAAAGGGAAAAGGGAAGGACCATATATTGGTCTCCCAACCTCCCAAAACCGTGACACCCTTTAATACACTAGAGATTTTGTTCTCTACCTATTCAACTCATGCATGTTCATTCATACACATGCATAACTTTCCTCTCTCTCACATTATTGTTCATCTTTCTCTAAAAACTTGAGAAATGATGATCCAAATTCTTCATAAAAGATTACTAATATTATTAGTGTAATATATGAGTGTTAGTAATCAATTTTAAGGTAAACTACTAAACAAATATCTAGCACATATTATTTAGTAGAGATAAGGGATAATCTTGGGTGCTATCAAGAGGAGTGGCTTCTATACTTGAAGTCTTTGGAGGATCATCCTATTACTCATCATAGCTCAAGAACAAGTGAAGGTAGGAGACCTTACTTGTGCCCATAAACCGAAATATTCAATGTAAGGAACCGATTTTCCTCTACACTTATTTATATGTTTTGCATGCATAAGATCCTTAAGTTTTTATGACTAAAACTTTAAACTAAAATATGTGATATTTAAAATATAATTTCCAACAAGGTTTTAGCACGAAATTTTTGGGACATGCATACCTACTGATCTTAAGAGGTTTGTGGTTAAGTTTGGGGATTTTTGAAGTTATTTTACTATTTTTAATGTTTTTTGGTAGAAAATCAAGTTAAAATGCCGTATTTTAGTTAAAAATTGACTAAAAATAGTTAAAAGTTGATTCGGTGCATGGATTTTTTATGGTATTTCATTCATGTTTTCTACTGATTGTATAAAAAAAGTTGAAGGTTGGTTCGAATTTTCTGCATGTTTATTGATTTTATGAGATAAAAGTCGATAAAAGTGAAATAAAATAATCATAATTTCGAAACATTTGATTCTGCCCATGATAAATTCATGTACATTTAAAAATATAATTTAAATGTTAAAAGTTATTTTTAATATGTGTTTTCACTTTGTTTTGATGTTTATTGGTTTTAGTGGTTAAAAACCGATAAATATCGATCTTTTTCTTTATAAAATTTATCCGGAATTTTTGGACAATTTTTCTGACATTTTAGTGTTTTTGGGAGTGTTACAGAATACTAACAATTTTTGTTTCAATTGTTTGGGTAATTTTTCAATTATTTTGGATTTTTACTTAGATTTTATGATTTTACAAATTAAATTAGCAAAATATCACCAAATCAAACTAATTATTTATCATAAAATTAGTGAGGACTAATTTTGAGGTTCAAAACAGTTTGGACAATTAGTTTGGACTTAAATGAGATTTAAGAGTTGATTATTGATTTTTACATGTTAAAAATCGATTAAATCCACAAAAACCGAGATGGATACCAACGAATGATAGATAGGGCGATTTTGGCATCATTTTACAGCATTTTAAGCATATTTATTTAAGTTGAATGAATGATTGTCATTTATTTAAATTATTTATCATGTTGTACCTAGTATGGCCTAGTTAATTTTAATCGTTATTACCTGAAATGAATGGGAATATCGATTTGTTTGTAATTAAATACGATCTCGTATCGTCGGTTTGTAATTCATTAAAAGTTTTATTTATTTAATTTTATTAATTAATGTATAATAGGAATAGCTATGTAATTCATTTGTAATAGTTATTTTTACCGGCGTTTCCAAAAGACGGATTACATCGAGACGGAGTCTATTTTTGGAAGGTATTCGAAATCCCACAAGGAAGAGCCACTTTTGGAATGAAGAGGCAAGGGACCAAGGAGTTGGTTTCCAAAATGTAATAGACTAGTTTTTATTAACTAGGAGGCCATACTAGGATTTATTCATATGCTTACATGTTTGCTTATTTTATTTTCGCGCATGCCAAAATCGCCATTCACATGCATTTTATTTTTCGCGGTTGTCAATTCACGTCATTTACATTCACCGAATTAATTCACTTATAAGGAATTTATGACTAAATTGACAAGATCTCTCACATAACTAAAATTGAGATTAGCCTTACCAATTAGTAACACCTATGAATCTCTTGTTCATTAGAGCCACACTCGCCCAATCGGGGTGTTCTCTTTTTACCTTGGGTAAGTAGGGTGGTAAACGGTTATCACACGCTAAAATTGGTTGGACTCAACGGGATATAAGACGGTCTTGTGTTCCGGGGCTAGTAGATGGATTTAAGAAAATTCGTCGACCAAGAGTTCTAGAGGTAGAATTAGTCAACGTGACTTACAGAATTTACACAATTATGGGATGTTTTGCCCAAGCGATGCTCATTTTTGTTTAATATTTGGGTCTTGGAATCATTTATATAATTTAGTGGGAGATCATTATATAAATGCTAAAACTTGTTAAACATGTTTTTACAAGTAATTTTTAAAACAATGAATGTTAATTTTTCCTTTTTTTTGTCGCATTTTAATTCGCAATGGAAACTTCATCAACTCCATCGACTACTTCACTAGGCAAAGATTCATGGCTAAGGTCCGTAATGGACAAATGTATCTTAAAAGATGACGGTAGTAACTTTCTTGAATAGGAATCCAACATCAAAAGTGTCGCGTTGTCCGACAATGTGCTCACTTACTTGACCGATGCTCCTCCTATCGAGCCCGGTGCAAGGGCTTCATCGGCGGTGCGGACCTCCTATGATGACCATGTGAGGATGTCAAATGATATTAAGAATGTATTGATATGGTCGATGTTGCCAAAGCTCAAGCTATCATGCATTTCTTTAAATGCGTACGAGATATTCACTCGTATGATCACTATGTTTTCACAAAAACCTAAAGTCCGTCAATACGATGCGGCGGCACGCTTCTTTGAAGCTAAGCTTGAGAGGGGCCAAAAGGTTGGTCCCCATGTACTCAAAATGGTCGAATATGTTGACATCCTAGAGCGTCTAGGGTGTAAGATTCCTAAGACTCTTGTGGTGGATCGTATCCTCCACTCACTCCCCACCAAGTTTGCCCACTTTAGGGTAAACTACAACATGAATGACATGGATAAGAGTTACCATGAAATTCATGCACTCCTTACCCAAGCGGAGAGGGATATGGAAGCTAGTGGGAGTGAAAAGGGAGATGTTTTAACCATGAAGTTAAAGAACATGTCCCTTGGAGTCAAGAAAGGAATAGGGAAAGAAAAGTCCCAATTCAAGAAATCGTCAAAGAAACATGACAAGGGAAAGGGGAAAGCCGTTGAGAATGGCAATCCCAAGGCAAAAAGTGTCAAGCTCTTCGAGGCCGAATGTTTCCATTGTAATGGGAAGGGGCATTATAGGAGGAGTTGTCCCAAATACTTGCAGGATCTCAAGGAAGGGCGTGTGACACCTATTGGTATGATTTCCTCTCTCTATGTGATAGACGTTAATTATGCTTGTACTTCCACTTGGGTACTTGATACCGGATGTGGCTCTCACCTTTGTAATCAATTCCAGGGTTTAAGGGACGTGCAAGCTCTAGCAAAAGGTGATGTGGATCTCCGCATGGGCAATAAAGCTTGAGTAGCCGCCGTTTCCGTGGAAACCTTTGTGCTCACTTTATCTAGTGGTTTAGAGTTGTATTTAAATAAGTGTTATTTTGTACCAACTTTAACTAAGAACATCATCTCCATTTCCGCGTTAGACGCGGAAGGCTTTTGTGTTATGATTAAGGACAAGTGTTGTACTTTTTATTTTAATGATGTGGTTTATGGCAAGGCCATTTCAATTGGAGGCATTTATGTTTTAAATGATGTTAATGACGTTTATCATGTGGAAACTAAAAAGCTAAAAATGGGTGATCCAAACGAATCCTACCTTTGGCATTGTCGTTTAGGCCACATTAACGAAAGACGCATTAAGAGACTTGCTTCATCAAAAGTGCTCGAACCATTTGGTTTCGAATCTTATGGTACATGCGAGTCTTGCCTTCTAGGCAAGATGACTCGTGCACCTTTTGCGGGAAAAGGGACACGAGCAAGTGAGGTTTTGGCTCTCATACATACGGACGTGTGTGGACCATTAACCATCACCGCTAGAGGAGGTTTTCACTACTTCATTACTTTTACTGATGACTTAAGTAGATATGGGTATGTCTACTTAATGAAGAACAGGAGTGAAGCCTTTGACAAGTTCAAAGAGTTCCAAAATGAAGTAGAGAGCCAATTGGATAAAAAAATTAAGACCTTACGGTCCGACCGTGGTGGTGAGTATCTAAATATTGAATTTGATTCACACCTAAAGATTGTGGTATAGTATCACAATGGACTCCTCTTGGCACACCGCAATTAAATGGTGTGGCCGAAAGGAGAAACCGAACTTTACTTGATATGGTTCGGTCTATGATGAGTCTAACTGAGCTTCCTAGTTCATTTTGGGGTTTTGCCCTCTTGTCTGCAGTATTTTCACTAAATCGAAGCCCGACTAAAGCGGCCGATAAGACTCCATATGAGATATGGACAGGGAAAGTCCCTCATTTGTCATTCATGCGTATTTGGGGTTGCGAAGCGTACGTTAAGATCAAGTCTGACACTAAGCTTGCACCCAGGTCTGACAAATGTCTTTTTGTAGGATATCCAAGGGAAACACGTGGCTATTACTTCTACAATAAACACGAGAATAAAGTGTTTGTGGCTCGTGATGCTGTCTTCCTAGAAAAGGAGTTTATTTCTAGGAGACAGAGTGAGAGAAAATTTGACTTTGAAGAAGTTAGAGAGCCACAAACCGAGAATGAGGTAGAGGAGAACGTGGAGGATAGCATTCCCTCTTCCTCTGAAACGGTAATTGTTCCTAGAAAGTCAAGTAGGATTTCTAATCCACCTGATCGCTACCTTGGTAACATCGAAGAAGATGGTGTTTTGTTACTTTTAAAAAGTGATGAACCCACTACCTACAAATCGGCCATGTCTAGTCCCGACTCCTCGCTTTGGCTAGAAGCCATGCAGTCCGAAATGGATTCCATGTACGAGAACCAAGTATGGGACTTGGTGGATTTACCTGAGGGAGTGCGACCTCTTTAGTGTAAATGGATATATAAAATTAAGCTCGGCGTGGATAAACATGTGGATGTTTACAAAGCTAGATTGGTGGCAAAAGGTTTCACCCAAGTTCATGGTTTGCACTATGACGAAACCTTCACTCCAGTCGCTATGCTTAGGTCCATTAGGATAATCTTAGCGGTTGCGGCATTTCATGATTATGAGATTTGGCAAATGGATGTCAAAACCGCCTTCTTGAATGGGATTCTAGAAGAAAAGGTGTACATGATACAACCTGAAGGTTTTGTGGATACATCTAACCCTAAGAAGGTGTGTAAGCTCAAGAAGTACATTTATGGTCTTAAGCAAGCATCTAGGAGTTGGAATCATTGCTTTGATCATGTTATTAAACAGTACGGTTTCACTAGAAGTGTGGAAGAACCGTGTTTATACATAAAGTTTAGTGGGAGTAAGGTTGCATTCCTTGTCCTATATGTGGATGACATATTGCTCATTGGGAATGATGTTCCATCACTCACTTCCGTTAAGGAGTGTCTAGGGAAACACTTCCAAATGAAGGACTTGGGAGAGGCACAACGAATCTTGGGTATCCGGATCTATAGGAATAGGTCCAAGAGGATACTAGCATTGAGTCAAGAAGCTTATATTGACAAAGTTCTTGACCGGTTCAATATGAAAGACTCCAAGAGAGGATTTCTACCTATGGGCCAAGGGATTACTTTGAGCAAGTCACAGTCCCCCTCCACCCCTAAGGAAATTGAACACATGAAGACCGTCCCTTATGCTTCTGCTGTTGGGTCTATCATGTATGCTCTGATTTGCACTCGTCCCGACGTTGCGTATGCCTTGAGCATGACAAGTCGTTATCAAGCCAAGCCTGGTGAGAGTCACTGGATAGCCGTAAAGAACATCCTTAAGTACTTGAGAAGGACTAAGGATTCGTTCTTAGTGTTTGGAGGAGAAACTGAGTTGCGTGTAAGAGGTTACACGAACGCAAGTTTCCAAACCGATCGGGATGACATGAAATCCCAATCCGGCTATGTGTTTATGCTAAATGGAGGAGGTGTTTGCTGGAAGAGCTTCAACCAAAGCGTTACCGCGGATTCTACAATGAGGTGGGTACCTTGCGTTGTCCGAGGTCGCGAAGGAAGCTGTTTGGATTAGGCAATTCATGGAGGGACTAGGAGTAGTCCATTCCGCCAAAGATCCTATCACTCTATACTGTGATAACAGTGGACCTATTTTTCAAGCCAAAGAGCCTAAGTCTAGTAACAAATCTAGACACATTGAAAGGAAATACCATGTGATTAGAGATTATGTGGAAAGAAAGGAAATTGACATTTTTAAGGTTGGGACAGATGATAATATTGCTGATCCTTTAACCAAGCCTTTATCAAAGGCTAAGCATGATGGTCATGTCGTCTCTATGGGATTGAGACGAGTACCAAATTTTCTTTAGATTATGGATATGTAATAATTGGATAGTGTATCTTTTACTATATATATGATAATAACATAATTGTTTTCGCATTCACTCTTTTATGAATCTTTTGTTTAGTGTGACTAAAATTTTAATACCTTGTTTATCTGAATAATTTGTGGAGACAATGTTGAACATTATTCCAGTGAATAAGATGAACATTGTATTTTGTCCCTAGTCACTTAATGAGGTGACGTCTCAGAGTGACTAGATTGTAAGTCGGTTGATGGTTGTTCAACACCATAAGGTCATACGTGATGACTGGTCGATTACATAGGCAGAGTGTGTGACACTTTGCCGGACAGTGACCATTTAGAGAGTCCCTAAGTTTTATTATAGACGCCTGGTCGTGGCGGGGATCTTTAAGATGTTCTAATGAGTCGATTGTTTTGATTGGAGACTATTATCTGAGCAAGTGCAGTTTTCGAGTGACTTTGGTTTTTGTCCTAGGTCGTGCCGTGAAAGGAGGCCAAAAGGGCATTTACTAGGTCATGGTGAGCTGTATTGTGCAATAGGATAGATAGGGCATACAGGAATTGTCCACCCACGTTGGGTAACTATATCTCAAGGCCACTCGAGGAGTTAATGACTACAAATGCGTGGCCATGCTCGGAATTAATCTGTGAGAGATTTATCCGGTCAGGTAGTCACACTCCCGATCGAGAAAACCACTCGCGATATGTTCGTGTGCAAGTGCGACCTAAAAGACACCTTGCATTGAGTGGGAGATTAAAACGGACAAGAGAATTGGTTGCGCACACCTTGTGTCGGACAAGTGGGAGATTGTTGGAGTTAGTGTCCTCCACAATAGTGCGTTAACATAATAAATCTCATTAATGGAATATCATCCGATATTTAATTATTTGATCCTCGTCAGTTGATTAACGTAAATCGATAACGGTTGGCTGACTAGAGTTTGACGTTATTATCGTGAGACGGCGGTGATCAACTGACCCCTTTCGGTCACACCTATAGGAACGAACCGCAATAGACAACTAATTAATTGTATGAGATACAATTTATTTAGTCCCTTGATTTGTAGACAAAAAGGTTAGTCAATTATTTTAAGAGAGAATTCGAGTTGCAAACTCGAGGAACGACAGTTATTATTTAATTATGTGATAATTGAATAATAAATTTTGGGAGACGGGTTTTAGTTAATTAATTGTTAATTCACTAAAATTGTACTAATTGATTAACGTGATTAATATTAGTACGTAAATAATATGTGTAGTGGTACACGTATATTTACGGAGTGATTTGGACGAATTAATTATGGAAGTATTTAAACATGAAACGATGTTTAAAATAAAATTACACGTATTTGTGCGACAAATATAAGAACCAACATGGACCCGTATATGGACAAATGGACCGTGTAATATTGAGTAGTGGATGATTAGGAACATAATCATTTTACCTTACTTTGTATACTACCATAAGTTATCTTATATAAGATTTTGCATGTGATGTAAGATAAAAATATAAGATAAATTCAACACTCTACCTCACCAACCCCACCCACCGGTTTTTCCCCCCTTATACACTCAAGATGTTTGTTTTATTTTAACACACAACATCATTTGTACATCTTTTCATGTGTATATCTTCCTCTCTCTAAAAAAAATATTCATCACTACTAAGATTGTTAGTATACATATATTAATATTTACTAAGAGAGTTAGTAAAATTAAAATATTATCAAGGTTATAATATTAACAAGTTTCTAGTTAATTACTTATTATTTTTGGGTAAGTTCTTGGGTGCAACAAGAAGGAGATCTTCTCTTTGAAGATTTGCAAGGAGGATCATCCATTTGGTATAAGCTCAAGAACAAGCTAGTAAGGTGAACTAGTTTGTGCCCTTTTTACCACAAAATCAATGTAAGGAAATTGTTTTTCCTTATACTTTCATTTTTATGCTTTCATATTAGCATGCATGTTACATAGATCACCTAAATGACAAATTATGAGATAATTTTTATTAAAGTGTCTAATATGGATCTATGATCTTTCAATAATGACTAATGAACAAGGACAAATGGTTAGCTTAACAAGTCACAATGACAAGGACAAATGGATCACACAACGAGTCACAATGACTAAAGAACAAGGACAAATGGTTCACACAACGAGTCACAAGGACTAATGAACAACGACAAATGGTTCGCACAACGAGTTATAAGGACAAGGATAAATAGTTCACACAGCAAGTTACATGGACTAATGAATAAAGACAAATTGTTCACACAACGAGTCACAAGGATTAATGAACAAGGACAAATGGTTCGTACAACGAGTTATAATGACAAGAACAAATGGATCACACAACGAGTCACAAGGACTAATAAGCAAGGACAAATTGTTCACACAATGAGTCACATTGACAAGGACAAAGCGTTAACACAACGAGTCATAAGGACAAATGAACAAGGACAAATGGTTCACACAACGAGTTATAATGACTAATGAGGAAGGACAAATGGTTAGCACAACAAGTCACAATGACAAGGACAAATGGATCACACAACGAGTCACAACAACTAAATAACAAGGACAAATGGTTTACACAACGAGTCACAAGGACTAACGAACAACGACAAATGGTTTGCACAACGAGTTATAAGGACAAGGATAAATGGTTCACACAACGAGTAAGAAGGACTAATGAACCAAGACAAATGGTTCACACAACGAGTCACAAGGATTAATGAACAAGGACAAATAGTTCGCACAACGAGTTACAATAACATGGACAAATGGATCACACAACGAGTCACAAGGACTAATGAACAAGGACAAATGGTTTACACGACAAGTCAAAATGACAAGGACAAATGATTCACACAACGAGTCACAATAACCAATGAAAAAAGACAAATGGTTCACACAACGAGTCACAAGGAATAATGAACAAGGACAAATGGTTCCCATAGTGAGTCACAAGGACTAATGAACAAGGACAAATGGATAACACAACGAGTCAGAAGGAGTAACGAACAAGGACAAATGGATTACGCAATGAGTCACAAGGACAAACGATTCACACAACGAGTCACTATGACATGAACAAATGTTTAACACAACGAGTCACAAGGACTAATTAAAAAGGACAAATCGTTCACACAACGGGTCACGAGGAATAATGAAAAAATACAAATGGTTCACGCAACGAATCACAATGACAGGGACAAATGGTTAACACAATGAGTCTCAAGGACTAATGAACAATGAAAAATTGTTCACACAACGAGCTATAATGACTAATGAACAAGGACAAATGGTTCACACAACGATCCACAAGTACTAAAGAACAAAGACAAATGGTTCACGCAACGAGGCACAAAGACTAATGAAAGAGGGCAAATGGTTCACACAACGAGTCAAAATGACAAGGACAAATTGTTAACACTACGAGTCACAAGGACAAATGAACAAGGAGAAATGGTTCACACAACGAGTTATAATGACTAATGAAAAAGGACAAATGTTTAGCACAACAAGTCACAATGACATGGACAAATGGATCACACAACGAGTCACAACGACTTAAGAACAAGGACAAATGGTTCACACAACGAGTCAGAAGGACTAATGAACAACGACAAATGGTTCGCACAACGAGTTATAAGGACAAGGATAAATGGTTCACACAGCGAGTTACAAGGACTAATGAACAAAGACAAATGGTTCACACAATGAGTCACAATGACAAGGACAAATGTTTAACACAATGAGTCATAAGGACAAATGAACAAGGACAAATGGTTCACACAATGAGTTATAATGACTAATGAACAAGAACAAAAGGTTAGCCTGACAAATAACAATGACATGGACAAATGGATCACACAACGAGTCACAACAACTAAATAACAAGGACAAATGGTTCACACAACGAATCACAAGGACTAATGAACAACGACAAATGGTTTGCACAACGAGTTATAAGGACAAGGATAAATGGTTCACACAACGAGTCACAATGACTAATGAACCAAGACAAATGGTTCACACAACGAGTCACAAGGATTAATGAACAAGGACAAATGGTTTGCAAAACAAGTTACAATGACAAGGACAAATGGATCACACAACGAGTCACAAGGACTAGTAAATAAGGACAAATGGTTTACACGACAAGTCATAATGACAAGGACAAATGGATCACACAACGAGTCACAAGGACTAATGAACAAGGACAAATGGATCACACAACGAGTCACAAGGACTAATGAACAAGGACAAATTTATCACACAACGAGTCACTAGGACTAATGAATAAGGACAAATGGATTACACAATGAGTCACAAGGACTAATGAACAAGGACAAACGATTCATACAACGAGTCACAATGACGAGGACAAATGTTTAACACTACAAGTCACAAGGACTAATTAACATGGATAAATGGTTCACACAACGAGTCACAAGGACTAATGAAAAAAGACAAATGGTTCACACAACGAATCACAATGACAAGGATAATTGGTTAACACAGTGAGTAACAAGGAGTAATGAACAATAAAAAATGGTTCACACAACGAGTTATAACGACTAATGAACAAGGACAAATGGTTAGCACAACAAGTCACAATGACAAGGACAAATGGATCACACAACGAGTCACAACGACTAAAGAACAAGGACAAATGGTTCACTCAACGAGTCACAAGGACTAATGAAGAACGACAAATGGTTCGCACAACGAGTTACAAGGACATGGACTAATGGATCACACAACGAGTCACAAGGACTAATGACCAAGGACAAATGGTTTACACGACAAGTCACAATGACAAGGACAAATGATTCACACAACGAGTCACAATAACTAATGAAAAAAGACAAATGGTTCACACAACGAGTCACAAGGACTAATGAACAAGGACAAATGGTTCCCACATTGAGTCACAAGGACTAATGAACAAGGACAAATGGATCACACAACGAGTCAGCAGGAGTAATGGACAAGGACAAATTGATTACACAATGAGTCACAAGGACAAACGATTCACACAACGAGTCACAATGACATGAACAAATGTTTAACAAAACGAGTCACAATGACTAATTAACAAGGCCAAATCGTTCACACAACGGGTCACGAGGACTAATGAAAAAAGACAAATGGTTCACACAACGAATCACAATGACAGGGTCAAATGGTTAACACAATGAGTCACAAGGACTAATGAACAATGAAAAATGGTTCACACAACGAGCTATAATGACTAATGAACAAGGACAAATGGTTCACACAACGAGCCACAAATACAAAAGAACAAAGAAAAATGGTTCACGCAACGAGGCACAAAGACTAATGAAAGAGGGCAAATGGTTCACACAACGAGTCAAAATGACAAGGACAAATTGTTAACACTACGAGTCACAAGGACAAATGAACAAGGAGAAATGGTTCACACAACGAGTTATAATGACTAATGAAAAAGGACAAATGTTTAGCACAACAAGTCACAATGACAAGGACAAAAGAATCACACAACGAGTCACAACGACTAAAGAACAAGGACAAATGGTTCACACAACGAGTCAGAAGGACTAATGAACAACGACAAATGGTTCGCACAACGAGTTATAAGGACAAGGATAGATGGTTCACACAGCGTGTTACAAGGACTAATGAACAAAGACAAATGGTTCACACAATGAGTCACAATGACAAGGACAAATGGTTAACACAATGAGTCATAAGGAGAAATGAACAAGGACAAATGGTTCACACAACGAGTTATAATGACTAATGAACAAGGACAAATGGTTAGCACAACAAGTCACAATGAGAAGGACAAATGGATCACACAACGAGTCACAACGACTAAAGAACAAGGACAAATGGTTCACTCAACGAGTCACAAGGACTAATAAAGAACGACAAATGGTTCGCACAACGAGTTACAATGACATGGACAAATGGATCACACAACGAGTCACAAGGACTAATGAACAAGGACAAATGGTTTACACGACAAGTCACAATGACAAGGACAAATGATTCACACAACGAGTCACAATAACCAATGAAAAAAGACAAATGGTTCACACAACGAGTCACAAGGACTAATGAACAAGGACAAATGGATCACACAACTAGTCAGAAGGAGTAATGAACAAGGACAAATGGATTACACAATGAGTCACAAGGACAAACGATTCACACAACGAGTCACAATGACATGAACAAATGTTTAACGCAACGAGTCACAAGGAATAATTAACAAGGCCAAATCGTTCACACAACGGGTCACGAGGATTAATGAAAAAAGACAAATGGTTCACACAAAGAATCACAATGACAGGGTCAAATGGTTAACACAATGAGTCACAAGGACTAATGAACAATGAAAAATGGTTCACACGACGAGCTATAATGACTAATGAAAAAGGACAAATGGTTCACACAAAGAGCCACATGTACTTAAGAACAAAGACAAATGGTTCACGCAACGAGGCACAAAGACTAATGAAAGAGGGCAAATGGTTTACACAACGAGTCAAAATGACAAGGACAAATTGTTAACACTACGAGTCACAAGGACAAATCAACAAGGAGAAATGGTTCACACAACGAGTTATAATGACTAATGAAAAAGGACAAATGTTTAGCACAACAAGTCACAATGACAAGGACAAATGGATCACACAACGAGTCACAACGACTAAAGAACAAGGACAAATGGTTCACACAACGAGTCAGAAGGACTAATGAACAACGACAAATGGTTCGCACAACGAGTTATAAGGACAAGGATAAATGGTTCACACAGCGAGTTACAAGGACTAATGAACAAAGACAAATGGTTCACACAATGAGTCACAATGACAAGGACAAATGGTTAATACAATGAGTCATAAGGACAAATGAACAAGGACAAATGGTTCACACAACGAGTTATAATGACTAATGAACAAGGACAAATGGTTAGCCTGACAAATCACAATGACATGGACAAATGGATCATACAACGAGTCACAACAACGAAATAACAAGGACAAATGGTTCACACAACGAAACACTAGGACTAATGAACAACGACAAATGGTTTGCACAATGAGTTATAAGGACAAGGATAAATGGTTCACACAACGAGTCACAAGGACTAATGAACCAAGATAAATGGTTCACACAACGAGTCACAAGGATTTATGAACAAGGACAAATGGTTTGCAAAACAAGTTACAATGACAAGGACAAATGGATCACACAACGAGTCACAAGGACTAGTAAATAAGGACAAATGGTTTACACGACAAGTCACAATGACAAGGACAAATGATTCACACAACAAGTCACAAGGACTAATGAAAAAAGACAAATGGTTCACACAACGACTCACAAGGACTAATCAACAAGGACAAATGGATCACACAACGAGTCACTAGGACTAATGAATAAGGACAAATGGATTACACAATGAGTCACAAGGACTAATGAACAAGGGCAAACGATTCACACAACGAGTCACAATGACGAGGACAAATGTTTAACACTATAAGTCACAAGGACTAATTAACATGGATAAATGGTTCACACAACGAGTCACAAGGACTAATGAAAAAAGACAAATGGTTCACACAACGAATCACAATGACAAGGATAATTGGTTAACATAGTGAGTAACAAGGAGTAATGATTAAGGAAAAATGGTTCACAGAACGAGTTATAATGACTAATGAACAAGGACAAATGGTTAGCACAACAAGTCACAATGAGAAGGACAAATGGATCACACAACGAGTCACAACGACTAAAGAACAAGGACAAATGGTTCACTCAACAAGTCACAAGATCTAATGAAGAACGACAAATGGTTCGCACAACGAGGTACAATGACATGGACAAATGGATCACACAACGAGTCACAAGGACTAATGAACAAGGACAAATGGTTTACACGACAAGTCACAATGACAAGGACAAATGATTCACACAACGAGTCACAATAACCAATGAAAAAAGACAAATGGTTCACACAACGAGTCACAAGGACTAATAAACAAGGACAAATGGTTCCCACAGTGAGTCACAAGGACTAATGAACAAGGACAAATGGATCACACAACTAGTCAGAAAGAGTAATGAACAAGGACAAATGGATTACACAATGAGTCACAAGGACAAACGATTCACACAACGAGTCACAATGACATGAACAAATGTTTAACACAACGAGTCACAAGGAATAATTAACAAGGCCAAATCGTTCACACAACGGGTCACGAGGACTAATGAAAAAAGACAAATGGTTCACACAACGAATCACAATGACAGGGTCAAATGGTTAACACAATGAGTCACAAGGACTAATGAACAATGAAAAATGGTTCACACAACGAGCTATAATGACTAATGAACAAGGACAAATGGTTCACACAACGAGCCACAAGGACTAGTAAATAAGGACAAATGGTTTACACGACAAGTCACAATGACAAGGACAAATGATTCACACAACAAGTCACAAGGACTAATGAAAAAAGACAAATGGTTCACACAACGAGACACAAGGACTAATCAACAAGGACAAATGGATCACACAACGAGTCACTAGGACTAATGAATAAGGACAAATGGATTACACAATGAGTCACAAGGACTAATGAACAAGGACAAACGATTCACACAACGAGTCACAATGACGAGGACAAATGTTAAACACTATAAGTCACAAGGAGTAATTAACATGGATAAATGGTTCACACAACGAGTCACAAGGACTAATGAAAAAAGACAAATGGTTCACACAACGAATCACAATGACAAGGATAATTGGTTAACATAGTGAGTAACAAGGAGTAATTATTAAGGAAAAATGGTTCACACAACGAGTTATAATGACTAATGAACAAGGACAAATGGTTAGCACAACAAGTCACAATGAGAAGGACAAATGGATCACACAACGAGTCACAACGACTAAAGAACAAGGACAAATGGTTCACTCAACAAGTCACAAGGACTAATGAAGAACGACAAATGGTTCGCACAACGAGGTACAATGACATGGACAAATGGATCACACAACGAGTCACAAGGACTAATGAACAAGGACAAATGGTTTACACGACAAGTCATAATGACAAGGACAAATGATTCACACAACGAGTCACAATAACCAATGAAAAAAGACAAATGGTTCACACAACGAGTCACAAGGACTAATAAACAAGGACAAATGGTTCCCACAGTGAGTCACAAGGACTAATGAACAAGGACAAATGGATCACACAACTAGTCAGAAAGAGTAATGAACAAGGACAAATGGATTACACAATGAGTCACAAGGACAAACGATTCACACAACGAGTCACAATGACATGAACAAATGTTTAACACAACGAGTCACAAGGAATAATTAACAAGGCCAAATCGTTCACACAACGGGTCACGAGGACTAATGAAAAAAGACAAATGGTTCACACAACGAATCACATTGACAGGGTCAAATGGTTAACACAATGAGTCACAAGGACTAATGAACAATGAAAAATGGTTCACACAACGAGCTATAATGACTAATGAACAAGGACAAATGGTTCACACAACGAGCCACAAGGACTAGTAAATAAGGACAAATGGTTTACACGACAAGTCACAATGACAAGGACAAATGATTCACACAACAAGTCACAAGGACTAATGAAAAAAGACAAATGGTTCACACAACGAGACACAAGGACTAATCAACAAGGACAAATGGATCACACAACGAGTCACTAGGACTAATGAATAAGGACAAATGGATTACACGATGAGTCACAAGGACTAATGAACAAGGACAAACGATTCACACAACGAGTTATAATGACTAATGAACAAGGACAAATGGTTAGCACAACAAGTCACAATGAGAAGGACAAATGGATCACACAACGAGTCACAACGACTAAAGAACAAGGACAAATGGTTCACTCAACAAGTCACAAGGACTAATGAAGAACGACAAATGGTTCGCACAACGAGTTATAAGGACAAGGATAAATGGTTCACACAGCGAGTTACATGGACTAATGAACAAAGACAAATGGTTCACACAATAATTCACAATGACAAGGACAAATGGTTAACACAATGAGTCATAAGGACAAATGAACAAGGACAAATGGTTCACACAACGAGTTATAATGACTAATGAACAAGGACAAATGGTTAGCCTGAAAATCACAATGACATGGACAAATGGATCACACAACGAGTCACAACAACTAAATAACAAGGACAAATGGTTCACACAACGAATCACAAGGACTAATGAACAACGACAAATGGTTTGCACAACGAGTTATAAGGACAAGGATAAATGGTTCACACAACGAGTCACAAGGACTAATGAACCAAGACAAATGGTTCATACAACGAGTCACAAGGATTAATGAACAAGAACAAATGGTTTGCAAAACAAGTTACAATGACAAGGACAAATGGATCACACAACGAGTCACAAGGACTAGTGAATAAGGACAAATGGTTTACACGACAAGTCACAATGACAAGGACAAATGATTCACACAACAAGTCACAAGGACTAATGAAAAAAGACAAATGGTTCACACAACGAGACACAAGGACTAATCAACAAGGACAAATGGATCACACAACGAGTCACTAGGACTAATGAATAAGGACAAATGGATTACACGATGAGTCACAAGGACTAATGAACAATGAAAAATGGTTCACACAACGAGCTATAATGACTAATGAACAAGGACAAATGGTTCACACAACGAGCCACAAGGACTAGTAAATAAGGACAAATGGTTTACACGACAAGTCACAATGACAAGGACAAATGATTCACACAACAAGTCACAAGGACTAATGAAAAAAGACAAATGGTTCACACAACGAGACACAAGGACTAATCAACAAGGACAAATGGATCACACAACGAGTCACTAGGACTAATGAATAAGGACAAATGGATTACACAATGAGTCACAAGGACTAATGAACAAGGACAAACGATTCACACAACGAGTCACAATGACGAGGACAAATGTTAAACACTATAAGTCACAAGGAGTAATTAACATGGATAAATGGTTCACACAACGAGTCACAAGGACTAATGAAAAAAGACAAATGGTTCACACAACGAATCACAATGACAAGGATAATTGGTTAACATAGTGAGTAACAAGGAGTAATTATTAAGGAAAAATGGTTCACACAACGAGTTATAATGACTAATGAACAAGGACAAATGGTTAGCACAACAAGTCACAATGAGAAGGACAAATGGATCACACAACGAGTCACAACGACTAAAGAACAAGGACAAATGGTTCACTCAACAAGTCACAAGGACTAATGAAGAACGACAAATGGTTCGCACAACGAGGTACAATGACATGGACAAATGGATCACACAACGAGTCACAAGGACTAATGAACAAGGACAAATGGTTTACACGACAAGTCATAATGACAAGGACAAATGATTCACACAACGAGTCACAATAACCAATGAAAAAAGACAAATGGTTCACACAACGAGTCACAAGGACTAATAAACAAGGACAAATGGTTCCCACAGTGAGTCACAAGGACTAATGAACAAGGACAAATGGATCACACAACTAGTCAGAAAGAGTAATGAACAAGGACAAATGGATTACACAATGAGTCACAAGGACAAACGATTCACACAACGAGTCACAATGACATGAACAAATGTTTAACACAACGAGTCACAAGGAATAATTAACAAGGCCAAATCGTTCACACAACGGGTCACGAGGACTAATGAAAAAAGACAAATGGTTCATAACGAATCACATTGTGGTCAAATGGTTAACACAATGAGTCACAAGGACTAATGAACAATGAAAAATGGTTCACACAACGAGCTATAATGACTAATGAACAAGGACAAATGGTTCACACAACGAGCCACAAGGACTAGTAAATAAGGACAAATGGTTTACACGACAAGTCACAATGACAAGGACAAATGATTCACACAACAAGTCACAAGGACTAATGAAAAAAGACAAATGGTTCACACAACGAGACACAAGGACTAATCAACAAGGACAAATGGATCACACAACGAGTCACTAGGACTAATGAATAAGGACAAATGGATTACACGATGAGTCACAAGGACTAATGAACAAGGACAAACGATTCACACAACGAGTTATAAGGACAAGGATAAATGGTTCACACAGCGAGTTACATGGACTAATGAACAAAGACAAATGGTTCACACAATAATTCACAATGACAAGGACAAATGGTTAACACAATGAGTCATAAGGATAAATGAACAAGGACAAATGGTTCACACAACGAGTTATAATGACTAATGAACAAGGACAAATGGTTAGCCTGAAAATCACAATGACATGGACAAATGGATCACACAACGAGTCACAACAACTAAATAACAAGGACAAATGGTTCACACAACGAATCACAAGGACTAATGAACAACGACAAATGGTTTGCACAACGAGTTATAAGGACAAGGATAAATGGTTCACACAACGAGTCACAAGGACTAATGAACCAAGACAAATGGTTCATACAACGAGTCACAAGGATTAATGAACAAGAACAAATGGTTTGCAAAACAAGTTACAATGACAAGGACAAATGGATCACACAACGAGTCACAAGGACTAGTGAATAAGGACAAATGGTTTACACGACAAGTCACAATGACAAGGACAAATGATTCACACAAAAAGTCACAAGGACTAATGAAAAAAGACAAATGGTTCAGACAACAAGTCACAAGGACTAATGAATAATGACAAATGGATCACACAACGAGTCACTAGGACTAATGAACAAGGACAAATGGATTACACAATGAGTCACAAGGACTAATGAACAAGGACAAACGATTCACACAACGAGTCACAATGACGAGGACAAATGTTTAACACTACGAGTCACAAGGACTAATTAACAGGATAAATGGTTCACACAACGAGTCACAAGGACTAATGAACAAAGACAAATGGTTCACACAATGAGTCACAATGACAAGGACAAATGGTTAACACAATGAGTCATAAGGACAAATGAACAAGGACAAATGGTTCACACAACGAGTCACAAGGATTAATGAACAACGACAAATGGTTTGCACAACGAGTTATAAGGACAAGGATAAATGGTTCACACAACGAGTCACAAGGACTAATGAACCAAGACAAATGGTTCACACAACGAGTCACAAGGATTAATGAACAAGGACAAATGGTTTGCAAAACAAGTTAGAATGACAAGGACAAATGGATCACACAACGAGTCACAAGGACTAGTGAATAAGGACAAATGGTTTACACGACAAGTCACAATGACAAGGACAAATGATTCACACATTAAGTCACAAGGACTAATGAAAAAAGACAAATGGTTCACACAACGAGTCACAAGGACTAATGAACAAGGACAAATGGATCACACAACGAGTCACTAGGACTAATGAACAAGGACAAATGGATTACACAATGAGTCACAAGGACTAATGAACGAGGACAAACGATTCACACAACGAGTCACAATGACGAGGACAAATGTTTAGCACTACGAGTCACAAGGACTAATTAACATGATAAATGGTTCACACAACGAGTCCCAATGACTAATGAAATAAGACAAATGGTTCACACAACGAATCACAATGACAAGGATAATTGGTTAACACAGTGAGTAACAAGGATCAATGAACAAGGAAAAATGGTTCACACAACGAGTTATATTGACAACAAGGACAAATGGTTAGCACAACAAGTCACAATGACAAGGACAAATGGATCACACAACGAGTCACAACGACTAAAGAACAAGGACAAATGGTTCACTCAACGAGTCACAAGGACTAATGAAGAACGACAAATGTTTCGCACAACGAGTTATAAGGACAGGGATAAATGGTTCACAGAGCGAGTTACAAGGACTAATTATCAAAGACAAATGGTTCACACAACGAGTCACATGGATTAATGATCAAGGACAAATGGTTCGTATAGCGAGTTATAATGACAAGGACAAATGGATCACACAACGAGTCACAAGGACTAATGAGCAAGGACAAATTGTTAAGACAATGACTCACAATGACAAGGACAAAGGGTTAACACAACGAGTCATAAGGACAAATGAACAAGGAAAAATGGTTCACACAACGAGATATAATGACTAGTGAACAAGGACAAATAGTTAGCACAACAAGTCACAATGACAAGGACAAATGGATCACACAACGAGTCACAACAACTAAATAACAAGGACAAATGGTTCACACAACGAGTCACAAGGACTAACGAACAACGACAACTGGTTTGCACAACGAGTTATAAGGACAAGGATAAATGGTTCACACAACGAGTAACAAGGACCAATGAACAAAGACAAATGGTTCACAAAATGAGTCACAATGACAAGGACATATGGTTAACACAATGAGTCATAAGGACAAATGAACAAGGACAAATGGTTCACACAACGAGTTATAATGACTAATTAACAAGGACAAATGGTTAGCCTTAAAATCACAATGACATGGACAAATGGATCACACAACGAGTCACAACAACTAAATAACAAGGACAAATGGTTCACACAACGAATCACAAGGACTAATGAACAACGACAAATGGTTTGCACAACGAGTTATAAGGACAAGGATAAATGGTTCACACAACGAGTCACAAGGACTAATGAACCAAGACAAATGGTTCACACAACGAGTCACAAGGATTAATGAACAAGGACAAATGGTTTGCAAAACAAGTTACAATGACAAGGACAAATGTATCACACAACGAGTCACAAGGACTAGTGAATAAGGACAAATGGTTTACACGACAAGTCACAATGACAAGGACAAATGATTCACACAACAAGTCACAAGGACTAATGAAAAAAGACAAATGGTTCAGACAACGAGTCACAAGGACTAATGAATAATGACAAATGGATCACACAACGAGTCACTAGGACTAATTAACAAGGACAAATGGATTACACAATGAGTCACAAGGACTAATGAACAAGGACAAACGATTCACACAACGAGTCACAATGACGAGGACAAATGTTTAACACTACGAGTCACAAGGACTAATTAACAGGATAAATGGTTCACACAACGAGTCACAAGGACTAATGGACAAAGACAAATGGTTCACACAATGAGTCACAATGACAAGGACAAATGGTTAACACAATGAGTCATAAGGACAAATGAACAAGGACAAATGGTTCACACAACGAGTCACAAGGATTAATGAACAACGACAAATGGTTTGCACAACGAGTTATAAGGACAAGGATAAATGGTTCACACAACGAGTCACAAGGACTAATGAACCAAGACAAATGGTTCACACAACGAGTCACAAGGATTAATGAACAAGGACAAATGGTTTGCAAAACAAGTTAGAATGACAAGGACAAATGGATCACACAACGAGTCACAAGGACTAGTGAATAAGGACAAATGGTTTACACGACAAGTCACAATGACAAGGACAAATGATTCACACATTAAGTCACAAGGACTAATGAAAAAAGACAAATGGTTCACACAACGAGTCACAAGGACTAATGAACAAGGACAAATGGATCACACAACGAGTCACTAGGACTAATGAACAAGGACAAATGGATTACACAATGAGTCACAAGGACTAATGAACGAGGACAAACGATTCACACAACGAGTCACAATGACGAGGACAAATGTTTAGCACTACGAGTCACAAGGACTAATTAACATGATAAATGGTTCACACAACGAGTCCCAATGACTAATGAAATAAGACAAATGGTTCACACAACGAATCACAATGACAAGGATAATTGGTTAACACAGTGAGTAACAAGGATCAATGAACAAGGAAAAATGGTTCACACAACGAGTTATATTGACAACAAGGACAAATGGTTAGCACAACAAGTCACAATGACAAGGACAAATGGATCACACAACGAGTCACAACGACTAAAGAACAAGGACAAATGGTTCACTCAACGAGTCACAAGGACTAATGAAGAACGACAAATGTTTCGCACAACGAGTTATAAGGACAGGGATAAATGGTTCACAGAGCGAGTTACAAGGACTAATTATCAAAGACAAATGGTTCACACAACGAGTCACATGGATTAATGATCAAGGACAAATGGTTCGTATAGCGAGTTATAATGACAAGGACAAATGGATCACACAACGAGTCACAAGGACTAATGAGCAAGGACAAATTGTTAAGACAATGACTCACAATGACAAGGACAAAGGGTTAACACAACGAGTCATAAGGACAAATGAACAAGGAAAAATGGTTCACACAACGAGATATAATGACTAGTGAACAAGGACAAATAGTTAGCACAACAAGTCACAATGACAAGGACAAATGGATCACACAACGAGTCACAACAACTAAATAACAAGGACAAATGGTTCACACAACGAGTCACAAGGACTAACGAACAACGACAATCGGTTTGCACAACGAGTTATAAGGAAAAGGATAAATGGTTCACACAACGAGTAACAAGGACCAATGAACAAAGACAAATGGTTCACAAAATGAGTCACAATGACAAGGACATATGGTTAACACAATGAGTCATAAGGACAAATGAACAAGGACAAATGGTTCACACAACGAGTTATAATGACTAATTAACAAGGACAAATGGTTAGCCTTAAAATCACAATGACATGGACAAATGGATCACACAACGAGTCACAACAACTAAATAACAAGGACAAATGGTTCACACAACGAATCACAAGGACTAATGAACAACGACAAATGGTTTGCACAACGAGTTATAAGGACAAGGATAAATGGTTCACACAACGAGTCACAAGGACTAATGAACCAAGACAAATGGTTCACACAACGAGTCACAAGGATTAATGAACAAGGACAAATGGTTTGCAAAACAAGTTACAATGACAAGGACAAATGTATCACACAACGAGTCACAAGGACTAGTGAATAAGGACAAATGGTTTACACGACAAGTCACAATGACAAGGACAAATGATTCACACAACAAGTCACAAGGACTAATGAAAAAAGACAAATGGTTCACACAACGAGTCACAAGGACTAATGAATAATGACAAATGGATCACACAACGAGTCACTAGGACTAATTAACAAGGACAAATGGATTACACAATGAGTCACAAGGACTAATGAACAAGGACAAACGATTCACACAACGAGTCACAATGACGAGGACAAATGTTTAACACTACGAGTCACAAGGACTAATTAACAGGATAAATGGTTCATACAACGAGTCACAAGGACTAATGGACAAAGACAAATGGTTCACACAATGAGTCACAATGACAAGGACAAATGGTTAACACAATGAGTCATAAGGACAAATGAACAAGGACAAATGGTTCACACAACGAGTTATAATGACTAATGAACAAGGACAAATGGTTAGCCTGACAAATCACAATGACATGGACAAATGGATCACACAACGAGTCACAACAACTAAATAACAATTACAAATGGTTCACACAACGAATCACAAGGACTAATGAACAACGACAAATGGTTTGCACAACGATTTATAATGACAAGGATAAATGGTTCACACAACGAGTCACAAGGACTAATGAACCAAGACAAATGGTTCACACAACGAGTCACAAGGATTAATTAACAAGGACAAATGGTTTGCAAAACAAGTTACAATGACAAGGACAAATGGATAACACAACAAGTCACAAGGACTAGTGAATAAGGACAAATGGTTTACACGACAAGTCACAATGACAAGGACAAATGATTCACACATTAAGTCACAAGGACTAATGAAAAAAGACAAATGGTTCACACAACGAGTCACAAGGACTAATGAACAAGGACAAATGGATCACACAACGAGTCACTAGGACTAATGAACAAGGACAAATGGATTACACAATGAGTCACAAGGACTAATGAACAAGGACAAACGATTCACACAACGAGTCACAATGACGAGGACAAATTTTTAGCACTACGAGTCACAAGGACTAATTAACAGGATAAATGGTTCACACAACGAGTCACAAGGACTAATGAAAAAAGAAAAATGGTTCACACAATGAATCACAATGACAAGGATAATTGGTTAACACAGTGAGTAACAAGGATCAATGAACAAGGAAAAATAGTTCACACAACGAGTTATATTGACTAATGAACAAGGACAAAGGGTTAGCACAACAAGTCACAATGACAAGGACAAATGCATCACACAACGAGTCACAACGACTAAAGAACAAGGACAAATGGTTCACTCAACGAGTCACAAGGACTAGTGAAGAACGACAAATGGTTCGCACAACGAGTTATAAGGACAAGGATAAATGGTTCACAGAGCGAGTTACAAGGACTAATTATCAAAGACAAATGGTTCACACAACGAGTCACAAGGATTAATGATCAAGGACAAATGGTTCGTATAGCGAGTTATAATGACAAGGACAAATGGATCACACAACGAGTCACAAGGACAAATTGTTAAGACAAAGACTCACAATGACAAGGACAAAGGGTTAACACAACGAGTCATAAGGACAAATGAACAAGGAAAAATGGTTCACACAACGAGATATAATGACTAGTGAACAAGGACAAATAGTTAGCACAACAAGTCACAATGACAAGGACAAATGGATCACACAACGAGTCACAACAACTAAATAACAAGGACAAATGGTTCACACAACGAGTCACAAGGACTAACGAACAACGACAACTGGTTTGCACAACGAGTTATAAGGAAAAGGATAAATGGTTCACACAACGAGTAACAAGGACTAATGAACAAAGACAAATGGTTCACACAATGAGTCACAATGACAAGGACAAATGGTTAACACAATGAGTCATAAGGACAAATGAACAAGGACAAATGGTTCACACAACGAGTTATAATGACTAATTAACAAGGACAAATGGTTAGCCTTAAAATCACAATGACATGGACAAATGGATCACACAACGAGTCACAACAACTAAATAACAAGGACAAATGGTTCACACAACGAATCACAAGGACTAATGAACAACGACAAATGGTTTGCACAACGAGTTATAAGGACAAGGATAAATGGTTCACACAACGAGTCACAAGGACTAATGAACCAAGACAAATGGTTCACACAACGAGTCACAAGGATTAATGAACAAGGACAAATGGTTTGCAAAACAAGTTACAATGACAAGGACAAATGTATCACACAACGAGTCACAAGGACTAGTGAATAAGGACAAATGGTTTACACGACAAGTCACAATGACAAGGACAAATGATTCACACAACAAGTCACAAGGACTAATGAAAAAAGACAAATGGTTCACACAACGAGTCACAAGGACTAATGAATAATGACAAATGGATCACACAACGAGTCACTAGGACTAATTAACAAGGACAAATGGATTACACAATGAGTCACAAGGACTAATGAACAAGGACAAACGATTCACACAACGAGTCACAATGACGAGGACAAATGTTTAACACTACGAGTCACAAGGACTAATTAACAGGATAAATGGTTCATACAACGAGTCACAAGGACTAATGGACAATGACAAATGGTTCACACAATGAGTCACAATGACAAGGACAAATGGTTAACACAATGAGTCATAAGGACAAATGAACAAGGACAAATGGTTCACACAACGAGTTATAATGACTAATGAACAAGGACAAATGGTTAGCCTGACAAATCACAATGACATGGACAAATGGATCACACAACGAGTCACAACAACTAAATAACAATTACAAATGGTTCACACAACGAATCACAAGGACTAATGAACAACGACAAATGGTTTGCACAACGATTTATAATGACAAGGATAAATGGTTCACACAACGAGTCACAAGGACTAATGAACCAAGACAAATGGTTCACACAACGAGTCACAAGGATTAATGAACAAGGACAAATGGTTTGCAAAACAAGTTACAATGACAAGGACAAATGGATAACACAAGAAGTCACAAGGACTAGTGAATAAGGACAAATGGTTTACACGACAAGTCACAATGACAAGGACAAATGATTCACACATTAAGTCACAAGGACTAATGAAAAAAGACAAATGGTTCACACAACGAGTCACAAGGACTAATGAACAAGGACAAATGGATCACACAACGAGTCACTAAGACTAATGAACAAGGACAAATGGATTACACAATGAGTCACAAGGACTAATGAACAAGGACAAACGATTCACACAACGAGTCACAATGACGAGGACAAATTTTTAGCACTACGAGTCACAAGGACTAATTAACAGGATAAATGGTTCACACAACGAGTCACAAGGACTAATGAAAAAAGAAAAATGGTTCACACAACGAATCACAATGACAAGGATAATTGGTTAACACAGTGAGTAACAAGGATCAATGAACAAGGAAAAATGGTTCACACAACGAGTTATATTGACTAATGAACAAGGACAAAGGGTTAGCACAACAAGTCACAATGACAAGGACAAATGGATCACACAACGAGTCACAACGACTAAAGAACAAGGACAAATGGTTCACTCAACGAGTCACAAGGACTAGTGAAGAACGACAAATGGTTCGCACAACGAGTTATAAGGACAAGGATAAATGGTTCACAGAGCGAGTTACAAGGACTAATTATCAAAGACAAATGGTTCACACAACGAGTCACAAGGATTAATGATCAAGGACAAATGGTTCGTATAGCGAGTTATAATGACAAGGACAAATGGATCACACAACGAGTCACAAGGACTAATGAGCAAGGACAAATTGTTAAGACAATGACTCACAATGACAAGGACAAAGGGTTAACACAACGAGTCATAAGGACAAATGAACAAGGACAAATGGTTCACACAACGAGTTATAATGACTAATTAACAAGGACAAATGGTTAGCACAAAAAATCACAATGACATGGACAAATGGATCACACAACGAGTCACAACAACTAAATATCAAGGACAAATGGTTCACACAACGAATTACAAGGACTAATAAACAACGACAAATGGTTTGCAAAACAAGTTACAATGACAAGGACAAATGGATCACACAACGAGTCACAAGGACTAGTGAATAAGGACAAATGGTTTACACGACAAGCACAATGACAAGGACAAATGATTCACACAACAAGTCACAAGGACTAATGAAAAAAGACAAGTTGTTCACACAACGAGTCACAAGGACTAATGAACAAGGACAAATGGATCACACAACGAGTCACTAGGACTAATGAACAAGGACAAATGGATTACACAATGAGTCACAAGGACTAATGAACAAGGACAAACGATTCACACAACAACTCACAATGACGAGGACAAATGTTTAACACTACGAGTCACAAGGACTAATTAACATGGATAAATGGTTCACACAACGCGTCACAAGGACTAATGAAAAAAGACAAATGGTTCACACAACGAATCACAATGGAAAGGATAATTGGTTAACACAGTGAGTCACAAGGAGTAATGAACAAGGAAAAATGGTTCACACAACGAGTTATAATGACTAATGAACAAGGACAAATGGTTAGCACAACAAGTCACAATGACAAGGACAAATGGATCACACAACGAGTCACAACGACTAAAGAACAAGGACAAATGGTTCACTCAACGAGTCAGAAGGACTAATGAAGAACGACAAATGGTCGCACGACGAGTTATAAGGACAGGGATAAATGGTTCACACAACGAGTTATAAGGACTAATGAACAAAGACAAATGGTTCACACAACGAGTCACAAGGATTAATGAACAAGGACAAATGGTTCGATAGCGAGTTATAATGACAAGGACCAATGGATCACACAACGAGTCACAAGGACTAATGAGCAAGGATAAATTGTTCAGACAATGACTCACAATGACAAGGACAAAGGGTTAACACAATGAGTCATAATGGCAAATGAACAAGGACAAATGCTTCACACAACGAGTTATAATGACTAATGAACAAGGACAAATGGTGAGCACAACAAGTCACAATGACAAGGACAAATGGATCACACAACGAGTCACAACAACTAAATAACAAGGATAAATGGTTCACACAACGAGTCACAAGGACTAACGAACAACGACGAATGGTTTGCACAACGAGTTATAAGGAAAAGGATAAATGGTTCACACAACGAGTAACAAGGACTAAGGGACAAAGACAAATGGTTCACACAATAAGTCACAATGACAAGGACAAATGGTTAACACAATGAGTCATAAGGACAAATGAACAAGGACAAATGGTTCACACAACGAGTTATAATGACTAATGAACAAGGACAAATGGTTAGCACAAAAAATCACAATGACATGGACAAATGGATCACACAACGAGTCACAACAACTAAATATCAAGGACAAATGGTTCACTCAACGAATTACAAGGACTAATAAACAACGACAAATGGTTTGCACAACAAGTTATAAGGACAAGGATAAATGGTTCACACAACGAGTCACAAGGACTAATGAACCAAGACAAATGGTTCACACAACGAGTCACAAGGATTAATGAACAAGGACAAATGGTTTGCAAAACAAGTTTAATTGATAAGGATAAATGGATCACACAACGAGTCACAAGGACTAGTGAATAAGGACAAATGGTTTACACGACAAGTCACAATGACAAGGACAAATAATTCACACAACAAGTCACAAGGACTAATGAAAAAGACAAATGGTTCACACAACGAGTCACAAGGACTAATGAACAAGGACAAATGGATCACACAACGAGTCACTAGGACTAATGAACAAGGACAAATGGATTACACAATGAGTCACAAGGACTAATGAACAAGGACAAACGATTCACACAACGAGTCACAATGACGAGGACAAATGTTTAACACTACAAGTCACAAGGACTTATTAACAGGATCAATGGTTCACACAACGAGTCACAGGGACTAATGAAAAAAGACAAATGGTTCACACAACAAATGACAATGACAAGGATAATTGGTTAACACAATGAGTAACAAGGAGTAATGAACAAGGAAAAATGGTTCACACAACGAGTTATAATGACTAATGAACAAGGACAAATGGTTAGCACAACAAGTCACAATGACAAGGACAAATGGATCACACAACGAGTCACAACGACTAAAGAACAAGGACAAATGGTTCACTCAACGAGTCAGAAGGACTAATGAAGAACGACAAATGGTCGCACGACGAGTTATAAGGACAGGGATAAATGGTTCACACAACGAGTTATAAGGACTAATGAACAAAGACAAATGGTTCACACAACGAGTCACAAGGATTAATGAACAAGGACAAATGGTTCGTATAGCGAGTTATAATGACAAGGACCAATGGATCACACAACGAGTCACAAGGACTAATGAGCAAGGACAAATTGTTCAGACAATGACTCACAATGACAAGGACAAAGGGTTAACACAATGAGTCATAATGGCAAATGAACAAGGACAAATGGTTCACACAACGAGTTATAATGACTAATGAACAAGGACAAATGGTGAGCACAACAAGTCACAATGACAAGGACAAATGGATCACACAACGAGTCACAACAACTAAATAACAAGGATAAATGGTTCACACAACGAGTCACAAGGACTAACGAACAACGACGAATGGTTTGCACAACGAGTTATAAGGAAAAGGATAAATGGTTCACACAACGAGTAACAAGGACTAAGGGACAAAGACAAATGGTTCACACAATAAGTCACAATGACAAGGACAAATGGTTAACACAATGAGTCATAAGGACAAATGAACAAGGACAAATGGTTCACACAACGAGTTATAATGACTAATGAACAAGGACAAATGGTTAGCACAAAAAATCACAATGACATGGACAAATGGATCACACAACGAGTCACAACAACTAAATATCAAGGACAAATGGTTCACACAACGAATTACAAGGACTAATAAACAACGACAAATGGTTTGCACAACAAGTTATAAGGACAAGGATAAATGGTTCACACAACGAGTCACAAGGACTAATGAACCAAGACAAATGGTTCACACAACGAGTCACAAGGATTAATGAACAAGGACAAATGGTTTGCAAAACAAGTTTAATTGATAAGGATAAATGGATCACACAACGAGTCACAAGGACTAGTGAATAAGGACAAATGGTTTACACGACAAGTCACAATGACAAGGACAAATAATTCACACAACAAGTCACAAGGACTAATGAAAAAAGACAAATGGTTCACACAACGAGTCACAAGGACTAATGAACAAGGACAAATGGATCACACAACGAGTCACTAGGACTAATGAACAAGGACAAATGGATTGCACAATGAGTCACAAGGACTAATGAACAAGGACAAACGATTCACACAACGAGTCACGATGACGAGGACAAATGTTTAACACTACGAGTCACAAGGACTAATTAACATGGATAAATGGTTCACACAACGCGTCACAAGGACTAATGAAAAAAGACAAATGGTTCACACAACGAATCACAATAACAAGGATAATTGGTTAACACATTGAGTCACAAGGAGTAATGAACAAGGAAAAATGGTTCACACAACGAGTTATAATGACTAATGAACAAGGACAAATGGTTAGCACAACAAGTCACAATGACAAGGACAAATGGATCACACAACGAGTCACAACGACTAAAGAACAAGGACAAATGGTTCACTCAACGAGTCAGAAGGACTAATGAAGAACGACAAATGGTCGCACGACGAGTTATAAGGACAGGGATAAATGGTTCACACAACGAGTTATAAGGACTAATGAACAAAGACAAATGGTTCACACAACGAGTCACAAGGATTAATGAACAAGGACAAATGGTTCGTATAGCGAGTTATAATGACAAGGACCAATGGATCACACAACGAGTCACAAGGACTAATGAGCAAGGACAAATTGTTGGACAATGACTCACAATGACAAGGACAAAGGGTTAACACAATTAGTCATAATGGCAAATGAACAAGGACAAATGCTTCACACAACGAGTTATAATGACTAATGAACAAGGACAAATGGTGAGCACAACAAGTCACAATGACAAGGACAAATGGATCACACAACGAGTCACAACAACTAAATAACAAGGATAAATGGTTCACACAACGAGTCACAAGGACTAACGAACAACGACGAATGGTTTGCACAACGAGTTATAAGGAAAAGGATAAATGGTTCACACAACGAGTAACAAGGACTAAGGGACAAAGACAAATGGTTCACACAATAAGTCACAATGACAAGGACAAATGGTTAACACAATGAGTCATAAGGACAAATGAACAAGGAAAAATGGTTCACACAACGAGTTATAATGACTAATGAACAAGGACAAATGGTTAGCACAAAAAATCACAATGACATGGACAAATGGATCACACAACGAGTCACAACAACTAAATATCAAGGACAAATGGTTCACACAACGAATTACAAGGACTAATAAACAACGACAAATGGTTTGCACAACAAGTTATAAGGACAAGGATAAATGGTTCACACAACGAGTCACAAGGACTAATGAACCAAGACAAATGGTTCACACAACGAGTCACAAGGATTAATGAACAAGGACAAATGGTTTGCAAAACAAGTTTAATTGATAAGGATAAATGGATCACACAACGAGTCACAAGGACTAGTGAATAAGGACAAATGGTTTACACGACAAGTCACAATGACAAGGACAAATAATTCACACAACAAGTCACAAGGACTAATGAAAAAAGACAAATGGTTCACACAACGAGTCACAAGGACTAATGAACAAGGACAAATGGATCACACAACGAGTCACTAGGACTAATGAACAAGGACAAATGGATTACACAATGAGTCACAAGGACTAATGAACAAGGACAAACGATTCACACAACGAGTCACGATGACGAGGACAAATGTTTAACACTACGAGTCACAAGGACTAATTAACATGGATAAATGGTTCACACAACGCGTCACAAGGACTAATGAAAAAAGACAAATGGTTCACACAACGAATCACAATAACAAGGATAATTGGTTAACACATTGAGTCACAAGGAGTAATGAACAAGGAAAAATGGTTCACACAACGAGTTATAATGACTAATGAACAAGGACAAATGGTTAGCACAAAAAGTCACAATGACAAGGACAAATGGATCACACAACGAGTCACAACGACTAAAGAACAAGGACAAATGGTTCAATCAACGAGTCAGAAGGACTAATGAAGAACGACAAATGGTCGCACGACGAGTTATAAGGACAGGGATAAATGGTTCACACAACGAGTTATAAGGACTAATGAACAAAGACAAATGGTTCACACAACGAGTCACAAGGATTAATGAACAAGGACAAATGGTTCGTATAGCGAGTTATAATGACAAGGACCAATGGATCACACAACGAGTCACAAGGACTAATGAGCAAGGACAAATTGTTCAGACAATGACTCACAATGACAAGGACAAAGGGTTAACACAATGAGTCATAATGGCAAATGAACAAGGACAAATGCTTCACACAACGAGTTATAATGACTAATGAACAAGGACAAATGGTGAGCACAACAAGTCACAATGACAAGGACAAATGGATCACACAACGAGTCACAACAACTAAATAACAAGGATAAATGGTTCACACAACGAGTCACAAGGACTAACGAACAACGACGAATGGTTTCCACAACGAGTTATAAGGAAAAGGATAAATGGTTCACACAACGAGTAACAAGGACTAAGGGACAAAGACAAATGGTTCACACAATAAGTCACAATGACAAGGACAAATGGTTAACACAATGAGTCATAAGGACAAATGAACAAGGACAAATGGTTCACACAACGAGTTATAATGACTAATGAACAAGGACAAATGGTTAGCACAAAAAATCACAATGACATGGACAAATGGATCACACAACGAGTCACAACAACTAAATATCAAGGACAAATGGTTCACACAACGAATTACAAGGACTAATAAACAACGACAAATGGTTTGCACAACAAGTTATAAGGACAAGGATAAATGGTTCACACAACGAGTCACAAGGACTAATGAACCAAGACAAATGGTTCACACAACGAGTCACAAGGATTAATGAACAAGGACAAATGGTTTGCAAAACAAGTTTAATTGATAAGGATAAATGGATCACACAACGAGTCACAAGGACTAGTGAATAAGGACAAATGGTTTACACGACAAGTCACAATGACAAGGACAAATAATTCACACAACAAGTCACAAGGACTAATGAAAAAAGACAAATGGTTCACACAACGAGTCACAAGGACTAATGAACAAGGACAAATGGATCACACAACGAGTCACTAGGACTAATGAACAAGGACAAATGGATTACACAATGAGTCACAAGGACTAATGAACAAGGACAAACGATTCACACAACGAGTCACAATGACGAGGACAAATGTTTAACACTACAAGTCACAAGGACTTATTAACAGGATCAATGGTTCACACAACGAGTCACAGGGACTAATGAAAAAAGACAAATGGTTCACACAACAAATGACAATGACAAGGATAATTGGTTAACACAATGAGTAACAAGGAGTAATGAACAAGGAAAAATGGTTCACACAACGAGTTATAATGACTATTGAACAAGGACAAATGGTTAGCACAACAAGTCACAATGACAAGGACAAATGGAACACATAACGAGTCACAACGACTAAAGAACAAGGACAAATGGTTCACTCAACGAGTCACAAGGACTAATGAAGAACGACAAATGGTTCGCACAACGAGTTATAAGGACAAGGATAAATGGTTCACACAGCGAGTTACAAGGACTAATGAACAAAGATAAATGGTTCACACAATGAGTCACAAGGATTAATGAACAAGGACAAATGGTTCCTATAGCGAGTTATAATGACAAGGACAAATGGATCACACAACGAGTCACAAGGACTAATGAGAAAGGACAAATTGTTAAGACAATGACTCACAATGACAAGGACAAAGGGTTAACACAACGAGTCATAAGGACAAATGAACAAGGACAAATGGTTCACACAACAAGATATAATGACTAATGAACATGGACAAATGGTTAGCACAACAAGTCACAATGACAAGGACAAATGGATCACACAACGAGTCACAACAACTAAATAACAAGGACAAATTGTTCACACAACGAGTAACAAGGACTAACAAAACAACGACAAATGGTTTGCACAACGAGTTATAAGGAAAAGGATAAATGGTTCACACAACGAGTAACAAGGACTAATGAACAAAGACAAATGGTTCACACAATGAGTCACAATGACAAGGATAAATGGTTAACACAATGAGTCATAAGGACAAATGAACAAGGACAAATTGTTCACACAACGAGTTATAATGACTAATTAACAAGGACAAATGGTTAGCACGAAAAATCACAATGACATGGACAAATGGATCACACAACGAGTCACAACAACTAAATATCAAGGACAAATGGTTCACACAACGAATTACAAGGACTAATAAACAACGACAAATGGTTTGCACAACGAGTTATAAGGACAAGGGTAAATGGTTCACATAACGAGTTACAAGGACTAATGAACCAAGACAAATGGTTCACACAACGAGTCACAAGGATTAATGAACAAGGACAAATGGTTTGCAAAACAAGTTACAATGACAAGGACAAATGGATCACACAACGAGTCACAAGGACTAGTGAATAAGGACAAATGGTTTACACAACAAGTCACAATGACAAGGACAAATGATTCACACAACAAGTCACAAGGACTAATGAAAAAAGACAAATGGCTCACACAACGAGTCACAAGGACTAATGAACAAGGACAAATGGATCACACAACGAGTCACTAGGACGAATGAACAAGGACAATTGGATTACACAATGAGTCACAAGGACTAATGAACAAGGACAAACGATTCACACAACGAGTCACAATGACGAGGACAAATGTTTAACACTACGAGTCCCAAGAACTAATTAAAAGGATAAATGCATCACACAACGAGTCACAAGGACTAATGAAAAAAGACAAATGGTTCACACAACGAATCACAATGACAAAGATAATTGGTTAACACAGTGAGTAACAAGGAGTAATGAACAAGGAAAAATGGTTCACACAACGAGTTATAATGACTAATGAACAAGGACAAATGGTTAGCACAACAAGTCACAATGACAAGGACAAATGGATCACACAACGAGTCACAACGACTAAAGAACAAGGACAAATGGTTCACTCAACGAGTCAGAAGGACTAATGAAGAACGACAAATGGTTCGCACAACGAGTTATAAGGACAAGGATTAATGGTTCGCACAACGAGTTATAAGGACAAGGATAAATGGTTCACACAGCAAGTTACAAGGATTAATGAACAAGGACAAATGGTTCGTATAGAGAGTTATAATGATAAGGACAAATGGATCACACAACGAGTCACAAGGACTAATGAGGAAGGACAAATTGTTAAGACAATGACTCACAATGACAAGGACAAAGGGTTAACACAACGAGTCATAAGGACAAATGAACAAGGACAAATGGTTCACACAACAAGATATAATGACTAATGAACAAGGACCAATGGTTAGCACAACAAGTCACAATGACAAGGACAAATGGATCACACAACGAGTCACAACAACTAAATAACAAGGACAAATGGTTCACACAACGAGTCACAAGGACTAACGAACAACGACAAATGGTTTGCACAACGAGTTATAAGGAAAAGGATAAATGGTTCACACAACGAGTAACAAGGACTAATGAACAAAAAAAAATGGTTCACACAATGAGTCACAATCACAAGGACAAATGGTTAACACTTTGAGTCATAAGGACAAATGAACAAGGACAAATGGTTCACACAACGAGTTATAATGACTAATTAACAAGGACAAATGGTTAGCACGAAAAATCACAATGACATGGACAAATGGATCACACAACGAGTCACAACAACTAAATATCAATGACAAATGGTTCACACAACGAATTACAAGGACTAATAAACAACGACAAATGGTTTGCACAACGAGTTATAAGGACAAGGATAAATGGTTCACACAACGAGTCACAAGGACTAATGAACCAAGACAAATGGTTCACACAACGAGTCACAAGGATTAATGAACATGGACAAATGGTTTGCAAAAAAAGTTACAATGACAAGGACAAATGGATTACACAACGAGTCAGAAGGACTAGTGAATAAGGACAAATGGTTTACACGACAAGTCACAATGACAAGGACAAATGATTCACACATCAAGTCACAAGGACTAATGAAAAAAGACAAATGGTTCACACAAAGAGTCACAAGGACTAATGAACAAGGACAAATGGATCACACAACGAGTCACTAGGACTAATGAACAAGGACAATTGGATTACACAATGAGTCACAAGGACTAATGAACAAGGACAAACGATTCACACAACGAGTCACGATGACGAGGACAAATGTTTAACACTACGAGTCACAAGGACTAATTAACATGGATAAATGGTTCACACAACGCGTCACAAGGACTAATGAAGAAAGACAAATGGTTCACACAACGAATCACAATAACAAGGATAATTGGTTAACACATTGAGTCACAAGGAGTAATGAACAAGGAAAAATGGTTCACACAACGAGTTATAATGACTAATGAACAAGGACAAATGGTTAGCACAACAAGTCACAATGACAAGGACAAATGGATCACACAACGAGTCACAACGACTAAAGAACAAGGACAAATGGTTCACTCAACGAGTCAGAAGGACTAATGAAGAACGACAAATGGTCGCACGACGAGTTATAAGGACAAGGATAAATGGTTCACACAACGAGTTACAAGGACTAATGAACAAAGACAAATGGTTCACACAACGAGTCACAAGGATTAATGAACAAGGACAAATGGTTAGATTGCGAGTTATAATGGCAAGGACAAATGGATCAAAGAACGAGTCACAAGGACTAATGAGCAAGGACAAATTGTTTAGACAATGACTCACAATGACAAGGACAAAGGGTTAACACAACGACTCATAAGGACAAATGAACAAGGACAAATGGTTCACACAACAAGATATAATGACTAATGAACAAGGACAAATGGTTAGCACAACAAGTCACAATGACAAGGACAAATGGATCACACAACGAGTCACAACAGCTAAATAACAAGGACAAATGGTTCACACAACGAGTCACAAGGACTAATGAACAACGACAAATGGTTTGCACAACGAGTTATAAGGGAAAGGATAAATGGTTCACACAACGAGTAATAAGGACTAATGAACAAAGACAAATGGTTCACACAATGAGTCACAATGACAAGGATAAATGGTTAACACAATGACTCATAAGGACAAATGAACAAGGACAAATGGTTCACACAACGAGTTATAATGACTAATTAACAAGGACAAATGGTTAGCACGAAAAATCACAATGACATGGACAAAGGGATCACACAACGAGTCACAACAACTAAATATCAAGGACAAATGGTTCACACAACGAATTACAAGGACTAATAAACAACGACAAATGGTTTGCACAACGAGTTACAAGGACAAGGATAAATGGTTCACACAACGAGTCACAAGGACTAATGAACAAGGACAAATGGATCACACAACGAGTCACTAGGACTAATGAACAAGGACAATTGGATTACACAATGAGTCACAAGGACTAATGAACAAGGACAAACGATTCACACAACGAGTCACGATGACGAGGACAAATGTTTAACACTACGAGTCACAAGGACTAATTAACATGGATAAATGGTTCACACAACGCGTCACAAGGACTAATGAAAAAAGACAAATGGTTCACACAACGAATCACAATAACAAGGATAATTGGTTAACACATTGAGTCACAAGGAGTAATGAACAAGGAAAAATGGTTCACACAACGAGTTATAATGACTAATGAACAAGGACAAATGGTTAGCACAACAAGTCACAATGACAAGGACAAATGGATCACACAACGACTAAAGAACAAGGACAAATGGTTCACTCAACGAGTCAGAAGGACTAATGAAGAATGACAAATGGTCGCACGACGAGTTATAAGGACAAGGATAAATGGTTCACACAACGAGTTACAAGGACTAATGAACAAAGACAAATGGTTCACACAACGAGTCACAAGGATTAATGAACAAGGACAAATGGTTCGTATTGCGAGTTATAATGGCAAGGACAAATGGATCAAAGAACGAGTCACAAGGACTAATGAGCAAGGACAAATTGTTTAGACAATGACTCACAATGACAAGGACAAAGGGTTAACACAACGACTCATAAGGACAAATGAACAAGGACAAATGGTTCACACAACAAGATATAATGACTAATGAACAAGGACAAATGGTTAGCACAACAAGTCACAATGACAAGGACAAATGGATCACACAACGAGTCACAACAGCTAAATAACAAGGACAAATGGTTCACACAACGAGTCACAAGGACTAATGAACAACGACAAATGGTTTGCACAACGAGTTATAAGGGAAAGGATAAATGGTTCACACAACGAGTAATAAGGACTAATGAACAAAGACAAATGGTTCACACAATGAGTCACAATGACAAGGATAAATGGTTAACACAATGAGTCATAAGGAGAAATGAACAAGGACAAATGGTTCACACAACGAGTTATAATGACTAATTAACAAGGACAAATGGTTAGCACGAAAAATCACAATGACATGGACAAAGGGATCACACAACGAGTCACAACAACTAAATATCAAGGACAAATGGTTCACACAACGAATTACAAGGACTAATAAACAACGACAAATGGTTTGCACAACGAGTTACAAGGACAAGGATAAATGGTTCACACAACGAGTCACAAGGACTAATGAACCAAGACAAATGGTTCACACAACGAGTCACAAGGATTAATGAACAAGAACAAATGGTTTGCAAAACAAGTTACAATGACAAGGACAAATGGATCACACAACGAGTCACAAGGACTAGTGAATAAGGACAAATGGTTTACACGACAAGTCACAATGACAAGGACAAATGATTCACACAACAAGTCACAAGGACTAATGAAAAAAGACAAATGGTTCACACAACGAGTCACAAGGACTAATGAACAAGGACAAATGGATCACACAAAGAGTCACTAGGACCAATGAACAAGGACAATTGGATTACACAATGAGTCACAAGGACTAATGAACAAGGACAAACTTTTCACACAACAAGTCACAATGACGAGGACAAATGTTTAACACTACGAGTCACAAGGACTAATTAACAGGATAAATGGTTCACACAACGAGTCACAAGGACTAATGAAAAAAGACAAATGGTTCACACAACTAATCACAATGACAAGGATAATTGGTTAACACAGTGAGTAACAAGGAGTAATGAACATGTAAAAATGGTTCACACAACGAGTTATAATGACTAATGAACAAGGACAAATGGTTAGCACAACAAGTCACAATGACAAGGACAAATGGATCACACAACGAGTCACAAGGACTAATGAACCAAGACAAATGGTTCACACAACGAGTCACAAGGACTAATGAACCAAGACAAATGGTTCACACAACGAGTCACAAGGATTAATGAACATGGACAAATGGTTTGCAAACCAAGTTACAATGACAAGGACAAATGGATTACACAACGAGTCAGAAGGACTAGTGAATAAGGACAAATGGTTTACACGACAAGTCACAATGACAAGGACAAATGATTCACACAACAAGTCACAAGGACTAATGAAAAAAGACAAATGGTTCACACAAAGAGTCACAAGGACTAATGAACAAGGACAAATGGATCACACAACGAGTCACTAGAACTAATGAATAAGGACAATTGGATTACACAATGAGTCACAAGGACTAATGAACAAGGACAAACGATTCACACAACGAGTCACGATGACGAGGACAAATGTTTAACACTACGAGTCAGAAGGACTAATTAACATGGATAAATGGTTCACACAACGCGTCACAAGGACTAATGAAAAAAGACAAATGGTTCACACAATGAATCACAATAACAAGGGTAATTGGTTAACACATTGAGTCACAAGGAGTAATGAACAAGGAAAAATGGTTCACACAACGAGTTATAATGACTAATGAACAAGGACAAATGGTTAGCACAACAAGTCACAATGACAAGGACAAATGGATCACACAACGAGTCACAACGACTAAAGAACAAGGACAAATGGTTCACTCAACGAGTCAGAAGGACTAATGAAGAACGACAAATGGTCGCACGACGAGTTATAAGGACAAGGATAAATGGTTCACACAACGAGTTACAAGGACTAATGAACAAAGACAAATGGTTCACACAACGAGTCACAAGGATTAATGAACAAGGACAAATGGTTCGTATAGCGAGTTATAATGGCAAGGACAAATGGATCAAAGAACGAGTCACAAGGACTAATGAGCAAGGACAAATTGTTTAGACAATGACTCACAATGACAAGGACAAAGGGTTAACACAACGACTCATAAGGACAAATGAACAAGGACAAATGGTTCACACAACGAGTTATAATGACTAATTAACAAGGACAAATGGTTAGCACGAAAAATCACAATGACATGGACAAAGGGATCACACAACGAGTCACAACAACTAAATATCAAGGACAAATGGTTCACACAACGAATTACAAGGACTAATAAACAACGACAAATGGTTTGCACAACGAGTTACAAGGACAAGGATAAATGGTTCACACAACGAGTCACAAGGACTAATGAACCAAGACAAATGGTTCACACAACGAGTCACAAGGATTAATGAACAAGAACAAATGGTTTTCAAAACAAGTTACAATGACAAGGACAAATGGATCACACAACGAGTCACAAGGACTAGTGAATAAGGACAAATGGTTTACACGACAAGTCACAATGACAAGGACAAATGATTCACACAACAAGTCACAAGGACTAATGAAAAAAGACAAATGGTTCACACAACGAGTCACAAGGACTAATGAACAAGGACAAATGGATCACACAAAGAGTCACTAGGACAAATGAACAAGGACAATTGGATTACACAATGAGTCACAAGGACTAATGAACAAGGACAAACGATTCACACAACAAGTCACAATGACGAGGACAAATGTTTAACACTACGAGTCACAAGGACTAATTAACAGGATAAATGGTTCACACAACGAGTCACAAGGACAAATGAAAAAAGACAAATGGTTCACACAACTAATCACAATGACAAGGATAATTGGTTAACACAAAGTGAGTAAGTAAAGGAGTAATGAACAAGTAAAAATGGTTCACAACTGACGAGTTATAATGACTAATGAATAAGGACAAATGGTTAGCACAACAAGTCACAATGACAAGGACAAATGGATCACACAACGAGTCACAAGGACTAATGAACCAAGACAAATGGTTCACACAACGAGTCACAAGGACTAATGAACCAAGACAAATGGTTCACACAACGAGTCACAAGGATTAATGAACATGGACAAATAGTTTGCAAAACAAGTTACAATGACAAGGACAAATGGATTACACAACGAGTCAGAAGGACTAGTGAATAAGGACAAATGGTTTACACGACAAGTCACAATGACAAGGACAAATGATTCACACAACAAGTCACAAGGACTAATGAAAAAAGACAAATGGTTCACACAAAGAGTCACAAGGACTAATGAACAAGGACAAATGGATCACACAACGAGTCACTAGGACTAATGAACAAGGACAATTGGATTACACAATGAGTCACAAGGACTAATGAACAAGGACAAACGATTCACACAACGAGTCACGATGACGAGGACAAATGTTTAACACTACGAGTCACAAGGACTAATTAACATGGATAAATGGTTCACACAACGCGTCACAAGGACTAATGAAAAAAGACAAATGGTTCACACAACGAATCACAATAACAAGGATAATTGGTTAACACATTGAGTCACAAGGAGTAATGAACAAGGAAAAATGGTTCACACAACGAGTTATAATGACTAATGAACAAGGACAAATGGTTAGCACAACAAGTCACAATGACAAGGACAAATGGATCACACAACGAGTCACAACGACTAAAGAACAAGGACAAATGGTTCACTCAACGAGTCAGAAGGACTAATGAAGAACGACAAATGGTCGCACGACGAGTTATAAGGACAAGGATAAATGGTTCACACAACGAGTTATAAGGACTAATGAACAAAGACAAATGGTTCACACAACGAGTCACAAGGATTAATGAACAAGGACAAATGGTTCGTATAGCGAGTTATAATGGCAAGGACAAATGGATCAAAGAACGAGTCACAAGGACTAATGAGCAATGACAAATTGTTTAGACAATGACTCACAATGACAAGGACAAAGGGTTAACACAACGACTCATAAGGACAAATGAACAAGGACAAATGGTTCACACAACAAGATATAATGACTAATGAACAAGGACAAATGGTAAGCACAACAAGTCACAATGACAAGGACAAATGGATCACACAACGAGTCACAACAGCTAAATAACAAGGACAAATGGTTCACACAACGAGTCACAAGGACTAATGAACAACGACAAATGGTTTGCACAACGAGTTATAAGGGAAAGGATAAATGGTTCACACAATGAGTAACAAGGACTAATGAACAAAGACAAATGGTTCACACAATGAGTCACAATGACAAGGATAAATGGTTAACACAATGACTCATAAGGACAAATGAACAAGGACAAATGGTTCACACAACGAGTTATAATGACTAATTAACAAGGACAAATGGTTAGCACGAAAAATCACAATGACATGGACAAAGGGATCACACAACGAGTCACAACAACTAAATATCAAGGACAAATGGTTCACACAACGAATTACAAGGACTAATAAACAACGACAAATGGTTTGCACAACGAGTTACAAGGACAAGGATAAATGGTTCACACAACGAGTCACAAGGACTAATGAACCAAGACAAATGGTTCACACAACGAGTCACAAGGATTAATGAACAAGAACAAATGGTTTGCAAAACAAGTTACAATGACAAGGACAAATGGATCACACAACGAGTCACAAGGACTAGTGAATAAGGACAAATGGTTTACACGACAAGTCACAATGACAAGGACAAATGATTCACACAACAAGTCACAAGGACTAATGAAAAAAGACAAATGGTTCACACAACGAGTCACAAGGACTAATGAACAAGGACAAATGGATCACACAAAGAGTCACTAGGACTAATGAACAAGGACAATTGGATTACACAATGAGTCACAAGGACTAATGAACAAGGACAAACGATTCACACAACAAGTCACAATGACGAGGACAAATGTTTAACACTACGAGTCACAAGGACTAATTAACAGGATAAATGGTTCACACAACGAGTCACAAGGACTAATGAAAAAAGACAAATGGTTCACACAACTAATCACAATGACAAGGATAATTGGTTAACACAGTGAGTAACAAGGAGTAATGAACAAGGAAAAATGGTTCACACAACGAGTTATAATGACTAATGAACAAGGACAAATGGTTAGCACAACAAGTCACAATGACAAGGACAAATGGATCACACAACAAGTCACAACGACTAAAGAACAAGGACAAATGGTTCACTCAACGAGTCACAAGGACTAATGAAGAACGACAAATGGTTCGCACAACGAGTTATAAGGACAAGGATAAATGGTTCACACATCGAGTTACAAGGACTAATGAACAAAGACAAATGGTTCACACAACGAGTCACAAGGATTAATGAACAAGGACAAATGGTTCGTATAAGGAGTTATAATGACAAGGACAAATGGATCACACAACGAGTCACAAGGAGTAATGAGCAAGGACAAATTGTTAAGACAATGACTCACAATGACAAGGACAAAGGTTTAACACAACGAGTCATAAGGACAAATGAACAAGGACAAATGGTTCACACAACAAGATATAATGACTAATGAACATGGACAAATGGTTAGCACAACAAGTCACAATGACAAGGACAAATGGATCACACAACGAGTCACAACAACTAAATAACAAGGACAAATGGTTCACACAACGACTCACAAGGACTAACGAACAACGATAAATGGTTTGCACAACGAGTTATAAGGAAAAGGATAAATGGTTCACACAACGAGTAACAAGGACTAATGAACAAAGACAAATGGTTCTCACAATGAGTCACAATGACAAGGAAAAATGGTTAACACTTTGAGTCATAAGGACAAATGAACAAGGACAAATGGTTCACACTACGAGTTATAATGACTAATTAACAAGGACAAATGGTTAGCACGAAAAATCACAATGACATGGACAAATGGATCACACAACGAGTCACAACAACTAAATATCAAGGACTAATGGTTCACACAACGAATTACAAGGACTAATAAACAACGACAAATGGTTTGCACAATGAGTTATAAGGACAAGGATAAATGGTTCACACAACGAGTCACAAGGACTAATGAACCAAGACGAATGGTTCACACAACGAGTCACAAGGATTAATGAACAAGGACAAATGGTTTGCAAAATAAGTTTCAATGGCAAGGACAAATGGATTACACAACGAGTCACAAGGACTAGTGAATAAGGACAAATGGTTTACACGACAAGTCACAATGACAAGGACAAATGATTCACACAATAAGTCACAAGGACTAATGAAAAAAGACAAATGGTTCACACAACGAGTCACAAGGACTAATGAACAAGGACAAATGGATCACACAACGAGTCACTAGGACTAATAAACAAGGACAATTGGATTACACAATGAGTCACAAGGACTAATGAACAAGGGCAAACGATTCACACAACGAGTCACAATGACGAGGACAAATGTTTAACACTACGAGTCACAAGGACTAATTAACATGGATAAATGGTTCACACAACGCGTCACAAGGACTAATGAAAAAAGACAAATGGTTCACACAACGAATCACAATAACAAGGATAATTGGTTAACACATTGAGTCACAAGGAGTAATGAACAAGGAAAAATGGTTCACACAACGAGTTATAATGACTAATGAACAAGGACAAATGGTTAGCACAACAAGTCACAATGACAAGGACAAATGGATCACACAACGAGTCACAACGACTAAAGAACAAGGACAAATGGTTCACTCAACAAGTCGAAAGGACTAATGAAGAACGACAAATGGTCGCACGACGAGTTATAAGGACAAGGATAAATGGTTCACACAACGAGTTACAAGGACTAATGAACAAAGACAAATGGTTCACACAACGAGTCACAAGGATTAATGAACAAGGACAAATGGTTCGTATAAGGAGTTATAATGACAAGGACAAATGGATCACACAACGAGTCACAAGGAGTAATGAGCAAGGACAAATTGTTAAGACAATGACTCACAATGACAAGGACAAAGGTTTAACACAACGAGTCATAAGGACAAATGAACAAGGACAAATGGTTCACACAACAAGATATAATGACTAATGAACATGGACAAATGGTTAGCACAACAAGTCACAATGACAAGGACAAATGGATCACACAACGAGTCACAACAACTAAATAACAAGGACAAATGGTTCACACAACGACTCACAAGGACTAACGAACAACGATAAATGGTTTGCACAACGAGTTATAAGGAAAAGGATAAATGGTTCACACAACGAGTAACAAGGACTAATGAACAAAGACAAATGGTTCTCACAATGAGTCACAATGACAAGGAAAAATGGTTAACACTTTGAGTCATAAGGACAAATGAACAAGGACAAATGGTTCACACTACGAGTTATAATGACTAATTAACAAGGACAAATGGTTAGCACGAAAAATCACAATGACATGGACAAATGGATCACACAACGAGTCACAACAACTAAATATCAAGGACTAATGGTTCACACAACGAATTACAAGGACTAATAAACAACGACAAATGGTTTGCACAATGAGTTATAAGGACAAGGATAAATGGTTCACACAACGAGTCACAAGGACTAATGAACCAAGACAAATGGTTCACACAACGAGTCACAAGGATTAATGAACAAGGACAAATGGTTTGCAAAATAAGTTACAATGGCAAGGACAAATGGATTACACAACGAGTCACAAGGACTAGTGAATAAGGACAAATGGTTTACACGACAAGTCACAATGACAAGGACAAATGATTCACACAACAAGTCACAAGGACTAATGAAAAAAGACAAATGGTTCACACAACGAGTCACAAGGACTAATGAACAAGGACAAATGGATCACACAACGAGTCACTAGGACTAATAAACAAGGACAATTGGATTACACAATGAGTCACAAGGACTAATGAACAAGGGCAAACGATTCACACAACGAGTCACAATGACGAGGACAAATCTTTAACACTACGAGTCACAAGGACTAATTAACATGGATAAATGGTTCACACGCGTCACATGGACTAATGAAAAAAGACAAATGGTTCACACTACGAATCACAATGACAAGGGTAATTGGTTAACACAGTGAGTCACAAGGAGTAATGAACAAGGAAAAATGGTTCACACAACGAGTTATAATGACTAATGAACAAGGACAAATGGTTAGCACAACAAGTCACAATGACAAGGACAAATGGATCACACAACGAGTCACAACGACTAAAGAACAAGGACAAATGGTTCACTCAACAAGTCGAAAGGACTAATGAAGAACGACAAATGGTCGCACGACGAGTTATAAGGACAAGGATAAATGGTTCACACAACGAGTTACAAGGACTAATGAACAAAGACAAATGGTTCACACAACGAGTCACAAGGATTAATGAACAAATACAAATGGTTCGTATAGCGAGTTATAATGACAAGGACAAATGGATCACACAACGAGTCACAAGGACTAATGAGCAAGGACAAATTGTTCAGACAATGACTCACAATGACAAGGACAAAGGGTTAACACAACGAGTCACAATGACAAGGACAAATGATTCACACAACAAGTCACAAGGACTAATGAAAAAAGACAAATGGTTCACACAACGAGTCACAAGGACTAATGAACAAGGACAAATGGATCACACAACGAGTCACTAGGACTAATGAACAAGGACAATTGGATTACACAATGAGTCACAAGGACTAATGAACAAGGACAAACGATTCACACAATAAGTCACAATGACGAGGACAAATGTTTAACACTACGAGTCACAAGGACTAATTAACAGGATAAATGGTTCACACAACGAGTCACAAGGACTAATGAAAAAAGACAAATGGTTCACACAACTAATCACAATGACAAGGATAATTGGTTAACACAGTGAGTAACAAGGAGTAATGAACAAGGAAAAATGGTTCACACAACGAGTTATAATGACTAATGAACAAGGACAAATGGTTAGCACAACAAGTCACAATGACAAGGACAAATGGATCACACAACGAGTCACAACGACTAAAGAACAAGGACAAATGGTTCACTCAACGAGTCACAAGGACTAATGAAGAACGACAAATGGTTCGCACAACGAGTTATAAGGACAAGGATAAATGGTTCACACATCGAGTTACAAGGACTAATGAACAAAGACAAATGGTTCACACAACGAGTCACAAGGATTAAAGAACAATGACAAATGGTTCGTATAGCGAGTTATAATGACAAGGACAAATGGATCACACAACGAGTCACAAGGACTAATGAGCAAGGACAAATTGTTCAGACAATGACTCACAATGACAAGGACAAAGGGTTAACACAACGAGTCATAAGGGCAAATGAACAAGGACAAACGGATCACACAACGAGTTATAATGACTAATGAACAAGGACAAATCGTTAGCACAACAAGTCACAATGACAAGGAGAAATGGATCACACAACGAGTCACAACAACTAAATAACAAGGACAAATGGTTCACACAACGAGTCACAAGGACTAACGAACAACGACAAATGGTTTGCATAATGAGTTATAAGGAAAAGGATAAATGGTTCACACAACGAGTAACAAGGACTAAGGGACAAAGACAAATGGTTCACACAATGAGTCACAATGACAAGGACAAATGGTTAACACAATGAATCATAACGATAAATGAACAAGGACAAATGGTTCACACAACGAGTTATAATGACTAATGACCAAGGACAAATGGTTAGCACAAAAAATCACAATGACATGGACAAATGGATCACACAACGAGTAACAACAACTAAATATCAAGGACAAATGGTTCACACAACGAATTACAAGGACTAATAAACAACGACAAATGGTTTGCACAACGAGTTATAAGGACAAGGAGAAATGGTTCACACAACGACTCACAAGGACTAATGAACCAAGACAAATGGTTCACACAACGAGTCACAAGGATTAATGAACATGGACAAATGGTTTGCAAAACAAGTTTAACTGACAAGGACAATTGGATCACACAACGAGTCACAAGGACTAATGAACAAGGACAAACGATTCACACAACGAGTCACAATGACGAGGACAAATGATTAACACTACGAGTCACAAGGACTATTTAACATGGATAAATGGTTCACACAACGAGTCACAAGGACTAATGAAAAAAGACAAATGGTTCACACAACGAATCACAATGACAAGGATAATTGATTAACACAGTGAGTCACAAGGAGTAATGAACAAGGAAAAATGGTTCACACAACGAGTTATAATGACTATTGAACAAGGACAAATGGTTTACACAACGAGTCACAAGGACAAGGACAAATGATTCACACAACAAGTCACAAGGACTAATGAAAAAAGACACATGGATCACACAACGAGTCACAACGACTAAAGAACAAGGACAAATGGTTCACTCAACGAGTCACAAGGACTAATGAAGAACGACAAATGGTTCGTACAACGAGTTATAAGGACAAGTATAAATGGTTCACACAGCGAGTTACAAGGGCTAATGAACAAAGACAAATGGTTCACACAACGAGTCACAAGGATTAATGAACAAGGACAAATGGTTCGTATAGCGAGTTATAATGACAAGGACAAATGGATCACACAACGAGTCACGAGGACTAATGAGCAAGGAAAAATTGTTCAGACAATGACTCACAATGACAAGGCCAAAGGGTTAACACAACGAGTCATAAGGACAAATGAACAAGGATAAATGGTTCAAACAACAAGTTATAATGACTAATGAACAAGGACAAATGGTTAGCATACCAAGTCACAATGACAAGGAAAATGGATCACACAATGAGTCACAACAACTAAATAACAAGGACAAATGGTTCGAACAACGAGTTATAAGGAAAAGGATAAATGGTTCACACAACGAGTAACAAGGACTAATGAACAAAGACAAATGGTTCACGCAATGAGTCACAATGACAAGGACAAATGGTTAACACAATGAGTCATAAGGACAAATGAACAAGGACAAATGGTTCACACAACGAGTTATAATGACTAATGAACAAGGACAAATGGTTAGCATGAAAAATCACAATGACATGGACTAATGGATCACACATTGAGTCACAACAACTAAATATCAAGGACAAATGGTTCACACAACGAATTACAAGAACGAATAAAAACCGACAAATGGTTTCCACAACGAGTTATAAGGACAAGGATAATCGGTTCACACAACGAGTCACAAGGACTAATGAACCAAAACAAATGGTTCACACAACGAGTCACAAGGATTAATAAACAAGGACAAATGGTTTGCAAAACAAGTTAGAATGACAAGGACATATGGATTACACAACGAGTCACAAGGACTAGTGAATAAGGACAAATGGTTTACACGACAAGTCACAATGACAAGGACAAATGATTCACACAACAAGTCACAAGGACTAATGAAAAAAGACAAATGGTTCACACAACGAGTCACAAGAACTAATGAACAAGGACAAATGGATCACACAACGAGTCACTAGGACTAATGAACAAGGACAAATGGATTACATAATGAGTCACAAGGACTAATGAACAAGGAGAAACGATTCACTCAACGAGTCACAATGACGAGGACAAATGTTTAACACTACGAGTCACAAGGACTAATTAACATGGATAAATGGTTCACACAACGCGTCACAAGGACTAATGAAAAAAGACAAATGGTTCACACAACGAATCACAATGACAAGGATAATTGGTTAACACAGTGAGTCACAAGGAGTAATGAACAACGAAAAATGGTTAACACAACGAGTTATAATGACTAATGAACAAGGACAAATGGATAGCACAACAAGTCACAATGACAAGGACAAATGGATCACACAACGAGTCACAACGACTAAAGAACAAGGACAAATGGTTCACTCAACGAGTGGGAAGGACTAATGAAGAACGACAAATGGTAATGACGACGAGTTATAAGGACAAAGATAAATGGTTCACACAACAAGTTACCAGGACTAATGAACAAAGACAAATTGTTCACACAACGAGTCACAAGGATTAATGAACAAGGACAAATGGTTCGTATATCGAGTTATAATGACAAGGACAAATGGATCACACAACGAGTCACAAGGACTAATGAGCAAGGACAAATTTTTCAGACAATGACTCACAATGACAAGAACAAAGGGTTAACACAACGAGTCATAAGGGCAAATGAACAAGGACAAATGGTTCACACAACGAGTTATAATGACTAATGAACAAGGACAAATGGTTAGCACAACAAGTCACAATGATAATGACAAATGGATCACACAACGAGTCACAACAACTAAATAACAAGGACAAATGGTTCACATAACGAGTCCCAAGGACTAACGAACAACGACAAATGGTTTGCACAACGAGTTATAAGGAAAAGGATAAATGGTTCACACAACGAGTAACAAGGACTAAGGGACAAAGACAAATGGTTCACACAATGAGTCACAATGACAAGGACAAATGGTTAACACAATGAGTCATAAGGACAAATGGTTCACACAACGAGTTATAATGACTAATGAACAAGGACAAATGGTTAGCACAAAAAATCACAATGACATGGACAAATGGATCACACAACGAGTCACAACTACTAAATATCAAGGACAAATGGATCACACAACGAATTACAAGGACTAATAAACAACGACAAATGGTTTGCACAACGAGTTATAAGGACAAGGAGAAATGGTTCACACAACGAGTCACAAGGACTAATGAACCAAGACAAATGGTTCACACAACGAGTCACAAGGATTAATGAACAAGGACAAATGGTTTTCAAAACAAGATTAATTGACAAGGACAATTGGATCACACAACGAGTCACAAGGACTAGTGAATAAGGACAAATGGTTTACACGACAAGTCACAATGACAAGGACAAATGATTCACACAACAAGTCACAAGGAGTAATGAAAAAAGACAAATAGTTCACACAACGAGTCACAAGGACTAATGAACAAGGACAAATGGATCACACAACGAGTCACTAGGACTAATGAACAAGGACAAATGGATTACACAATGAGTCACAAGGACTAATGAACAAGGAGAAATGATTCACACAACGAATCACAATGACGAGGACAAATGTTTAACACTACGAGTCACAAGGACTATTTAACATGGATAAATGGTTCACACAACGAGTCACAAGGACTAATGAAAAAAGGCAAATGGTTCACACAACGAATCACAATGACAAGGATAATTGGTTAACACAGTGAGTCACAAGGAGTAATGAACAAGGAAAAATAGTTCACACAACGAGTTATAATGACTAATGAACAAGGACAAATGGTTACCACAACAAGTCACAAAGACAAGGCTAAATGGATCACACAACGAGTCACAACGTTTAAAGAACAAGGACAAATGGTTCACTCAACGAGTCACAAGGACTAATGAAGAACGACAAATGGTTCGCACAACGAGTTATAAGGACAAGTATAAATGGTTCACACAGCGAGTTACAAGGGCTAATGAACAAAGACAAATGGTTCACACAACGAGTCACAAGGATTAATGAACAAGGACAAATGGTTCGTATAGCGAGTTATAATGACAAGGACAAATGGATCACACAACGAGTCACGAGGACTAAAGAGCAAGGAAAAATTGTTCAGACAATGACTCACAATGACAAGGCCAAAGGGTTAACACAACGAGTCATAAGGACAAATGAACAAGGATAAATGGTTCAAACAAGGAGTTATAATGACTAATGAACAAGGACAAATGGTTAGCATACCAAGTCACAATGACAAGGATAAATGGATCACCCAATGAGTCACAACAACTAAATAACAAGGACAAATGGTTCGAACAACGAGTCACAAGGACTATCGAACAACAACAAATGGTTTGCACAACGAGTTATAAGGAAAAGGATAAATGGTTCACACAACGAGTAAGAAGGACTAATGAACAAAGGCAAATGGTTCACGCAATGAGTCACAATGACAAGGACAAATGGTTAACACAATGAGTCATAAGGACAAATGAACAAGGACAAATGGTTCACACAACGAGTTATAATGACTAATGAACAAGGACAAATGGTTAGCATGAAAAATCACAATGACATGGACTAATGGATCACACATTGAGTCACAACAACTAAATACCAAGGACAAATGGTTCACACAACGAATTACAAGGACTAATAAACAACGACAAATGGTTTCCACAACGAGTTATAAGGACAAGGATAATCGGTTCACACAACGAGTCACAAGGACTAATGAACCAAAACAAATGGTTCACACAACGAGTCATAAGGATTAATGAACAAGGAAAAATGGTTTGCAAAACAAGTTAGAATGACAAGGACAAATGGATTACACAACGAGTCACAAGGACTAGTGAATAAGGACAAATGATTTACACGACAAGTCACAATGACAAGGACAAATGATTCACACAACAAGTCACAAGGACTAATGAAAAAAGACAAATGGTTCACACAACGAGTCACAAGGACTAATGAACAAGGACAAATGGATCACACAACGAGTCACTAGGACTAATGAACAAGGACAAATGGATTACACAATGAGTCACAAGGACTAATGAACAAGGAGAAACGATTCACACAACGAGTCACAATGACGAGGACAAATGTTTAACACTACGAGTCACAAGGACTAATTAACATGGATAAATTGTTCACACAACGCGTCACAAGGACTAATGAAAAATGACAAATGGTTCACACAACGAATCACAATGACAAGGATAATTGGTTAACACAGTGAGTCACAAGGAGTAATGAACAACGAAAAATGGTTAACACAACGAGTTATAATGACTAATGAACAAGGACAAATGGATAGCACAACAAGTCACAATGACAAGGACAAATGGATCACACAACGAGTCACAACGACTAAAGAACAAGGACAAATGGTTCACTCAACGAGTCAGAAGGACTAATGAAGAACGACAAATGGTCGCACGACGAGTTATAAGGACAAAGATAAATGGTTCACACAACGAGTTACCAGGACTAATGAACAAAGACAAATTGTTCACACAACGAGTCACAAGGATTAATGAACAAGGACAAATGGTTCGTATAGCGAGTTATAATGACAAGGACAAATGGATCACACAACGAGTCACAAGAACTAATGAGCAAGGACAAATTGTTCAGACAATGACTCACAATGACAAGGACAAAGGGTTAACACAACTAGTCATAAGGGCAAATGAACAAGGACAAATGGTTCACACAACGAGTTATAATGACTAATGAACAAGGGCAAATGGTTAGCACAACAAGTCACAATGACAAGGACAAATGGATCACACAACGAGTCACAACAACTAAATAACAAGGACAAATGGTTCACATAACGAGTCCCAAGGACTAACGAACAACGACAAATGGTTTGCACAACGAGTTATAAGGAAAAGGATAAATGGTTCACACAACGAGTAACAAGGACTAAGGGACAAAGACAAATGGTTCACACAATGAGTCACAATGACAAGGACAAATGGTTAACACAATGAGTCATAAGGACAAATTAACAAGGACAAATGGTTCACACAACGAGTTATAATGACTAATGAACAAGGACAAATGGTTAGCACAAAAAATCACAATGACATGGACAAATGGATGACACAACGAGTCACAACAACTAAAGATCAAGGACAAATGGTTCACACAACGAATTACAAGGACTAATAAACAACGACAAATGGTTTGCACAACGAGTTATAAGGACAAGGAGAAATGGTTCACACAACGAGTCACAAGGACTAATGAACCAAGACAAATGGTTCACACAACGAGTCACAAGGATTAATGAACAAGGACAAATGGTTTGCAAAACAAGATTAATTGACAAGGACAATTGGATCACACAACGAGTCACAAGGACTAGTGAATAAGGACAAATGGTTTACACGACAAGTCACAATGACAAGGACAAATGATTCACACAACAAGTCACAAGGACTAATGAAAAAAGACAAATGGTTCACACAACGAGTCACAAGGACTAATGAACAAGGACAAATGGATCACACAACGAGTCACTAGGACTAATGAACAAGGACAAATGGATTACACAATGAGTCACAAGGACTAATGAACAAGGAGAAACGATTCACACAACGAGTCACAATGACGAGGACAAATGTTTAACACTACGAGTCACAAGGACTATTTAACATGGATAAATGGTTCACACAACGAGTCACAAGGACTAATGAAAAAAGGCAAATGGTTCACACAACGAATCACAATGACAAGGATAATTGGTTAACACAGTGAGTCACAAGGAGTAATGAACAAGGAAAAATAGTTCACACAACGAGTTATAATGACTAATGAACAAGGACAAATGGTTACCACAACAAGTCACAAAGACAAGGACAAATGGATCACACAACGAGTCACAACGACTAAAGAACAAGGACAAATGGTTCACTCAACGAGTCACAAGGACTAATGAATAACGACAAATGGTTCGCACAACGAGTTATAAGGACAAGTATAAATGGTTCACACAGCGAGTTACAAGGGCTAATGAACAAAGACAAATGGTTCACACAACGAGTCACAAGGATTAATGAAAAACGACAAATGGTTCGTATAGCGAGTTATAATGACAAGGACAAATGGATCACACAACGAGTCACGAGGACTAATGAGCAAGGAAAAATTGTTCAGGAAATGACTCACAATGACAAGGCCAGAGGGTTAACACAACGAGTCATAAGGACAAATGAACAAGGACAAATGGTTCAAACAACGAGTTATAATGACTAATGAACAAGGACAAATGGTTAGCATACCAAGTCACAATGACAAGGAAAAATGGATCACACAATGAGTCACAACAACTAAATAATAAGGACAAATGGTTCGAACAACGAGTCACAAGGACTAACGAACAAAGACAAATGGTTTGCACAACGAGTTAAAAGGAAAAGGATAAATGGTTCACCCAACGAGTAACAAGGACTAATGAACAAAGACAAATGGTTCACGCAATGAGTCACAATGACAAGGACAAATGGTTAACACAATGAGTCATAAGGACAAATGAACAAGGACAAATGGTTCACACAACGAGTTATAATGACTAATGAACAAGGACAAATGGTTAGCCTGAAAAATCACAATGACATGGACTAATGGATCACACATTGAGTCACAAAAACTAAATATCAAGGACAAATGGTTCACACAACGAATTACAAGGACTAATAAACAACGACAAATGGTTTCCACAACGAGTTATTAAGACAAGGATAATCGGTTCACACAACGAGTCACAAGGACTAATGAACCAAAACAAATGGTTCACACAACGAGTCACAAGGATTAATGAACAAGGACAAATGGTTTGCAAAACAAGTTAGAATGGCAAGGACAAATGGATTACACAACGAGTCACAAGGACTAGTGAATAAGGACAAATGGTTTACACGACAAGTCACAATGACAAGGACAAATGATTCACACAACAAGTCACAAGGACTAATGAAAAAAGACAAATGGTTCACACAACGAGTCACAAGGACTAATGAACAAGGACAAATGGATCACACAACGAGTCACTAGGACTAATGAATAAGGACAAATTGATTACACAATGAGTCACAAGGACTAATGAACAAGGAGAAACGATTCACACAACGAGTCACAATGACGCGGACAAATGTTTAACACTACGAGTCACAAGGACTAATTAACATGGATAAATGGTTCACACAACGCGTCACAAGGACTAATGAAAAAAGACAAATGGTTCACACAACGAATAACAATGACAAGGATAATTGGTTAACACAGTGAGTCACAAGGAGTAATGAACAAGGAAAAATGGTTCACACAACGAGTTATAATGACTAATGAACAAGGACAAATGGATAGCACAACAAGTCACAATGACAAGGACAAATGGATCACACAACGAGTCACAACGACTAAAGAACAAGGACAAATGGTTCACTCAACGAGTCAGAAGGACTAATGAAGAACGACAAATGGTCGCACGACGAGTTATAAGGACAAGGATAAATGGTTCACACAACGAGTTACAAGGACTAATGAACAAAGACAAATTGTTCACACAACGAGTCACAAGGATTAATGAACAAGGACAAATGGTTCGTATAGCGAGTTATAATGACAAGGACAAATGGATCACACAACGAGTCACAAGAACTAATGAGCAAGGACAAATTGTTCAGACAATGACTCACAATGACAAGGCCAAAGGGTTAACACAACGAGTCATAAGGACAAATGTACAAGGACAAATGGTTCAAACAACGAGTTATAATGACTAATGAACAAGGACAAATGGTTAGCATACCAAGTCACAATGACAAGGAAAAATGGATCACACAATGAGTCACAACAACTAAATAATAAGGATAAATGGTTCGAACAACGAGTCACAAGGACTAACGAACAAAGACAAATGGTTTGCACAACGAGTTAAAAGGAAAAGGATAAATGGTTCACCCAACGAGTAACAAGGACTAATGAACAAAGACAAATGGTTCACGCAATGAGTCACAATGACAAGGACAAATGGTTAACACAATGAGTCATAAGGACAAATGAACAAGGACAAATGGTTCACACAACGAGTTATAATGACTAATGAACAAGGACAAATGGTTATCTGAAAAATCACAATGACATGGACTAATGGATCACACATTGAGTCACAAAAACTAAATATCAAGGACAAATGGTTCACACAACGAATTACAAGGACTATTAAACAACGACAAATGGGTTCCACAACGAGTTATTAAGACAAGGATAATCGGTTCACACAACGAGTCACAAGGACTAATGAACCAAAACAAATGGTTCACACAACGAGTCACAAGGATTAATGAACAAGGACAAATGGTTTGCAAAACAAGTTAGAATGGCAAGGACAAATGGATTACACAACGAGTCACAAGGACTAGTGAATAAGGACAAATGGTTTACACGACAAGTCACAATGACAAGGACAAATGATTCACACAACAAGTCACAAGGACTAATGAAAAAGACAAATGGTTCACACAACGAGTCACAAGGACTAATGAACAAGGACAAATGGATCACACAACGAGTCACTAGGACTAATGAACAAGGACAAATTGATTACACAATGAGTCACAAGGACTAATGAACAAGGAGAAACGATTCACACAATGAGTCACAATGACGCGGACAAATGTTTAACACTACGAGTCACAAGGACTAATTAACATGGATAAATGGTTCACACAACGCGTCACAAGGACTAATGAAAAAAGACAAATGGTTCACACAACGAATCACAATGACAAGGATAATTGGTTAACACAGTGAGTCACAAGGAGTAATGAACAAGGAAAAATGGTTCACACAACGAGTTATAATGACTAATGAACAAGGACAAATGGATAGCACAACAAGTCACAATGACAAGGACAAATGGATCACACAACGAGTCACAACGACTAAAGAACAAGGACAAATGGTTCACTCAACGAGTCAGAAGGACTAATGAAGAACGACAAATGGTCGCACGACGAGTTATAAGGACAAGGATAAATGGTTCACACAACGAGTTACAAGGACTAATGAACAAAGACAAATTGTTCACACAACGAGTCACAAGGATTAATGAACAAGGACAAATGGTTCGTATAGCGAGTTATAATGACAAGGACAAATGGATCACACAACGAGTCACAAGAACTAATGAGCAAGGACAAATTGTTCAGACAATGACTCACAATGACAAGGACAAAGGGTTAACACAACGAGTCATAAGGGCAAATGAACAAGGACAAATGGTTCACACAACGAGTTATAATGACTAATGAACAAGGACAAATGGTTAGCACAACAAGTCACAATGACAAGGACAAATGGATCACACAACGAGTCACAACAACTAAATAACATGGACAAATGGTTCACATAACGAGTCCCAAGGACTAACGAACAACGACAAATGGTTTGCACAACGAGTTATAAGGAAAAGGATAAATGGTTCACACAACGAGTAACAAGGACTAAGGGACAAAGACAAATGGTTCACACAATGAGTCACAAGGACAAGGACAAATGGTTAACACAATGAGTCATAAGGATAAATTAACAAGGACAAATGGTTCACACAACGAGTTATAATGACTAATGAACAAGGACAAATGGTTAGATCAAAAAATCACAATGACATGGACAAATGGATCACACAACGAGTCACAACAACTAAATATCAAGGACAAATGGTTCACACAACGAATTACAAGGACTAATAAACAACGACAAATGGTTTGCACAACGAGTTATAAGGACAAGGAGAAATGGTTCACACAACGAGTCACAAGGATTAATGAACAAGGACAAATGGTTTGCAAAACAAGTTAGAATGGCAAGGACAAATGGATTACACAACGAGTCACAAGGACTAGTGAATAAGGACAAATGGTTTACACGACAAGTCACAATGACAAGGACAAATGATTCACACAACAAGTCACAAGGACTAATGAAAAAGACAAATGGTTCACACAACGAGTCACAAGGACTAATGAACAAGGACAAATGGATCACACAACGAGTCACTAGGACTAATGAACAAGGACAAATTGATTACACAATGAGTCACAAGGACTAATGAACAAGGAGAAACGATTCACACAATGAGTCACAATGACGCGGACAAATGTTTAACACTACGAGTCACAAGGACTAATTAACATGGATAAATGGTTCACACAACGCGTCACAAGGACTAATGAAAAAAGACAAATGGTTCACACAACGAATCACAATGACAAGGATAATTGGTTAACACAGTGAGTCACAAGGAGTAATGAACAAGGAAAAATGGTTCACACAACGAGTTATAATGACTAATGAACAAGGACAAATGGATAGCACAACAAGTCACAATGACAAGGACAAATGGATCACACAACGAGTCACAACGACTAAAGAACAAGGACAAATGGTTCACTCAACGAGTCAGAAGGACTAATGAAGAACGACAAATGGTCGCACGACGAGTTATAAGGACAAGGATAAATGGTTCACACAACGAGTTACAAGGACTAATGAACAAAGACAAATTGTTCACACAACGAGTCACAAGGATTAATGAACAAGGACAAATGGTTCGTATAGCGAGTTATAATGACAAGGACAAATGGATCACACAACGAGTCACAAGAACTAATGAGCAAGGACAAATTGTTCAGACAATGACTCACAATGACAAGGACAAAGGGTTAACACAACGAGTCATAAGGGCAAATGAACAAGGACAAATGGTTCACACAACGAGTTATAATGACTAATGAACAAGGACAAATAGTTAGCACAACAAGTCACAATGACAAGGACAAATGGATCACACAACGAGTCACAACAACTAAATAACATGGACAAATGGTTCACATAACGAGTCCCAAGGACTAACGAACAACGACAAATGGTTTGCACAACGAGTTATAAGGAAAAGGATAAATGGTTCACACAACGAGTAACAAGGACTAAGGGACAAAGACAAATGGTTCACACAATGAGTCACAAGGACAAGGACAAATGGTTAACACAATGAGTCATAAGGATAAATTAACAAGGACAAATGGTTCACACAACGAGTTATAATGACTAATGAACAAGGACAAATGGTTAGATCAAAAAATCACAATGACATGGACAAATGGATCACACAACGAGTCACAACAACTAAATATCAAGGACAAATGGTTCACACAACGAATTACAAGGACTAATAAACAACGACAAATGGTTTGCACAACGAGTTATAAGGACAAGGAGAAATGGTTCACACAACGAGTCACAAGGATTAATGAACAAGGACAAATGGTTTGCAAAACAAGTTAGAATGGCAAGGACAAATGGATTACACAACGAGTCACAAGGACTAGTGAATAAGGACAAATGGTTTACACGACAAGTCACAATGACAAGGACAAATGATTCACACAACAAGTCACAAGGACTAATGAAAAAGACAAATGGTTCACACAACGAGTCACAAGGACTAATGAACAAGGACAAATGGATCACACAACGAGTCACTAGGACTAATGAACAAGGACAAATTGATTACACAATGAGTCACAAGGACTAATGAACAAGGAGAAACGATTCACACAATGAGTCACAATGACGCGGACAAATGTTTAACACTACGAGTCACAAGGACTAATTAACATGGATAAATGGTTCACACAACGCGTCACAAGGACTAATGAAAAAAGACAAATGGTTCACACAACGAATCACAATGACAAGGATAATTGGTTAACACAGTGAGTCACAAGGAGTAATGAACAAGGAAAAATGGTTCACACAACGAGTTATAATGACTAATGAACAAGGACAAATGGATAGCACAACAAGTCACAATGACAAGGACAAATGGATCACACAACGAGTCACAACGACTAAAGAACAAGGACAAATGGTTCACTCAACGAGTCAGAAGGACTAATGAAGAACGACAAATGGTCGCACGACGAGTTATAAGGACAAGGATAAATGGTTCACACAACGAGTTACAAGGACTAATGAACAAAGACAAATTGTTCACACAACGAGTCACAAGGATTAATGAACAAGGACAAATGGTTCGTATAGCGAGTTATAATGACAAGGACAAATGGATCACACAACGAGTCACAAGAACTAATGAGCAAGGACAAATTGTTCAGACAATGACTCACAATGACAAGGACAAAGGGTTAACACAACGAGTCATAAGGGCAAATGAACAAGGACAAATGGTTCAAACAACGAGTTATAATGACTAATGAACAAGGACAAATGGTTAGCATACCAAGTCACAATGACAAGGAAAAATGGATCACACAATGAGTCACAACAACTAAATAATAAGGATAAATGGTTCGAACAACGAGTCACAAGGACTAACGAACAAAGACAAATGGTTTGCACAACGAGTTAAAAGGAAAAGGATAAATGGTTCACCCAACGAGTAACAAGGACTAATGAACAAAGACAAATGGTTCACGCAATGAGTCACAATGACAAGGACAAATGGTTAACACAATGAGTCATAAGGACAAATGAACAAGGACAAATGGTTCACACAACGAGTTATAATGACTAATGAACAAGGACAAATGGTTAGCCTGAAAAATCACAATGACATGGACTAATGGATCACACATTGAGTCACAAAAACTAAATATCAAGGACAAATGGTTCACACAACGAATTACAAGGACTATTAAACAACGACAAATGGGTTCCACAACGAGTTATTAAGACAAGGATAATCGGTTCACACAACGAGTCACAAGGACTAATGAACCAAAACAAATGGTTCACACAACGAGTCACAAGGATTAATGAACAAGGACAAATGGTTTGCAAAACAAGTTAGAATGGCAAGGACAAATGGATTACACAACGAGTCACAAGGACTAGTGAATAAGGACAAATGGTTTACACGACAAGTCACAATGACAAGGACAAATGATTCACACAACAAGTCACAAGGACTAATGAAAAAGACAAATGGTTCATACAACGAGTCACAAGGACTAATGAACAAGGACAAATGGATCACACAACGAGTCACTAGGACTAATGAACAAGGACAAATTGATTACACAATGAGTCACAAGGACTAATGAACAAGGAGAAACGATTCACACAATGAGTCACAATGACGCGGACAAATGTTTAACACTACGAGTCACAAGGACTAATTAACATGGATAAATGGTTCACACAACGCGTCACAAGGACTAATGAAAAAAGACAAATGGTTCACACAACGAATCACAATGACAAGGATAATTGGTTAACACAGTGAGTCACAAGGAGTAATGAACAAGGAAAAATGGTTCACACAACGAGTTATAATGACTAATGAACAAGGACAAATGGATAGCACAACAAGTCACAATGACAAGGACAAATGGATCACACAACGAGTCACAACGACTAAAGAACAAGGACAAATGGTTCACTCAACGAGTCAGAAGGACTAATGAAGAACGACAAATGGTCGCACGACGAGTTATAAGGACAAGGATAAATGGTTCACACAACGAGTTACAAGGACTAATGAACAAAGACAAATTGTTCACACAACGAGTCACAAGGATTAATGAACAAGGACAAATGGTTCGTATAGCGAGTTATAATGACAAGGACAAATGGATCACACAACGAGTCACAAGAACTAATGAGCAAGGACAAATTGTTCAGACAATGACTCACAATGACAAGGACAAAGGGTTAACACAACGAGTCATAAGGGCAAATGAACAAGGACAAATGGTTCACACAACGAGTTATAATGACTAATGAACAAGGACAAATGGTTAGCACAACAAGTCACAATGACAAGGACAAATGGATCACACAACGAGTCACAACAACTAAATAACATGGACAAATGGTTCACATAACGAGTCCCAAGGACTAACGAACAACGACAAATGGTTTGCACAACGAGTTATAAGGAAAAGGATAAATGGTTCACACAACGAGTAACAAGGACTAAGGGACAAAGACAAATGGTTCACACAATGAGTCACAAGGACAAGGACAAATGGTTAACACAATGAGTCATAAGGATAAATTAACAAGGACAAATGGTTCACACAACGAGTTATAATGACTAATGAACAAGGACAAATGGTTAGATCAAAAAATCACAATGACATGGACAAATGGATCACACAACGAGTCACAACAACTAAATATCAAGGACAAATGGTTCACACAACGAATTACAAGGACTAATAAACAACGACAAATGGTTTGCACAACGAGTTATAAGGACAAGGAGAAATGGTTCACACAACGAGTCACAAGGATTAATGAACAAGGACAAATGGTTTGCAAAACAAGTTAGAATGGCAAGGACAAATGGATTACACAACGAGTCACAAGGACTAGTGAATAAGGACAAATGGTTTACACGACAAGTCACAATGACAAGGACAAATGATTCACACAACAAGTCACAAGGACTAATGAAAAAAGACAAATGGTTCACACAACGAGTCACAAGGACTAATGAACAAGGACAAATGGATCACACAACGAGTCACTAGGACTAATGAACAAGGACAAATTGATTACACAATGAGTCACAAGGACTAATGAACAAGGAGAAACGATTCACACAATGAGTCACAATGACGCGGACAAATGTTTAACACTACGAGTCACAAGGACTAATTAACATGGATAAATGGTTCACACAACGCGTCACAAGGACTAATGAAAAAAGACAAATGGTTCACACAACGAATCACAATGACAAGGATAATTGGTTAACACAGTGAGTCACAAGGAGTAATGAACAAGGAAAAATGGTTCACACAACGAGTTATAATGACTAATGAACAAGGACAAATGGATAGCACAACAAGTCACAATGACAAGGACAAATGGATCACACAACGAGTCACAACGACTAAAGAACAAGGACAAATGGTTCACTCAACGAGTCAGAAGGACTAATGAAGAACGACAAATGGTCGCACGACGAGTTATAAGGACAAGGATAAATGGTTCACACAACGAGTTACAAGGACTAATGAACAAAGACAAATTGTTCACACAACGAGTCACAAGGATTAATGAACAAGGACAAATGGTTCGTATAGCGAGTTATAATGACAAGGACAAATGGATCACACAACGAGTCACAAGAACTAATGAGCAAGGACAAATTGTTCAGACAATGACTCACAATGACAAGGACAAAGGGTTAACACAACGAGTCATAAGGGCAAATGAACAAGGACAAATGGTTCAAACAACGAGTTATAATGACTAATGAACAAGGACAAATGGTTAGCATACCAAGTCACAATGACAAGGAAAAATGGATCACACAATGAGTCACAACAACTAAATAATAAGGATAAATGGTTCGAACAACGAGTCACAAGGACTAACGAACAAAGACAAATGGTTTGCACAACGAGTTAAAAGGAAAAGGATAAATGGTTCACCCAACGAGTAACAAGGACTAATGAACAAAGACAAATGGTTCACGCAATGAGTCACAATGACAAGGACAAATGGTTAACACAATGAGTCATAAGGACAAATGAACAAGGACAAATGGTTCACACAACGAGTTATAATGACTAATGAACAAGGACAAATGGTTAGCCTGAAAAATCACAATGACATGGACTAATGGATCACACATTGAGTCACAAAAACTAAATATCAAGGACAAATGGTTCACACAACGAATTACAAGGACTATTAAACAACGACAAATGGGTTCCACAACGAGTTATTAAGACAAGGATAATCGGTTCACACAACGAGTCACAAGGACTAATGAACCAAAACAAATGGTTCACACAACGAGTCACAAGGATTAATGAACAAGGACAAATGGTTTGCAAAACAAGTTAGAATGGCAAGGACAAATGGATTACACAACGAGTCACAAGGACTAGTGAATAAGGACAAATGGTTTACACGACAAGTCACAATGACAAGGACAAATGATTCACACAACAAGTCACAAGGACTAATGAAAAAAGACAAATGGTTCACACAACGAGTCACAAGGACTAATGAACAAGGACAAATGGATCACACAACGAGTCACTAGGACTAATGAACAAGGACAAATTGATTACACAATGAGTCACAAGGACTAATGAACAAGGAGAAACGATTCACACAATGAGTCACAATGACGCGGACAAATGTTTAACACTACGAGTCACAAGGACTAATTAACATGGATAAATGGTTCACACAACGCGTCACAAGGACTAATGAAAAAAGACAAATGGTTCACACAACGAATCACAATGACAAGGATAATTGGTTAACACAGTGAGTCACAAGGAGTAATGAACAAGGAAAAATGGTTCACACAACGAGTTATAATGACTAATGAACAAGGACAAATGGATAGCACAACAAGTCACAATGACAAGGACAAATGGATCACACAACGAGTCACAACGACTAAAGAACAAGGACAAATGGTTCACTCAACGAGTCAGAAGGACTAATGAAGAACGACAAATGGTCGCACGACGAGTTATAAGGACAAGGATAAATGGTTCACACAACGAGTTACAAGGACTAATGAACAAAGACAAATTGTTCACACAACGAGTCACAAGGATTAATGAACAAGGACAAATGGTTCGTATAGCGAGTTATAATGACAAGGACAAATGGATCACACAACGAGTCACAAGAACTAATGAGCAAGGACAAATTGTTCAGACAATGACTCACAATGACAAGGACAAAGGGTTAACACAACGAGTCATAAGGGCAAATGAACAAGGACAAATGGTTCACACAACGAGTTATAATGACTAATGAACAAGGACAAATGGTTAGCACAACAAGTCACAATGACAAGGACAAATGGATCACACAACGAGTCACAACAACTAAATAACATGGACAAATGGTTCACATAACGAGTCCCAAGGACTAACGAACAACGACAAATGGTTTGCACAACGAGTTATAAGGAAAAGGATAAATGGTTCACACAACGAGTAACAAGGACTAAGGGACAAAGACAAATGGTTCACACAATGAGTCACAAGGACAAGGACAAATGGTTAACACAATGAGTCATAAGGATAAATTAACAAGGACAAATGGTTCACACAACGAGTTATAATGACTAATGAACAAGGACAAATGGTTAGATCAAAAAATCACAATGACATGGACAAATGGATCACACAACGAGTCACAACAACTAAATATCAAGGACAAATGGTTCACACAACGAATTACAAGGACTAATAAACAACGACAAATGGTTTGCACAACGAGTTATAAGGACAAGGAGAAATGGTTCACACAACGAGTCACAAGGATTAATGAACAAGGACAAATGGTTTGCAAAACAAGTTAGAATGGCAAGGACAAATGGATTACACAACGAGTCACAAGGACTAGTGAATAAGGACAAATGGTTTACACGACAAGTCACAATGACAAGGACAAATGATTCACACAACAAGTCACAAGGACTAATGAAAAAGACAAATGGTTCACACAACGAGTCACAAGGACTAATGAACAAGGACAAATGGATCACACAACGAGTCACTAGGACTAATGAACAAGGACAAATTGATTACACAATGAGTCACAAGGACTAATGAACAAGGAGAAACGATTCACACAATGAGTCACAATGACGCGGACAAATGTTTAACACTACGAGTCACAAGGACTAATTAACATGGATAAATGGTTCACACAACGCGTCACAAGGACTAATGAAAAAAGACAAATGGTTCACACAACGAATCACAATGACAAGGATAATTGGTTAACACAGTGAGTCACAAGGAGTAATGAACAAGGAAAAATGGTTCACACAACGAGTTATAATGACTAATGAACAAGGACAAATGGATAGCACAACAAGTCACAATGACAAGGACAAATGGATCACACAACGAGTCACAACGACTAAAGAACAAGGACAAATGGTTCACTCAACGAGTGGAAGGACTAATGAAGAACGACAAATGGTCGCACGACGAGTTATAAGGACAAGGATAAATGGTTCACACAACGAGTTACAAGGACTAATGAACAAAGACAAATTGTTCACACAACGAGTCACAAGGATTAATGAACAAGGACAAATGGTTCGTATAGCGAGTTATAATGACAAGGACAAATGGATCACACAACGAGTCACAAGAACTAATGAGCAAGGACAAATTGTTCAGACAATGACTCACAATGACAAGGACAAAGGGTTAACACAACGAGTCATAAGGGCAAATGAACAAGGACAAATGGTTCACACAACGAGTTATAATGACTAATGAACAAGGACAAATAGTTAGCACAACAAGTCACAATGACAAGGACAAATGGATCACACAACGAGTCACAACAACTAAATAACATGGACAAATGGTTCACATAACGAGTCCCAAGGACTAACGAACAACGACAAATGGTTTGCACAACGAGTTATAAGGAAAAGGATAAATGGTTCACACAACGAGTAACAAGGACTAAGGGACAAAGACAAATGGTTCACACAATGAGTCACAAGGACAAGGACAAATGGTTAACACAATGAGTCATAAGGATAAATTAACAAGGACAAATGGTTCACACAACGAGTTATAATGACTAATGAACAAGGACAAATGGTTAGATCAAAAAATCACAATGACATGGACAAATGGATCACACAACGAGTCACAACAACTAAATATCAAGGACAAATGGTTCACACAACGAATTACAAGGACTAATAAACAACGACAAATGGTTTGCACAACGAGTTATAAGGACAAGGAGAAATGGTTCACACAACGAGTCACAAGGATTAATGAACAAGGACAAATGGTTTGCAAAACAAGTTAGAATGGCAAGGACAAATGGATTACACAACGAGTCACAAGGACTAGTGAATAAGGACAAATGGTTTACACGACAAGTCACAATGACAAGGACAAATGATTCACACAACAAGTCACAAGGACTAATGAAAAAGACAAATGGTTCACACAACGAGTCACAAGGACTAATGAACAAGGACAAATGGATCACACAACGAGTCACTAGGACTAATGAACAAGGACAAATTGATTACACAATGAGTCACAAGGACTAATGAACAAGGAGAAACGATTCACACAATGAGTCACAATGACGCGGACAAATGTTTAACACTACGAGTCACAAGGACTAATTAACATGGATAAATGGTTCACACAACGCGTCACAAGGACTAATGAAAAAAGACAAATGGTTCACACAACGAATCACAATGACAAGGATAATTGGTTAACACAGTGAGTCACAAGGAGTAATGAACAAGGAAAAATGGTTCACACAACGAGTTATAATGACTAATGAACAAGGACAAATGGATAGCACAACAAGTCACAATGACAAGGACAAATGGATCACACAACGAGTCACAACGACTAAAGAACAAGGACAAATGGTTCACTCAACGAGTCAGAAGGACTAATGAAGAACGACAAATGGTCGCACGACGAGTTATAAGGACAAAGATAAATGGTTCACACAACGAGTTACAAGGACTAATGAACAAAGACAAATTGTTCACACAACGAGTCACAAGGATTAATGAACAAGGACAAATGGTTCGTATAGCGAGTTATAATGACAAGGACAAATGGATCACACAACGAGTCACAAGGACTAATGAGCAAGGACAAATTTTTCAGACAATGACTCACAATGACAAGAACAAAGGGTTAACACAACGAGTCATAAGGGCAAATGAACAAGGACAAATGGTTCACACAACGAGTTATAATGACTAATGAACAAGGACAAATGGTTAGCACAACAAGTCACAATGATAAGGACAAATGGATCACACAACGAGTCACAACAACTAAATAACAAGGACAAATGGTTCACATAACGAGTCCCAAGGACTAACGAACAACGACAAATGGTTTGCACAACGAGTTATAAGGAAAAGGATAAATGGTTCACACAACGAGTAACAAGGACTAAGGGACAAAGACAAATGGTTCACACAATGAGTCACAATGACAAGGACAAATGGTTAACACAATGAGTCATAAGGACAAATGAACAAGGACAAATGGTTCACACAACGAGTTATAATGAGTAATGAACAAGGACAAATGGTTAGCACAAAAAATCACAATGACATGGACAAATGGATCACACAACGAGTCACAACTACTAAATATCAAGGACAAATGGATCACACAACGAATTACAAGGACTAATAAACAACGACAAATGGTTTGCACAACGAGTTATAAGGACAAGGAGAAATGGTTCACACAACGAGTCACAAGGACTAATGAACCAAGACAAATGGTTCACACAACGAGTCACAAGGATTAATGAACAAGGACAAATGGTTTGCAAAACAAGATTAATTGACAAGGACAATTGGATCACACAACGAGTCACAAGGACTAGTGAATAAGGACAAATGGTTTACACGACATGTCACAATGACAAGGACAAATGATTCACACAACAAGTCACAAGGACTAATGAAAAAAGACAAATGGTTCACACAACGAGTCACAAGGACTAATGAACAAGGACAAATGGATCACACAACGAGTCACTAGGACTAATGAACAAGGACAAATGGATTACACAATGAGTCACAAGGACTAATGAACAAGGAGAAACGATTCACACAACGAGTCACAATGACGAGGACAAATGGTTAACACTACGAGTCACAAGGACTATTTAACATGGATAAATGGTTCACACAACGAGTCACAAGGACTAATGAAAAAAGGCAAATGGTTCACACAACGAATCACAATGACAAGGATAATTGGTTAACACAGTGAGTCACAAGGAGTAATGAACAAGGAAAAATAGTTCACACAACGAGTTATAATGACTAATGAACAAGGACAAATGGTTACCACAACAGATCACAAAGACAAGGACAAATGGATCACACAACGAGTCCAAACGACTAAAGAACAAGGACAAATGGTTCACTCAACGAGTCACAAGGACTAATGAATAACGACAAATGGTTCGCACAACGAGTTATAAGGACAAGTATAAATGGTTCACACAGCGAGTTACAAGGGCTAATGAACAAAGACAAATGGTTCACACAACGAGTCACAAGGATTAATGAACAAGGACAAATGGTTCGTATAGCGAGTTATAATGACAAGGACAAATGGATCACACAACGAGTCACGAGGACTAAAGAGCAAGGAAAAATTGTTCAGACAATGACTCACAATGACAAGGCCAAAGGGTTAACACAACGAGTCATAAGGACAAATGAACAAGGATAAATGGTTCAAACAACGACTTATAATGACTAATGAACAAGGACAAATGGTTAGCATACCAAGTCACAATGACAAGGAAAAATGGATCACACAATGAGTCACAACAACTAAATAATAAGGACAAATAGTTCGAACAACGAGTCACAAGGACTAACGAACAAAGACAAATGGTTTGCACAACGAGTTAAAAGGAAAAGGATAAATGGTTCACCAAATGAGTAACAAGGACTAATGAACAAGGACAAATGGTTCACGCAATGAGTAACAATGACAAGGACAAATGGTTAACACAATGAGTCATAAGGACAAATGAACAAGGACAAATGGTTCACACAACGAGTTATAATGACTAATGAACAAGGACAAATGGTTAGCATGAAAAATCACAATGACATGGACTAATGGATCACACATTGAGTCACAAAAACTAAATATCAAGGACAAATGGTTCACACAACGAATTACAAGGACTAAAAAACAACGACAAATGGTTTCCACAACGAGTTATTAGGACAAGGATAATCGGTTCACACAACGAGTCACAAGGACTAATGAACCAAAACAAATGGTTCACACAACGAGTCCCAAGGACTAGTGAATAAGGACAAATGGTTTACACGACAAGTCACAATGACAAGGATAAATGATTCACACAACAAGTCACAAGGACTAATGAAAAGAGACAAATGGTTCACACAACGAGTCATAAGGACTAATGTACAAGGACAAATGGATCACACAACGAGTCACAAGGACTAATAAATAAGGACAAATGGATTACACAATGAGTCACAAGGACTAATGAACAAGGACAAACGATTCACACAACGAGTCACAATGACAAGGACAAATGTTTAACATTACGAGTCACAAGGACTAATAAACATGGACAAATGGTTCACACAACGAGTCAGAGGGACTAATGAAAAAAGACAAATGGTTCACACAACGAATCACAATGACAATGATAATTGGTTAACACAATGAGTCACAAGGAGTAATGAACAAGGAAAAATGGTTCACACAACGAGTTATAATGACTAATGAACAAGGACAAATGGTTAGCACAACAAGTCACAATGACAAGGACAAATGGAACACACAACGAGTCACAACGACTAAAGAACAAGGACAAATGGTTCACACAACGAGTCACAAGGACTAATGAACAACGACAAATGGTTCGCACAACGAGTCACAACGACTAAAGAACAAGGACAAATGGTTCACACAACGAGTCCCAAGGACTAATGAACAACGAAAAATGGTTCGCACAACGAGTTATAAGGACAAGGATAAATGGTTCACACAGCGAGTTACAAGGACTAATGAACAAAGACAAATGGGTTACACAATGAGTCACAATGACAAGGACAAATGGTTAACACAATGAGTCATAAGGACAAATGAACAAGGACAAATGGTTCACACAACGAGTTATAATGACTAATGAACAAGGACAAATGGTTAGCACAACAAGTCACAATGACAAGGACAAATGGATCACAGAACGAGTCACAACAACTAAATAACAAGGACAAATGGTTCACACAACGAGTAACAAGGACTAACGAACAACGACAAATGGTTTGCACAACGAGCTATAATGACTAATGAACAAGGACAAATGGTTCAGACAACGATCCACAAGTACTAAAGAACAAAGACAAATGGTTCACACAACGAGGCACAAAGACTAATGAAGGAGTGTAAATGGTTCACACAACGAGTCACAATGACAAGGACAAATTGCTAACACAACGAGTCACAAGGACTAATTAACATGGACAAATGGTTCACCCAACGAGTCAAAAGGACTAATGAAAAAAGACAAATGGTTCACACAACGAATCACAATGACAAGGATAATTGGTTAACACAGTGAGTCACAAGGAGTAATGAACAAGGAAAAATGGTTCACACAACGAGTTATAATGACTAATGAACAAGGACAAATGGTTAGCACAACAAGTCACAATGACAAGGACAAATGGATCACACAACGAGTCACAACGACTAAAGAACAAGGACAAATGGTTCACACAACGAGTCACAAGGACTAATGAACAACGAAAAATGGTTCGCACAACGAGTTATAAGGACAAGGATAAATGGTTCACACAACGAGTTAGAAGGACTAATGAACAAAGACAAATGGGTTACACAATGAGTCACAATGACAAGGACAAATGGTTAACACAATGAGTCATAAGGACAAATGAACAAGGACAAATGGTTCACACAACGAGTGTTAATGACTAATGAACAAGGACAAATGGTTAGCACAACAAGTCACAATGACAAGGACAAATGGATCACAGAACGAGTCACAACAACTAAATAACAAGGACAAATGGTTCACACAACGAGTAACAAGGACTAACGAACAACGACAAATGGTTTGCACAACGAGCTATAATGACTAATGAACAAGGACAAATGGTTCAGACAACGATCCACAAGTACTAAAGAACAAAGACAAATGGTTCACACAACGAGGCACAAAGACTAATGAAGGAGGGTAAATGGTTCACACAACGAGTCACAATGTCAAGGACAAATTGTTAACACAACGAGTCACAAGGACTAATTAACATGGACAAATGGTTCACCCAACGAGTCAAAAGGACTAATGAAAAAAGACAAATGGTTCACACAACGAATCACAATGACAAGGATATTTGGTTAACACAGTGAGTCACAAGGAGTAATGAACAAGGAAAAATGGTTCACACAACGAGTTATAATGACTAATGAACAAGGACAAATGGTTAGCACAACAAGTCACAATGACAAGGACAAATGGATCACACAACGAGTCACAACGACTAAAGAACAAGGACAAATGGTTCACACAACGAGTCACAAGGACTAATGAACAACGAAAAATGGTTCGCACAACTAGTTATAAGGACAAGGATAAATGGTTCACACAGCGAGTTACAAGGACTAATGAACAAAGACAAATGGGTTACACAATGAGTCACAATGACAAGGACAAATGGTTAACACAATGAGTCATAAGGACAAATGAACAAGGACAAATGGTTCACACAACGAGTTATAATGACTAATGAACAAGTACAAATGGTTAGCACAACAAGTCCCAATGACAAGGACAAATGGATCTGATCCGTCCGTTTCGTGTCCACAATTTAATAGATGTTGTCGTTGGGTCACGTCCGAATCAAAACACAATTTATAGCTTCACAAACAACTCTACAATTAGTAAAGAGGCAAGTAAAGGTCGGATCCCAAGGGACGGGAATTGAGATGAGATTTCTACTGAAACTAGTGGTGTCTTAGGGGTGTCACAATTTGGGTTGATGTAGAAGGTCACTAACTAAAACAATGAAAATAAATAAGCAAGATGAATTAAAAGGGTTGTAAATAATTGATAAAAAGCACTAGGGTATCATGGGGTCATAGGGGAATCATGGGAATTGATCATACAAACATGTTCTCAAATTATAAGCAAGTAATTATTGTTGTGATGGATTGAGTTGGGTTATATCTTACAATCCTAGGAAAGTTTGGGTCCCGGAGCCGAATCGATTAGATTGTACAACACCTACAAGTCAACTTAGTCTTCCCTACTCAACAACATGCATGGTCTAATGAGACTCGAGTTGGTTTATGTCTTACAAGTCCCATTGAAAAGATAGGTGATGGGTAAAAAATGCAAGGACTCATAGGCTCACATTTCATCAAACATAACATGTGCATGAGTTGAGATCAAAACAAGCAAGCAAATAAACCATGAAAGCATATTAATTTAAGCATGAATCATTCCCCATGTTGGTTTCCCCTAATTACCCATTAACCCTAGCTAGGTCACTACTCACTCATTATCATGTTGATCATGCTAGCAAGGTTGTCAATCATACCAACAAAAGGAAACATGATGAATAAATGAAAGTAATTAACAATAATTAAAAAGGGATTAAGAGAATTATACCTACTAATGATTCCAATAATAAAGCAAAGAATAAAAGAAGTACTTGATGCTTGATTGAGAGGTTGTCAATCTCCCAATAATAACCCAAATAATCTTCAATTACGCAAAATAAAGGATGAACAAAAGAGAGATTAAGGAAATAAAACTTGTATTAAAACTTGATTAATTGTTGATTAGAATACTAAAGAGAGATTTGATTGATATTAACTACTCTAATAACTGATAAGAAGAACATGCTCTTCTAATTAGACTAATGGGGTATTTATAGTGGAAATTAGGTGGATGCATTGGGGTTAACTAAGGGCTAAACTAGTAATTACACTTTTTAGATTGAGCAGGGAGAAGCCGGTATTTTTCGTAGGAAGGGCTTCTTTCTTTGTAGCTTGGAGAAGACGAAATTTCGCTGTACTAGAATCCGTGCGTATTGGAGTCGGGACGGGCGGATTCAGGCAGGGGAAGACGGGCGTCTTCAGGGGAATCCAGGCGGATTCTGTGGCTGCTGTCCGGGCGTCTTTGAAGGAAGACGCACGGATTGTGCTTGTGGAGGACGGGCGGATTCAGGACAATCCGCTCGGATTGTAGCTCATTATGGTTTCTTCTTCTTTTCTTCCCTTTTCTTCATAAAATCCTTGGGGATTTCCTCGGGGATGCAAGGATCCTTTCTCAACATTGCTCATCTACTATCATATTTACAAAGGCCTTCTAATCTTGTCTCTCCTTGATGCTTGGTCATTGAATTTAATCAATTTAGTCTCGTTTTGCCATGAAAATGCAAGATTTGCACTCCTTTCCTACCAAGGGATCAAAATCTCAAAGAATATGCAAAACAAAGAACTAAAGAAAGTAAATGACCCAAATATGCACTAAAAAGCATGGGAACAAGACTAATTCGGGGGCTAAATATGCGCTAATTATGGTCACATCAAATATCCCCAAACCGAACCTTTGCTCGTCCCGAGTAAAGAGGTGACAAAGACTAGGACCATTATTTAAACTAACCTAATAACATAGCCGATATGAGACAATTAGCGGGTCTCACTCCACCCCTTCAACTCACAACAAGACAACCATGAGGTAGGATGCCTTCTTGCAAGGCAAGGTGGGTCTTGCCAAAATGGCGACACATCCAAACATTAAGCACACAAAATCAAATAATGGATGCATCTACAAAAGGAGTAGCCACTTCCTCATCAAGTGGCGGAGGCAACCAAGAGAGAAAAAATTTAAGAGCATATAATCCTTCACAAATACTTGTTCAACAAATTACTAAGGCTAAGAGGATTAAATCACCTCCAAATGGTGTTAAACTAGACTACTATCGTCCTCAATTTCCAAATGCTTTCGTCCAGAGCGATCGGATGGTGGTGGAATGATGATCCCTATGATTCTAGTCGCATATGACATGACAAGTCTCGAATTCTCTACAAAAGTAAAGGTCATGGATCGTCCCAAGCTCGACAAAGTGGTTTGACAAAAAGGCTTTTTGGGAATGAAATGCTCAAATCTTTATAAACAAGAGTGGATATGACTAGTATTCAAAATTGTCCTCATTTAACTTTCACATTTCAAAAATTTAAGATGGGGTTTGTCCCTTCCGGGCTAGTGTCCTTTGCTTTCGCCAATCGCTTATTAGGCAACCGGTAAACCTCTAGACAATAGCTTTTCGGGGTGATAGTCACTCTGTCTCTGGGCGGTCGAATTCATAACCGTGGGGAGGCCCTATTCAATGGATCCCTCTCCAAAGCACATCGAAGTGGTACGCCTCCATCAAAACAACTAAACTTTCTCAACATTTCATAACATTTGAGGTTTTCTTAGCAATAAATTACTTCCACATGACAAAATTTTCGAAATGAGCACTTCAAACATATTGATAGAAAGTATTTTTGGGTTGCCTTACCACAAGATCAATCAAGGTCACCTAGACAAGTTAACCAAGTCCACATCGCATCACGGGGTTGGATAGGTGACTCACATGCAAACCCTTGACTAGGCTTTGGGTCATGGGTCAAAAGACACTAGTATGACAGTATCTAGGGTGTTTTATAACCATTCTAGTAGGCAAAGTCTTAAGTTGAAAAAGTATTTGTAATGGCTTAGTTGCTCTTGTCAAAGTTCTCAATTAGGCAGTTTTCAAAATGTTTTATCTAAATGCAAATACATGCCATAATGCAACTAATATTTACATCCTAAAGCAAGTGATTCTATCAACTAATATGACATATAAACTAAATGCAAGTCCTAAGTTCACATTGTTATACCGCATCAATCAAAATAGAACCACATAGTCATTAACATAAAGAGGAAAAAGGAGATTGGAAAGATCATACCATGCGGTCTTCATGATTCTCATGTCTCGGATGTGGCGTAGTCAATCAATGTGAACAAGGATAGAACAAACAATATATACAATATATACATAACTACACTACAAAAGAAATAAACATGTTTTTGGGTTTTTCAATTTTCAAATTTTTATGGTTTTTTCGAAATTTTTCAATTTTTTTTGGATTTTTGAATAAAAGTTAAGTTAGAATTCCCCATCCCCACACTAATATGGGCATTGTCCTCAATGGCCAAAATGATGGGAAATTATGCAAACATGATGCATGATTTCTACACTAAATGCAAGCTACACTAATCTACACTATATGATGCATGGTTTTTGTTTATGACGGAGAGGATAATTTAGATTACCTCCCGTTGTGTATGCATTAACTTCCCCAAACCGATCTAGACATTATTGCTAATGTCCAAGGATGGGTGTAGTTCATGCACACACTATGCAATGCATGAAACTAATTTTGTCATTTTGGATTTTGAAAGGTGGGAACAATAAAATGAGAACACCTCAATGGGGCCGAGGTGTGAGTCCTCTATGGTGCTAGGACTACTCCAACAATGATCAAGAAAAATAATTAAAACAAAGAGAGAAATAGACAAACCTTGAGAGGGTAGGAGCCTCTAAAGCTTGCTAATCTTCCATCATATCATCATTATCATCACCTTCCTCACTAGAAGTGGTCTTATCACCACTTTCTCCTTCACTTTCTTCTTCACCTTGCTCATCATCCTCTTCTCCTTCTTCACTAGCTTCTTCATCAATGTTATCATCAACCTCTTCATTACCAACAACCTCATTATCACCCGGAACAACCCTAGATGCACTCGGAAATAGGACTTCCTTATCCGCCCAACTAGGCAAAGGACATGATGGGTCAAGTAGTCCTTGCCTAGCTAAATGTAGGAGGGGTGGATATTGGGCTAAGTAAGCATTTTTCCGATCCTCGAAAGCTTGCTTGTGCATCTCTTGCATGAGAAGAGTCAAATAATCATTTCTTGCTTCAACACCTTCCGGCTTGAACTCTTGGTACTCAAAAGGGTAAGGTGGTGTGACAATGGAAGAGGAGGGCATTTCAATTTCACCCTTTTGTTGTTGGATTATATACTCGGCCTCTTTTGAAAGGGGAAGTAGATAGTTGGTCCGGTGGACACTCAATCGACAAATCTTTGAAGGCAAAGTGAAAGAACTAGCCTCACTAGTGAGCCATCCATACTTGGTGTCAAGAGGGTTATGGGTAACCCACTTGTACTTGTAGATCATAGTATTAATATCAATGAGATGGCCACCTTCTTTCGCCTCATACTTGTTATCTTTGTTGAAGTTTGGATCAAAGTATTTGGCTAGGATAGTGACTAGGCCTCCATTCACAATAACGGTAGTGCCTTTCTTCCCACAATCAATATTTAACCATCTATCCACCAAGAGCCTTGGAAAGTTAAAAGGCTTGGTGAATTCCCTACCAACATTCAAAGCCGACTCAAGAAGAACAAAATCGAGTTTGGTGAAATGGTTGGTGTCTTTTCTTGCATTGATGGTGTTCCCTACGACCTTGTGCCACACTCTAATTCCCAGATGGTGGACTAATATAGCGCGACTAGCATGAAAGTCTTCAAATTTCCTTCCGGAAATCGCCTCCCAAAGAGGGTCGGGGTCATATTTGCCAACATTCTTAAAATAACTCGGAGAATCACTAAGACCCAAAGCATTACCCATTTCCTCAAAGAGATGCACCTACTAACATTAGCTAGATGAAACTCGATGGTCTCCATGGTCTCAACCTTGTTAACTTTCAAATAACTCAAAAATTCTAAGGTAAGGGAGGGGTATGTCAATTCTTTTGATTCAAACAATTTCTCCAACCCCATGGCTTTAAAAAAGGCTCTAGTTTGCTCAAGGACACCCAAGTTTTCTAAGGTATCTTCACAAATAAACTTGGTGGATAGAAATGATTTCCTAGCAAACTTGGCAAAAGTGTCCCTATGGGATTTGGAAATGAAAATTACCTCCGGATAGTTCGAAAGTTGAGCAATTTCCGGAGTAGAGGATGTTGTTGCTTCCATGGGAGGTTGTTGTTGTTTCACTTCCAAGTTTGGGTTTGATACCACCATAGTCAATGCTTTATTTGCTTGAAGAGTCTTTTGCCTTAAGGAGAGTGCCCTTGCCTTTGGTGCCTTTGCCTTTGTTGCCTTTGTTGCTCCCTTTGTCCTTGCCATTGATGAAATAACCAAGAAAAGAGTGAAAAATCTTCAATTTCTAGTACACCCAAATCGATTTAAAGATGAAAGGCTTTGCCTTTATGAATTCAAAAATCGACTCAAAGGTTGAAGATTTTGTGCTTGGTTTTGATTTTTGTTGAAAGAGGAGTGATTGATTTGTTGTTAAAAGGATGTATTGATTTGATTTTGGTGAATGTTGTTGAGGAATCTTGTTTTTGTAATGGAGAGGATGAGGGTTTTGAGGTTTATGAGTAGTGTTATGAATGAAGGAATGAAGAAATGAATGTGGGAGGGGGTTTATAAAGCCCGAAAAATTTGAACTGCAGGGGTAAGACGGGCGGATTCTGCTCGGGACGCCCGAATTTGGTCTGTTCTGGGTTGGGAAATCCTCGCCTAAATACGGGCATCTTTCAGTAAAGACGGGCGGATTCCTTCACAAGGATTTTTCTTGTTTTCTTCAGCCAAGAAGACGGGCGTCTTCCTTTAAGGACGGGCGGATTTTTGAAGACGGGCGGATTTGGATGCTTGACGCCCGGATTTGTTGACAGTCAAAAATTTCAAAAATTCAGCTCAAAATAGGACGGGCGTCTTCTTACCAATATGCCCGGATTGCCTGAAGACGGGCGGATTCTCCTAAATCCGCTCGGATTCGACCCCTTTGTACCCGGATTCAGTTCTATCCGTGTACTTTGCCAATCCCTTGTTTCCATTCTTCTTCATATCTCATGTTCCTCATCGTGGGGGTACTACTAAGGCATGGATAGCCAGGCAATTGCCATCCCCACACTAAGCTAAAGCACTACACATTAATTGAAATTATTTGTCCCTCCCTCACTTCTCTCAAACATGATAATTATCTTGATCAAAGTTTAAAAATCCAAAAATAACAAAACTACAATACAAGAATTGAAATGCAAGTTAGGGAGTTATAAATATTTACAAATGGTGGTTTAGGGAGGACTCCACCAAACTCTCATTCTTGATGAGATGTCAAGGGGGCATGTTCAAGGTGTTGTTGATGTTGCTCAACACCTTGAAAAAGTAATCAAATGCTTGTTCATTATCATGATAGAGGTCTTCAATAGACCTTGGCCCTTGTTGTCGGTCTTGATCGATGGCATTACCAATGTAGGGATTAAAAATCCCTTCAAATTCATCGTCCCAAAGACCACATACTTCATTAAGTTGATCATTGAAAATCTCTTGATTTGATGGAGACAACTTTCCCATTTCCTTTTCTTGGCCAATGAGGCCATCTTCTTCATTGCTTGTCTTTGATGAGCCTTGCAAGCTCTCTTTGTCACAATTCACTTGCTCTTTGAATGGAGCATCTTCAATTTTCTTCTTCCATTGGAGTTCCGACTGTTGGAAATCTTTATCTCATTATTTAACATATTCATATATGTTTCATTTTAATTTAGTCATAAAATTAAAACTAGATCTTATGCATGCAAACTAAAACAAAAGAGATAAGAAAATCAATTTCTCACCAAATAAATTTCGGTCAAATGGGCACCAACAAGATCTCCTTCTTGTTAGTTCTTGAGCTTTCCAATATTGGATGAACATACATGACCTCAAAATAGAAGCCCTCCAATTAGTTGCACCCAAAACTATCCCTTAATTCCACAAACTAATATGTACTAGTTATTTGTAATGTGGTTTACCTTAAAATTGATTACTAATACTCATATATTACATTAATAATTTTAGTAATCTTTTGAACAAATTTGAATCAAAAACTCATCTTTTTGATGAAGATTTAAAGAGAGAGAAGAGAGAAAATACATGAACATTTGCATGTGGATTGAATGGTAGTGTAAGAATGATAAGATAAAAGTACTAAAACTCCTCTAATAGGAGTAGTAGAGTAAAGCTAGCAAGAGGCCAAGGAGAGCATCTTGCTTTTCCTTTTGTCTTATCAATATTGTAGGTGTAAGGCTATGTAATAATAGGTATGATTATAATAATTTTAGGCATTAAAATAATACACCCATTATCCTCCACTACCTACAATATTTCGGTCCATATGTAAAATGGACTACCATTTTATTTTATCAATTTGTCACTTGTCACACAATATGTCACATGTTATATGATACATGTTATTAATTAATTTAATGCATATTTATCACATAAATATCATTTCATGAATTAATTAAATTACATACAACAAATTGACTAGTGATACTTGATCACATAAATAAAATGGGTCATATAATTATAATTCACAACTTCTTGTAATTATAATTAACCATTCATTCTTATCTTTATTGTTTCTGAAACAATAAATAATTTTAGTAACAAAGCATTTTATTACTAAAATAAATCTTATTTAATCCCATTAAAATAAGATATCAATATTCTCTCTCTCACAAATTGAATTGTTCAATTTTAAGGAATTAATTAATCTGTATCGGTATATAACTAATTAACCTTTTCAATTAAGGGAATCGTCCTTTAGGTGTGACCTCAAGGGATCAACTGATCACCACTGTCGCACGACAGTAATGTCAAACTATAGCCAGCCAATCATTACCGATATGTGTGGACCAGTTGACTATATATATTATGTATCATCCCTTCCGTATTCTTGAAATGAGATTTAATAATGATATTTAAATCATGTGATCGCACTATTGTTGAGGACACATTTCCCAACAATCTCCCACTTGTCCTCGACAAGTGTGCGTCACCAATTCTCTTGTCCTATTACTATCTCCCACTCAATGCAAGATCCTCTCTTAAGTTTCACATTATCTTAGGATTTCAAGAATCTACTAAACTCAAGACATGTATTGAATACATTCCTTCTATTAAAGAAGTGGGTTTTAGATTCACTCGCTATGTATTTCATAATAATGAAACACAATCCCTAAGAAGATCGAAATAGACTTAAGCATTTCAACTAGCGCAAAACCCTTTGCCACCAATCAAGCCTTGAAAACTGTCTTTATCCGAAATAAAACCCTTTGACACTAATCAAGCCTTTTATTTCGGATTTTCATGGCTCTAAGCCTTGTATTGAGTTGTGACTTAAACTCTCTTATGTAAGTCATTTGTTGATTACTTTCCAGAAGTAATTAACTTGAATCAAACAATTTCTTTGTAAGTTATAAGCTTTTTACTTTCTTAAAAGTAGCATGAATTCATCATCTCTAACCAGTGACGAATCTAACCTCCTAGGTTTTAAAGAAACAACGTCTTACACAAAACGTCTCATGTAGCCAAGAAAGACCAGTTTCTTGCGACATATTATTCTTTGTGGCTCTTGAATAATTTCTCCCACTCTGTCTTCTAGAAATAAACTTGTATTTTAGAAAGACAGCTTCACGAGCCGCAAACCCGTCATACTCGTGATAATTAAAAGGGAAAAAGAGCATTTGTTTCTTGTGTAAGCTTACAAACATGGTACATATCTCATATGAATCGTTTAGGTTTAGTGGAAAAATAATTTAGACAAAATGATAAAATCCCCAAAAGGATCAAGTAACTCAAAGTGACTTGATGAAATCCAAACCATATCGAATAGCGTTTGATTTCTTATCCAATCACACATTATTCCATAATGCGTGGTAAGAGAGATTACTTTGTGATACTATATCACATTTCCTTTGGCTTATATCAAAGTCTTCACTTTGACAATCCCATCACGACTAAATCGTGCTTCTTTGAACTTTTGAACTTCTTCAAAGATTTCTCTATTTGCTTTATTAAGTGAACACATTAGTGTCAATCTAAATCGTTGGTAAAAGAAAATGATCAACCTATTTTGGATCAATGATTTACAACCTCGATCTCCTTTTGAACCAAAAGGCACGAGACATCTTGCTTTGAATACAAGATACGCATAAACCATAAGATCTAATGGTTTCAAGAGTACTCGATAACTCATTGCGTTCATCATTCCAGAATCGTAGGTTCGATCTTGGGTTACCAATTTGAGTCTTGCATCATCTTCATGATATATCATTCTAGTTTGGTTTAGAATATAATCACCTTGATAATGGGTAGCCATACATCAAATCGTGGTGTATAGGGTCACAAAAGTGAAACCTCTTTTGTATCGTAACAAGTATATATTCTTATGTAGAGTTTATGTACTAAATAGTCATAATTAAGTACAACTATAAACCCAAAACTAGATTGATTACATAATGACTCTATCTCTAGATATTATTGTTGCTAGTCGTCATATTCTAATCATCTTATGTGTCGAATACAATGATGAAAACCTCCCTTTGGTTTCTAATCTTGTGAAATGGTACTAACAAAATTTTATGTAAATCATATAAACATATAAAGAAGAAGATCCTATTAGATGTCCCACAGCTAATTTGTTGATTCTTCAATAATTTGGGGTAGTTTCCTTTCTTGTGTCCAACATTTAAGACAATGGAAACTTTATCGGTCGGGATTGATAGGTTTAGTATCGTTATTCTCAACAAATTTACTTTTAACATTACCTTGTATCAATTCCGTTATAATCTTTACTTCTTGAACCTCATTCTCATCTTAACGGTTTAAGAGAATTCTCCCACTTATTTCAATGAGTCTTTGCTTTGAGAAACAAAATTGAATTCATGAAGATTACTCTTCATTTGTTCGTTTTAGTCATAAAACTTTCATTGAAGTGGTTGCGATATTTTGGTCAATTACGAATTCTGACAAATCTAATTACCAAAACAATTTATCGCTTCAAGGTACTTAATTCAATTAAGTATATGAATATCAATCCATTGTAAGTAGATGTGTTAGTCAAGAATCAGAAACCTGTTTGATAATGAATAACCTTTATCTATACTCTTTACAAGAGATCCTTAGCAATGGTTCATTTGAGGTTTTAGAAGCAAATTCATATTTGTCTTTAGTTACGATGGATTAATGGAGATTTGAATCAAAAATCGAAATGATATCGTATATGAATGTGGTAAAGAAATAGAACAATGTAATAACGGAATAGTGGAAAAAACTTTACATTTGTCATTTTAATAATACTTGTAAACAAGTATAGCATTTACATAGTGACCTCTACCCAACTATGATAAATGATTCCAAGATCCAAATTCATATTAACTTGGGCACGGTGTGGCCGATACATCCCTTATCAATATAACTCGGTGGATTAACTCTTTAATCGATTCTACTTTTAGAACTCTTGGTCGATAAAATTACATTAACATTTATCTTTAGCCCAAAACACATCCGACAAGGGCACGGTGTGGCCGATACATCCCTTATCAAAAAACTTTTGTTGAGTTCAACCCAAATTTCGAATAAATGTGTCCATGATCCAAATCCACATCAACTTGGGCACGGTGTAGCCGATACATCCCTTATCAACATGAATTCGGTGGATAGACATTTATCACCCACTTCCCCCTACGTAACAAGGTTTGTACCCTGGTGTGGCCGAGCGCACTCCCTCACGAAATAGGTTTTCATGGTTTCTACTCTTTGGTAAGGCTAATTCTCAATTGTTTATTTTAGCGAGAGGTCATGTCAATTTATTATCTATCACGTTTTAAGTGAACTAAAGCGGTGAACTACGATAATTATAATTGACACGGTCGATAAACTGGATAAAAAATGACAATGCATGTTTTAGTTATGGCGATTTAGCGATGCATGCAACATATAAATAAAATGCAAAGCATAAATTTAAATCCTAGTATGGCTTCCTAAAAATAGAAAATCTAATTAACTATTACATATTCGGAAACCAACTCCATTGGTCCATTGAACTTCGGTTGTGGCACGCATCTCGAGGCAACACCGTCTTTATGTATCGTCTTCCTTGAGTGACACCGTCTTCAAGGAACTCCGAAATAAATAAATTACATAACAAATTACTTAATATCCTATTATACATTTGTAATTAAAATAAAAATAAATCTATTAAATTACAAAACGGTGATACGAGATCACAATAAATTACAACCGAATCGATATTCCCATACATTTCGGGTAATACCAATTAAAAACTAAGGCCATACTAAGTAAAATTACATAATTCAAAATTACATAAAATAAAATTATGACAATCATAAATAAAATGCAGCATTATAATATGTATGAACATGCCCAATTTTATGCTAAATCGCCTTTAAGGAGCCAATATCGTATATTACACGGTTTTTACGGATTTGCGTTATTCAACGTTTTATAATCACGATAATTACATAAATTCATATTTATGCACTAGTTAATTACCCTAACTTCTTAGAACTCAAAATTAGTCTTCACTAACTATTTGACTATAATTAACTTATATTACTTAAAATTGTTCATTAATGGACTCAAAATTACAATAAAATGCTATAAACTTCAAATAAATCACAAATATTTCAAATAAATTCAAAATTTGAAATTTAAACTCATGAACATTCTGGAAAAATACCATGACACTCATAATGTTCAAAAAACTTAGGTTAAAAATTTCGAAAGTTATCGGGAAAAACAACGTTGCGGTTTATCGGATTTATCAATAAAAATCATAAAAACATGAGAAAAATTATATTCATCAACTTTTCAATTTTAGATCTTAAAAAGATAATAAAATACAACATGTGACGTTTTTCCTTAGTCATGAAGTATGTTTTAGCAATTATTCACTAATTAAGTCACTATTTATGCTATTTTTCATCAAAACTCCATAAATCATGCATAAAGACTTCAATATAGCCTATTATTTTACCCACATCTTGTAAAATTGCATGTGACAACATACTAAATTTCTATGACCAGATTCGAAATATTTCTCATATTAACCTATTTTTCATTTAAATTCGATTTTTATCATGAAAAATCCATTTTTCGAGCATAAAAACTCCAAAAATTATGAAAATTGCCAGATCAACTAAAAATAATATATGTGAAAACATATCCAAAAACCACTGGAAAATTCGAAATTTAGCTAATTTTCGTCCAAAAATGACATTTTTATCATAAAAATCACATTTTAGTGCCAATATTATATAAAATGAACAATAAAATCCATACATTTAACCAAAATATCCTAAATACATTTTAGGATCAGAAAATTTAACATGCATAAATTAATTTCGTGATATATCATAATAACGCAAAATTTACAAGTTTTATATGTTAATCGTATAACTCGGAAAAACTATAATCGATTTGCATGCAAACAACCTTGTGCTCATGATACCGCTTGTTGGAAATCTTTATCTCATTATTTAACATATTCATATATGTTTCATTTTAATTTAGTCATAAAATTAAAACTAGATCTTATGCATGCAAACTAAAACAAAAGAGATAAGAAAATCAATTTCTCACCAAATAAATTTCGGTCAAATGGGCACCAACAAGATCTCCTTCTTGTTAGTTCTTGAGCTTTCCAATATTGGATGAACATACATGACCTCAAAATAGAAGCCCTCCAATTAGTTGCACCCAAAACTATCCCTTAATTTCACAAACTAATATGTACTAGATATTTGTAATGTGGTTTACCTTAAAATTGATTACTAATACTCATATATTACATTAATAATTTTAGTAATCTTTTGAACAAATTTGAATCAAAAACTCATCTTTTTGATGAAGATTTAAAGAGAGAGAAGAGAGAAAATACATGAACATTTGCATGTGGATTGAATGGTAGTGTACGAATGATAAGATAAAAGAACTAAAACTCCTCTAATAGGAGTAGTAGAGCTGGCTAGCAAGAGGCCAAGGGAGAGCATCTTGCTTTTCCTTTTTGTCTTATCAATATTGTAGGTGTAAGGCTATGTAATAATAGGTATGATTATAATAATTTTAGGCATTAAAATAATACACCCATTATCCTCCACTACCTACAATATTTCGGTCCATATGTAAAATGGACTACCATTTTATTTTGTCAATTTGTCACTTGTCACACAATATGTCACATGTTATATGATACATGTTATTAATTAATTTAATGCATATTTATCACATAAATATCATTTCATGAATTAATTAAATTACATACAACAAATTTACTAGTGATACTTGATCACATAAGTAAAATGGGTCATATAATTATAATTCACAACTTCTTGTAATTATAATTAACCGTTCATTCTTATCTTTATTGTTTCTCAAACAATAAATAATTTTAGTAACAAAGCATTTTATTACTAAAATAAATCTTATTTAATCTCATTACAATAAGATATCAATATTCTCTCTCTCGCAAATTGAATTGTTCAATTTTAAGGAATTAATTAATCTGTATCGGTATACAACTAATTAACCTTTTCAATTAAGGGAATCGTCCTTTAGGTGTGACCTCAAGGGATCAACTGATCACCACCGTCGCACGACAGTAATGTCAAACTCTAGCCAGCCAATCATTACCGATATGTGTGGACCAGTTGACTATATATATTATGTATCACCCCTTCCGTATTCTTGAAATGAGATTTAATAATGATATTTAAATCATGTGATCGCATTATTGTTGAGGACACATTTCCCAACACCGACTTCTTCTTTTCATCCTTCCGACTATAATGATCGATCATAAAACACGGTTCATGTAAACGGGGAGCTCTCATAGTCTTGTCAAGATTAAAAGTTATACTCTCATCTCCCACTTCTAGAGTGAGCTCACCATGTTTTACATCAATCACCGCACCCGCGGTGTGTAAAAAGGGTCTTCCTAGAATGATTAGAATGTTGGAATCTTCCTCCATATCAACAATGACAAAGTCCACCGGGATGAAAAACATCCCAATTCGTACGGGGACATCTTCCCATATCCCTAATGGTGTCTTTGTCGATCTATCGGCCATTTGGAGTGTGATATTGGTGCATTTAAGCTCTCCCATCCCCAACCTTTTACTCACCGAGTACGGCATAACACTCACACTAGCCCCTTTATCACATAAGGCTTTGTTGATCGTGGTGTCGCCAATGGTACACGGTATTGAGAAGCTTCCCGGATCCTTTAGTTTTGGAGGTGAACTCCCTTGAAGTATTGCACTACTCACCTTAGTGAAGGCGATAGTCTCAAGTTTCCGGATCGACTTCTTCTTTGTGAGGATGTCTTTCATGTATTTCGCATAGGCCGGCACGTGATTGATTAATTCCGTGAAAGGAATTGAGACTTCCAAATTCTTCACAATTTCCATAAACTTTCCAAGTTGGTCATCAAACTTGGGCTTGGCTTGACGACTTGGAAAAGGAAGTCTAATAACAATGGGCTCCTTCTCGTTGACCTTGTCTTCATTTTTCTTTGAAATTTCTTCTTTTGATGATTCTCCATCTTTGGAGTTTTGCACAATTTCTTCCTTATCACTTGCTTCCACAACTTCATCCTCAACTTGCTTCTTCGGTGCTTCATACCTTGTACCACTTCTCAAGTGAATGGCACAAACCGTTTCATGTCTTGGGGGATTACTTTGAGGTGGTAATTGCCCCTTTTGTCTTTGTGAGCTTGAAGATGCAAGTTGAGTCAATTGTGTTTCCAACATCTTGGTGTGAGCTAGAATGTTGTTGATGGTGGTTTCCTTTGCTTGACTATCTTTTTGCATTTGAGTGAAAAACTCTTGTTGATTCTTTTGCATTTGGAGGACCGCTTTTTGAACATCAAAACCTTGGTCATTTTGGTGATTGTACGGATTTTGGTTTTGGTAACCTTGGTTTTGGTTGTAAAAGGGTCTTTGATTTTGGTTTCTCATGGGAGGTGGGGTGTATGTTGTTTGAGGGTTTTGAACATTTTGGCTTTTGTATGAGAGATTTGGATGAAACTTGGTGTTTTCATTGTAATAGTTGGAATAAGGGGTACCACTCTTGTATGCTTGGAAAGCATTCACTTGTTCAATTGTTCCCCTACATTCACTTTGGTCATGTCCCAAAGTTCCACAATTCTCACATATCCCACTTGGGATTGATGAGGATGCGGTCATGGCATTAACATGATGCTTTGGTGATTTTGAGGCTTCTTCAAGTCTAGCCATAGCTTGTTCAAACTTCAAATTGATTGTGTCAATGTGAGCACTAAGTTGAGCACCCAATTGAGTAACGGAGTCCACTTCATGCCTTCCTCCTCTAGTAGCCTTGCGAGGTCATCAATCTTGTTCCATGTTTGATTGTCATCAACTTCGGTGAACATTCCATTTGATCCCATGTTGAGAATGTTCCTTGAATATTCATATAAACCGTTCCAAAATTGTTGTACGAAGAACCACTCGCTATGTCCATGGTGAGGACATGAGCGACAAATTCCTTTGAACCGCTCCCAAGCTTCATACAAAGATTCTTCATCCCTTTGCTTAAAACCCGTAATTTGAGCTCTTAGCATGTTAGTCTTTTCCGGTGGGTAGAACTTTTTGTAGAAAGCTAGAGCCAACTTCTTCCAAGAATCAATTCCGAGAGTGGCCTTATCAAGGCCCTTCAACCATTGTTTCACGGTGCCGATTAGAGAAAAAGGAAATAAGACCCATCGAATTTGGTCTTGAGTCACACCGGTTTGAGAAATCGCATCACAATAGTCACAAAAGGTTTCCATATGAGAATGAGGGTCTTCACTAGGCATCCCCCCAAATTGGCTCCTTTCGACTAATTGGATAAAGGCGGATTTGGCAATAAAATTTCCGGTCAAATGTTGTGGTGTGGGAGTACCATTGGGTAGGTTCTCCTCGGTGGGTACGGAATGTGATGAAAATTTAGGCATTGTAGGTTGATTTTGTGGGGTATTTTGTGTTGGGTTCTCCTCACCTTCTCTTGCAAAAGGGTTGATGAACTCAATAGTTGGTTGAATATCCACTACCTCACTAATACCTCTCAAATTCCTCCTAGCAAACCTCCTATTGTTTGTCAAGGTTCTTTCAATTTCACGGTCAAAAGGTAACAAATCACCTTGTGACCTTCTAGACATGCAAAATATCAAACAACTCGAAAACAATTAGAACAAACCTTGAGGAGTTTTACTTCCCCAAGGCAAAGAAAGACACAATTAATAACAATATAAGAAAATCTAAATCAAGTTAACACCGTTCCCGGCAACGGCGCCATTTTTGATCGGTCCGTTTCGTGTTCACAATTTAATAGATGTTGTCGTTGGGTCACGTCCGAATCAAAACACAATTTATAGCTTCACAAACAACTCTACAATTAGTAAAGAGGCAAGTAAAGGTCGGATCCCAAGGGACGGTAATTGAGATGAGATTTCTATTGAAACTAGTGGTGTCTTAGGGGTGTCACAATTTGGGTTGATGTAGAAGGTCACTAACTAAAACAATGAAAATAAATAAGCAAGATGAATTAAAAGGGTTGTAAATAATTGATAAAAAGCACTAGGGTATCATGGGGTCATAGGGGAATCATGGGAATTGATCATACAAACATGTTCTCAAATTATAAGCAAGCAATTATTGTTGTGATGGATTGAGTTGGGTTATATCTTACAATCCTAGGAAAGTTTGGGTCCCGGAGCCGAATCGATTAGATTGTAAAACACCTACAAGTCGACTTAGTCTTCCCTACTCAACAACATGCATGGTCTAATGACACTCGAGTTGGTTTATGTCTTACAAGTCTCATTGAAAAGAAAGGTGATGGGTAAAAATGCAAGGATTCATAGGCTCACATTTCATCAAACATAACATGTGCATGAGTTGAGATCAAAACGAGCAAGCAAATAAACCATAAAAGCATATTAATTTAAGCATGAATCATTCCCCATGTTGGTTTCCCCTAATTACCCATTAACCCTATCTAGGTCACTACTCACTCATTATCATGTTGATCATGCTAGCAAGGTTGTCAATCATACCAACAAAAGGAAACATGATGAATAAATGAAAGTAATTAACAATAATTAAAAAGGGATTAAGAGAATTATACCTACTAATGATTCCAATAATAAAGCAAAGAATAAAAGAAGTACTTGATGCTTGATTGAGAGGTTGTCAATCTCCCAATAATAACCCAAATAATCTTCAATTACCCAAAATAAAGGATGAACAAAAGAGAGATTAAGGAAATAAAACTTGTATTAAAACTTGATTAATTGTTGATTAGAATACTAAAGAGAGATTTGATTGATATTAACTACTCTAATAACTGATAAGAAGAACATGCTCTTCTAATTAGACTAATGGGGTATTTATAGTGGAAATTAGGTGGATGCATTGGGGTTAACTAAGGGCTAAACTAGTAATTACACTTTTTAGATTGAGCAGGGAGAAGCCGGTATTTTTCGAAGGAAGGGCTTCTTTCTTTGTAGCTTGGAGAAGACAAAATTTCGCTGTACTGGAATCCGTGCATATTGGAGTCGGGACGGGCGGATTCAGGCAGGGGAAGACGGGCGTCTTCAGGGGAATCCGGGCGGATTCTGTGGCTGCTGTCCGGGCGTCTTTGAAGGAAGACGCACGGATTGTGCTTGTGGAGGACGGGCGGATTCAGGACAATCCGCTCGGATTGTAGCCCAGCATGGTTTCTTCTTCTTTTCTTCCCTTTTCTTTATAAAATCCTTGGGGATTTCCTCGGGGATTCAAGGATCCTTTCTCAACATTGCTCATCTACTATCATATGTACAAAGGCCTTCTAATCTTGTCTCTCCTTGATGCTTGGTTATTGAATTTAATCAATTTAGTCTCGTTTTGCCATGAAAATGCAAGATTTGCACTCCTTTCCTACCAAGGGATCAAAATCTCAAAGAATATGCAAAACAAAGAACTAAAGACAATAAATGACCCAAATATGCACTAAAAAGCATGGGAACAAGGCTAATTCGGGGGCTAAATATGCGCTAATTATGGTCACATCAGGATCACAGAACGAGTCACAACAACTAAATAACAAGGACAAATGGTTCACACAACGAGTCACAAGGACTAACGAACAACGACAAATGGTTTGCACAACGAGCTATAATGACTAATGAACAAGGACAAATGGTTCACAAAACGATCCACAAGTACTAAAGAATAAAGACAAATGGTTCACACAACGAGGCACAAAGACTAATGAAGGAGGGTAAATGGTTCACACAACGAGTCACAATGACAAGGACAAATTGTTAACATAACGAGTCACAAGGACAAATAAACAAGGAGAAATGGTTCACACAACGAGTTATAATGACTAATGAATAAGGACAAATGTTTAGCACAACAAGTCACAATGACAAGGACAAATAGATAACACAACTAGTCACAACGACTAAAGAACAAGGACAAATGGTTCACATTGTAACAACCCGGATTATAAAACAAGGAAAAACGTATATAAAATAGATATCAGAGTACGATACTGATAAAAGGGTCAAGGTGACGAAAACACCTGACCAATCCGGTTCGCTACTAAAAATCCAAAACACTAATACATTATTCAAAGGGTTCTTAAAACTTAAAGCAAACTCCTATTTTATTATTAAGCTCGCTTCGCACATTCCCCAAGCAAGCATCAACAAGTCAGCAACAAGCGTTCAGCCTGAACAACCTGAGAAGGGGGTCGACAATCAGTCGGGAGTAACTAGATGCTCTCCCAGTCATGTTTACAACGATTGAATATAATCAACAATTATTAACAATTGAAATGCAAAACTAGTAAACATGTGAGACCATCTATACTCATGAAGACTTGACAATAACTTATCATAGATCAACGATATAAGAAGATATAAACACAACGTAACCACATTGCTTAACCATACAAAATCAATAATAAAAGAACCAAATCACCAACCACAGAGCGTATAACAACTGCCTCCACTTACCCAAGCATAGTGTATAGAACGAACGCCGTTAGAGCGTATAACAACTGCCTCTAACTGTTAGAGCGTATAACAACTGCCTCTGAACGGATGGAGCGTATAACAACTGCCTCCATCTGTAACACCCCCATTTATTCAGGAGCCTTTAGCTAGACATTCCCAAATAAATAGGACTGTTACCATCTCGGTTTCCCGAGGTAGTGTATAACAAAGTAAAACAAACCAAAGTACTTTAAATTAAAACTTTAATGATTACATGTTTATTACCAATTATCCAACTAAAACTTAATATAGAATATTTACAACTCGCAGCGGAAATAAATAAAGTGATATAAATTGTTCTATGTGATCTAGACTTCAACTATGGTCCAAGTCGAGCTCTCTTCCCAATGCTCCCAAGTCAGCTAGCTCCAAACCTGCTATTTAAATCTGCTCCCCATTTAACCGGAAATATTAAATGGTTCACCACAGGATGCCATCAATTAAAGCAGGCATCAATTTTATTTTTGACACAGAATCAAACACGTCAACCAATGGTTGAGTAGGATAAAATATATTAAAACAACCAATCTCTCACAACTGTCAATATTCCAATCTCAACTGTTCACATGTCACATCTCAACATCAACTATCCACGTTATCCACCAGAGACCAAGCCTGGGGCCTTCCAAATATTCACACACGTTATCCACCAGAGACTAAGCCTGGGGCAGTCCAATCACCACTCACGTTATCCACCAGAGACTAAGCCTGGGGCAGTCCAATTCTCATAAACCATTCCACAATATAATCGTATAAAATATACAAAACTCCAACAATTAACAAAGTTAATCACTCAGTTAGCTTAATTAAATAAGCAATCATACACCAATCATCCTTTCAATACATTCATGTATTAAACACGCAAACCAGATACAGTTGAGTAGATTATCCTACCTGGCAAGCAATTCCAAATACGCAGCTCAAGCAATCCAATAAATAAAGCAATCCGATTCGATTATAATTCTTCACAACCGTCACCTAATCAACATATTATAATTCAATTCAATTATTTATTACTTCAAATTACTATTTATAAATTTATATTTATTATTCAAATTTATTATTTATTATTACGATTAAAGGTCTACGGTACTTAAAACCCGATTCAATTATAACCCGAATCTCCCAAAATAATTAATTAAAACCCGTCACAAAACAACCACACATCACCCCATACACGGTTTATAAACCGTGACCAACACCCCTCACATAACTCACCAAACCCGACACCACAAGCCACCACAGCCACCACCCAAGCCCGACACCATCAGCCTGCAACCCCACGCACCCAACTCACCCTAAACCACCAGCTAAACCACCACCAACAACCCACAAACCCACGCCCTATCACACGACACCAACCGCAGCACTCACCTGACACCCCCACAAAACACGCTCGTAACCACCACCTAACGCCACCTTCACCGGCACCTACAACCACCAATCAACTCCCCTATCCTCCCTCGACAAAAGCCACCCAGCAACCCCCCTAACCAGACCACCTACAACCCCTTAAACCCCCCCGAAAACCGCCTGCCCCGAACAGCAGCTCCTCCCCTGTTTCCCGTCACCACCGCACAAACCACCATACCTGACCACCCAACCACCACCAGCACAACCGCCCCCGCTGCCAACATCAACCACCCAAACCCCAGGTCAAGGCGTGCCCAATTAGTGGGTCAAATAACCATCCCAAATACCCACAACCAACCCGTATAACCCTTCTGCCCAGCCGTCTTTCAACCGCCCCAAAAGCCACCGTAACAAGGTCAACGACGGTCAACTATGGTCAAGTCAGAAAATTTGCAGTGCAAGGTCGCTCTAGTCCAAATCTCGTGTCCTATGGCGGTCTATACAAGTCATACGGTTGTCTTAAAGATGCCCACATGAAACGAATATAAATTGATTTAAGACGGATAATTACCTCGAGTTGATTAATTGGTTTATGTTAATTCATTCCTCTTCCGTCTCCTAAAGCTTGTTCTTTTTAATTTGTGAATTATTTCTCAGATTTGAGGTGGTATTTATAGTGTAAGATTTAGAGAATACGAGACCAATTAGGAAACCATGTAACTTTCCTTATTCTAATTAGTAGTAGGAATTGTCATTATAATTAAATCATTATTATTTATTATATACTATTAATCCTATCACAATTATAATTTCCTCATATAATATTTACTATTTTATTATTATTATTATAATTATAATTACCTTTATATTATTTATTATTCCCATATTATTTATTATTAATTCCCGATTACACTCGTACCAACTTAATAGATTTCGGTCCAAACAATATTGGCACACGGCCCAATGCTAAATATTAGCTAAACTCAATTCCCGACTTGCATTATTAATTTATTATGTAATTAACATCTTATTATAATTACTATTAGAAATGTCTTTTAACTAATTATTAAATTACATAAATTATCTTCACAATTTATTACTAAAATACGGAGTATTACAGTCTTCCTCCCTTAAAATGAACTTCGTCCCGAAGTTCGCCCACAACTCCCATCATCCAACATTATCATTCAACACCATCATCCATTTACGATTATCATCCATACCAATCGCATCACAATCGCATCACAACAACAACTCAAAACATTCGTAGTATTACATTCATTCCCCCTAAAATTTAACTTCGTCCTCGAAGTTCGAAATATCAAACAATGGAACAACCAAATAATTATTATAATATAAAACACGAAACACACATTGTAATATAAAACAACTTTTATTTCCAACACTAATTAATGGTTAACTGAACACAAAACAAAAATATTCGATTTACTTCCGAGTAGCAAAACCACAACCTAAACTAACTTTATTTAAACTCCTGGCGAATACATTGCCAAATAAATATTACACTATCACAAAAGCTAAGCATAAGTGTTTAGTTACTTTTCTTAATTCAAATGACCCTTCTAAGTCTATTCCCAAGACGAGCCCATTTGTGCTTCCTAGGTTTAGGATCAGGTGTATACTTTTGTTTAACGAAAATCACATCATCATCCATCTCATAGTCTGAGGCTCTCTGCTGTCGAGGTTGAAGTCTATCATTATCATCATCATAAGGTCCAGTCCACATAATATCTACCTCCTCCTCCTCCTCCTCATCATCATCATCGCTAATCTCTATCACCTCACAAGCTTCACTCTCCTTTTCCCCAAGGAACATACAGGACTCCCCCTCTTCATCACTACTCCCAATGGCATGATCTAATTGTTCAGGTCCACGGTTGATACTATGGTTGTCAGCCCAATATACATATACTAGGTATCTTAATCTGGCTAAAACGACATCATAGGTGAGATGTGAAGGATAGATAGGTCCATAATAATGACTATAATTCTCATGCATCCTGTAGTTATCATACTCAGACATGTAATCTTCCCTTACTTTCCCTAAAGGTCCAGAGAAAGGTAAAGTGTTAACCAAAGTATAGGCTCTAAGATGAGTGTCACTTAGGTACTTCGAATCCACTAAAGCTCCATAAACATCCATTTGAGATTCCAAGGCTTTGCAATGCTCGTTCAAATCTGAGTTTGGGTACATGAATATGTTCTCTGGGTGAAAATAAGGATCCATCCTAAGAAATATAAGGGAATCAAGTTAGGTTACGGAATTCACATGCTAGTGTTGTGCTATATGGAATGCATATGGGTACTAGATGCTTGCTTGGTATGCATGGAGATGCTATAAATATGTTAACTATTGGTTTGGTATGACGGTCACCTAGTCTATTGAGGTACTACCCACCCTTCCTTCACCATTGATTTATTATTTGTTCATTTTAGTTTCTATCATTCATTCAAATCTCTATCAACATCATCTAACTTAAACATAAAGGCATAATTGGCTTAGGGCAACACGTTCCGCATATTACTAGACATATTATTCTACTCCACATAGTTGATAACATCAAAATATAGAAAGTATATGAACCATGAGAAAAGAATCAGATCAAAATTCCAAATGACTAATTTATAATGCATTTTACAAGTTATACGGTCGAAACAGAAATTTTACAGCAACTTGTCAGAAACTTAGGTCAAATTGTAAAAATCACCATAAATTGTCAAAATATTTTCTTAAAACGTGGCTTACCAATTTAGAAACATACATGAGTCTACTAAACAGTGGCGTTGGAATTATTACAAATAGTTAAGTAGTTTTTAAATGACAAATTTTACAAAAACATGGCGCGAAAACATCACTGTACAGGAACATTTCGACTACTGTCCACTAAAATATTTATTTCTCTTAAACCGTAAATTATTTGAACATGAGACCAGTGGCATATGAAAGCTAACTCATAAAGATATTACTCATAAAATTTGCGTACAATAATTTTACACAGGTAGTAAATGATAGCCAAGACAATCAAGAGTAAAATTTCGAGAAATCAACCAAAATCGCATTCTTCACAATTTCATGCAATTCTTTCAACACTTCACATATTAATCATACTCACACCTCCCACATACATGCCAACATACCTTCCCCATATCAACATGCTCATAACAATACTTAAAAGAAATCATCCGCAATCATTAACGAAAACAGTCATTCAAACAAGACAAACAAATTCCTAAAGGAAATATACTATATTCATTTTAAATTACCCCACACTGAAATGTCTCTCAAGGTTCCCGGTTCAAAGCTGAGAGGGCCATGGTACGAATTAAGGCGCGCTTCTTAACCGCACTAAGAGGGGCTCCTAACAGTTTCTACCCGGGGTCCATTTTATTTAGACACATCCTAAATTCATTATTATTCATTGGTTAGGCCTGAGGATCGTTTTGCTCTGATACCACTTTGTAACACCCCCATTTATTCAGGAGCCTTTAGCTAGACATTCCCAAATAAATAGGACTGTTACCATCTCGGTTTCCCGAGGTAGTGTATAACAAAGTACAACAAACCAAAGTACTTTAAATTAAAACTTTAATGATTACATGTTTATTACCAATTATCCAACTAAAACTTAATATAGAATATTTACAACTCACAGCGGAAATAAATAAAGTGATATAAATTGTTCTATGTGATCTAGACTTCAACTATGGTCCAAGTCGAGCTCTCTTCCCAATGCTCCCAAGTCAGCTAGCTCCAAACCTGCTATTTAAATCGCTCCCCATTTAAATAGGAAATATTAAATGGTTCACCACAGGATGCCATCAATTAAAGCAGGCATCAATTTTATTTTTGACACAGAAGCAAACACGTCAACCAATGGTTGAGTAGGATAAAATATATTAAAACAACCAATCTCTCACAACTGTCAATATTCCAATCTCAACTGTTCACATGTCACATCTCAACATCAACTATCCACGTTATCCACGAGAGACCAAGCCCGGGGCCTTCCAAATATTCACACACGTTATCCACGAGAGACTAAGCCACGGGGCGGTCCAATCACCACTCACATTATCCACCAGAGACTAAGCCTGGGGCAGTCCAATTCTCATAAACCATTCCACAATATAATCGTATAAAATATACAAAACTCCAACAATTAACAAAGTTAATCACTCAGTTAGCTTAATTAAATAAGCAATCATACACCAATCATCCTTTCAATACATTCATGTATTAAACACGCAAACCGATACTGATTGAGTAGATTATCCTACCTGGCAAGCAATTCCAAATACGCAGCTCAAGCAATCCAATAAATAAAGCAATCCGATTCGATTATAATTCTTCACAACCGTCACCTAATCAACATATTATAATTCAATTCAATTATTTATTACTTCAAATTACTATTTATAAATTTATATTTATTATTCAAATTTATTATTTATTATTACGATTAAAGGTCTACGATACTTAAAACCCGATTCAATTATAACCCGAATCTCCCAAAATAATTAATTAAAACCCGTCACAAAACAACCACACATCACCCCATACACGGTTTATAAACCGTGACCAACACCCCTCACATAACTCACCAAACCCGACACCACAAGCTACCACAGCCACCACCCAAGCCCGACACCATCAGCCTGCAACCCCACGCACCCAACTCACCCTAAACCACCAGCTAAACCACCACCAACAACCCACAAACCCACGCCCTATCACACGACACCAACCGCAGCACTCACCTGACACCCCCACAAAACACGCTCGTAACCACCACCTAACGCCACCTTCACCGGCACCTACAACCACCAATCAACTCCCTATCCTCCTCGACAAAAGCCACCCAAAGAACCCCCTAACAGACCACCTACAACCCCTTAAACCCCCCCGAAAACCGCCTGCCCCGAACAGCAGCTCCTCCCCTGTTTCCCGTCACCACCGCACAAACCACCATACATGACCACCCAACCACCACCAGCACAACCGACCCCCGCCGCCAACATCAACCACCCAAACCCCAGGTCAAGGCGTGCCCAATTAATGGGTCAAATAACCATCCCAAATACCCACAACCAACCCGTATAACCCTTCTCGCCACCGTCTTTCAACCGCCCCCAAAAGCCACCGTAACAAGGTCAACGACGGTCAACTATGGTCAAGTCAGAAAATTTGCAGTGCAAGGTCGCTCTAGGTCCAAATCTCGTGTCCTATGGCGGTCTATACAAGTCATACGGTTGTCTTAAAGATGCCCACATGAAACGAATATAAATTGATTTAAGACGGATAATTACCTCGAGTTGATTAATTGGTTTATGTTAATTCCTTCCTCTTCCGTCTCCTAAAGCTTGTTCTTTTTAATTTGTGAATTATTTCTCAGATTTGAGGTGGTATTTATAGTGTAAGATTTAGAGAATACGAGACCAATTAGGAAACCATGTAACTTTCCTTATTCTAATTAGTAGTAGGAATTGTCATTATAATTAAATCATTATTATTTATTATATACTATTAATCCTATCACAATTATAATTTCCTCTTATAATATTTACTATTTTATTATTATTATCATAATTATAATTACCTTTATATTATTTATTATTCCCATATTATTTATTATTAATTCCCGATTACACTCGTACCAACTTAATAGATTTCGGTCCAAACAACATTGGCACACGACCCAATGCTAAATATTAGCTAAACTCAATTCCCGACTTGCATTATTAATTTATTATGTAATTAACATCTTATTATAATTACTATTAGAAATGTCTTTTAACTAATTATTAAATTACATAAATTATCTTCACAATTTATTACTAAAATACGGAGTATTATTACGTCTTCCCCCTTAAAATGAACTTCGTCCCGAAGTTCGCCCACAACTCCCATCATCCAACATTATCATTCAACACCATCATCCATTTACGATTATCATCCATACCAATCGCATCACAATCGCATCACAACAACAACTCAAAACATTCGTAGTATTACACCATCGGTGTGGATCGTATAACAACTGCATCCACGGTACTATGTATAGCGTATATCAACTGCCTATATGCCTCAGACCTGGCCAGACTCTCGGTGCAATAACTGTACACCGAACGACACACGGGGACTAGAGCGTATAACAACTACCTCTAGCCAATCCGGAACATAGACCTACGACAAATCCCACAAGGGGTAGCGTTTGCTCATTCCGATCGGTATGTAACTGATACCTCACGTCATCTATACAACTAGCCCATAAACAATGCACAGTATAACTGACCATACATACATGTGAATAAAATCACTATAAAATCATAGAATAATATAGCTAACCATCCTACGATTATATGAACAAGAGTAATAAACGATATATGCAAACATAGGGTTATATAAAGAAACTGAACACCAGATAACATGTGAAACAAGTACCAACCATTCAATGTTATAGTACTTCAGTTATAACTTTCAACATTAACCATTCAATGTTATAGTAACCTTAACCTTAACATGGACTCTGGATGCGAGGTTATAGTAAACTCGACTATAACTTCAACATATACGACTTGAAGTTATACTTACCTCAACTATAACCTTGACACGAAACACAAAGTTATACTAGTTCCAACCATAACCTTGAGCCATAAATCTCAGGGTACGTTAGTTCCAGCCATAACCTTATCTCGTACTTCAATGTTATAGTAGCTTCAGCCATAACTAGAGTAACTACCCAAAGTTGTAATAACTTTAGCTATAACACATGAATCATCATCAAGGTTTTGCTAGCTTTAGCTATAACTTTGGAGAGAACTCTTGGCCGCCTATCCCGCCGCCCCTAGGGTTTATTCGTAAACCCTAATTGCGCTCATGACACCCATAATTTAATGCATAAGCAACATATGATATATAATTATTACATAAAAACATATACGAACATGTGAAACATATTTAATCATGATAACAAATAATCAAACATGCACCAATCATGCAAAACAATCATTAAATCATATTAATTACATCAATTGGCATAAACACAATTAAAAGAGAAACACCTAGATACCTTATTAAGCAAATAATCCTAAAGATCGTCTTCAACGATGTAAACGTCCTCTCCAGGAGCAACTTCCACGCCTTCATAAAATCATCCACGTGCCAAAGATAACAAATCTAATAAATATACTAACTATATACATAAAAACTATAAAAACAATAAAACTATGTGAAAACATAAAACTTACGAAGAAGATAGATAAATCCAAGAAGTAGGATCGATCTAAGAACGAAAGATGATGAAGGAAGGAGGAAGAGGCGCGGCACGAAACCCTAGAAATGGTGGAGGCACACGGCACAAGGGAGGAAGAGAGGAGGAGAGAATTAGGTTTATGGTTTTGAGAATTATGAAAAAGAAAAGCAAGAGTTTGGTTTCCCCTCATATTTATAGAGAAGCCCATGGGTTTATTCTAGGTTTAGGCCCAAAACTCACCAATCTACACCAAAAACACGTGAGACCCAAGGGAGGAGCGGGTCTTCATCGTTTTTTCGAGCCCAACGAGCCCAAAATATGTAATACTCCGTATTTTGATAATAAATTGTGAAAGTAATTTATATAATTTAATAATTCATTAAATGACATTTCTAATAATAAATACAAGTATGACGTTAATTAAATAATAAATTAAGTGTACAAGTCGGGAATTGGGTTTAGCTAATATAATATGGGCCGTGTGTCATGGTTATATGGACCGAAATTTATTAATCTAGTATGAGCATGGTCGGGAGTTGTTTCGGGATTTAATATAAATAATAATAAGGAAATAATAAAATATAAATAAAGGTAAAAGGTAATAATAATTGTATCTATAATAATATTAAATAAATGTAATAAAAATAATAGAATTAGTAAAGTAGTAAGTGAAAGTCCTACCTATGGTAAGAATAAATATGTAATTATATTAATTATATTAGTTATTCCTATAATAATTGGAATAAGGAAATAGTTCTTAGTTTCCTAATCAAAGTCATATGCTCTCTAATTCGAGACTATAAATATACGTGAGACCCAAGGGAGGAGCGGGTCTTCATTGTTTTTTCGAGCCCAACGAGCCCAAAAGATAAGAGATGGATATTTTCTCGGAAAATAAAATATAAAATATGCGAAAATAAAATTAAAGAATTATATTATGGAAATTAGGGGTGTTACAATCCAACCACCTAAAAAGAAGTTTCGTCCTCGAAACTTGATAAGAGAACTACCTCACTCGAAAAGATGTGGATGCTTTTCTCGCATAGACGCTTCAGTTTCCCAAGTCTCTTGCTCAAACTTCTGACTCCTCCATAGAACCCGAACCAAAGGTACAACCATATTCCTTAACCTCTTCTCCTGACGTTCCAAAATGCGAATAGGACATTCCTTATAAGTCAGGTTAGTCTCAACCTCGATAACATCAGCCTGTAGTACATGAGAAGGATCACTGCGATAACGACGCAACTGCGATACATGGAACACATCGTGAACCTTCGACAGATTCGGAGGTAGAGCCAACCTATAAGCTACCTCATTAACTCTCTTGAGAACCTCATAAGGTGCAATGTACTTAGGACTAAGCTTGCCCTTAAATCCAAATCACTTAACACCTTTCATCGGCGAAACCTTAAGAAAAACCTTATCGCCAATCTGAAACTCAATCGGCCTACGCCGTAAGTCTGCATACGTCTTCTGTCAATTCTGGGTCGCCTTAAGCTTCTTGCGGATCAACCTCACGTGCTCAATCGATTCCTGAACCAACTCTGGACCAAGAATGACAGCCTCACTAGAATCGTCCCAACACAAAGGACTACGACACTTCCTTCCATATAGTGCCTCAAACGGAGCCATCTCAATACTAGCTTGGTAACTGTTATTATAGGAGAACTCCACAAGCGGTAAACTCTTCTCCCAACTAACTTGGAACTCCAAAGCACAAGCTCGCAACATATCCTCAAGCGTCTGAATCGTACGCTCAGTCTGACCATCGGTTGCAGCATGAAAAGCCGTACTCATCTTAAGCTCACTACCCAAAGCCAACTGAAGCTTCTTCCAAAACTGAGAACAAAACCTCGGATCCCGGTCGGAGATGATATCCTTAGGAACCCCATGAAAGCGAATGATCTCACGTTGATAAGCATTCGCTAATTCCTCGAGACTCCAAGTCTTCTTCATTGGAATAAAATGCGCGACCTTAGTCAAACGATCAACCACGACCCAAATCGCATTCATTCCACTCGGCGACCTCGGCAAACCCATAACGAAGTCCATCGAAATCAAATCCCATTTCCAGGTGGGAATCTCCAAAGGTTGCAGTAGACCACCAGGTCTCTGATGTTCGAATTTAACCTTCTAACAAACCAAGCAACGGCTCACAAACTCGGCGATCTCTTTCTTCATACCCGACCACCAAAACTTTAGCTTCAGATCCTTGTACATCTTATCACCACCAGGATGAACCGAATAGGGAGTACTATGAGCCTCTTTGAGAATCTTACATTTTAAGACCTCACAGCTAGGCACACACCAACGACCTTGGAATCGCAGACCATCATCAGGTCCAACGTCGAAGTCCTTGGCGCGTCCTTCACTTATGGCGACTCGAACTCCTTCTAAGTATTCATCCTCTCTTTACTTAACTCGGATCTCGTGAAGGATCTCGGGTTCAGCAACCATCGCACTCAAATCTAAAGTACCAGGAAGAACTACCTCAAGGCTCATCTTCTGGAACTCTCGACTCAAGTCATCAGGTAACACCAACACAAATCTCACAGCATGACACACCTTGTGACTCAAGGCATCAGCAACCACGTTTGCCTTACCCTCATGATACTGAAATCTTGTAGTCATTAAGCAGCTCCAACCAACGTCTCTGCCTCATGTTAAGATCTCTCTGAGTGAAGATATACTTCAAGCTCTTATGATCCGTATAAAAGTTGCAAGAGACTCCATATAAGTAGTGTCGCCACAGCTTAAGTGCAAACACCACTGTTGCTAACTCAAGATCATGAGTTGGATAGTTCATCTCGTGAACTTTCAACTGCCGGGAAGCATAAGCCACAACTTTACCCTTCTGCATCAAGACACAACCCAACCCAAACTTCGATCCATCGCAGAAGACATCGAACTCAACGCCCTCTTTAGGTAGAGTCAACACAGGAGCGGTATTCAACCTTTTCTTCAACTCCTAAAAAGCAGCTTCACAAGCCTCTGTCCAAATGAAATTAGATTCCTTCTTCATTAACTGAGTCATCGGCCTCGCGATCTTGGAGAAATCATGAACAAACCGACGATAATACCCAGCTAAACCAAGGAAACTCCGTACCTCGTTCACATTCTTTGGACTCTCCCAATCGACCACGGCTCGAATCTTCGACGGATCGACCATAACTCCATCGCCAAATATCACATGACCCAAGAAGGTAACTTCCCTCAGCCAAAACTCGCACTTTGAGAACTTAGCATACCACTTCTACTTACTCAGAGTCTCCAAGATAACATAGAAGGTGATTCTCGTGTTCAGCCTCATTTATTGAGTAAATCAGTTTGTCGTCTATGAACACTACCACACACGTATCCAAATACTCGCTGAAAGTGCAGTTTATCTGATCCATGAAAACGGCAGGTGCATTCATCAACCCAAACGGCATCACCAAGAACTCATAGTGGCCATACCTCGAACGAAAAGCAGTCTTAGGAATATCCTCATTCCTAATAGGAATCTGATGGTAACCTGACCTCAGGTCGATCTTCGAGAACACACTCGCACCACGGAGCTGATAAAACAAATCCTCAATCCTCGACAAAGGATACTTGTTCTTGATTGTAACCTTGTTCAGCTCACGGTAGTCAATGCAAAAACGCATACTACCATCCTTCTTCTTGACGAACAAAACGGGAGCACCCCACGGCGAAGCACTCGGTCGGATAAAACCCTTATCGATCATTTCCTCAAGCTTCTTCTTGAGTTCTTGTAACTCAGCTGGTGCCATACGATAAGGAGCTTTCGAAATGGGATCAGTTCCAGGTAACAACTCAATCGAGAACTATACATCTCGCTAAGGAGGAATACCAGGTAGATCCTCAGAAAAGACATCGGGAAACTCCTTAACCACATGGATATCCTCTAACTTAGGCTCAACTGAAACACCATGAACACTGCACAGATAGATCTCATGACCCTTTCTACCCATGTTAACCATCTTCAAAGCAGAAACCCACTTGACCGTAGGTGTAACCCTAACACCCTGATAAGAAACCCTCAAACCTGTAGGACTCTTAAGCACGATCTTCTGATCACGACACATGAACCTAGCGTCATAGCGAGATAACCAATCCATACTCAAAATCACATCAAAATCTACGAGTTTGAATTGGACGAAATCGGCAGGAAGGATCGCCCCTGCGATACTGACAGGTACGTCCTTGAAAAGAACGGAGCAAGAAACAATCTCACCCGTAGAAAGAGATATAGAGGTATGAATGGATGAAGAATAAGAGAGTCCAGCACGGACGGAAAAGGATTCGGATACGAAAGACATCGATGCACCCGTATAAAAAAGAACAAAAGCAAATAAAGAATGAACGAGAAAGGTACCCGTAACCACATCTGGATTAGCATCTGCCTCAGCACGACTCATAACGAACACTCGTCCAGTCTTCGCAGCATCAGCCTTAGGAGCATCAACCTTGGGTTTCTGGGGACAATCAACCGACTTGTGTCCCGACATCTTGCAAGTGAAGCAAGTGATCGGATCGCCAGTAGTGCAGTACTTACCAGGGTAGTAAGCCTTTCCACACTTGAAGTAAACCATATCCTTCTTAGCTTGACGTTGATCACGCGGAGCATACGGACGAGCCTCATACTTCTGTTTCTTATGGGAAGAATTGGGAGGTACATAAGGCCTCTTCATGAACTTATTCTTCGCACTCTCCTCAGCCTCGGTAGCAAGGACAGAATCATAGATGCTAAGAGCATGATCATAAGCCTGTTGGAAAGAAGTTGAAAGAATGCCAAACATAGCAGTCCGGACCTTAGGAGCTAGATTCTTCTCATAGCGACGAGTCCTCGAAACCTCGTCCATAGCTACAGAAGTAACGAAACGTGACAGTTTCACGAACTTGTTGGTGTACTCCTCAATGGTCATGGAACCTTGTTGTAGACGAAGGAACTCCTGCTCCTTCAGCCAGCGCATCTCCTCAGGGTAAAACCTTTTCTTCAGAGCTTCAGAGAAGACAGTCCAACCATATCCTGGTTGAACTTCCATACCAGCTCTAGCAAGAGCCCACCAGTTGTCGACCTCGTCCTTCAGATAATAGGTGGCGATATCCACCATCTGATCCTCAGGACATCCAGTAGCAAGGAACAACTTCTCGATCTCTCGAATCCAAGCCTCCAAAGCATTAAGATCATTCGCACCATCATAGGTAGGAGGACGGTGACGAGCAAAGCGATCAAACACAGTCTGCTGCGGATGGTTGTTGTTGTTATTGTTGTTGTTGTTGTTGTTGTTGTTGTTGTTGTTGTTGTTGTTGTTGTTGTTGTTGTTGTTGTTGTTGTTGTTGTTGTTGTTGTTGTTGTTGAGGTGATTAGTGAAACCTTCAGCCATAGATGCCAAAGCGGCCTCAAGTCTTCTGATGCGATCAGCATCAGTCTCACCATTCGCGTTGCGCACCATCTACAAGAACGAAATCTCGTTATACGTGGTAGAATCTAAGTACCACTCCAAACAACTACTCATACACTTTACAAACATAAGAAAACCAACCAATCCTATTGGTTTCTACCCCATTTACTCTCACTCATTAACTAGGTCATTTATTTTAGCCATCAACTAAGCAAGAGTAGGGAGCCTGTTCGCTCTGATAACAACTGTAACAACCCGGATTATAAAACATGGAAAAACGTATATAAAATAGATATCAGAGTACGATACTGATAAAAGGGTCAAGGTGGCGGAAACACCTGACAAATCCGGGTCGCTACTAAAAATCCAAAACATTAATACATTATTCAAAGGGTTCTTAAAACTTAAAGCAAACTCCTATATTATTAAGCTCGCTTCGCACATTCCCCAAGCAAGCATCAACAAGTCAGCAACAAGCGTTCAACCTGAACAACCTGAGAAGGGGGTCGACAATCAGTCGGGAGTAACTAGATGCTCACCCAGTCATGTTTACAACGATTGAATATAATCAACAATTATTAACAATTGAAATGCAAAACTTGTAAACATGTGAGACCATCTATACTCATGAAGACTTGACAACAACTTATCATAAATCAACGATATAAGAAGATATAAACACAACGTAACCACATTGCTTAACCATACAAAATCAATAATAAAAGAACCAAATAACCAACCACGGAGCGTATAACAACTGCCTCCACTTACCCAAGCATAGTGTATAGAACGAACGCCGTTAGAGAGTATAATAACTGCCTCTAACTGTCAGAGCGTATAACAGCTGCCTCTGAACGGATGGAGCGTATAACAACTGCCTCCATCGGTGTGGATCGTATAACAACTGCATCCACGGTACTATATATTGCGTATATCAACTGCCTATATGCCTAAGACCTGGCCAGACTCTCGGTGAAATAACTGTACACCGAACGACACACGGGGACCAGAGCGTATAACAACTGCCTCTAGCCAATCCGGAACATAGACCTACGGCAAATCCTACAAGGGGTAGCGTTTGCTCATTCCGATCGGTATGTAACTGATACCTCACGTCATCTATATAACTAGCCCATAAACAATGCACAGTATAACTGACCATACATACATGTGAATAAAGTCACTATCAAATCATAGAATAATATAGCTAACCATCCTACGATTATATGAACAAGAGTAATAAACGATATATGCAAACATAGCGTTATATAATGAAACTGAACACCACATAACATGTGAAACAATTACCAACCATTCAATGTTATAGTACTTCAGTTATAACTTTCAAAATTAACCATTAAATGTTATATTAACCTTAACCATAACATGGACTCTGGATGCGAGGTTATAGTAACCTCGACTATAAGTTCAACCTATACAACTTGAAGTTATACTTACCTCAACTATAACCTTGACACAAAACGCAAAGTTATACTAGTTCCAACCATAACCTTGAGCCATAAATCACAGGGTACGTTATTTCCAGCCATAACCTTATCTCGTACTTCAATGTTATAGTAGCTCAGCCATAACTAGAGTAACTACCCAAAGTTGTATTAACTTTAGCTATAACACATGAATCATCATCAAGGTTTTACTAGCTTTAGCTATAACTTTGGAGAGAACTCTTGGCCGCCTATCATGCCGCCCCTAGGGTTTATTCGTCAACCCTAATTGCGCTCATGATACCCATAATTTAATGCATAAGCAACATATGATATATAATTATTACATAAAAACATATACGAACATGTGAAACATATTTAATCATGATAACAAATAATCAAACATGCACCAATCATGCAAAACAATCATTAAATCATATTAATTACATCAATTGGCATAAACACAATTAAAAGAGAAACACCTAGATACCTTATTAAGCAAATAATCCTAAAGATCGTCTTCAACGATGTAAACGTCCTCTCCAGGAGCAACTTCCACGCCTTCATAAAATCATCCACGTGCCAAAGATAACAAATCTAATAAATATACTAACTATATACATAAAAACTATAAAAACTATAAAACTATGTGAAAACATTAAACTTACGAAGAAGATAGATAAATCCAAGAAGTAGGATCGATCTAAGCACGAAAGATGATGAAGGAAGGAGGAAGAGGCGCGGCACGAAACCCTAGAAAGGGTGGAGGCACACGGCACAAGGGAGGAAGAGAGGAGGAGAGAATTAGGTTTAGGGTTTTGAGAATTATGAGAAAAGAAAAGCAAGGGTTTGGTTTTCCCTCATATTTATAGAGAAGCTCATGGGTTTATTCTAGGTTTAGGCCCAAAACTCACCAATCTACACCAAAAACACGTGAGACCCAAGGGAGGAGCGGGTCTTCATCGTTTTTTCGAGCCCAACGAGCCCAAAATATGTAATACTCCGTATTTTGATAATAAATTGTGAAAGTAATTTATATAATTTAATAATTGATTAAATGACATTTCTAATAATAAATACAAGTAAGACGTTAATTAAATAATAAATTAAGTGTACAATTCGGGAATTGGGTTTAGCTAATATAATATGGGCCGTGTGTCATGGTTATATGGACCGAAATTTATTAATCTAGTATGAGCATGGTCGGGAGTTGTTTCGGGATTTAATATAAATAATAATAAGGAAATAATAAAATATAAATAAAGGTAAAAGGTAATAATAATTGTATCTATAATAATATTAAATAAATGTAATAAAAATAATAGAATTAGTAAAGTAGTAAGTGAAAGTCCTACCTATGGTAAGAATAAATATGTAATTATATTAATTATATTAGTTAATCCTATAATAATTGGAATAAGGAAATAGTTCTTAGTTTCCTAATCAAAGTCATATGCTCTCTAATTCGAGACTATAAATATACAAAAATCTGAAAAGTAATTCATAAAAAGAAGAACGGAAGAGATCTAAAAGAAAGAAGAATAAAATTAAGGAAGAGAAAAGCAAAGGAATTAATTCATTATCGCCTCAAGGTAATATTTCAGACCGTCTTATGTATATACTTTGCGATATTATAACTTAGTATCTAGACCACCATAGATCAGACCTTAAGTACCGTTGTGACCGTGGACCACGAAGGATTTACTAGGACCCTTCGTTGACCGTTGTTGACCACCGTGGTGGTTGGAGGCGGGTTTTCGAGGATACATGGTGAGGGTTGTGCGAGTTTGAACAGGGGACTTCGACCCCAATACGAACCCTTAATTGGACTCGACTTGACCTTGGTACGGAGGGAATAGAACCTAGTGGTTGGGTCGACCATATTGGTGGGTGTTGGGGTGGTAAAGGTGGCGGTTTGTGGCGGTGGTGGCTGGCATAACGCGAAAACAGGGGAATGGTTCTTGTATTGTTTCTGCCGGTGTGGGGTTGTTGTCGGGGTGTTGCTAATGGGTCCGGTTTGGTGTAGTGGTGGGTCGACGGTTGTGGGAGGTTCTGGGAGGTCAAAAGGGTGGCGTATGGTGGCTGCCAGTGGGTAGTGTCGGCTGTTGTCGTTCTTGTTGTTGTCGGGAAAGGGTTGCTATGGCGAGGGTCTGGTGGTCGTGGGAGGAGGTGTTACTGGTGTCGAGGGTTTTGGTGGTGGTAGAAGGGGTTGAGGTGGTGCTTCTAGTGGCTCATGATGGCGGTTGGGTGGCGAATTTGTTGAGTGAGCTGTTTACGTGTCGGGTTTTCGGGGGTTGGTTAGGGCGTGTGCATGGGGTTTTGCAGGTAGAGTTTTAGCCGGAGTTAGGTGGTTGACGGGGTTGTCTGTGGTGCAGGCTAGGGTGTGGTTGGATTGGGTGCTACCGACGGTGGCTGAGGGTGTCGTGGGAAGTGGCTTAAGGTGTGGTGTTGGACACGGGTTTTGCCGTGTATAATGGGTGTGTATGTGGGTTTGTTTCACGTGTTCTAATCATTGGTGGTTTGTATTGTTATCACGAGTTCTTTGGTGGTTGGGTTTAGTTTGACTTATTTGCTTTAAGACAGGTTTTACCTGGATGAATCGGGATTGAGTTTGAATCGGGTTTTAATATTATAGACCTTTAATAATAATAAATAATTAATTTGAATAAGGAATATAATTTATAATTATTAAATAAAAATAGAAGGTAATAATTAATAATTGGAAATTATAATAATTTGTATAGGTTACGGAATTGGTTGAACGGATTTATTGAAGAATAATAATTCTAGTTGATTGCTTTTATTGGATTGCTGATCAGGTAGGATAACTACTCAACTTGTCTTGCTATTTATTTGATAAGAGGAATTGTGAAACTGTGTGGATAATTACCATTGGATGAATTGTCGGATGTGAATTATATGTTATGGAATTATTGTTGGAATATGTGTCCTCCGACAATAATGCGATCACAACTGTTGATCATGATGATCACATGTTTAAGTCTCATTATATAGAATACAATTGGGAAGTAATATTTTATTGTCAACTGGTCCACACATATCGGTAATGATTGGCTGACAAGAGTTTGACATTACTGTCGTGGGACGGTGGTGACCAGTTGATCCCCTTAGGTCATACCTAAAGGATAACACTCTTAATTGATCATTTAATTGATCGTATGATGATACGGGTCAATTAAATTTCTTAAAAATTGACGGACGATTTTGTAAGTATTATTTACGTGTCTCATTGAAATTTGATTAAATAAGATACGGTCTAAGTAATCGAACGGTTTCATTACTTAGATGAAATTATTGTTTAAAGAAACAATTGCAATTGAATGAATAAATTATTATAAATACAAGTTGTTGTGATTTATAATTGGTAAAATATTTTGGTACAAGTAATTGTGAATTACTAAGTCAATTTTTGTATATGACGTATTTTTATTAATACGTTGATTTTTAATATGTTAAAAATACATAACAATTTTATGTGACATGTGACATGTGACAAATTGACAAAAAATAAAATGGAGCCCATTTTATATGTACCGAAATTAAGAGGAGGATTAGGCAAATATTGTGTTGATTATGTTAGTGGTAAACATAATCATTTCCTACCAAACATAGCCATGCAACACTACTTTCTTTTGTGAAGACCTCCTAGTGCATGCATTGGTCCCTTCTCTTCCCCCCTTACCCGGTTTTTCATGGAGCAAAGCCAAGGGTTTTTGCATTATAATTTATCTTATACACTACATTAAAAATTAGTGTATTAGCTCATTATTCATTCATCTAAAATTAGAGTTTTAGAAAGATAAAAACTTCCTTCTCCTCCTTCTCTCTTGACCGAAATAATAGAGAGACCAAGTAATATTTTGGGTCAATTTTTATACAAAATTAGTATTATTCTAGTAATAATAATATTAGTTTTATTAAGTTGTTATCTTGGGTATATTACTTTTGGGAGGGATTCTCTTCTTGAATCCTTGTTCATCCAATTAAGGAAAGCTCAAGAACAAGGGAGTAGGTGAACTCTCTTGTGCCCTTTGATCCGAAAATATCAATGTAAGATGATGATTTCTTCTTTAATTATATTTTGTTTGCATGCATAAGATCACCCTTTAATTTTATGACTAAATTAAAATTATAACATATATGAATATGTTGAGTAAAGAGATCTAGATTTCTAACAAGCGGTATCAGAGCCTTGGTTGTTTGCATGCAAATCGGTTATAGTTTTTCCGAGTTATACGATTAACATATAAAACTTATAAATTTGTGTTATTATGATATATCACGAAATAAATTAATGCGTGTTAAAGTTTCTGGTCCTAAAGTATTTTTAGGATATTTTGGTTAATTTATGGATTTTTATTGTTCATCTTATAATATAATGGCATTAAAAATGTGATTTTATGATTAAAATGTCATTTTCGGACTAAAATTAGCTAAACTTTGAATTTTCCAGTGATTTTTGGATAGGTTATCACATGTTTTATTTTTAGATGACCTGTAAATTGTCAGAATTTTTGGAGTTATTATGCGCGAAATATGGATTTTTCATGTTTAAAATCGGATTTAGAAGAAAAATAGGTTAATATGAGATAAATTTCGAATCTGGTCATAGAAATTTAGTATGTTGTCACATGCAATTTTACAAGATGTGTGTAAAATAATAGGCTATATTGAAGTCTTCATGCATGATTTATGAATTTTTAATGAAAAATAGCATGTTAACAAGGTTGTCAATCATATTAACATAGCAAAACATGATGAATAAATGAATATGATTAACAATAATTAAAAAGGGATTAAGAGAATTATACCTACTAATGATTCCAAAATAAAGCTAAGAATAATAGAAGTACTTGATGAATGATTGGAAGGTTGTCAATCTCCCAATAATAACCCAAATAATCTTCAATTTCCCAAAATAAAAGATGAACAAAAGAGAAATTAAGGAAATGAGATTTGTATTAATATTTGATTAGAAGTTGATTACAAGATTAAGAAGAGATGAGAATGATATAAACTACACTAAAGATTGATAAGAAGAACATAATTGATCTAATTAGACTAATGGGGTATTTATAAAGAGGATTAGGTGCACAAATTAGGGTTTACTAAGGGCTTAAATGACGATTAAGTCCTTGAGGAATCGCTCCTCTCAGAAAAGATGCGAGTCTCCTTTTTGTCTGTCTTTTACAAATATGCGCATCTTTCATGGAGGGAAGAAGAGGAAGTATGGGCCTGTAAGAGAATCCGAGCGTCCAAGGGGTCGGGACGGGCGGATTCTGGGGTGGCTGGACGAGCGTCTTGATGGCTCGACGAGCGGATTGGGGTGTGGTTGGACGGGCGTAACTATGGCAAAGACGCTCGGATCTTTGGAGTCCTGGACGGGCGTCATGCTATTGTGGACGAGCGGATTAGGGTGTGGTTGGACGGGCGACCGTATGGCAAAGACGCTCGGATCTTTGGAGTCCTGGACGGGCGTCTTGCTATGCTGGTTGAGCGCATCTCGTCACAACTTTTCTTTTCTTCTTTTCTTCCTCTCTTCTTCCAATAATCCTCCGGGATTTAGTCGGGGATGAAAGGATTTCTTCATCATTGCCCATCTACTACAATATGTACAAAGGCCTTCTAGTCTTGTCTTCTCTTTGATGCTTGGTCATTAGATTCGATCAATTTAGCTCTATTTTGCCACGAAAATGCAAGGTTTCCACTCCTCTCCTACCAAGGAAACAAAACCTCAGAATATGCAAAACAAAGGACTAAAGATAGTAAATGACCCAAATATGCACTAAAACGCATAGGAACGAGGCTAATACGGGGACTAAATATGCTCAAATAATGGTCACGTCAGTCACAAGGACAAACGATTCACACAACGAGTGACAATGACATGAACAATTGTTTAACACAACGAGTCACAAGAACTAATTAACAAGGACAAATGCTTCACACAACAAGCTATAATGACTAATGAACAAGGACAAATGGTTCACACAACGAGCCACAAGTACTAAAGAACAAAGACAAAAGGTTCACACAATGAGGCACAAAGACTAATGAAAGAGGGCAAATGGTTGACACAACGAGTCACAATGACAAGGACAAATTGTTAACACAACGAGTCACAAGTACAAATGAAAAAGGAGAAATGGTTCACACAACGAGTTATAATGATTAATGAACAAGGACAAATGTTTAGCACAACAAGTCACAATGACAAGGATAAATGGATCACACAACGAGTCACAACGACTAAAGTACAAGGACAAATGGTTCACACAAGGACTAATGAACAATGACAAATGGTTCGCACAACGAGTTAAAAGGACAAGGATAAATGGTTCACACAGCGAGTTACAAGGACTAATGAACAAAGACAAATGGTTCACACAACGAGTCACAAGGATTAATGAACAAGGACAAATGGATCACACAACGAGTCACAAGGACTAGTGAACAAGGACAAATGGTTTACACGACAAGTCACAATGACAAGGACAAATGAATCACACAACAATTCACAAGGATTATGAAAAAAGACAAATGGTTCACACAACGAGTCACAAGGACTAATGAACAAGGGACAAATGGTTCCCACAGTGAGTCACAAGGACTAATGAACAAGGACAAATGGATCACACAACGAGTCACAACGACTAATGAATAAGGACAAATGGATTACACAATGAGTCAGAATGACAAGGACAAATGTTTAACACTATGAGTCACAAGGACTAATTAACATGGACAAATGGTTCACACAACGAGTCACAAGGACTAATGAAAAAAGACAAATGGTTCACACAACGAATCACAATGAGAAGGATAAATGGTTAACACAGTTAGTCACAAGGACTAATGAACAAGGAAAAATGGTTCACACAACGAGTTATAATGACTAATGAACAAGGACAAATGGTTAGCACAACAAGTCACAATGACAGGTACAAATGGATCACACAACGAGTCACAACGACTAAAGAACAAGGACAAATGGTTCACACAATGAGTCACAAGACTAATGAAGAACGACAAATAGTTCGCACAACGAGTTATAAGGACAAGGATAAATGGTTCACACAGCGAGTTAGAAGGACTTATGAAGAAAGACAAATGGTTCACACAACGAGTCAACAGGATTAATGAACAAGGACAAATGGTTTGCAAAACAAGTTACAATGATAAGGATAAATGGATCACACAACGAGTCACAATAACTAGTGAACAAGGACAAATGGTTTACACGACAAGTCTCAATGACAAGGATAAATGATTCACACAACAAGTCACAAGGATTATGAAAAAAGACAAATGGTTACCACAACGAGTCACAAGGACTAATGAACAAGGACAAATGGTTCCCACAGTGAGTCACAAGGACTAATGAACAAGGACAAATGGATCACACAATGAGTCACAAGGACTAATAAACAAAGACAAACGATTCACACAACGAGTCACAATGACAAGGACAAATGTTTAGCACTATCAGTCACAAGGACTAATTAATATGGACAAATGGTTCACACAACGAGTCTCAAGGACTAATGAAAAAAGATAAATGGTTCACACAACGAATCACAAAGAGAAGGATAAATGGTTAACACAGTTAGTCACAAGGACTAATGAACAAGGAAAAATGGTTCACACAAGGAGTTATAATGACTAATGAACAAGGACAAATGGTTAGCACAACAAGTCACAATGATAAGGATAAATGGATCACACAACGAGTCACAACGACTAAAGAACAAGGACAAATGGTTCACACAACGAGTCACAAGGACTAATGAAGAACGACAAATTGTTCGCACAACGAGTTATAAGGACAGGGATAAATGGTTCACACAGCGAGTTACAAGGACTTATGAACAAAGACAAATGGTTCACACAACGAGTCGCAAGGATTAATGAACAAGGGCAAATGGTTTTCAAAACAAGTTAGAATGACACGGACAAATGTTTAACACTAAGAGTCACAAGGACTAATTAACATGGACAAATGGTTCACACAACGAGTCACAAGAACTAATGAAAAAAGAAAAATGGTTCACACAATGAATCACAATGACAAGGATAAATAGTTAACACAGTTAGTCACAAGGACTAATGAACAAGGAAAAATGGTTCACACAACGAGTTATAATGACTAATGAGCAAGGACAAATGGTTAGCACAAAAATTCACAATGACAAGGACAAATGGATCACACAAAGAGTCACAACGACTAACGAACAAGGACAAATGGTTCACACAACCAGCCAGAAGGACTAATAAAGAACGACAAATGGTTCGCACAACGAGTTATAAGGACAAGGATAAATGGTTCACACAGCGAGTTACAAGGACTAATGAACAAAGACAAATGGTTCACACAACGAGTCACAAGGATTAATGAACAAGGATAAATCGTTTGCAAAACCAGTTACAATGACAAGGACAAATGGATCACACAACGAGTCACAAGGACTAGTGAACAAGGACAAATAGTTTACACGACAAGTCACAATGACAAGGATAAATGATTCACACAACAAGTCACAAGGATTATGAAAAAAGACAAATGGTTCACACAATGAGTCACAAGGAATAATGAACAAGGACAAATGGTTGCCACAATGAGTCACGAGGACTATTGAACAAGGACAAATGGATCACACAACGAGTCAGAAGGACTAATGAACAAGGACAAATGATTCACACAACGAGTCACAATGACAAGGACAAATGTTTAACACTATGAGTCACAAAGACTAATTAACATGGACCAATGGTTTACACAACGAGTCACAAGGACTACTGAAAAAAGATAAATGGTTCACACAACGAATCACAGTGACAAGGATAAATGGTTAACACAGTTAGTCACAAGGACTAATGAACAAGGAAAAATGGTTCACACAACGAGTTATAATGACTAATGAACAAGGACATATGGTTAGCACAACAAGTCACAATGACAAGGACAAATGGATCACACAAAGAGTCACAACGACTAACGAACAAGGACAAATGGTTCACACAACCAGCCAGAAGGACTAATAAAGAACGACAAATGGTTCGCACAACGAGTTATAAGGACAAGGATAAATGGTTCACACAGCGAGTTACAAGGACTAATGAACAAAGACAAATGGTTCACACAACGAGTCACAAGGATTAATGAACAAGGTTAAATGGTTTGCAAAACAAGTTACAATGACAAGGACAAATGGATCACACAATGAGTCACAAGGACTAGTCAACAAGGACAAATGGTTTACACGATAAGTCACAATGACAAGGACAAATGATTCACAAAACAAGTCACAAGGATTATGAATAAAGACAAATAGTTCACACAACGAGTCATAAGAAATAATGAACAAGGACAAATGGATCACCCAACGAGTCACAAGGACTAATGAACAAGGACAAATTGATTACACAATGAGTCACAAGGACTAATGAACAAGGACAAACGATTCACACAACGAGTCACAATGACAAGGACAAATGTTTAATACTACGAGTCACAAGGACTAATTAACATGGACAAATGGTTCACACAACGAGTCACAAGGACTAATGAAAAAAGACAAATGGTTCACACAACGAATCACAATGACAAGGATAAATGGTTAACACAGTGAGTTACAAGGACTAATGAACAAGGAAAAATGGTTCACACAATGAGTTATAATGACTAATGAACAAGGACAAATGGTTAGCACAACATGTCACAATTACAAGGACAAATGGATCACACAACGAGTCACAACGACTAAAGAACAAGGACAAATGGTTCACACAACGAGTCATAAGGACTAATGAAGAACGACAAATTGATCGCACAACGAGTTATAAGGACAAGGATAAATGGTTCACACAGCGAGTTACAAGGACTAATGAACAAAGACAAATGGTTCACACAAAGAGTCACAAAGATTAATGAACAAGGACAAATGGTTCGTATAACGATTTATAATGACAAGGACAAATGGATCACACAACGAGTCACAAGGACTAATGAGCAAGGAGAAATTGTTCACACAATGAGTCACAATGACAAGGACAAAGGGTTAACACAACGAGTCATAAGGACAAATGGTTCACACAACGAGTTATAATGACAAAAGCACAAGGACAAATGGTTAGCACAACAAGTCACAATGACAAGGACAAATGGTTCACACAGCGAGTTACAAGGACTAATGAACAAAGACAAATGGTTCACACAACGAGTCATAAGGATTAATGAACAAGGACAAATGGTTTGCAAAACAAGTTACAATGACTAGGACAAATGGATCACACAACGAGTCACAAGGACTAGTGAACAAGGACAAATGGTTTACACGACAAGTCACAATGATAAGGACAAATGTTTCACACAACAAGTCACAAGGATTATGAAAAAAGACAAATGGTTCACACAAAGAGTCACAAGGAATAATGAACAAGGACAAATGGTTGCCACAGTGAGTCACAAGGACTAATGAACAAGGACAAATGGATCACTCAACGAGTCAGAAGGACTAATGAACAAGGACAAACGATTCACACAACGAGTCACAATGACAAGGACAAATGTTTAACACTATGAGTCACAAAGACTAATTAACATGGACCAATGGTTCACACAACGAGTCACAAGGACTAATGAAAAAAGATAAATGGTTCACACAACAAATCACAGTGACAAGGATAAATGGTTAACACAGTTAGTCACAAGGACTAATTAACAAGGAAAAATGGTTCACACAACGAGTTATAATGACTAATGAACAAGGACAAATGGTTAGCACAACAAGTCACAATGACATGGACCAATGGATCACACAACGAGTCACAACGACTAAAGAACAAGGACAAATGGTTCACACAATGAGTCACAAGGACTAATGAAGAACGACTAATGGTTCGCACAACGAGTTATAAGGAAATGGATAAATGGTTCACACAGCGAGTTACAAGGACTAACGAACAAAGACAAATGGTTCAGACAACGAGTCACAAGGATTAATGAACAAGTACAAATGGTTTACAAAACAAGTTACAATGACAAGGACAAATGGATCACACAACGAGTCACAAGGACTAGTGAACAAGGACAAATGGTTTACACGACAAGTCACAATGACAAGGACAAATGATTCACACAACAAGTCACAAGGATTATGAAAAAAGACAAATGGTTCACACAACAAGTCACAAGGACTAATGAACAAGGATAAATGGTTCCCATAGTGAGTCACAAGGACTAATGAACAAGGACAAATGGATCACCCAACGAGACACAAGGACTAATGAACAAGGACAAATTGATTACACAATGAGTTACAAGGACTAATGAACAAGGACAAACGAATCACACAACGAGTCACAATGACAAGGACAAATGTTTAATACTACGAGTCACAAGGACTAATGAAAAAGGACAAATGGTTCACACAACGAATAACAATGACAAGGATAAATGGTTAACACAGTGAGTTACAAAGACTAATGAACAAGGAAAAATGGTTCACACAATGAGTTATAATGACTAATGAACAAGGACAAATGGTTAGCACAACAAGTCACAATTACAAGGACAAATCGATCACACAACGAGTCACAAGGACTAAAGAACAAGGACAAATGGTTCACACAACGAGTCATAAGGACTAATGAAGAACGACAAATGGATCGCACAACGTGTTATAAAGACAAGGATAAATGGTTCACACAGCGAGTTACAAGGACTAATGAACAAAGACAAATGGTTCACACAACGAGTCTTAAAGATTAATGAACAAGGACAAATGGTTCGTATAACGAGTTATAATGACAAGGACAAATGGATCACACAACGAGTCACAAGGACTAATGAGCAAGGAGAAATTGTTCACACAATGAGTCACAATGACAAGGACAAAGGGTTAACACAACGAGTCATAAGGACAAATGGTTCACACAACGAGTTATAAAGACTAATGCACAAGGACAAATGGTTAGCACAACAAGTCACAATGACAAGGACAAATGGTTCACACAGCGAGTTACAAGGACTAATGAACAAAGACAAATGGTTCACACAACGAGTCACAAGGATTATTGAACAAGGACCATTGGTTTGCAAAACAAGTTACAATGACAAGGACAAATGGATCACACAACGAGTCACAAGGACTAGTGAACAAGGACAAATGGTTTACACGACAAGTCAAAATGACAAGGACAAAAGATTCACACAACAAGTCACAAGGATTATGAAAAAAGACAAATGGTTCACACAACGAGTCACAAGGAGTAATGAACAAAGATAAATGGTTCCGACAATGAGTCACAAGGACCAATGAACAAGGACAAATGGATCACACAATGAGTCAAAGGACTAATGAACAAGGACAAATGGATTACACAATGAGTCACAAGGACTAATGAACAAGGACAAACGATTCACACAACGAGTCACAATGACGAGGACACATGTTTAACACTATGATTCACAAAGACTAATTAACATGGACCAATGGTTCACACAACGAGTCACAAGGACTAATGAACAAGGACAAATGGTTGCCACAGTGAGTCACAAGGATTAATGAACAAGGACAAATGGATCACACAACGAGTCAGAAGGACTAATGAACAAGGACAAACGATTCACACAACGAGTCACAATGACAAGGACAAATGTTTAACACTATGAGTCACAAAGACTAATTAACATGGGCAAATGGTTCACACAACGAGTCACAAGGACTAATGAAAAAAGATAAATGGTTCACACAACGAATCACAGTGACAAGGATAAATGGTTAACACATTTAGTCACAAGGACTAATGAACAAGGAAAAATGGTTCACACAACGAGTTATAATGACTAATGAACAAGGACAAATGGTTAGCACAACAAGTCACAATGACATGGACAAATGGATCACACAACGAGTCACAACGACTAAAGAACAAGGACAAATGGTTCACACAAGGAGTCACAAGGACTAATGAAGAACGACTAATGGTTCACACAACGAGTTATAAGGAAATGGATAAATGGTTCACACAGCGAATTACAAGGACTAACGAAGAAAGACAAATGGTTCACACAACGAGTCACAAGGATTAATGAACAAGGACAAATGGTTTACAAAACAAGTTACAATGACAAGGACAAATGGATCACACAGCGAGTCACAAGGACTAGTGAACAAGGACAAATGGTTTACACGACAAGTCACAATGACAAGGACAAATGATTCACACAACAAGTCACAAGGATTATGAAAAAAGACAAATGGTTCACACAACGAGTCACAAGGACTAATGAACAAGGATAAATTGTTCCCAAAGTGAGTCACAAGGACTAATGAACAAGGACAAATGGATCACCCAACGAGTCACAAGGACTAATGAACAAGGACAAATTGATTACACAATGAGTTACAAGGACTAATGAACAAGGACAAACGATTCACACAACGAGTCACAATGACAAGGACAAATATTTAATACTACGAGTCACAAGGACTAATTAACATGGACAAATGGTTCACACAATGAGTCACAAGGCCTAATGAACAAGGAAAAATGGTTCACACAATGAGTTAAAATGACTAATGAACAAGGACAAATGGTTAGCACAACAAGTCACAATGACAAGGACAAATGGATCACACAACGAGTAAAGAACAAGGACAAATGGTTCACACAACGAGTCATAAGGACTAATGAAGAACGACAAATGGATCGCACAACGAGTTATAAGGACAAGGATAAATGGTTCACACAACGAGTTACAAGGACTAACGAACAAAGACAAATGGTTCACACAACGAGTCACAAGGATTAATGAACAAGGTTAAATGGTTTGCAAAACAAGTTACAATGACAAGGACAAATGGATCACACAATGAGTCACAAGGACTAGTCAACAAGGACAAATGGTTTACACGATAAGTCACAATGACAAGGACAAATGATTCACAAAACAAGTCACAAGGATTATGAAAAAAGACAAATAGTTCACACAACGAGTCATAAGGAATAATGAACAAGGACAAATGGATCACCCAACGAGTCACAAGGACTAATGAACAAGGACAAATTGATTACACAATGAGTCACAAGGACTAATGAACAAGGACAAACGATTCACACAACGAGTCACAATGACAAGGACAAATGTTTAATACTACGAGTCACAAGGACTAATTAACATGGACAAATGGTTCACACAACGAGTCACAAGGACTAATGAAAAAAGACAAATGGTTCACACAACGAATCACAATGACAAGGATAAATGGTTAACACAGTGAGTTACAAGGACTAATGAACAAGGAAAAATGGTTCACACAATGAGTTATAATGACTAATGAACAAGGACAAATGGTTAGCACAACATGTCACAATTACAAGGACAAATGGATCACACAACGAGTCACAACGACTAAAGAACAAGGACAAATGGTTCACACAACGAGTCATAAGGACTAATGAAGAACGACAAATTGATCGCACAACGAGTTATAAGGACAAGGATAAATGGTTCACACAGCGAGTTACAAGGACTAATGAACAAAGACAAATGGTTCACACAAAGAGTCACAAAGATTAATGAACAAGGACAAATGGTTCGTATAACGATTTATAATGACAAGGACAAATGGATCACACAACGAGTCACAAGGACTAATGAGCAAGGAGAAATTGTTCACACAATGAGTCACAATGAAAAGGACAAAGGGTTAACACAACGAGTCATAAGGACAAATGGTTCACACAACGAGTTATAATGACAAAAGCACAAGGACAAATAATTAGCACAACAAGTCACAATGACAAGGACAAATGGTTCACACAGCGAGTTACAAGGACTAATGAACAAAGACAAATGGTTCACACAACGAGTCATAAGGATTAATGAACAAGGACAAATGGTTTGCAAAACAAATTACAATGACAAGGACAAATGGATCACACAACGAGTCACAAGGACTAGTGAACAAGGACAAATGGTTTACACGACAAGTCACAATGATAAGGACAAATGTTTCACACAACAAGTCACAAGGATTATGAAAAAAGACAAATGGTTCACACAAAGAGTCACAAGGAATAATGAACAAGGACAAATGGTTGCCACAGTGAGTCACAAGGACTAATGAACAAGGACAAATGGATCACTCAACGAGTCACAAGGACTAATGAACAAGGACAAACGATTCACACAACGAGTCACAATGACAAGGACAAATGTTTAACACTATGAGTCACAAAGACTAATTAACATGGACCAATGGTTCACACAACGAGTCACAAGGACTAATGAAAAAAGATAAATGGTTCACACAACGAATCACAGTGACAAGGATAAATGGTTAACACAGTTAGTCACAAGGACTAATGAACAAGGAAAAATGGTTCACACAACGAGTTATAATGACTAATGAACAAGGACAAATGGTTAGCACAACAAGTCACAATGATATGGACCAATGGATCACACAACGAGTCACAACGACTAAAGAACAAGGACAAATGGTTCACACAATGAGTCACAAGGACTAATGAAGAACGACTAATGGTTCGCACAACGAGTTATAAGGAAATGGATAAATGGTTCACACAGCGAGTTACAAGGACTAACGAACAAAGACAAATGGTTCAGACAACGAGTCACAAGGATTAATGAACAAGTACAAATGGTTTACAAAACAAGTTACAATGACAAGGACAAATGGATCACACAACGAGTCACAAGGACTAGTGAACAAGGACAAATGGTTTACACGACAAGTCACAATGACAAGGACAAATGATTCACACAACAAGTCACAAGGATTATGAAAAAAGACAAATGGTTCACACAACAAGTCACAAGGACTAATGAACAAGGATAAATGGTTCCCATAGTGAGTCACAAGGACTAATGAACAAGGACAAATGGATCACCCAACGAGACACAAGGACTAATGAACAAGGACAAATTGATTACACAATGAGTTACAAGGACTAATGAACAAGGACAAACGATTCACAATGACAAGGACAAATATTTAATACTACGAGTCACAAGGACTAATTAACATGGACAAATGGTTCACACAATGAGTCACAAGGACTAATGAACAAGGAAAAATGGTTCACACAATGAGTTAAAATGACTAATGAACAAGGACAAATGGTTAGCACAACATGTCACAATGACAAGGACAAATGGATCACACAACGAGTCACAACGAGTAAAGAACAAGGACAAATGGTTCACACAACGAGTCATAAGGACTAATGAAGAACGACAAATGGATCGCACAACGAGTTATAAGGAAATGGATAAATGGTTCACACAACGAGTTACAAGGACTAACGAACAAAGACAAATGGTTCACACAACGAGTCACAAGGATTAATGAACAAGGTTAAATGGTTTGCAAAACAAGTTACAATGACAAGGACAAATGGATCACACAATGAGTCACAAGGACTAGTCAACAAGGACAAATGGTTTACACGACAAGTCACAATGACAAGGACAAATGATTCACAAAACAAGTCACAAGGATTATGAAAAAAGACAAATAGTTCACACAACGAGTCACAAGGAATAATGAACAAGGACAAATGGATCACCCAACGAGTCACAAGGACTAATGAACAAGGACAAATTGATTACACAATGAGTCACAAGGACTAATGAACAAGGACAAACGATTCACACAACGAGTCACAATGACAAGGACAAATGTTTAATACTACGAGTCACAAGGACTAATTAATATGGACAAATGGTTCACACAACGAGTCACAAGGACTAATGAAAAAAGACAAATGGTTCACACAACGAATCACAAGGAGTAATGAACAAGGATAAATGGTTCCGACAGTGAGTCACAAGGACTAATGAACAAGGACAAATGGATCACACAATGAGTCAAAGGACTAATGAACAAGGACAAATGGATTACATAATGAGTTTCAAGGACTAATGAACAAGGACAAACGATTCACACAACGAGTCACAATGACAAGGACAAATGGTTCACACAGCGAGTTACAAGGACTAATGAACAAAGACAAATGGTTCACACAACGAGTCACAAGGATTAATGAACAAGGACAAATAGTTTGCAAAACAAGTTACAATGACAAGGACAAATGGATCACACAACGAGTCACAAGGACTAGTGAACAAGGACAAATGGTTTACACGACAAGTCACAATGATAAGGACAAATGATTCACACAACAAGTCACAAGGATCATGAAAAAAGACAAATAGTTCACACAACGAGTCACAAGGAATAATGAACAAGGACAAATGGATCACCCAACGAGACACAAGGACTAATGAACAAGGACAAATTGATTACACAATGAGTTACAAGGACTAATGAACAAGGACAAACGATTCACACAACGAGTCACAATGACAAGGACAAATATTTAATACTACGAGTCACAAGGACTAATTAACATGGACAAATGGTTCACACAATGAGTCACAAGGACTAATGAACAAGGAAAAATGGTTCACACAATGAGTTAAAATGACTAATGAACAAGGACAAATGGTTAGCACAACAAGTCACAATGACAAGGACAAATGGATCACACAACGAGTCACAACGAGTAAAGAACAAGGACAAATGGTTCACACAACGAGTCATAAGGACTAATGAAGAACGACAAATGGATCGCACAACGAGTTATAAGGAAATGGATAAATGGTTCACACAACGAGTTACAAGGACTAACGAACAAAGACAAATGGTTCACACAACGAGTCACAAGGATTAATGAACAAGGTTAAATGGTTTGCAAAACAAGTTACAATGACAAGGACAAATGGATCACACAATGAGTCACAAGGACTAGTCAACAAGGACAAATGGTTTACACGACAAGTCACAATGACAAGGACAAATGATTCACAAAACAAGTCACAAGGATTATGAAAAAAGACAAATAGTTCACACAACGAGTCACAAGGAATAATGAACAAGGACAAATGGATCACCCAACGAGACATAAGGACTAATGAACAAGGACAAATTGATTACACAATGAGTTACAAGGACTAATGAACAAGGACAAACGATTCACACAACGAGTCACAATGACAAGGACAAATATTTAATACTACGAGTCACAAGGACTAATTAACATGGACAAATGGTTCACACAATGAGTCACAAGGACTAATGAACAAGGAAAAATGGTTCACACAATGAGTTAAAATGACTAATGAACAAGGACAAATGGTTAGCACAACAAGTCACAATGACAAGGACAAATGGATCACACAACGAGTCACAACGAGTAAAGAACAAGGACAAATGGTTCACACAACGAGTCATAAGGACTAATGAAGAACGACAAATGGATCGCACAACGAGTTATAAGGAAATGGATAAATGGTTCACACAACGAGTTACAAGGACTAACGAACAAAGACAAATGGTTCACACAACGAGTCACAAGGATTAATGAACAAGGTTAAATGGTTTGCAAAACAAGTTACAATGACAAGGACAAATGGATCACACAATGAGTCACAAGGACTAGTCAACAAGGACAAATGGTTTACACGACAAGTCACAATGACAAGGACAAATGATTCACAAAACAAGTCACAAGGATTATGAAAAAAGACAAATAGTTCACACAACGAGTCACAAGGAATAATGAACAAGGACAAATGGATCACCCAACGAGTCACAAGGACTAATGAACAAGGACAAATTGATTACACAATGAGTCACAAGGACTAATGAACAAGGACAAACGATTCACACAACGAGTCACAATGACAAGGACAAATGTTTAATACTACGAGTCACAAGGACTAATTAACATGGACAAATGGTTCACACAACGAGTCACAAGGACTAATGAAAAAAGACAAATGGTTCACACAACGAATCACAATGACAAGGATAAATGGTTAACATAGTGAGTTACAAGGACTAATGAACAAGGAAAAATGGTTTGCAAAACAAGTTACAATGACAAGGACAAATGGATCACACAACGAGTCACAAGGACTAGTGAACAAGGACAAATGGTTTACACGACAAGTCACAATGACAAGGACAGAAGATTCACACAACAAGTCACAAGGATTATGAAAAAAGACAAATGGTTCACACAACTAGTCACAAGGAGTAATGAACAAGGAAAAATGGTTCCGACAGTGAGTCACAAGGACTAATGAACAAGGACAAATGGATCACACAATGAGTCAAAGGACTAATGAACAAGGACAAATGGATTACATAATGAGTTTCAAGGACTAATGAACAAGGACAAACGATTCACACAACGAGTCACAATGACAAGGACAAATGGTTCACACAGCGAGTTACAAGGACTAATGAACAAAGACAAATGGTTCACACAACGAGTCACAAGGATTAATGAACAAGGACAAATAGTTTGCAAAACAAGTTACAATGACAAGGACAAATGGATCACACAACGAGTCACAAGGACTAGTGAACAAGGACAAATGGTTTACACGACAAGTCACAATGATAAGGACAAATGATTCACACAACAAGTCACAAGGATCATGAAAAAAGACAAATGGTTCACACAAAGAGTCACAAGGAATAATGAACAAGGACAAATGGTTGCCACAGTGAGTCACAAGGACTAATGAACAAGGACAAATGGATCACACAACGAGTCAGAAGGACTAATGAACAAGGACAAACGATTCACACAACGAGTCACAATGACAAGGAAAAAATGTTTAACACTATGAGTCACAAAGACTAATTAACATGGACCAATGGTTCACACAACGAGTCACAAGGACTAATGAAAAAAGATAAATGGTTCACACAACGAATCACAGTGGCAAGGATAAATGGTTAACACAGTTAGTCACAAGGACTAATGAACAAGGAAAAATGGTTCACACAACGAGTTATAATGACTAATGAACAAGGACAAATGGTTAGCACAACAAGTCACAATGACATGGAGAAATGGATCACACAACGAGTCACAAGGACTTATAAAGAACGACTAATGGTTCGCACAACGAGTTATATGGAAATGGATAAATGGTTCACACAGCGAGTTACAAGGACTAACGAACAAAGACAAATGGTTCACACAACGAGTCACAAGGATTAATGAACAAGTACAAATGGTTTACAAAACAAGTTACAATGACAAGGACAAATGGATCACACAACGAGTCACAAGGACTAGTGAACAAGGACAAATGGTTTACACGACAAGTCACAATGATAAGGACAAATGATTCACACAACAAGTCACAAGGATTATGAAAAAAGACAAATGGTTCACACAACGAGTCACAAGGACTAATGAAGAAGGATAAATGGTTCCCACAGTGAGTCACAAGGACTAATGAACAAGGACAAATGGATCACCCAACGAGTCACAAGGACTAATGAACAAGGACAAACGATCCACACAACGAGTCACAATGACAAGGACAAATATTTAATACTACGAGTCACAAGGACTAATTAACATGGACAAATGGTTCACGCAATGAGTCACAAGGACTAATGAACAAGGTTAAATGGTTCACACAATGAGTTAAAATGACTAATGAACAAGGACAAATGGTTAGCACAACAAGTCACAATGACAAGGACAAATGGATCACGCAACGAGTCACAACGACTAAAGAACAAGGACAAATGGTTCACACAACGAGTCATAAGGACTAATGAAGAACGACAAATGGATCGCACAACGAGTTATAAGGACAAGGATAAATGGTTCACACAACGAGTTACAAGGACTAACGAACAAAGACAAATAGTTCACACAACGAGTCACAAGGATTAATGAACAAGGACAAATGGTTTGCAAAACAAGTTACAATGACAAGGACAAAAGGATCACACAATAAGTCACAAGGACTAGTGAACAAGGACAAATGGTTTACACGACAAGTCACAATAACAAGGACAAATGATTCACACAACAAGTCACAAGGATTATGAGAAAAGACAAATAGTTCACACAACGAGTCACATGGACTAATGAACAAGGACAAATGGTTCCCACAGTGAGTCACAAGGACTAATGAACAACGATAAATGGATCACCCAACGAGTCACAAGGACTAATGAACAAGGACAAATTGATTACACAATAAGTCACAAGGACTAATGAACAAGGACAAACGATTCACACAACGAGTCACAATGACAAGGACCAATGTTTAATACTACGAGTCACAAGGACTAATTAACATGGACAAATGGTTCACACAACGAGTCACAAGGACTAATGAAAAAAGACAAATGGTTCACACAATGAATCACAATGACAAGGATAAATGGTTAACACAGTGAGTTACAAGGACTAATGAACAAGGAAAAATGGTTCACACAATGAGTTATAATGACTAATGAACAAGGACAAATGGTTAGCACAACAAGTCACAATTACAAGGACAAATGGATCACACAACGGGTCACAACGACTAAAGAACAAGGACAAATGGTTCACACAACGAGTCATAAGGACTAATGAAGAACGACAAATGGATCGCACAACGAGTTATAAGGACAAGGATAAATGGTTCACACAGCGAGTTACAAGGACTAATGAACAAAGACAAATGGTTCACACAAAGAGTCACAAAGATTAATGAACAAGGACAAATGGTTCGTATAACGATTTATAATGACAAGGACAAATGGATCACACAACGAGTCACAAGGACTAATGACCAAGGAGAAATTGTTCAGACAATGAGTCACAATGACAAGGACAAAGGGTTATCACAACGAGTCATAAGGACAAATGGTTCACACAACGAGTTATAATGACTAATGCACAAGGACAAATGGTTAGCACAACAAGTCACAATGACAAGGACAAATGGTTCACACAGCGAGTTACAAGGACCAATGAACAAAGACAAATGGTTCACACAACGAGTCACAAGGATTAATGAACAAGGACAAATGGTTTGCAAAACAAGGTACAATGACAAGGACAAATGGATCACACAACGAGTCACAAGGACTAGTGAACAAGGACAAATGGTTTACACGACAAGTCACAATGACAAGGACAGAAGATTCACACAACAAGTCACAAGGATTATGAAAAAAGACAAATGGTTCACACAACTAGTCACAAGGAGTAATGAACAAGGATAAATGGTTCCGACAGTGAGTCACAAGGACTAATGAACAAGGACAAATGGATCACACAATGAGTCAAAGGACTAATGAACAAGGACAAATGGATTACATAATGAGTCACAAGGACTAATGAACAAGGACAAACGATTCACACAACGAGTCACAATGACAAGGACAAATGGTTCACACAGCGAGTTACAAGGACTAATGAACAAAGACAAATGGTTCACACAACGAGTCACAAGGATTAATGAACAAGGACAAATGGTTTGCAAAACAAGTTACAATGACAAGGACAAATGGTTCACACAACGAGTCACAAGGACTAGTGAACAAGGACAAATGGTTTACACGACAAGTCACAATGATAAGGACAAATGATTCACACAACAAGTCACAAGGATTATTAAAAAAGACAAATGGTTCACACAAAGAGTCACAAGGAATAATGAACAAGGACAAATGGTTGCCACAGTGAGTCACAAGGAATAATGAACAAGGACAAATGGATCACTCAACGAGTCAGAAGGACTAATGAACAAGGACAAACGATTCACACAACGAGTCACAATGACAAGGACAAATGTTTAACACTATGAGTCAAAAAGACTTATTAACATGGACCAATGGTTCACACAACGAGTCACAAGGACTAATGAAAAAAGATAAATGGTTCACACAACGAATCACAGCGACAAGGATAAATGGTTAACACAGTTAGTCACAAGGACTAATAAACAAGGAAAAATGGTTCACACAACGAGTTATAATGACTAATGAACAAGGACAAATGGTTAGCACAACAAGTCACAATGACAAGGACAAATGGATCACACAACGAGTCACAACGACTAAAGAACAAGGACAAATGGTTCACACAACGAGTCACAAGGACTAATGAAGAACGACAAATAGTTCGCACAACGAGTTCTAAGGAAATGGATAAATGGTTCACACAGCGAGTTACAAGGACTAACGAACAAAGACAAATGGTTCACACAACGAGTCACAAGGATTAATGAACAAGGACAAATGGTTTGCAAAACCAGTTACAATGACAAGAACAAATGGATCACACAAAGAGTCACAAGGACTAGTGAACAAGGACAAATGGTTTACACGACAAGTCACAATGACAAGGACAGAAGATTCACACAACAAGTCACAAGGATTATGAAAAAAAGACAAATGGTTCACACAACGAGTCACAAGGAGTAATGAACAAGGATAAATGGTTCCGACAGTGAGTCGCAAGGACTAATGAACAAGGACAAATGGATCACACAATGAGTCAAAGGACTAATGAACAAGGACAAATGGATTACATAATGAGTCACAAGGACTAATGAACAAGGATAAACGATTCACACAACGAGTCACAAGGACTAATGAAAATAGATAAATGGTTCACACAACGAATCACAGTGACAAGGATAAATGGTTAACACAGTTAGTCACAAGGACTAATGAACAAGGAAAAATGGTTCACACAACGAGTTATAATGACTAATGAACAAGGACAAATGGTTAGCACAACAAGTCACAATGACAAGGACAAATGGATCACACAACGAGTCACAACGACTAAAGAACAAGGACAAATGGTTCACACAACGAGTCACAAGGACTAATGAAGAACGACAAATGGTTCGCACAACGAGTTATAAGAAAATGGATAAATGGTTCACACGGCGAGTTACAAGGACTAACAAACAAAGACAAATGGTTCACACAACGAGTCACAAGGATTAATGAACAAGGACAAATGGTTTGCAAAACAAGTTACAATGACAAGGACAAATGGATCACACAACGAGTCACAAGGACTAGTGAACAAGGACAAATGGTTTACACGACAAGTCACAATGACAAGGACAAATGATTCACACAACAAGTCACAAGGATTATGAATAAAGACAAATGTTTCACACAACGAGTCACAAGGACTAATGAACAAGGATAAATGGTTCCCACAGTGAGTCACAAGGACTAATGAACAAGGACAAATGGGTCACCCAACCAGTCACAAGGACTAATGAACAAGGACAAATTGATTACACAATGAGTTACAAGGACTAATGAACAAGGACAAACGATTCACACAACGAGTCACAATGACAAGGACAAATATTTAATACTACGAGTCACAAGGACTAATTAACATGGACAAATGGTTCACACAATGAGTCACAAGGACTAATGAACAAGGAAAAATGGTTCACACAATGAGTTAGAATGACTAATGAACAAGGACAAATGGTTAGCACAACAAGTCACAATGACAAGGACAAATGGATCACACAACGAGTCAGAACGACTAAAGAACAAGGATAAATGGTTCACACAACGAGTCATAAGGACTAATGAAGAACGACAAATGGATCGCACAACGAGTTATAAGGACAAGGATAAATGGTTCACACAGCGAATTACAAGGACTAACGAACAAAAACAAATGGTTCACACAACGAGTCACAAGGATTAATGAACAAGGACAAATGGTTTGCAAAACAAGTGACAATGACAAGGACAAATGGATCACAAATGAGTCACAAGGACTAGTGAACAAGGACAAATGGTTTACACGACAAGTCACAATGACAAGGACAAATGATTCACACAACAAGTCACAAGGATTTTGAAAAAAGACAAATAGTTCACACAACGAGTCACAAGGACTAATGAAAATAGATAAATGGTTCACACAACGAATCACAGTGACAAGGATAAATGGTTAACACAGTTAGTCACAAGGACTAATGAACAAGGAAAAATGGTTCACACAACGAGTTATAATGACTAATGAACAAGGACAAATGGTTAGCACAACAAGTCACAATGACAAGGACAAATGGATCACACAACGAGTCACAACGACTAAAGAACAAGGACAAATGGTTCACACAACGAGTCACAAGGACTAATGAAGAACGACAAATGGTTCGCACAACGAGTTATAAGGAAATGGATAATTGGTTCACACAGCGAGTTACAAGGACTAACAAACAAAGACATATGGTTCACACAACGAGTCACAAGGATTAATGAACAAGGACAAATGGTTTGCAAAACAAGTTACAATGACAAGGACAAATGGATCACACAACGAGTCACAAGGACTAGTGAACAAGGACAAATGGTTTACACGACAAGTCACAATGACAAGAACAAATGATTCACACAACAAGTCACAAGGATTATGAAAAAAGACAAATGTTTCACACAACGAGTCACAAGGACTAATGAACAAGGATAAATGGTTCCCACAGTGAGTCACAAGGACTAATGAACAAGGACAAATGGGTCACCCAATGAGTCACAAGGACTAATGAACAAGGACAAATTGATTACACAATGAGTTACAAGGACTAATGAACAAGGACAAACGATTCACACAACGAGTCACAATGACAAGGACAAATATTTAATACTACGAGTCACAAGGACTAATTAACATGGACAAATGGTTCACACAATGAGTCACAAGGACTAATGAACAAGGAAAAATGGTTCACACAATGAGTTAGAATGACTAATGAACAAGGACAAATGATTAGCACAACAAGTCACAATGACAAGGACAAATGGATCACACAACGAGTCACAACGACTGAAGAACAAGGATAAATGGTTCACACAACGAGTCATAAGGACTAATGAAGAACGACAAATGGATCGCACAACGAGTTATAAGGACAAGGATAAATGGTTCACACAGCGAATTACAAGGACTAACGAACAAAAACAAATGGTTCACACAACGAGTCACAAGGATTAATGAACAAGGACAAATGGTTTGCAAAACAGGTGACAATGACAAGGACAAATGGATCACAAATGAGTCACAAGGACTAGTGAACAAGGACAAATGGTTTACACGACAAGTCACAATGACAAGGACAAATGATTCACACAACAAGTCACAAGGATTTTGAAAAAAGAGAAATAGTTCACACAACGAGTCACAAGGACTAATGAACAAGGACAAATGGTTCCCACAGTGAGTCACAAGGACTAATGAACAACGACAAATGGATCACCCAACGAGTCAAAAGGACTAATGAACAAGGACAAATTGATTACACAATGAGTCACAAGGACTAATGAACAAGGACAAACGATTCACACAACGAGTCACAATGACAAGGACAAATGTTTAATTCTACGAGTCACAAGGACTAATTAACATGGACAAATGGTTCACACAACGAGTCACAAGGACTAATGAAAAAAGACAAATGGTTCATACAACGAATCACAATGACAAGGATAAATGGTTAACACAGTGAGTTACAAGGACTAATGAACAAGGAAAAATGGTTCACACAATGAGTTATAATGACTAATGAACAAGGACAAATGGTTGCCACAGTGAGTCACAAGGACTAATGAACAAGGACAAATGGATCACACAACGAGTCAGAAGGACTAATGAACAAGGACAAACATTCACACAACGAGTCACAATGACAAGGACAAATGTTTAACACTATGAGTCACAAAGACTAATTAACATGGACCAATGGTTCACACAACGAGTCACAAGGACTAATGAAAAAAGATAAATGGTTCACACAACGAATCACAGTGACAAGGATAAATGGTTAACACAGTTAGTCACAAGGAATAATGAACAAGGAAAAATGGTTCACACAACGAGTTATAATGACTAATGAACAAGGACAAATGGTTAGCACAACAAGTCACAATGACAAGGACAAATGGATCACACAACGAGTCACAACGACTAAAGAACAAGGAAAAATGGTTCACACAACGAGTCACAAGGACTAATGAAGAACGACAAATGGTTCGCACAACGAGTTATAAGGACAAGGATAAATGGTTCACACAGCGAATTACAAGGACTAACGAACAAAAACAAATGGTTCACACAACGAGTCACAAGGATTAATGAACAAGGACAAATGGTTTGCAAAACAGGTGACAATGACAAGGACAAATGGATCACAAATGAGTCACAAGGACTAGTGAACAAGGACAAATGGTTTACACGACAAGTCAAAATGACAAGGACAAATGATTCACACAACAAGTCACAAGGATTTTGAAAAAAGACAAATAGTTCACACAACGAGTCACAAGGACTAATGAACAAGGACAAATGGTTCCCACAGTGAGTCACAAGGACTAATGAACAACGACAAATGGATCACCCAACGAGTCAAAAGGACTAATGAACAAGGACAAATTGATTACACAATGAGTCACAAGGACTAATGAACAAGGACAAACGATTCACACAACGAGTCACAATGACAAGGACAAATGTTTAATTCTACGAGTCACAAGGACTAATTAACATGGACAAATGGTTCACACAACGAGTCACAAGGACTAATGAAAAAAGACAAATGGTTCATACAACGAATCACAATGACAAGGATAAATGGTTAACACAGTGAGTTACAAGGACTAATGAACAAGGAAAAATGGTTCACACAATGAGTTATAATGACTAATGAACAAGGACAAATGGTTGCCACAGTGAGTCACAAGGACTAATGAACAAGGACAAATGGATCACACAACGAGTCAGAAGGACTAATGAACAAGGACAAACATTCACACAACGAGTCACAATGACAAGGACAAATGTTTAACACTATGAGTCACATAGACTAATTAACATGGACCAATGGTTCACACAACGAGTCACAAGGACTAATGAAAAAAGATAAATGGTTCACACAACGAATCACAGTGACAAGGATAAATGGTTAACACAGTTAGTCACAAGGAATAATGAACAAGGAAAAATGGTTCACACAACGAGTTATAATGACTAATGAACAAGGACAAATGGTTAGCACAACAAGTCACAATGACAAGGACAAATGGATCACACAACGAGTCACAACGACTAAAGAACAAGGAAAAATGGTTCACACAACGAGTCACAAGGACTAATGAAGAACGACAAATGGTTCGCACAACGAGTTATAAGGAAATGGATAAATGGTTCACACAGCGAGTTACAAGGACTAACAAACAAAGACAAATGGTTCACACAACGAGTCACAAGGATTAATGAACAAGGACAAATGGTTTGCAAAACAAGTTACAATGACAAGGACAAATGGATCACACAACGAGTCACAAGGATTAGTGAACAAGGACAAATGGTTTACACGACAAGTCACAATGACAAGGACAAATGATTCACACAACAAGTCACAAGGATTATGAAAAAAGACAAATGTTTCACACAACGAGTCACAAGGACTAATGAACAAGGATAAATGGTTCCCACAGTGAGTCACAAGGACTAATGAACAAGGACAAATGGATCACCCAACGAGTCACAAGGACTATGAACAAGGACAAATTGATTACACAATTAGTTACAAGGACTAATGAACAAGGACAAACGATTCACACAACGAGTCACAATGACAAGGACAAATATTTAATACTACGAGTCACAAGGACTAATTAACATGGACAAATGGTTCACACAATGAGTCACAAGGACTAATGAACAAGGAAAAATGGTTCACACAATGAGTTAGAATGACTAATGAACAAGGACAAATGGTTAGCACAACAAGTCACAATGACAAGGACAAATGGATCACACAACGAGTCACAACGACTAAAGAACAAGGATAAATGGTTCACACAACGAGTCATAAGGACTAATGAAGAACGACAAATGGATCGCACAACGAGTTATAAGGACAAGGATAAATGGTTCACACAGCGAATTACAAGGACTAACGTACAAAGACAAATGGTTCACACAACGAGTCACAAGGATTAATGAACAAGGACAAATGGTTTGCAAAACAAGTGACAATGACAAGGACAAATGGATCACAAATGAGTCACAAGGACTAGTGAACAAGGACACATGGTTTACACGACAAGCCACAATGACAAGGACAAATGATTCACACAACAAGTCACAAGGATTTTGAAAAAAGACAAATAGTTCACACAACGAGTCACAAGGACTAATGAACAAGGACAAATGGTTCCCATAGTGAGTCACAAGGACTAATGAACAACGACAAATGGATCACCCAACGAGTCAAAAGGACTAATGAACAAGGACAAATTGATTACACAATGAGTCACAAGGACTAATGAACAAGGACAAACGATTCACACAACGAGTCACAATGACAAGGACAAATGTTTAATTTTACGAGTCAGAAGGACTAATTAACATGGACAAATGGTTCACACAACAAGTCACAAGGACTAATGAAAAAAGACAAATGGTTCACACAACGAATCACAATGACAAGGATAAATGGTTAACACAGTGAGTTACAAGGACTAATGAACAAGGAAAAATGGTTCACACAATGAGTTATAATGACTAATGAACAAGGACAAATGGTTAGCACAACAAGTCACAATTACAAGGACAAATGGATCACACAACAAGTCACAACGACTAAAGAACAAGGACAAATGGTTCACACAATGAGTCATAAGGACTAATGAAGAACGACAAATGGATCGCACAACGAGTTATAAGGACAAGGATAAATGGTTCACACAGCGAGTTACAAGGACTAATGAACAAAGATAAATGGTTCACACAACGAGTCACAAAGATTAATGAACAAGGACAAATGGTTCGCATAACGAGTTATAATGACAAGGACAAATGGATCACACAACGAGTCACAAGGACTAATGAGCAAGGAGACATTGTTGACACAATGAGTCACAATGACAAGGACAAAGGGTTAACACAACGAGTCATAAGGACAAATGGTTCACACAACGAGTTATAATGACTAATGCACAAGGACAAATGGTTAGCACAACAAGTCACAATGACAAGGACAAATGGTTCACACAGCGAGTTACAAGGACTAATGAACAAAGACAAATGGTTCACACAACGAGTCACAAGGATTAATGAACAAGGACAAATGGTTTGCAAAACAAGTTACAATGACAAGGACAAATGGATCACACAACGAGTAACAAGGACTAGTGAAGAAGGATAAATGGTTTACACGACAAGCCACAATGACAAGGACAAAAGATTCACACAACAAGTCACAAGGATTATGAAAAAAGACAAATGGTTCACACAACGAGTCACAAGGAGTAATGAACAAGGATAAATGGTTCCGACAGTGAGTCACAACGACTAATGAACAAGGACAAATGGATCACACAATGAGTCACAAGGACTAATGAACAAGGACAAATGGTTCACACAACGAGTCACAAGGATTAATGAACAAGGACAAATGGTTTGCAAAACAAGTGACAATGACAAGGACAAATGGATCACAAATGAGTCACAAGGACTAGTGAACAAGGACAAATGGTTTACACGACAAGTCACAATGACAAGGACAAATGATTCACACAACAAGTCACAAGGATTTTGAAAAAAGACAAATAGTTCACACAACGAGTCACAAGGACTAATGAACAAGGACAAATGGTTCCCACAGTGAGTCACAAGGACTAATGAACAACGACAGATGGATCACCCAACGAGTCAAAAGGACTAATGAACAAGGACAAATTGATTACACAATGAGTCACAAGGACTAATGAACAAGGACAAACGATTCACTCAACGAGTCACAATGACAAGGACAAATGTTTAATTCTACGAGTCACAAGGACTAATTAACATGGACAAATGGTTCACACAACGAGTCACAAGGACTAATGAAAAAAGACAAATGGTTCACACAACGAATCACAATGACAAGGATAAATGGTTAACACAGTGAGTTACAAGGACTAATGAACAAGGAAAAATGGTTCACACAATGAGTTATAATGACTAATGAACAAGGACAAATGGTTAGCACAACAAGTCACAATTACAAGGACAAATGGATCACACAACAAGTCACAACGACTAAAGAACAAGGACAAATGGTTCACACAACGAGTCACAAGGAGTAATGAACAAGGATAAATGGTTCCGACAGTGAGTCACAACGACTAATGAACAAGGACAAATGGATCACACAATGAATCACAAGGACAAATGGATTACACAATGAGTCACAAGGACTAATGAACAAGGATAAACGATTCACACAACGAGTCACAATGACAAGGACAAATGGTTCACACAACGAGTTACAAGGACTAATGAACAAAGATAAATGGTTGACACAACGAGTCACAAGGATTAATGAACAAGGACAAATGGTTTGCAAAACAAGTTACAATGACAAGGACAAATGGATCACACAACGAGTCACAAGGACTAGTGTACAAGGACAAATGGTTTACACGACAAGTCACAATGATAAGGACAAATGATTCACACAACAAGTCACAAGGATTATGAAAAAAGACAAATGGTTCACACAACGAGTCACAAGGAATTATGAACAAGGACAAATGGTTGCCACAGTGAGTCACAAGGACTAATGAACAAGGACAAATGGATCACACAACGAGTCAGAAGGACTAATGAACAAGGACAAACGATTCACACAACGAGTCACAATGACAAGGACAAATGTTTAACACTATGAGTCACAAAGACTAATTAATATGGACCAATGGTTCACACAACGAGTCACAAGGACTAATCAAAAAAGATAAATGGTTAACACAGTTAGTCACAAGGACTAATGAACAAGGAAAAATGTTTCACACAACGAGTTATAATGACTAATGAACAAGGACAAATGGTTAGCACAACAAGTCACAATGACAAGAACAAATGGATCACACAACGAGTCACAACGACTAAAGAACAAGGACAAATGGTTCACACAACGAGTCACAAGGACTAATGAAGAACGACAAATGGTTCGCACAACGAGTTATAAGCAAATGGATAAATGGTTCACACAGCGAGTTACAAGGACTAACGAACAAAGACAAATGGTTCACACAACGAGTCACAAGGAATAATGAACAAGGACAAATGGTTTGGAAAACAAGTTACAATGACAAGGACAAATGGATCACACAACGAGTCACAAGGACTAGTGAACAAGGACAAATGGTTTACACGTCAAGTCACAATGACAAGGTTAAATGATTCACTCAACAAGTCACAAGGATTATGAAAAAAGACAAATGGTTCACACAACGAGTCACAAAGATTAATGAACAAGGATAAATGGTTCCCACAGTGAGTCACTGATGTGACCATAATTAGCGCATATTTAGCCCCCGAATTAGCCTTGTTCCCATGCTTTTTAGTGCATATTTGGGTCATTTCTTATCTTTAGTTCTTTGTTTTGCATATTCTTTGAGATTTTGATCCCTTGGTAGGAAAGGAGTAAGAATCTTGCATTTTCATGGCAAAACGAGACTAAATTGATCGAATCTAATGACCAAGCATCAAGGAGAGACAAGATTAGAAGGCCTTTGTACATATTATAGTAGATGAGCAATGTTGAGAAAGGATCCTTGAGTCCCCAAGGAAATCCCCAAGGAATTTATGAAGAAAAGGGAAGAAAAGAAGAAGAAATCTTGCTGAAGAACAATCCGTGCGGATTGACTACAATCCGGCCATCCTCCACCTGCACAATCCGTGCGGTTTCATCACAAGACGCTCGGGTTAGCCCTGCCACAATCCGCCCGGATTCCTCCCATGCCGCTCGTGTTCCACCGCCAGAATCCGCCCGTCCCGACACTAATCCGCTCGGATTCCTCTACAGCGCAATTTCGTCTTCTCCAAGCTACAAAGAAAGAAGCCCTTCCTTCGAAAAATACCGGCCCCTCCCTGCTCATTCTAAAAAGTGTAATTACTAGTTTAGCCCTTAGTTAACCCTAATGCATCTCCCTAATCTCCACTATAAATACCCCATTAGTCTAATTAGAAGAACATGTTCTTCTTATCAATTCTTAGAGTAATTAATACCAATCAAATCTCTCTTTAATTTTGTAATCAACAATTAATCAAGTTCTAATACAAGTTTTACTTCCTTAATCTCTCTTTTGTTCATCCTTTATTTTGGGTAATTGAAGATTATTTGGGTTATTATTGGGAGATTGACAACCTCTCAATCAAGCATCAAGTACTTCTTTGATCTTTGCTTTATTATTGGAATCATTAGTAGGTATAATTCTCTTAATCCCTTTTTAATTATTGTTAATTACTTTCATTTATTCATCATGTTTCATTTTGATGGTATGATTGACAACCTTGCTAGCATGATCAACATGATAATGAGTGAGTAGTCTCTTAGCTATGGTTAATGGGTGATTAGGAGAGAAACCAACATGGGGAATGATTCATGCTTAAATTAATATGCTTTCATGTTTTATTTGCTTGCTTGTTTTGATCTCAACTCATGCACATATTATATTTGATGAAATGCTAAGCCTATGAATCCTTGCATTTACCACGATCTCCTATCTTTTCAATGAGACTTGTAAGACATAACCCAACTCGAGTCTAATTAGACCATGCATGTTGTTGAGTAGGGAAGACTAAGTCGACTTGTAGGTGTTGTACAATCTAATCGGTTCGGCTCCGGGACCCAAACTTTCCTAGGATTGTAAGATATAACCCAACTCAATCCATCACAACAATAATTGCTTGCTTATAATTTGAGAACATTTTTGTATGATCAATTCCCATGATTCCCCTATGACCCCATGACACCCTAGTGCTTTTTAATCAATTGTTTACAACCCTTTAATTCATCTTGCTTGTTTATTTCCATTGATATTTTAGTTTAGTGACCTTCTACATCAACCCAATTTGTGACACCCCTAAGACACCACTAGTTGCAATAGAAATCTCATTTCAATACCCGTCCCTTGGGATCCGACCTTTACTTGCCTCTTTACTAATTGTAGAGTTGTTTGTGAAGCTATAAATTGTGTTTTGATTCGGACGTGACCCAACGACCACACCTTAAATTGTGAACACGAAACGGACCGATCAAAAATGGCACCGTTGCCGGGGACGGTGTTTACTTGATTTAGATTTCCTTTTATTGTTATTAGTTGTGTCTTTCTTCGCCTTGGGGAAGTAAAACTCCCCAAGGTTTGTTCTAATTGTTTTCGAGTTGTTTGATATTTTGCATGTCTAGAAGGTCACAAGGTGATTTGTTACCTTTTGACCGTGAAATTGAAAGAACCTTGACGAACAATAGGAGATTTGCTAGGAGGAATTTGAGAGGTATTAGTGAGGTTGTTCAACCAACTATTGAGTTCATCAACCCTTTCGCAATAGAAGGAGAGGAGAACCCATTACACAATACCCCACAAAATCAACCTACAATGCCTAAATTCTCATCACATTCCGTACCCACCGAAGAGAACCTACCCAATGGTACTCCTACACCACAACATCTAACCGGAAATTTTATTGCCAAATCCGCCTTTATCCAATTAGTCGAAAGGAGCCAATTTGGGGGGATGCCTAGTGAAGACCCTCATTCTCATATGGAAACCTTTTGCGACTATTGTGATGCAATCTCTCAAACCGGTGTGACTCAAGACCAAATTCGATGGGTCTTATTTCCTTTTTATCTAATCGGCACCGCGAAACAATGGTTGAAGGGCCTTGACAAGGCCACTCTCGGAATAGATTCTTGGAAGAAGTTGGCTCTAGCTTTCTACAAAAACTTCTACCCACCGAAACATGCTAAGAGCCCAAATTACGGGTTTTAAGCAAAGGGATGAAGAATCTTTGTATGAAGCTTGGGAGCGGTTCAACGGAATTTGTCGCTCATGTCCTCACCATGGACTTAGCGAATGGTTCTTGGTACAACAATTTTGGAACGGTTTATATGAAGATTCAAGGAACATTCTCAACATGGGATCAAATGGAATGTTCACCGAAGTTGATGACAATCAAACATGGAACAAAATTGAGGAAATGGCGGTCCATAACTCACAATATAGTAGACCTCGCAAGACTACTAGAGGAGGAAAGCATGAAGTGGACTCCGTTACTCAATTGGGTGCTCAACTTAGTGCTCATATTGACACAATCAATTTGAAGTTTGAAAAAGCTATGGCTAGACTTGAAGAAGTCTCAAAATCACCAAAGCATCATGTTAATGCCATGACGGCATCCTCATCAATCCCAAGTGGAGTATGTGAGAGTTGTGGAACTTTGGGACATGACCAAAGTGAATGTAGGGGAACAAATGAACAAGTGAATGCTTTCCAAGCATACAAGAGTGGTACCCCTTATTCCAACTATTACAATGAAAACACCAAGTTTCACCCAAATCTCTCATACAAAAGCCAAAATGTTCAAAACCCTCAAACAACATACACTCCACCACCCATGAGAAACCAAAATCAAAGACCCTTTTACAATCAAAACCAAGGTTACCAAAATAAAAATCCATACAATCACCAAAATGACAAAGGTTTTGATGTCCAAAAAGCGGTCCTCCAAATGCAAAAGAATCAACAAGAATTTTTCACTCAAATGCAAAAAGATAGTCAAGCAAAGGAAACCACCATCAACAACATTCTAGCTCACACCAAGATGTTGGAAACACAATTGACTCAACTAGCATCTTCAAGCTCACAAAGGCAAAAGGGGCAATTACCACCTCAAAGTAATCCCCCAAGACATGAAACGGTTAGTGCCATTCACTTGAGAAGTGGTACAAGGTATGAAGCACCGAAGAAGCAAGTTGAGGATGAAGTTGTGGAAGCTAGTGATAAGGAAGAAATTGTGCAAAACTCCAAAGATGGAGAATCATCAAAAGAAGAAATTTCAAAGAAAAATGAAGACAAGGTCAAGGAGAAGGAGCCCATTGTGATTAGACTTCCTTTTCCAAGTCGTCAAGCCAAGCCCAAATTTGATGACCAACTTGGAATTAATAAATCACGTACCGGCCTATGCGAAATACATGAAAGATATCCTCACAAAGAAGAAGTCAATCCGGAAACTTGAGACTATCGCCTTCACTAAGGTGAGTAGTGCAATACTTCAAGGGAGTTCACCTCCAAAACTAAAGGATCCGGGAAGCTTCTCAATACCGTGTACCATTGGCGACACAACGATCAACAAATCCTTATGTGATCTAGGCGCTAGTGTGAGTGTTATGCCGTACTCGGTGAGTAAGAGGTTGGGGATGGGAGAGCTTAAATGCACCAACATCACACTCCAAATGGCCGATAGATCGACGAAGACACCATTAGGGATATGGGAAGATGTCCCCGTGCGAATTGGGAAGTTTTTCATCCCAGTGGACTTTGTCATTGTTGATATGGAGGAAGATTCCAACATTCCAATCATTCTAGGAAGACCTTTCCTACACACCGCGGGTGCGGTGATTGATGTGAAACATGGTGAGCTCACTCTAGAAGTGGGAGATGAAAGCATAACCTTTAAGCTTGACAAGACTATGAGAGCTCCTCGTTTGCATGAACCGTGTTACATGATTGATCATTATAGCCGAAAGGATAAGAGGAAGAAATCGGAACTCCAATGGAAGAAGAAAATTGAAGATGCTCCATTCAAAGAGCAAGTGAATTGTAACAAGGAGAGCTTGCAAAGCTCATCAAAATCAATCAAAGAAGAAGAGGATGGCCTCATTGGCCAAGAGAGGAATTTGGGAGAGTTGTCTCCATCAAATCAAGAGATTTTCAATGATCAACTTAATGAAGTTTGTGGTCTTTGGGACAACGAATTTGAAGGGATTTTTAATCCCTAAATTGGTAATGCCATCGATCAAGACCGACAACAAGGGCCAAAGTCTATTGAATACCTCTACCATGATAATGAACAAGCTTTTGATTACTTTTTCAAGGTGTTGAGCAACATCAATAATACCTTGAACATGCCCCCTTGACGTCTAATCAAGAATGAGAGTTTGGTGGAGTCCTCCCTAAACCACCGTTTGTAAATATTTCTAACTCCCTAACTCGCATTTCAATTCTTATATTGCATTTTTTGTCATCTTTGGATTTTTATTTACTTTGATCAAGATAATTGTCATGTTTGAGAGAAGTGAGGGACGGACTAATAATTTCAATTGATGTGTAGTGCTCTAGCTTAGTGTGGGGATGGCAATTGCCTAGGCTATCCATGCCTTAGTAGTGCCCCCACAATGAAGAACACAAGATATAAAGAAGAATGGAAGAATGATAAGGGATATGCATTGTACACGGATAGAACTGAATCCGGGTACAAAGGGGCCGAATCCGAGCGGATTCAGGAGAATCCGCCCGTCTACAAACAATCTGAGCGTATTGGGTAGAAGACGCACGGATTGCCCCTATGAGCTGAATTTTTGAAAGATTTTTGACTGTAAGAGAATCCGGGCGTCCTGAACATCAATCCGCTCGTCTCTGAGAATTCGCCCGTCTTGTGGGGAAGACGTCCGTCTTCTCTGCTGAGGAAAACAAGAAAAATTCCTGGACTGAAATCCGTCCGTCTTCTGAAGAATCCGCCCGTCCTGTGTCAGCGAATCCGAGCGTCTTCCCTTAAAGACGCTCGTCTTTAGGCGAGTTTTTCCCAACCCAGAAAGTGCAGAATCCGCCCGTTTTGGGCAGAAACCGCACGGATTGCCCCTGCAGTTCGAATTTTTTCGGGCTTTATAAAACCCCTCCTACCTTCATTCATTCATTCATTCATTCATTCATAACACTACTCAAAAGCATCAAAACCCTCATCCTCTCCATCACAAAAACAAAATTCCTCAACTACATTCACCAAAATCAAATCAAATCATCCTTTTAACAACAAATCAATCACTCCTTTTTCAATAAAAATCAAAACCAAGCACAAAATCTTCAACCTTTGAGTCGATTTTTGAATTCAAAAAGGCAAAGCCTTTCACCTTTAAATCGATTTGGGTACACTACAAATTGAAGATTTTTCATTCTTTTCTTGGTTAATTCATCAATGGCAAGGACTAAGGGAGCAACAAAGGCAACAAAGGCACCAAAGGCTAAGACACTTTCACAAAGGCAAAAGGCTCTTCAAGCAAAGAAAGCATTGGCTATGGTGGTAGCCACCCCAAACTTGGAAGTGCAACAATAACAACAACCTTCTATGGGAGCAACAACATCTACGACTCCGGAAATTGATCAACTTTTGCATTATCCGGAGGTAACTTTTATTTCCGAAACCCATAGAGATACTTTTGCCAAGTTTGCTAGGAAATCATTTCAATCCACCAAGTTTATTTGTGAAGATACCTTAGATAAGTTGGGTGTTCTTGAGCAAACTAAAGCCTTTTTCAAAGCAATGGGGTTGAAGAAATTGTTTGAATCAAAAGAATTGACATACCCCTCCCTTACCTTGGAATTTTTGAGTTCTTTGAAAGTCACCAAAGTTGAGACTAGGGAGAACCTCGAGTTTCGTCTAGCTAATGTTAGTAGACGCATTTCCTTTAGGGAATTGGGTGAAATTTTGGGTCTTAGTGATGAACCGAGTTATTTTAAGAATTATGGAAAGTATGACCCCGACCCTCTTTGGGAGGCAATTTCCGGAAGGAAATTTAAGGATTTTCATGCGAGTCGTGCTCTTTTAGTCCACCATCCGGGCATAAGGGTATGACACAAGGTTATAGGAAACACCATTATTGCAAGGAAAGATACCAACCATTTCACCAAACTTGATTTTATTCTTCTTGAATCGGCTTTGAACATTGGAAGAGTACAAAACAAGCCTTTCAACTCTTTAAGGCTTTTGGTAGATAGATGGCTCAACATTGATTGTGGGAAGAAAGGCACTACCGTTATTGTCAATGGCGGCCTAGTCACTATCCTAGCTAAATACTTTGATCCTAACTTCAACAAGGATAACAAGTATAAAGCAAAGGAGGGTGGTCATCTTGTTGATATGCATACTATGATACACAAGTACAAGTGGGTTGCCCATAATCCTCTTGACACCGAGTATGGATGGCTCACTAGTGAGGCTAGATCGTTCACTTTGCCTTCAAAGATTTGTCGTCTAAGCGTCCACCGGACCAATTATCTACTTCCCCTTTCAAAAGAGGTCGAGTATATTATCCGAAAACAAAAGGGTGAACATGAAATGCCCTCCTCTTCCATTGTCACACCACCTTAGCCTTTTGAGTACCAAGAGTTCAAGCCGGAGGGTGTGGAAGCAAGAAATGATTATTTGACTCTTCTCATGCAAGCAATGCACAAGCAAGCCTTTGAGGATCGGAAAAATGCTTACTTGGCTCAATATCCACCCCTCCTACACTTAGCTAGGCAAGGACTACTTGATCCATCATGTCCTTTGCCTAGTTGGGCGGATAGAGAAGTCCTATTTCCGGGTGCATCTAGGGTCGCTCGGGTGACAATGAGGTTGTCGGTAATAAAGAGGTTGATGATAACATTGATGAAGAAGCAAGTGAATAAGGAGAAGAGCAAGTTGATGAGCAAGGTGAAGAAGAAAGTGAAGAATCAAATGAAGAGGGAAGTGGCAATGTGACCACTTCTAATGAGGAAAGTGATGATGGTGATGATATGTTGGAAGATTAGCAAGCCTTGGAGGCTCCTACCCTCTCATGGTTTGTCTATTTCTCTCTTTGTTTTAATTATTTTTTTGATCATTGTTGGAGTAGTCCTAGCACCATAGAGGACTCACACCTCGGTACCATTGAGGTGTTCTCATTTTATTGTTCCCACTTTCAAAATCCAAAATGACAAATTAGTTTCATGCATTGCATAGTGTGTGCATGAACTACACCCGTCCTTGGACATTAGCAATAGTGTCTAACTCGGTCTGGGGAAGTTAATGCATACACAACGGGAGGTAATCTAAATTATCCTCTCCGTCATAACAAAAACCATGCATCATGTAGTGTAGACTAGTGTAGATTGCATTTAGTATAGAAATCATGCATCATCTTTGCATAATTTCCCACCATTTTGGCCATTGAGGACAATGCCCATATTAGTGTGGGGATGGGGAATTCTAACTTAACTTTATATTCCAAAATGATAAAAATTGAAAAATTTTGAAAATCATAAAAATTGAAAAAATTAAAAAGCCAAAAACATGTTTATTTCCTTTTGTAGTGTAGTCTTGTTTATATTATTGTATATATTGTGCTTGTTCTATCCTTGTTCACATTGATTGACTACGCCACATCCGAGACATAAGGATCATGAAGACCGCATGGTATAATCTTTCCAATCTCCTTTTTCCTCTTTATGTTAATGACTATGTGGCTTTATTTTGTTTGATACGGTATAACAATCTGAACTTAGGACGTGCATTTAGTTTATGTGCCATATTAGTTGATAGAATCACTTGCATTAGGATGTTTATATTAGTTGCATCATAGCATATAGTTGCATTTAGATAAAAGTTTTGAAAAATGCCTAATTAGGAACTTTTACAAGAGCAACTAAGCTATTACAAATACTTGTTCAACTTAAGACTTTGCCTACTAGAATGGTCGTAAAACACCCTAGATAGTGTCATACTAGTGTCTTTTGACCCATGACCCAAAGCCTAGTCAAGGGTTTGCATGTGAGTCACCTATCCAACCCCGTGATGCGATGTGGACTTGGTTAACTTGTCTAGGTGACCTTGATTGACCTTGTGGTAAGGCAACCCAAAAATATTTTCTATCAATAAGTTTGAAGTGCTCATTTCAAAGAATTTTGTCATGTGGAAGTAATTTAATGCCAAGGAAACCTCAAATGTTATGAATTGTTGAATGTTGAGAAATTAAATTGTTTTCATGGAGGCGTACCACTTCGATGTGCTTTGGAGCGGGATCCATTGAATTGGGCCCCCACACGGTTGTGAATTCGGCCACCCAGAGATAGAGTGACTATCACCCCGAAAAGCTATTGTATAGAGGTTAACCGGTTGCCTAATAAGCGACTGGCGAAAGCAAAGGACACTAGCCCGGAAGGGACAAACCCCATCTAAAATTTTTGAAATATGAAAGTGAAATGAGGACAATTTTGAATACTAGTCATATCCACCGTTGTGTATAAAGATTTGAGCATTTCATTCCCAAAAAGCCTTTTTGTCAAGCCACTTTGTCGAGCTTGGGACGATCCATGACCTTTACTTTTGTAGAGAATTCGAGACTTGTCATGTCATATGCTACTAGCATCATAGGGATCATCATTCCACCACCATCCGATCGCTCTTGACGAAAGCATTTGGAAATTGAGGACGATAGTAGTCTAGTTTAACACCATTTGGAGGTGATTTAATGCCATCCTCTTAGCCTTAGTAATTTGTTGAACAAGTATTTGTGAAGGATTATATGCTCTTAAATTTTTTCTCTCTTGGTTGCCTCCGCCACTTGATGAGGAAGTGGCTATTCCTTTTGTAGATGCATCCATTATTTGATTTTGTGTGCTTAATGTTTGGATGTGTCGCCATTTTGGCAAGACCCACCTTGCCTTGCAAGAAGGCATCCTACCTCATGGTTGTCTTGTTGTCAGTTGAAGGGGCGGAGTGAGACCCGCTAATTGTCTCATATCGGCTATGTTATTAGGTTAGTTTAAATAATGGTGCTAGTCTTTGTCACCTCTTTACTCGGGACGAGCAAAGGTTCGGTTTGGGGATATTTGATGTGACCATAATTAGCGCATATTTAGCCCCCGAATTAGCCTTGTTCCCATGCTTTTTAGTGCATATTTGGGTCATTTCTTATCTTTAGTTCTTTGTTTTGCATATTCTTTGAGATTTTGATCCCTTGGTAGGAAAGGAGTAAGAATCTTGCATTTTCATGGCAAAACGAGACTAAATTGATCGAATCTAATGACCAAGCATCAAGGAGACACAAGATTAGAAGGCCTTTGTACATATTATAGTAGATGAGCAATGTTGAGAAAGGATCCTTGAGTCCCCAAGGAAATCCCCAAGGAATTTATGAAGAAAAGGGAAGAAAAGAAGAATAAATCTTGCTGAGGAACAATCCGTGCGGATTGACTACAATCCGGCCGTCCTCCACCTGCACAATCCGTGCGGTTTCATAACAAGACGCTCGGGTTAGCCCTGCCACAATCCGCCCGGATTCCTCCCTTGCCGCTCGTGTTCCACCGCCAGAATCCGCCCGTCCCGACACTAATCCGCTCGGATTCCTCTACAGCGCAATTTCGTCTTCTCCAAGCTACAAAGAAAGAAGCCCTTCCTTCGAAAAATACCGGCTCCTCCCTGCTCAATCTAAAAAGTGTAATTACTAGTTTAGCCCTTAGTTAACTCTAATGCATCCCCCTAATCTCCACTATAAATACCCCATTAGTCTAATTAGAAGAGCATGTTCTTCTTATCAATTCTTAGAATAGTTAATACCAATCAAATCTCTCTTTAATTTTGTAATCAACAATTAATCAAGTTCTAATACAAGTTTTACTTCCTTAATCTCTCTTTTGTTCATCCTTTATTTTGGGTAATTGAAGATTATTTGGGTTATTATTGGGAGATTGACAACTTCTCAATCAAGCATCAAGTACTTCTTTTATCTTTGCTTTATTATTGGAATCATTAGTAGGTATAATTCTCTTAATCCCTTTTTAATTATTGTTAATTACTTTCATTTATTAATCATATTTCATTTTGATGGTATGATTGACAACCTTGCTAGCATGATCAACATGATAATGAGTGAGTAGTCTCTTAGCTATGGTTAATGGGTGATTAGGGGAGAAACCAACATGGGGAATGATTCATGCTTAAATTAATATGCTTTCATGTTTTATTTGCTTGCTTGTTTTGATCTCAACTCATCCACATGTTATATTTGATGAAATGCTAAGCCTATGAATCCTTGCATTTACCACCATCTCCTATCTTTTCAATGAGACTTGTAAGACATAACCCAACTCGAGTCTCATTAGACCATGCATGTTGTTGAGTAGGGAAGACTAAGTCGACTTGTGGGTGTTGTACAATCTAATCGGTTCGGCTCCGGGACCCAAAATTTCCTAGGATTGGAAGATATAACCCAACTCAATCCATCACAACAATAATTGCTTGCTTATAATTTGAGAACATGTTTGTATGATCAATTCCCATGATTCCCCTATGACCCCATGACACCCTAGTGCTTTTTAATCAATTGTTTACAACCCTTTAATTCATCTTGCTTGTTTATTTCCATTGATATTTTAGTTTAGTGACCTTCTACATCAACCCAATTTGTGACACCCCTAAGACACCACTAGTTGCAATAGAAATCTCATTTCAATACCCATCCCTTGGGATCCGACCTTTACTTGCCTCTTTACTAATTGTAGAGTTGTTTGTGAAGCTATAAATTGTGTTTTGATTCGGACGTGACCCAACGACCACACCTTAAATTGTGAACACGAAACGGACCGATCAGTCACAAGGACTAATGAACAAGGACAAATGGATCACCCCACGAGTCACAAGGACTAATGAACAAGGACAAATTGATTACACAATGAGTCACAAGGACTAATGAACAAGGACAAAAGATTCACACAACGAGTCACAATGACAAGGACAAATATTTAATACTACGAGTCACAAGGACTAATTAACATAGACAAATGGTTCACACAATGAGTCACAAGGACTAATGAACAAGGAAAAATGGTTCACACAATGAGTTAGAATGACTAATGAACAAGGACAAATGGTTAGCACAACAAGTCACAATGACAAGGACAAATGGATCACACAACGAGTCACAAAGACTAAAGAACAAGGACAAATGGTTCACACAACGAGTCATAAGGACTAATGAAGAACGACAAATGGATCGCACAACGAGTTACAAGGACAAGGATAAATGGTTCACATAGCGAGTTACAAGGACTAATGAACAAAGACAAATGGTTCACACAACGAGTCACAAAGATTAATGAACAAGGACAAATGGTTCGTATAACGAGTTATAATGACAAGGACAAATGGATAACACAACGAGTCACAAGAACTAATGAGAAAGGAGAAATTGTTCACACAATGAGTCACAATGACAAGGACAAAGGGTTAACACAACGAGTCATAGGGAAAAATGGTTCACACAACGAGTTATAATGACTAATGCACAAGGACAAATGGTTAGCACAACAAGTCACAATGACAAGGACAAATGGTTCACACAGCGAGTTACAAGGACTAATAAACAAGGACAAATGGTTCACACAACGAGTCACAAGGATTAATGAACAAGGACAAATGGTTTACAGGACAAGTCACAATGATAAGGACAAATGATTCACACAACAAGTCACAAGGATTATGAAAAAAGACAAATGGTTCACACAACGAGTCACAAGGAGTAATGAAAAAAGATAAATGGTTCCCACAGTGAGTCACAAGGACTAATGAACAAGGACAAATGGATCACACAATGAGTCGCAAGGACTAATGAACAAGGACAAATGGATTACACAATGAGTCACAAGGACTAATGAACAAGGACAAACAATTCACACAACGAGTCACAATGACAAGGACTAATGTTTAACACTACGAGTCACAATGACTAATTAACATGGACAAATGGTTTACACAACGAGTCACAAGGACTAATGAAAAAAGGCAAATGTTCACAAAACGAATCACAATGACAAGGAAAAATGGTTAACACAGTTAGTCACAAGGACTAATGAACAAGGAAAAATGGTTCACACAACGAGTTATAATGACTAATGAGCAAGGACAAATGGTTAGCACAACAAGTCACGATGACAAGGACCAATGGATCACACAAAGAGTCACAACGACTAAAGAAGAAGGACAAATGGTTCACACAACGAGTCACAAGGACTAATGAAGAACGACAAATGTTTCGCACAACGAGTTATAAGGACAAGGATAAATGGTTCACACAACGAGTTACAAGGACTAATGAACAAAGACAAATGGTTCACACAACGAGTCACAAGGATTAATGAACAAGGACAAATGGTTCGTATAACGAGTTATAATGACAAGGACAAATGGATCTTACAACGAGTCACAAGGACTAATGAGCAAGAAGAAATTAATCACAAAATGAGTCACAATGACAAGAACAAAGAGTTAACACAACGAGTCATAAGGACAAATGAACAAGGACAAATGGTTCACACAACGAGTTATAATGACTAATGCACAAGGACAAATGGTTAGCACAATAAGTTACAATGACAAGGACAAATGGTTCACACAGCGAGTTACAAGGACTAATGAACAAAGACAAATGGTTCACACAACGAGTCACAAGGATTAATGAACAAGGATAAATGGTGTGCAAAACAAGTTACAATGACAAGGACAAATGGATCACACGACGAGTCACAAGGACTAGTGAACAAGGACAAATGGTTTACACGACAAGTCACAATAACAAGGACAAATGATTCACACAACAAGTCACAAGGATTATGAAAAAAGACAAATGGTTCACACAACGAGTCACAAGGAGTAATGAACAAGGATAAATGGTTCCCACAGTGAGTCACACGGACTAATGAACAAGTACAAATGGATCACACAATGAGTCACAATGACTAATGAACAAGGACAAATGGATTACACAATGAGTCACAAGGACTACTGAACAAGGACAAACGATTCACACAACGAGTCACAATGACAAGGACTAATGTTTAACACTACGAGTCACAATGACTAATTAACATGGACAAATGGTTTACACAACGAGTCACAAGGACTAATGAAAAAAGACAAATGTTCACAAAACGAATCACAATGACAAGGATAAATAGTTAACACAGTTAGTCACACGGACTAATGAACAAGGAAAAATGGTTCACACAACGAGTTATAATGACTAATGAGCAAGGACAAATGGTTAGCACAACAAGTCACGATGACAAGGACCAATGGATCACACAAAGAGTCACAACGACTAAAGAACAAGGACAAATGGTTCACACAACGAGTCACAAGGACTAATGAAGAACGACAAATGTTTCGCACAACGAGTTATAAGACAAGGATAAATGGTTCACATAGCGAGTTACAAGGACTAATGAACAAAGACAAATTGTTCACACAACGAGTCACAAGGATTAATGAACAAGGACAAATGGTTCTGATTGAGTCCATTTCGTTTCACAAATTAAGCATATGTGGTCGTTGGTCAATGGTCGATACAAAACACAATTTATACTTCACAAACAACTCTACAATTAGTAAAGAGGCAAGTAAAGGTCGGATCCCAAGGGACGGGTATTGAAATGAAGATTCTATTGTAACTAGTGGTGTCTAGGGGTGTCACAAATTGGGTTGATGTAGAAGGTTACTAAACTAAGATATCAATGAAAATAAACTAACAAGGTAAATAAAATAAGGGTGTAAACAATTGATTAAAAGCACTAGGGTGTCATGGGTTCATAGGGGAATCATGGGATATGATCATACAAACATGTTCTCAAATTATAAGCAAGCAATTATTGTTGTGATGGATTGAGTTGGGTTATATCTTACAATCCTAGGAAAGTTTGGGTCCCGGAGCCGAATCGATTAGATTGTACAACACCTACAAGTCGACTTAATCTTTCCTACTTAACACATGCATGGTCTAACAAGACTCGAGTTGGGTTATGTCTTACAAGTCAAGTTGAAAGGATAGAAGATGATAGTAAATGCAAGGATTCATAGGCTTAGCATTTCATCAAATATAACATGTGCATGTATTAAGATCAAAACAAGCAAGCAAATAAGATATGAAAGCATATTAATTTAAGTATGAATCATTCCCCATGTTGGTTTCTCCTAATCACCCATTAAACCCTAGCTAAGAGACTACTCACTCATTATCATATTGATCATGCTAGAAAGGTTGTCAATCATACTAACATAATGAAACATGATGAATAAATGAAAGTAATTAGCAATAATTAAAAAGGGATTAAGAGATTATACCTACTAATGATTCCAATAATAAAGCAAGAATAATAGAAGTACTTGAATCCTAGATTGAGAGGTTGTCAATCTCCCAATAATAACCCAAATAATCTTCAATTACCCAAAATAAAGTAAGAACAAGAGAGAGATTAAAGAACTAAAACTTGGATTAAAACTTGATTAATATTTGATTAAAATATTGAAGAGAGATTTGATTAATATTAACTACACTAATTATTGATAAGATGAACATGCTCCTCTAATTAGACTAATGGGGTATTTATAGTGAAAATTAGGGAGGATGCATTAGGGTTAACTAAGGGCTAAACTAGTGATTACACTTTTTAAGTTGAGCAAGGAGACTCCGGGATTCTCCGAGAGAAGGGCTTCTCTTATCGTTGCTAGAAGAATGAAAACGTCTTTGTCTTTGAAATCCGTGCGGATGGGAGTCGGGACGGCCGGATCTGGTCTGAGGAATCCGAGCGGATCCTTGGGCAAGACGCTCGGATTGGCGGGGAATCCGAGCGGATTCCTTTGAGGGACGCTCGGATTGGGCTTGGACGGACGGATTGTGTACAATCCGTTCGGATTGTCTAGCAGCATCTTTTCTTCATGAATTCCTTGGGGATTTCCTTGGGGACTCAAGGATCCTTTTCTCAACATTCCTCTTCTACTATGCTATGTACAAAGGCCTTCTAGTCTTGTCTCTCCTTGATGCTTGGTCATTGAATATGATCAATTTAGCTTTGTTTTGCCATGAAAATGCAAGATTCTTACTCCTTTCCTACCAAGGGATCAAAATCTCAAAGAATATGCAAAACAAAGAACTAAAGATAAGAAATGACCCAAATAGGCACTAAAAAGCATGAAAACAATGGTAATTCGGGGGCTAAATATGCGCCAATTATGGTCACATCAAATATCCCCAAACCGAACCTTTGCTCGTCCCGAGTAAAGAGGTGACAAAGACTAGGACCAATACTAACCTAACCTAATAATAATAGCCGATATGAGACAATTAGCGGGTCTCACTCCGCCCCTTCAACTCACAACAAGACAACCATGAGGTAGGATGCCTTCTTGCAAGGCAAGGTGGGTCTTGCCAAAATGGCGACACATCCAAACATTAAAGCACACAAAATCAAGTAATGGATGCATCTACAAAAGAATAGCCACTTTCCTCATCTAAGTGGCGGAAATTATCTACAAGGGAAGCAATTCAAGGGTACACAATCCTTCATAGATGCAATTTGTTCAAACTACTAAGCCTAGAAGGATACCAATAAATCACCTCCAAAATGTGTCAAGCTAGGGTACCTTTGTCCTCAATCGTTAAATGCTTTTGTCAAGAGTAGACTCCCTATGGTGTTAGAAACACTGGAGGATCACGGAATTCCCCCTCTTGCCTAGACAAGAAGAAGGGTCGTCCCCTCTCTACCATGCACAAAAATGGATACGATGGATAAAGGGATCAATAGATATTTGAGTTTCACTTTGGGAGTTTGCTTTCATTTTTGTTTTCCCCCCAATTTCATTGGCATTTGACCTTTGAGAACACTTTCTTTGCCATTTCTTTTGATTTTTGGCATTTCAATACTTGACAACTTTTTGAATTTCTTTTTTGAACATTTTCAAAGTCACCCCAATTAGTAACGAGGGTGCCTTGTATTTGAAGCTTTAGGAGTTCTATTTTTGCTCCTCTTTTCTTTTGATGCATTTTTGCCAACTTTTCTTTTCTTTTCATTTCTTTGAACTCAAATTGATTTCTTTTTGTTTTGTGCCCATTCCCTTTGATGACAAAAATGTGGTAGAACATGGATGAATGATAGAAGTATGCATGGTTTCAAGGGTCACCTTGGAATAAACGGTAGCCAAGGAGTTATCACACCACAAGGTACTCTTGACTCGGCTTTAAACCATGGGTCAAAGGATACTAGTATGACACATCCTAGGGTGTTTTACAAGTATTCTAACAAGCAAAGTCTTAAGAATAAAAAGCATCTACTAGGGCCTATATACACTTGTCAAGCTTCCCAAGTAGACGGTTTCGCAAAATTTTTCTAACATGCAACTACATGCCATGATGCAACTAGCATATATACAACCTAATGCAAATGATTCTACCAACTAGTATGCCATATAAACTAAATGCAAGTCCTAAGTTCACATTGTTTTACCGCATCAATCAAAATAAAGCCACATAGTCATTAACATAAAGAGGAAAAAGGAGATTGGAAAGATCATACCATGCGGTCTTCAATATCCTCATGTCTCGGATGTGGCGTAGTCAATCAAAGTGAACAAGGATAAACAAACACAATATATACAAGACAATATATACAAATGAAATGAACTTGTTTTTGGATTTTCAATTTTTCAAATTTTTATGATTTTTGAAATTTTTCAATTTTTATGGTTTTTGAATAAAAGTTAAGTGTTAGAATTCCCATCCCCACACTAATATGGGCATTGTCCTCAATGGCCAAAATGATGGAAATTATGCAAAAATGATGCATGATTTCTATACTAAATGCAATTCTACACTAAGCTATACTACATGATGCATGGTTTTTGTTATGACGGAGAGGATAATTTAGATTACCTCCCGTTGTGTATGCATTAACTTCCCCAAACCAAATAAGACACTATTGCTAATGTCAAAGCATGGGTATAGTTCATGCACACACTATGCTATGCATGAAACTAGATTGTCATTTTGGATTTTCAAAAATGGGAACAATAAAGAACACCTCAATGGTACCGAGGTGTGAGTCCTTTGGTGTTGCTAGGACTAAACCCAACAATGATCAAAATGAGATAAAAATACAACGAGATATAGACAAACCATGGGAGTGTAGGAGTCTCCAAGGCTAGTCTTCCATCATGCTATTATCATCACCACTTCCCTCATGAGAAGTGGTCACATTGCCACTTTCCTTATCACTTTCTTCCTTGCTTTCTTCACCATCATATTCCTCATCATTATCTTCACCATCTCTTTCTTCATCTCCACTTGCTTCTTCCTCAATATTATCATCAAATTCCTCATCATTTCCAACAACCTCATTGTCTTCCACCACGTCCCTTGATGCACCCGGAAATAAGGCTTCTCTATCCGCCCAACTAGGCAAAGGACAAGATGGATCAAGGAGTCCTTGCCTAGCTAGATGTAAGAGGGGAGGATATTGAGCCAAATATGCATTCTTCCGATCTTCATAAGCTTGCTTGTGCATGGCTTGCATAAGAAGAGTGACATAGTCTTTTCCAATTTCAACTCCTTGCGGTTTGAACTCTTCATACACAAAGGGGTAAGGCGGTATAACAATGGAAGAGGAGGGAGTTTCATGATCACCCTTTTGTTGTTGAATGATGTACTCGGCTTCTTCGGATAGGGAAGTAAATAGTTGGTCCGGTGGACACTAAGACGGCAAATCTTTGCGGGTAGAGTGAATGATCGAGCCTCACTAGTAAGCCACCCATACTTGGTGTCAAGGGGATTGTGAGCAACCCACTTAAACTTGTTAATCAAGATGGACATATCAATAAGATGGCCACCATCCTTAGCCTTGTACTTGCTATCCTTATTGAAATTAGGATCAAAGTGCTTGGCTAGGACCGTGACAAGGCCGCCATTAACAATAACGGTTTGACCCTTCTTCCCACTATCTACATGGAGCCATCTATCAACCAATAGCCTCAAAGAATTGTAAGGCTTGGTGTGAATTCTTCCAATATTCAAAGTTGATTCAAGGAGAATAAAATCGAGTCCCGTGAAATGATTGGTGTCTTTCCTAGCAATTATGGTATTTCCCACAACTTTGTGCCATATTCTTATGCCCGGATGATGGACCAAAAGAGCACGACAAGCTTTAAAATCTTCAAATTTCTTCCCGCAGATTGCCTCCCAAAGAGGCTCGGGATCATACTTCCCATATTGCTTATAAAATTTATGTTCATCGCTAAGACCCAAAATTTCACCCAATTCCGGAAAGGTAATGCGTCTACTAGTGTTAGCTAGACGAAACTCAATATTTTCCCTATTCTCAACTTTTGTCACTTTTAAAGAACTTAAGAATTCCAAGACAAGGGAGGGGTATGTTACTTCCTTCATTTCAAACAATTTCTTCAAACCCATGGCATTGAAAAAGACTCTTGTTTGTTCAAGAACACCCAACTTCTCTAAAGCATCTTGACATATGAATTTGGTGGATTGAATTTGTTTCATAGCAAACTTGACAAATGTATTTCTATGGGAATCGGAAATGAATGTTACCTCCGGATAATACAAGAGTTGATTAATTACCGGAGTAGAGGGTGATGCTTCCATAGGAATTTGTTGTTGTTGTTGCACTACCAAGGTTGGTGTTGATACCACCATTGCCAAAGCTTTCTTTGCTTGTAGAGCTTTTTGCCTTTGAGAGAGAGCCTTTGCTTTTGGTGCCTTTGTTGCTCCCTTTGTTCTTGCCATTTGATGAACTAACCAAGTAAAGAGTCAAAAATCTTCAATTTGTAGAATGCCCAAATCGATTTGAAGGTGAAAGGCTTTGCCTTTATAGAAACAAAAATTGATTCAAAGGTTGAAGAATTTGCTCTTGGTTTTGATTGTTAATGAAGATGGAGTGATTGATTTGTTGTTTGAAAGATGGTTTGATTTGATTTTGGTGAGTTTTGTTGAGGGTTTTTGTTTTTGAGATGGAGAGGATGAGGGTTTTAATGTTATGGGTAGTGTTTATGAATGAATGAATGAATGAATGAAGGTGGGGTGGGTATTTAAAGAACTCGACAATTTTAGGACGCAGGGATAATCCGTGCGGATTGGGCGCAATCCGTGCGGATTCTACAGCTTCAAAATTTTCAAAATCCCGCCTAAAGACGGGCGGATTCTGGGGAATCCGCTCGGATTCTTCTGAGATGAGACGGGCGGATTTCGTGCAGGACGGACGGATTCTTGTCCAGAGATTTTTCTTTGTTTTTCTTCAGCTTCAAGACGGGCGGATTGTTCACAAGACGGACGGATTCTGTGAGACGGGCGTCTTTCCAGTAATCCGCTCGGATTCTTCAACAGTCAAGAATTTTTGCAATTTCAGCTCAGCCCAAGACGGGCGTCTTCTCAGCAGGACGCTCGGATTTGCTGCAGACGGGCGGATTCTCAAGAATCCGCTCGGATTGGTCCTTGTGTACACGGATTCAGTTCCATCCGTGCACCAACGCATTCTCTTATCATTCTTTCTTTCTTTCTTTCAAATCTTGTGTTCTTCATTGTGGGGGCACTACTAAGGCATGAATAGCCTAGGCAATTGCCATCCCCACACTAAGGTAAAGCACTACACATCAATTAAAATCATCAGTCCCTCCCTCACTTCTCTCTTACATGACAATTATTTTGATCAAAGTAAAAATAAATCCAAAAATGACAAAAATGCAATACAAAAATTGAAAAGTAAGTTAGGGAGTTAGAAATATTTACAAGTGGTGGTTTAGGGAGGACTCCACCAAACTCTCATTCTTGATGAGATGTCAAGGGGGCATGTTCAAGGTGTTGTTGATGTTGCTTAACACCTTGAAGAAGTAATCAAAAGCTTGTTCATTGTTATGGTAGAGGTCCTCAATAGACCGTGGCCCTTGTTATTGATCATGATCGATGGCATGCCCAATGTAGGGATTAAAGATCCCTTCAAATTCGTCGTCCCAAAGACCACAAACTTCATTGAGTTGATCATTGAAAATCTCTTGCTTAGATGGAGACAACTCTCCCAATTTCTTTTCTTGGCCAATGAGGCCATCATCTTCTTCCTTGGTTGATTTTGATGAGCTTTGCAAGCTCTCCTTGTCACAATTCACTTGCTCTTTGAATGGAGCATCTTCAACTTTCTTCCTCCATTGGAGTTCCGATTTCTTCCTTTCATCCTTCCGGCTATAATGATCAATCATGAAACATGGCTCATGCAAACGAGGAGCTCTCATGGTTTTGTCAAGATTAAAAGTTATGCTTTCATCTCCCACTTCTAGAGTGAGCTCTCCATGTTTCACATCAATCACCGCACCGACGGTGTGTAGGAAAGGTCTTCCTAAGATGATTGGAATGTTGGAATCTTCCTCCATATCAACAATGACAAAGTCCACCGGGATGAAAAACTTCCCAATTCGCACGGGGACATCTTCCCATACCCCTAATGGTGTCTTCGTCGATCTATCGGCCATTTGAAGAGTGATATTGGTGCATTTAAGCTCTCCCATTCCCAACCTTTTACTTACCGAATACGGCATGACACTCACACTAGCCCCTAGATCACATAAGGCTTTGTTGATCGTTGTGTCGCCAATGGTACACGGTATTGAGAAGCTTCCCGGATCCTTTAACTTTGGAGGTGAACTCCCTTGAAGTATTGCACTACTCACCTTAGTGAAGGCGATAGTCTCAAGTTTCCGGATCGACTTCTTCTTTGTGAGGATATCTTTCATGTACTTTGCATAGGCCGAAACGTGATTGATTAATTCCGTGAAAGGAATTGAGACTTCTAAATTCTTCACAATCTCCATGAACTTCCCAAGTTGATCATCAAATTTAGGCTTGGCTTGACGACTTGGAAAAGGAAGTCTAATCACAATGGGCTCCTTTTCTTTGGCTTTGTCTTCATTTTTCTTTGAACTTTCTTCTTTTGATGATTCCCCTTCTTGCACCACAACTTCATTCTCACTAGCTCTCACAACTTCATCCTCAACTTGCTTCTTCGGTGCTTCATACCTTGTACCACTCCTCAAGTGAATGGCACTAACCGTTTCATGTCTAGGGGGATTACTTTGTGGTGGTAATTGCCCCTTTTGTCTTTGTGAGCTCGAAGATGCTAGTTGGGTCAATTGTGTTTCCAACATCTTGGTGTGACCTAGAATGTTGTTGATGGTAGTGTCTTTTGCTTGGCTATCTTTTTGCATTTGGGTGAAAAATTCTTGTTGATTCTTTTGCATTTGGAGGACCGCTTTTTGGACATCAAAACCTTGGTCATTGTGGTGATTGTATGGATTTTGATTTTGGTAGCCTTGGTTTTGATTGTAAAAGGGTCTTTGATTTTGATTTCTCATGGGTGGTGGAGTGTATGTTGTTTGAGGGTTTTGGACATTTTGGCTTTTGTATGAGAGATTTGGATGGAACTTGGTGTTTTCATTGTAAAAATTTGAATAAGGGGTACCACTTTTGTAAGCTTGGAAAGCATTAACTTGTTCGGTTGTTCCCCTACACTCACTTGAGTCATGACCCAAGGTTCCACAATTCTCACATATCCCGCTTGGGATTGATGAGGATGCCGTCATGGCATTGACATGATGCTTCGATGATTTTGAGTTTTCCTCAAGTCTAGCCATAGCTTGTTCAAACTTCAAGTTGATTGTGTCAATGTGAGCACTAAGTTGAGCACCCAATTGAGTAACGGTGTCCACTTCATACTTTCCTCCTCTAGTAGCCTTGCGAGGTCTACTATATTGTGAATTATAGACCGCCATTTCCTCAATCTTGTTCCATGTTTGATTGTCATCAACTTCGGTGAACATTCCATTTGATCCCATATTGAGAATGTTCCTTGAATCTTCATATAAACCATTCCAAAATTGTTGCACTAAAAACCATTCGCTAAGTCCATGGTGAGGACATGAGCGACAAATACCTTTGAACCGCTCCCAAGCTTCATACAAAGATTCTTCATCCCTTTGCTTAAAACCCGTAATTTGAGCTCTTAGCATATTGGTCTTTTCCGGTGGGTAGAATTTTTGGTAGAAAGCTAGAGCTAGCTTCTTCCAAGAATCTATTCCAAGGGTGGCCTTATCAAGGCCCTTCAACCATTGCTTTGCGGTGCCGATTAACGAAAAAGGAAATAAGACCCATCTTATTTGGTCTTGAGTCACGCCCGTTTGAGAGATAGCTTCACAATAATCGCAAAAGGTTTCCATATGAAAATGAGGGTCCTCACTAGGCATTCCCCCGAATTGGCTCCTCTCAACTAGTTGGATGAAGGCGGACTTGGCAATAAATTTTCCGGTAAGATGTTGTGGGGTAGGAGTACCATTTGGTAAATCCTCCTCGGTGGGTATAGAGTGTGACGAGAATTTAGGCATTGTAGGTGGATTTTGTGTGGTATTGTTTAATGGGTTCTCTTCTCCTTCTATTGCGAAAGGATTGACAAACTCACTAGTGGGTTGAACAACTTCACCAACACCTCCCAAATTCCTCCTAACAAGTCTCCTATTATTCGTCAAGGTTCTTTCGATTTCACGGTCAAAAGGTAACAAATCTCTTTGTAACCTTCTAGACATGCAAAATATCAAACAACTTGAAAACAATTAGAACAAACCTTGAGGAGTTTTACTTCCCAAGGTGAAAAAGACACAACTAAAAACAATAAAAGAAATCTTAAATCAATTAAACACCGTCCCTTAACAACGGCGCCATTTTTGATCGAGTCCATTTCGTTTCACAAATTAAGCATATGTGGTCGTTGGTCAATGGTCGATACAAAACACAATTTATACTTCACAAACAACTCTACAATTAGTAAAGAGGCAAGTAAAGGTCGGATCCCAAGGGACGGGTATTGAAATGAAGATTCTATTGTAACTAGTGGTGTCTAGGGGTGTCACAAATTGGGTTGATGTAGAAGGTTACTAAACTAAGATATCAATGAAAATAAACTAACAAGGTAAATAAAATAAGGGTGTAAACAATTGATTAAAAGCACTAGGGTGTCATGGGTTCATAGGGGAATCATGGGATATGATCATACAAACATGTTCTCAAATTATAAGCAAGCAATTATTGTTGTGATGGATTGAGTTGGGTTATATCTTACAATCCTAGGAAAGTTTGGGTCCGGAGCCGAATCGATTAGATTGTACAACACCTACAAGTCGACTTAATCTTTCCTACTTAACACATGCATGGTCTAACAAGACTCGAGTTTGGTTATGTCTTACAAGTCAAGTTGAAAGGATAGAAGATGATAGTAAATGCAAGGATTCATAGGCTTAGCATTTCATCAAATATAACATGTGCATGTATTAAGATCAAAACAAGCAAGCAAATAAGATATGAAAGCATATTAATTTAAGTATGAATCATTCCCCATGTTGGTTTCCCTAATCACCCATTAAACCCTAGCTAAGAGACTACTCACTCATTATCATATTGATCATGCTAGAAAGGTTGTCAATCATACTAACATAATGAAACATGATGAATAAATGAAAGTAATTAGCAATAATTAAAAAAGGGATTAAGAGATTATACCTACTAATGATTCCAATAATAAAGCAAGAATAATAGAAGTACTTGAATCCTAGATTGAGAGGTTGTCAATCTCCCAATAATAACCCAAATAATCTTCAATTACCCAAAATAAAGTAAGAACAAGAGAGAGATTAAAGAACTAAAACTTGGATTAAAACTTGATTAATATTTGATTACAATATTGAAGAGAGATTTGATTAATATTAACTACACTAATTATTGATAAGATGAACATGCTCCTCTAATTAGACTAATGGGGTATTTATAGTGAAAATTAGGGAGGATGCATTAGGGTTAACTAAGGGCTAAACTAGTAATTACACTTTTAAGTTGAGCAAGGAGACTCCGGTATTCTCCGAGAGAAGGGCTTCTCTTATCGTTGCTAGCGAGAATGAAAACGTCTTTGTCTTTGAAATCCGTGCGGATGGGAGTCGGGACGGCCGGATCTGGGCTGAGGAATCCGAGCGGATTCTTGGGCAAGACGCTCGGATTGGCGAGGGGGAATCCGAGCGGATTCCTTTGAGGGACGCTCGGATTGGGCTTGGACGGACGGATTGTGTACAATCCGTTCGGATTGTCTAGCAGCATCTTTTCTTCTTCTTTTCTTCATGAATTCCTTGGGGATTTCCTTGGGGACTCAAGGATCCTTTTCTCAACATTGCTCTTCTACTATGCTATGTACAAAGGCCTTCTAGTCTTGTCTCTCCTTGATGCTTGGTCATTGAATATGATCAATTTAGCTTTGTTTTGCCATGAAAATGCAAGATTCTTACTCCTTTCCTACCAAGGGATCAAAATCTCAAAGAATATGCAAAACAAAGAACTAAAGATAAGAAATGACCCAAATAGGCACTAAAAAGCATGAAAACAATGGTAATTCGGGGGCTAAATATGCGCCAATTATGGTCACATCAGGTTCGTATAACGAGTTATATGACAAGGACAAATGGATCACACAACGAGTCACAAGGACTAATGAGCAAGGAGAAATTAATCACACAATGAGTCACAATGACAAGAACAAAGAGTTAACACAACGAGTCATAAGGACAAATGAACAAGGACAAATGGTTCACACAACGAGTTATAATGACTAATGCACAAGGACAAATGGTTAGCACAATAAGTTACAATGACAAGGACAAATGGTTCACACAGCGAGTTACAAGGACTAATGAACAAAGACAAATGGTTCACACAACGAGTCACAAGGATTAATGAACAAGGACAAATGGTGTGCAAAACAAGTTACTATGACAAGGACAAATGGATCACACGACGAGTCACAAGGACTAGTGAACAAGGACAAATGGTTTACACGACAAGTCACAATAACAAGGACAAATGATTCACACAACAAGTAACTAGGATTATGAAAAAAGACAAATGGTTCACACAACGAGTCACAAGGAGTAATGAACAAGGATAAATGGTTCCCACAGTGAGTCACAAGGACTAATGAACAAGGACAAATGGATCACACAATGAGTCACAATGACTAATGAACAAGGACAAACGGATTACACAATGAGTCACAAGGACTAATGAACAAGGATAAACGATTCACACAACGAGTCACAATGACAAGGACTAATGTTTAACACTACGAGTCACAATGACTAATTAACATGGACAAATGGTTTACACAACGAGTCACAAGGACTAATGAAAAAAGACAAATGTTCACAAAACGAATCACAATGACAAGGATAAATGGTTAACACAGTTAGTCACAAGGACTAATGAACAAGGAAAAATGGTTCACACAACGAGTTATAATGACTAATGAGCAAGGACAAATGGTTAGCACAACAAGTCACGATGACAAGGACCAATGGATCACACGAAGAGTCACAACGACTAAAGAACAAGGACAAATGGTTCACACAACGAGTCACAAGGACTAATGAAGAACGACAAATGGTTCGCACAACGAGTTATAAGGACAAGGATAAATGGTTCACACAGCGAGTTATAAGGACTAATGAACAAAGACAAATGGTTCACACAACGAGTCACAAGGATTAATGAACAAGGACAAATGGTTCGTATAACGAGTTATAATGACAAGGACAAATGGATCTTACAACGAGTCACAAGGACTAATGAGCAAGAAGAAATTAATCACAAAATGAGTCACAATGACAAGAACAAAGAGTTAACACAACGAGTCATAAGGACAAATGAACAAGGACAAATGGTTCACACAACGAGTTATAATGACTAATGCACAAGGACAAATGGTTAGCACAATAAGTTACAATGACAAGGACAAATGGTTCACACAGCGAGTTACAAGGACTAATGAACAAAGACAAATGGTTCACACAACGAGTCACAAGGATTAATGAACAAGGATAAATGGTGTGCAAAACAAGTTACAATGACAAGGACAAATGGATCACACGACGAGTCACAAGGACTAGTGAACAAGGACAAATGGTTTACACGACAAGTCACAATAACAAGGACAAATGATTCACACAACAAGTCACAAGGATTATGAAAAAAGACAAATGGTTCACACAACGAGTCACAAGGGGTAATGAACAAGGATAAATGGTTCCCACAGTGAGTCACAAGGACTAATGAACAAGGACAAATGGATCACACAATGAGTCACAATGACTAATGAACAAGGACAAATGGATTACACAATGAGTCACAAGGACTACTGAACAAGGACAAACGATTCACACAACGAGTCACAATGACAAGGACTAATGATTAACACTACGAGTCACAATGACTAATTAACATGGACAAATGGTTTACACAACGAGTCACAAGGACTAATGAAAAAAGACAAATGTTCACAAAACGAATCACAATGACAAGGATAAATGGTTAACACAGTTAGTCACAAGGACTAATGAACAAGGAAAAATGGTTCAGACAACGAGTTATAATGACTAATGAGCAAGGACAAATGGTTAGCACAACAAGTCACGATGACAAGGACCAATGGATCACACAAAGAGTCACAACGACTAAAGAACAAGGACAAATGGTTCACACAACGAGTCACAAGGACTAATGAAGAACGACAAATGTTTCGCACAACGAGTTATAAGGACAAGGATAAATGGTTCACATAGCGAGTTACAAGGACTAATGAACAAAGACAAATTGTTCACACAACGAGTCACAAGGATTAATGAACAAGGACAAATGGTTCGTATAACGAGTTATATGACAAGGACAAATGGATCACACAACGAGTCACAAGGACTAATGAGCAAGGAGAAATTAATCACACAATGAGTCACAATGACAAGAACAAAGAGTTAACACAACGAGTCATAAGGACAAATGAACAAAGACAAATGGTTCACACAACGAGTTATAATGACTAATGCACAAGGACAAATGGTTAGCACAATAAGTTACAATGACAAGGACAAATGATTCACACAGCGAGTTACAAGGACTAATGAACAAAGACAAATGGTTCACACAACGAGTCACAAGGATTAATGAACAAGGACAAATGGTGTGCAAAACAAGTTACTATGACAAGGACAAATGGATCACACGACGAGTCACAAGGACTAGTGAACAAGGACAAATGGTTTACACGACAAGTCACAATAACAAGGACAAATGATTCACACAACAAGTCACTAGGATTATGAAAAAAGACAAATGGTTCACACAACGAGTCACAAGGAGTAATGAACAAGGATAAATGGTTCCAACAGTGAGTCACAAGGACTAATGAACAAGGACAAATGGATCACACAATGAGTCACAATGACTAATGAACAAGGACAAATGGATTACACAATTAGTCACAAGGACTAATGAACAAGGATAAACGATTCACACAACGAGTCACAATGACAAGGACTAATGTTTAACACTACGAGTCACAATGACTAATTAACATGGACAAATGGTTTACACAACGAGTAACAAGGACTAATGAAAAAAGACAAATGTTCACAAAACGAATCACAATGACAAGGATAAATGGTTAACACAGTTAGTCACAAGGACTAATGAACAAGGAAAAATGGTTCACACAACGAGTTATAATGACTAATGAGCAAGGACAAATGGTTAGCACAACAAGTCACGATGACAAGGACCAATGGATCACACAAAGAGTCACAACGACTAATGAAGAACGACAAATGTTTCGCACAACGAGTTATCAGGACAAGGATAAATGGTTCATACAGCGAGTTACAAGGACTAATGAACAAAGACAAATGGTTCACACAATGAGTCACAAGGATTAATGAACAAGGACAAATGGTTCGTATAACGAGTTATAATGACAAGGACAAATGGTTCACACAACGAGTCACAAGGACTAATGAGCAAGGAGAAATTAATCACACAATGAGTCACAATGACAAGAACAAAGAGTTAACACAACGAGTCTTAAGGACAAATGAACAAGGACAAATGGTTCACACAACGAGTTATAATGACTAATGCACAAGGACAAATGGTTAGCACAATAAGTTACAATGACAAGGACAAATGGTTCACACAGCGAGTTACAAGGACTAATGAACAAAGACAAATGGTTCACACAACGAGTCACAAGGATTAATGAACAAGGACAAATGGTGTGCAAAACAAGTTACAATGACAAGGACAAATGGATCACACGACGAGTCACAAGGACTAGTGAACAAGGACAAATGGTTTACACGACAAGTCACAATAACAAGGACAAATGATTCACACAACAAGTCACAAGGATTATGAAAAAAGACAAATGGTTCACAAAACGAGTCACAAGGACTAATGAACAAGGATAAATGGTTCCCACAATGAGTCACAAGGACTAATGAACAAGGACAAATGGATCACACAATGAGTCACAATGACTAATGAACAAGGACAAATGGATTACACAATTAGTCACAAGGACTACTGAACAAGGACAAACGATTCACACAACGAGTCACAATGACAAGGACTAATGTTTAACACTACGAGTCACAATGACTAATTAACATGGACAAATGGTTTACACAACGAGTAACAAGGTCTAATGAAAAAAGATAAATGTTCACAAAACGAATCACAATGACAAGGATAAATGGTTAACACAGTTAGTCACAAGGACTAATGAACAAGGAAAAATGGTTCACACAACGAGTTATAATGACTAATGAGCAAGGACAAATGGTTAGCACAACAAGTCACGATGACAAGGACCAATGGATCACACAAAGAGTCACAACGACTAAAGAACAAGGACAAATGGTTCACACAAGGAGTCACAAGGACTAATGAAGAACGACAAATGTTTCGCACAACGAGTTATAAGGACAAGGATAAATGGTTCACACAGCAAGTTACAAGGACTAATGAACAAAGACAAATGGTTCACACAACGAGTCACAAGGATTAATGAACAAGGATAAATGGTTCGTATAACGAGTTATAATGACAAGGACAAATGGTTCACACAACGAGTCACAAGGACTAATGAGCAAGGAGAAATTAATCACACAATGAGTCACAATGACAAGAACAAAGAGTTAACACAACGAGTCATAAGGACAAATGAACAAGGACAAATGGTTCACACAACGAGTTATAATGACTAATGCACAAGGACAAATGGTTAGCACAATAAGTTACAATGACAAGGACAAATGGTTCACACAGCGAGTTACAAGGACTAATGAACAAAGACAAATGGTTCACACAACGAGTCACAAGGATTAATGAACAAGGACAAATGGTGTGCAAAACAAGTTACAATGACAAGGACAAATGGATCACACGACGAGTCACAAGGACTAGTGAACAAGGACAAATGGTTTACACGACAAGTCACAATAACAAGGACAAATGATTCACACAACAAGTCACAAGGATTATGAAAAAAGACAAATGGTTCACACAACGAGTCACAAGGAGTAATGAACAAGGATAAATGGTTCCCACAGTGAGTCACAAGGACTAATGAACAAGGACAAATGGATCACACAATGAGTCACAATGACTAATGAACAAGGACAAATGGATTACACAATTAGTCACAAGGACTACTGAACAAGGACAAACGATTCACACAACGAGTCACAATGACAAGGACTAATGTTTAACACTACGAGTCACAATGACTAATTAACATGGACAAATGGTTTACACAACGAGTAACAAGGTCTAATGAAAAAAGATAAATGTTCACAAAACGAATCACAATGACAAGGATAAATGGTTAACACAGTTAGTCACAAGGACTAATGAACAAGGAAAAATGGTTCACACAACGAGTTATAATGACTAATGAGCAAGGACAAATGGTTAGCACAACAAGTCACGATGACAAGGACCAATGGATCACACAAAGAGTCACAACGACTAAAGAACAAGGACAAATGGTTCACACAAGGAGTCACAAGGACTAATGAAGAACGACAAATGTTTCGCACAACGAGTTATAAGGACAAGGATAAATGGTTCACACAGCAAGTTACAAGGACTAATGAACAAAGACAAATGGTTCACACAACGAGTCACAAGGATTAATGAACAAGGATAAATGGTTCGTATAACGAGTTATAATGACAAGGACAAATGGATCACACAACGAGTCACAAGGACTAATGAGCAAGGAGAAATTAATCACACAATGAGTCACAATGACAAGAACAAAGAGTTAACACAACGAGTCATAAGGACAAATGAACAAGGACAAATAGTTCACACAACGAGTTATAATGACTAATGCACAAGGACAAATGGTTAGCACAATAAGTTACAATGACAAGGACAAATGGTTCACACAGCGAGTTACAAGGACTAATGAACAAAGACAAATGGTTCACACAACGAGTCACAAGGATTAATGAACAAGGACAAATGGTTTGCAAAACAAGTTACAATGACAAGGACAAATGGATCACACGACAAGTCACAAGGACTAGTGAACAAGGACAAATGGTTTACACGACAAGTCACAATGACAAGGACAAATGATTCACACAACAAGTCACAAGGATTATGAAAAAAGACAAATGGTTCACACAACGAGTCACAAGGAGTAATGAACAAGGATAAATGGTTCCCACAGTGAGTCACAAGGACTAATGAACAAGGACAAATGGATCACACAATGAGTCACAACGACTAATGAACAAGGACAAATGTATTACACAATGAGTCACAAGGACTAATGAACAAGGACAAACGATTCAAACAACGAGTCACAATGACAAGGACTAATGTTTAACACTACGAGTCACAATGACTAATTAACATGGACAAATGGTTTACACAACGAGTCACAAGGACTAATGAAAAAAAGACAAATGTTCACAAAATGAATCACAATGACAAGGATAAATGGTTAACACAATTAGTCAGAAGGACTAATGAACAAGGAAAAATGGTTCACACAACGAGTTATAATGACTAATGAGCAAGGACAAATGGTTAGCACAACAAGTCACGATGACAAGGACCAATGGATCACACGAAGAGTCACAACGACTAAAGAACAAGGACAAATGGTTCACACAACGAGTCACAAGGACTAATGAAGAACGACAAATGGTTCGCACAACGAGTTATAAGGACAAGGATAAATGGTTCACACAGCGAGTTACAAGGACTAATAAACAAAGACAAATGGTTCACACAAAGAGTCACAAGGGTTAATGAACAAGGACAAATGGTTCGTATAACGAGTTATAATGACAAGGACAAATGGATCACACAACGAGTCACAAGGACTAATGAGCAAGGAGAAATTGTTCACACAATGAGTCACAATGACAAGGACAAAGGGTTAACACAACGAGTCATAAGGACAAATGAACAAGGACAAATGGTTCACACAACGAGTTATAATGACTAATGCACAAGGACAAATTGTTAGCACAATAAGTCACAATGACAAGGACAAATGGTTCACACAACGAGTTACAAGGACTAATGAACAATGACACACAACGAGTCACAAGGATTACTGAACAAGGACAAATGGTTCGTATAACGAGTTATAATGACAAGGACAAATGGATCACACAACGAGTCACAAGGACTAATGAGCAAGGAGAAATTGTTCACACAATGAGTCACAATGACAAGGAAAAAGGGTTAACACAACGAGTCATAAGGACAAATGAACAAGGACAAATGGTTCACACAACGAGTTATAATGACTAATGCACAAGGACAAATGGTTAGCACAATAAGTCACAATGACAAGGACAAATGGTTCACACAACGAGTCACAAGGACTAATGAAGAACGACAAATGGTTCGCACAACGAGTTATAAAGACAAGGATAAATGGTTCACACAGCGAGTTACAAGGACTATTGAACAAAGACAAACGGTTCACACAACGAGTCACAAGGATTAATGAACAAGGATAAATGGTTCGTATAACGAGTTATAATGACAAGGACAAATGGATCACACAACGAGTCACAAGGACTAATGAGCAAGGAGAAATTAATCACACAATGAGTCACAATGACAAGAACAAAGAGTTAACACAACGAGTCATAAGGACAAATGAACAAGGACAAATGGTTCACACAACGAGTTATAATGACTAATGCACAAGGACAAATGGTTAGCACAATAAGTTACAATGACAAGGACAAATGGTTCACACAGCGAGTTACAAGGACTAATGAACAAAGACAAATGGTTCACACAACGAGTCACAAGGATTAATGAACAAGGACAAATGGTTTGCAAAACAAGTTACAATGACAAGGACAAATGGATCACACGACAAGTCACAAGGACTAGTGAACAAGGACAAATGGTTTACACGACAAGTCACAATGACAAGGACAAATGATTCACACAACAAGTCACAAGGATTATGAAAAAAGACAAATGGTTCACACAACGAGTCACAAGGAGTAATGAACAAGGATAAATGGTTCCCACAGTGAGTCACAAGGACTAATGAACAAGGACAAATGGATCACACAATGAGTCACAATGACTAATGAACAAGGACAAATGTATTACACAATGAGTCACAAGGACTAATGAACAAGGACAAACGATTCAAACAACGAGTCACAATGACAAGGACTAATGTTTAACACTACGAGTCACAATGACTAATTAACATGGACAAATGGTTTACACAACGAGTCACAAGGACTAATGAAAAAAAGACAAATGTTCACAAAATGAATCACAATGACAAGGATAACTGGTTAACACAGTTAGTCACAAGGACTAATGAACAAGGAAAAATGGTTCACACAACGAGTTATAATGACTAATGAGCAAGGACAAATGGTTAGCACAACAAGTCACGATGACAAGGACCAATGGATCACACGAAGAGTCACAACGACTAAAGAACAAGGACAAATGGTTCACACAACGAGTCACAAGGACTAATGAAGAACGACAAATGGTTCGCACAACGAGTTATAAGGACAAGGATAAATGGTTCACACAGCGAGTTACAAGGACTAATAAACAAAGACAAATGGTTCACACAAAGAGTCACAAGGGTTAATGAACAAGGACAAATGGTTCGTATAACGAGTTATAATGACAAGGACAAATGGATCACACAACGAGTCACAAGGACTAATGAGCAAGGAGAAATTGTTCACACAATGAGTCACAATGACAAGGACAAAGGGTTAACACAACGAGTCATAAGGACAAATGAACAAGGACAAATGGTTCACACAACGAGTTATAATGACTAATGCACAAGGACAAATTGTTAGCACAATAAGTCACAATGACAAGGACAAATGGTTCACACAACGAGTTACAAGGACTAATGAACAAAGACACACAACGAGTCACAAGGATTACTGAACAAGGACAAATGGTTCGTATAACGAGTTATAATGACAAGGACAAATGGATCACACAACGAGTCACAAGGACTAATGAGCAAGGAGAAATTGTTCACACAATGAGCCACAATGACAAGGAAAAAGGGTTAACACAACGAGTCATAAGGACAAATGAACAAGGACAAATGGTTCACACAACGAGTTATAATGACTAATGCACAAGGACAAATGGTTAGCACAATAAGTCACAATGACAAGGACAAATGGTTCACACTACTACAAAAAATGCCTAAGAGACCGGTTAAAAATGGCCTAAGAAACCGTTTCATAACCGGTCTATATCTCATAGGTGTCTTAGCCTAAGAAACCGGTTTATTTGAATGGTTTCTTTGCTATATTTAAGAAACCTGTTATCATTTAAAACCGATCTCTTTGATTAGTGGGTAAGAAACTGGTTATTAGCCAAAACCAGTTTCTTTGATATCATAAGTTGAAACCTGTCATTGACCAGAACCGGTCTCTTTGATCTCATCATTGAAATCAGTTATTGACCAAAACCGGTCTCTTTGAAACTTTTGAAAAAACAAAAAAAAATATCAATAAAGAAAATTTACCCATTAATTTTATTTAAAATTACAATATTTAAAACTACACCGTCACCACTGCTTACATAGCCAATCTTATCACACCTCATAGTCAGTGTCTACACTCTACACTATCTGACTATCTACACATAGTTATGCACTCTATATAAAACCTTTAGTATCATATTAATTCACAGAAATATAATAAGCAGCCAAGTGACGACCATCAGCTCCATGACACACGTTCTGAATGTTCCAAATCCTTATCGCAATTGCTCGACAATGTAGTTTCTGACAAGTCTGCACAAGATGACCATATATACCAACAATATTATTTTGTCTGAAATTGCATGAAACGATGAACTAGGATCATAAATCAAAGGATGAACACACACAAACACACAGTCTATACAATTGACTACAATTCAAGAACTTTTAGACTATTAAGTTATAATATACAGAATTTCATAAGTAGAAGCCTCGTCAACAACCCTCTATTCATATTAACCAAAAATGAGAAATTAATCAAAAGTCAGTGGACCTGAATACTACTATTATTTATAAAGCACTTCAGCTCGTTCATTTAAGTTAAGCAAAATCCCTTTGTTACCATTTACCTCCTGAATAAGCCACGACTCAGTACAAGCGTATATAATATTTAGAGGCAACATGAGGAGCCTTGGGAGAAGTTTTCCTTTCCCAATGCCCGCATCAAATAATGAGGTTTATGACATTCTGCTTAAACTTCTGGTGTCTTCTTACTCTTCCTTAGCTCCAGCAGCCCCAGTAAATGAGGGTGGAATTTCAGGATCTGACTTGGGTTTTAAAGTTAGGGTCGAAACGAACGAGATCAGGCTGTCCCTCAGGCTAAGCCTAAGAATAAGATATGAGCTAATAACCAAAATTTTGCAGAGGCACTTGTTCCTTAATAATTCATCAAAGCTTTTGTGTATAATAAAGAATAATGAATGTGCACTACACGTATTATAAAAGAAATTATGGAGCAACCATACGACATTACATAAGGCGATGCATACCTTTGTGTGGCAAAAAAAATGACTTGAGGCAGGTACAACTGTCTGCGTGTATCCCTGCAGTCCGAAATGGGAGATTCAAGCTCTATTTGGGTCAAATTATATACGGAGTATCTTGTAAACATTAAAGAACCAAAGCTACATATGAACCAACTATATCCTTTTCCTAAACGGGGGATGAAAAGTAATCCACATTAAAGATTCGAGTTGTATCACTGTATGTAGGTCATATGATGCCAAAACCAAAAATACATCACTTACCTAGGTACACCTGTATTCGATGTTTTCCATGGTCACTGCAACAACAATAAATAACATATCTTAAGTTTACTTGAATCCAAGTTTGTTATTGTTTGGACAAGGAAAGAATCCAACCGAATAATAAAAATTTATCATGAACAATTACAAGATATTACTACCAAGAGTTGAATCTCATTAATTATCATTATAAAACTAATTTGAAGAGGGGCGTTTACTTCACTATCAGTTAACACCAAAAGTATAATCATGAAATGCACCCCTCAGATGAATAGAATCAACTGCTTCGCTTACAAAACATTAATCCCTCTGAACATCAACGTCTGAAAATGAAGCAACTCTAACACTACGTAACAACCGCTTATAAACCTGGCATACATAAGTACCAGTACGTCTATGGAGGTTAGATGTAGGTAACCTTACCCATACCTACTGATATTCAAGAATTTGAAACCATTAACCAAGTCAATAAGACCAAACTACAAATACAACTTGAATCTTAAATCTGAATTATAGACACACCCTGTTGAACAAAGAAAAGAGGAATCAAAACTACGGTCGAACTATCTACATTAAAGACTCAGACTTCCACTAAGGTATGACATAGATGAATTTCGCAATCTCAAGGAAAAAGGAAAATATGCAAAATGAGTCCAGGAATTATCAAATCTTAACCCTAAATAATCACAATAATCAAAACTACCACATCCTAACCCTAAATAATCACAATAATCAAATCTTTCTCATATCATTAATCAAGTAATTAAACTAGTAATATCGTTTTCTATTCTATTGAAAAATTGAAAGATTTATGAAAAACGTTGTTACCAATACTCAGCATATTCATCGCCATCGAGGGCCTGGATGTTTAGTGGTCGGCGATAAGAGAACCACGGTAGTGACAACGAGAGAAAGACGAATATTGGTTGTGAACGGCGATGGGAGAACGGTGGTTGTGTGGCTGAAACAAATGAGATGAATAGTGGATGCGGCGCTCGCGTTTTTATGTGCTAAAGAGTAAAGAGTTGAGAAGGTGAAGCTTAAAAGTTGAAACAAATAAATTGCATAACTTCTAAACAATACAGTACAAATATACTCCTAATAAAAAATTAAAATAGAAGTGAACTGCCGTTTAAAAATCAACAAAGTTAAGAAACCAGTTTTAGGCTCCACCCGTCTCTTACCTTTTATTAAGAAACCGGTTTTAGAAAATGAACGGTCTCTTAGGTTAAGAAACCGGTTTAAGAATTCAACCGGTTTCTTCGCAATGGTTCCTTAGAGGTTTTTTGTAGTAGTGTCACACAACGAGTCACAAGGACTAATGAAGAACGACAAATGGTTCGCACAACGAGTTATAAAGACAAGGATAAATGGTTCACACAGCGAGTTACAAGGACTATTGAACAAAGACAAACGGTTCACACAACGAGTCACAAGGATTATTGAACAAGGACAAATGGTTTGCAAAACAAGTTACAATGACAAGGACAAATGGATCACACAACAAGTCACAAGGACTAATGAACAAGGACAAATGGTTTACATGACAAGTCATAATGACAAGGATAAATTATTCACACAACAAGTCACAAGGATTATGAAAAAAGACAAATGGTTATCACAACGAGTCACAAGGACTAATGAACAAGAACAAATGGTTCCCACAGTGAGTCACAAGGACTAATGAACAAGGACAAATGAATCACACAACGAGTCACACGGACTAATGATCAAGGACAAATGGATCACACAACGAGTCATAAGGACTAATGAACAAGGACAAATGGATTACACAATGAGTCACAGGGACTAATGAACAAGGACAAACGATTCACACAACGAGTCACAATGACAAGGAGAAATGTTTAACACTACGAGTCATAAGGACTAATTAACATGGACAAATGGTTCACACAACGAGTTACAAGGACTAATGAACAAAGACAAATGGTTCACACAACGAGTCACAAGGATTAATGAACAAGGACAAATGGTTTGCAAAACAAGTAACAATGACAAGGACAAATGGATCACACAACGAGTCACAAGGACTAGTGAACAAGGACAAATGGTTTACACGACAAGTCACAATGATAAGGATAAATGATTCACACAACAAGTCACAAGGACTATGAAAAAAGACAAATGGTTCACACAACGAGTCACAAGGACTAATGAACACGGACAAATGGTTCCCACGGTGAGTCACAAGGACTAATGAACAAGGAAAAATGGATCACACAACGAGTCACAAGGATTAATGAACAAGGACAAACGATTCACACATTGAGTTACAATGACAAGGACAAACGTTTAACACTATGAGTCACAAGGACTAATTAACATGGACCAATGGTTCACACAATGTGTCACAAGGACTAATGAAAAAGGACAAATGGTTCACACAATGAATCAAAATGACAAGGATAAATGGTTAACACAGTTAGTCACAAGGACTAATGAACAAGGAAAAATGGTTCACACAACGATTTATAATGACTAATGAACAAGGACAAATGGTTAGCACAACAAGTCACTATGACAAGGACAAATGGATCACACAACGAGTCACAACGACTAAAGAACAAGGACAAATGGTTCAGACAACGAGTCATAAGGACTAATAAAGAACGACAAATGGTTCGCACAACGAGATATAAGGACAAGGATACATTGTTCACAAAGCGAGTTAAAAGGACTAATGAACAAAGACAAATGGATCACACAACGAGTCACAAGGACTAATGAACAAGGACAAATGGTTTACACGACAAGTCACAATGACAAGGACAAATGATTCACACAACAAGTCACAAGGATTATGAAAAAAGACAAATGGTTCACACAACGAGTCACAAGGACTAATGAACAAGGACAAACAATTCAAACAACGAGTCACAATGACAAGGACAAATGTTTAACACTACGAGCCACAAGGACTAATTAACTTGGACAAATGGTTCACACAACGAGTCACAAGGACTAATGAAAAAAGACAAATGGTTCACAAAATGAATAACAATGACAAGGATAAATGGTTAACACAGTTAGTCACAAGGACTAATGAACAAGGAAAAATAGTTCACAAAACGAGTTATAATTACTAATGAACAAGGACAAATGGTTAACACAACAAGTCAGAATGACAAGGACAAATGGATCACACAATGAGTCATAACGACTAAAGAACAAGGACAAATGGTTCACACAACGAGTCAAAAGGACTAATGAAGAACGACAAATGGTTCGCACAACGAGTTATAAGGACAAGGATAAATGGTTCACACAGCGAGTTACAAGGACTAATGAACAAAGACAAATGGTTCACACAACGAGTCACACGGATTAATGAACAAGGACAAATGGTTTGCAAAATAAGTTACAATGACAATGACAAATGGATCACAAAACGAGTCACAAGGACTACTAAACAAGGACAAATGGTTTACACGACAAGTCACAATGATAAGGACAAATGATTCACACAACAAGCCACAAGGATTAAGAAAAAAGACAAATGGTTCACACAACGAGTCACAAGGACTAATGAACAAGGACAAATGGTTGCCACAGTGAGTCACAAGGACTAATGAACAAGGACAAATGGATCACACAACTAGTCAGAAGGACTAATGAACAAGGACAAACGATTCACACAACGAGTCACAATGACAAGGACAAATGTTTAACACTACGAGTCACAAGGGCTAATTAACTTGGACAAATGGTTCACACAACGAGTCACAAGGACTAATGAAAAAAGACAAATGGTTCACAAAACGAATCACAATGAGAAGGATAAATGGTTAACACAGTTAGTCACAAGGACTAATGAACAAGGAAAAATGGTTCACAAAACGAGTTATAATGACTAATGAACAAGGATAAATGGTTAGCACAACAAGTCACAATGACAAGGACAAATGGATCACACAATGAGTCACAACGACTAAAGAACAAGGACAAATGGTTCACACAACGAGTCACAAGTTCTAATGAAGAACGACAAATGGTTCGCTCAACGAGTTATAAGGACAAGGATAAATGGTTCACACAGCGAGTTACAAGGACTAATGAACAAAGACAAATGGTTCACACTACGAGTCACAAGGATTAATGAACAAGGACAAATGGTTTGAAAAACAAGTTACAATGACAATGACAAATGAACCAAACAACGAGTCACAAGGACAAGTAAACAAGGACAAATGGTTTACCCGACAGGTCAAAATGATAAGGACAAATGATTCACACAACAAGCCACAAGGATTATGAAAAAAGACAAATGGTTCACACAACGAGTCACAAGGACTAATGAACAAGGACAAATGGTTCCCACAAGGAGTCACAAGGACTAATGAACAAGGACAAATGGATCACACAACGAGTCACAAGGACTAATGAACAAGGACAAACGATTCACACAACGAGTCACAATGACAAGGACAAATGTTTAACACTACGAGTCACAAGGAATAATTAACTTGGACAAATGGTTCACACAACGAGTCACAAGGACTAATGAAAAAAGACAAATGGTTCACAAAATGAATCACAATGACAAGGATAAATGGTTAACACAGTTAGTGACAAGGACTAATGAACAAGGAAAAATGGTTCACAAAACGAGTTATAATAACTAATGAACAAGGACAAATGGTTAGCACAACAAGTCACAATGACAAGGACAAATGGATCACACAATGAGTCACAACGACTAAAGAACAAGGACAAATGGTTCACACAACGAGTCACAAGGACTAATGAAGAACGACAAATGGTTCGCACAACGAGTTATAGGGACAAGGATAAATGGTTCACACAGCGAGTTACCAGGACTAATGAACAAAGACAAATGGTTCACACTATGAGTCACAAGGATTAATGAACAAGGACAAATGCTTTGCAAAATAAGTTACAATGACAATGACAAATGGATCACACAACGAGTCACAAGGACAAGTAAACAAGGACAAATGGTTTACGCGAAAGGTCACAATGATAAGGACAAATGATTCACACAACAAGCCACAAGGATTATGAAAAAAGACAAATGGTTAACACAACGAGTCACAAGGACTAATGAACAAGGACAAATGGTTCCCGCAAGGAGTCACAAGGACTAATGAACAAGGACAAATGGATCACACAACGAGTCACAAGGACTAATGAACAAGGACAAACGATTCACACAACGAGTCACAATGACAGGGACAAATGTTTAACACTACGAGTCACAAGGACTAATTAACTTGGACAAATGGTTCACACAACGAGTCATAAGGACTAATGAAAAAAGACAAATGGTTCACAAAACGAATCACAATGACAAGGATAAATGAACAAGGAAAAATGGTTCACAAAACAAGTTATAATGACTAATGAACAAGGACAAATGGTAAGCACAACAAGTCACAATGACAAGGACAAATGGGTTACACAGTGAGTCACAACGACTAAAGATCAAGGACAAATGGTTCACACAACGAGTCACAAGGACTAATGAAGAACGACAAATGGTTCGCACAACGAGTTATAAGGACAAGGATAAATGGTTCACACAGCGATTTATAAGGACTAATGAACAAAGACAAATGGTTCACACTACGAGTCACAAGGATTAATGAACAAGGGCAAATGGTTTGCAAAACAAGTCACAATAACAATGACAAATGGATCACACAATGAGTCATAAGGACTAGTAAACAAGGACAAATGGTTTACGCGAAAGGTCACAATGATAAGGACAAATGATTCACACAACAAGCCACAAGGATTATGAAAAAAGACAAATGGTTCACACAACGAGTCACAAGGACTAATGAAAAAGGACAAATGGTTCCCACAAGGAGTCACAAGGACTAATGAACAAGGACAAATGGATCACACAACGAGTCACAAGGACTAATGAACAAGGACAAACGATTCAAACAACGAGTCACAATGACAAGGACAAATGATTAACACTACGAGCCACAAGGACTAATTAACTTGGACAAATGGTTCACACAACAAGTCACAAGGACTAATGAAAAAAGACAAATGGTTCACAAAACGAATAACAATGACAAGGATAAATGGTTAACACAGTTAGTCACAAGGACTAATGAACAAGGAAAAATAGTTCACAAAACGAGTTATAATGACTAATGAACAAGGACAAATGGTTAACACAACAAGTCAGAATGACAAGGACAAATGGATCACACAATGAGTCACAACGACTAAAGAACAAGGACAAATGGTTCACACAACGAGTTACAAGGACTAATGAAGAACGACAAATGGTTCGCACAACGAGTTATAGGGACAAGGATAAATGGTTCACACAGCGAGTTACAAGGACTAATGAACAAAGACAAATGGTTCACACAACGAGTCACACGGATTAATGAACAAGGACAAATGGTTTGCAAAAAAAGTTACAATGACAAGGACAAATGTTTAACACTACGAGTCACAAGGACTAATTAACATGGACAATTGGTTCACACAACAAGTCACAAGGACTAATGAAAAAAGACAAATGGTTCACACAACGAATCACAATGAGAAGGATAAATGGTTAACACAGTTAGTCACAAGGACTAATGAACAAGGAAAAATGGTTCACACAACGAGTTATAATGACTAATGAGGAAGGACAAATGGTTAGCACAACAAGTCACAATGACAAGGACAAATAGATCACACAAAGAGTCACAACGACTAAAGAACAAGGACAAATGGTTCACACAACGAGTCACAAGGACTAATGAAGAACGATAAATGGTTCGCACAACGAGTTATAAGGACAAGGATAAATGGTTCACACAGCGAGTTACCAGGACTAATGAACAAAGACAAATGGTTCACACTACGAGTCACAAGGATTAATGAACAAGGACAAATGCTTTGCAAAATAAGTTACAATGACAATGACAAATGGATCACACAACGAGTCACAAGGACAAGTAAACAAGGACAAATGGTTTACGCGAAAGGTCACAATGATAAGGACAAATGATTCACACAACAACCCACAAGGATTATGAAAAAAGACAAATGGTTCACACAACGAGTCACAAGGACTAATGAACAAGGACAAATGGTTCCCACAAGGAGTCACAAGGACTAATGAACAAGGACAAATGGATCACACAACGAGTCACAAGGACTAATGAACAAGGACAAACGATTCACACAACGAGTCACAATGACAGGGACAAATGTTTAACACTACGAGTCACAAGGACTAATTAACTTGGACAAATGGTTCACACAACGAGTCATAAGGACTAATGAAAAAAGACAAATGGTTCACAAAACGAATCACAATGACAAGGATAAATGAACAAGGAAAAATGGTTCACAAAACGAGTTATAATGACTAATGAACAAGGACAAATGGTTAGCACAACAAGTTACAATGACAAGGACAAATGGGTTACACAGTGAGTCACAACGACTAAAGATCAAGGACAAATGGTTCACACAACGAGTCACAAGGACTAATGAAGAACGACAAATGGTTCGCACAACGAGTTATAAGGACAAGGATAAATGGTTCACACAGCGATTTATAAGGACTAATGAACAAAGACAAATGGTTCACACTACGAGTCACAAGGATTAATGAACAAGGACAAATGGTTTGCAAAACAAGTCACAATGACAATGACAAATGGATCACACAACGAGTCACAAGGACTAGTAAACAAGGACAAATGGTTTACGCGAAAGGTCACAATGATAAGGACAAATGATTCACACAACAAGCCACAAGGATTATGAAAAAAGACAAATGGTTCACACAACGAGTCACAAGGACTAATGAAAAAGGACAAATGGTTCCCACAAGGAGTCACAAGGACTAATGAACAAGGACAAATGGATCACATAACGAGTCACAAGGACTAATGAACAAGGACAAACGATTCAAACAACGAGTCACAATGACAAGGACAAATGTTTAACACTACGAGCCACAAGGACTAATTAACTTGGACAAATGGTTCACACAACGAGTCACAAGGACTAATGAAAAAAGACAAATGGTTCACAAAACGAATAACAATTACAAGGATAAATGGTTAACACAGTTAGTCACAAGGACTAATGAACAAGGAAAAATAGTTCACAAAACGAGTTATAATGACTAATGAACAAGGACAAATGGTTAACACAACAAGTCAGAATGACAAGGACAAATGGATCACACAATGAGTCACAACGACTAAAGAACAAGGACAAATGGTTCACACAACGAGTCACAAGGACTAATGAAGAACGACAAATGGTTCGCACAACGAGTTATAAGGACAAGCATAAATGGTTCACACAGCGAGTTACAAGGACTAATGAACAAAGACAAATGGTTCACACAACGAGTCACACGGATTAATGAACAAGGACAAATGGTTTGCAAAAAAAGTTACAATGACAAGGACAAATGTTTAACACTACGAGTCACAAGGACTAATTAACATGGACAATTGGTTCACACAACAAGTCACAAGGACTAATGAAAAAAGACAAATGGTTCACACAACGAATCACAATAACAAGGATAAATGGTTAACACAGTTAGTCACAAGGACTAATGAACAAGGAAAAATGGTTCACACAACGAGTTATAATGACTAATGAGGAAGGACAAATGGTTAGCACAACAAGTCACAATGACAAGGACAAATAGATCACACAAAGATTCACAACGACTAAAGAACAAGGACAAATGGTTCACACAACGAGTCACAAGGACTAATGAAGAACGACAAATGGTTCGTACAACGAGTTATAAGGACAAGGATAAATGGTTTACACAGCGAGTTACAAGGACTAATGAACAAAGACAAATGGTTCACACAACGAGTCACAAGGATTAATGAACAAGGACAAATGGTTTGCAAAACCAGTTACAATGACACGGACAAATGGATCACACAACGAGTCACAAGGACTAGTGAACAAGGACAAATGGTTTACATGACAAGTCACAATGAGAAGGATAAATGATTCACACAACAAGTCACAAGGATTATGAAAAAAGACAAATGGTTCACACAACGAGTCACAAGGACTAATGAACACGGAGAAATGGTTCCCACAGTGAGTCACAAGGACTAATGAACAAGGACAAATGGATCACAGAACGAGTCACACGGATTAATGAACAAGGACAAACGATTCACACAACGACTTACAATGACAAGGACAAACGTTTAACACTATGCGTCACAAGGACGAATTAACATGGACCAATGGGTCACACAACGAGTCACAAGGACTAATGAAGAAAGACAAATGGTTGACACAAAGAATCACAATGAAAAGGATAAATGGTTAACACAGTTAGTCACAACGACTAATGAACAAGGAAAAATGGTTCACACAACGATTTATAATGACTAATGAACAAGGACAAACGATTCACACAACGAGTCACAATGACAAGGACAAATGTTTAACACTACGAGTCACAAGGACTAATTAACTTGGACAAATGGTTCACACAACGAGTCATAAGGACTAATGAAAAAAGACAAATGGTTCACAAAACGAATCACAATGACAAGGATAAATGAACAAGGAAAAATGGTTCACAAAACGAGTTATAATGACTAATGAACAAGGACAAATGGTTAGCACAACAAGTCACAATGACAAGGACAAATGGGTTACACAGTGAGTCACAACGACTAAAGATCAAGGACAAATGGTTCACACAACGAGTCACAAGGACTAATGAAGAACGACAAATGGTTCGCACAACGAGTTATAAGGACAAGGATAAATGGTTCACACAGCGATTTATAAGGACTAATGAACAAAGACAAATGGTTCACACTACGAGTCACAAGGATTAATGAACAAGGACAAATGGTTTGAAAAACAAGTCACAATGACAATGACAAATGGATCACACAACGAGTCACAAGGACTAGTAAACAAGGACAAATGGTTTACGCGAAAGGTCACAATGATAAGGACAAATGATTCACACAACAAGCCACAAGGATTATGAAAAAAGACAAATGGTTCACACAACGAGTCACAAGGACTAATGAAAAAGGACAAATGGTTCCCACAAGGAGTCACAAGGACTAATGAACAAGGACAAATGGATCACACAACGAGTCACAAGGACTAATGAACAAGGACAAACGATTCAAACAACGAGTCACAATGACAAGGACAAATGTTTAACACTACGACTCACAAGGACTAATTAACTTGGACAAATGGTTCACACAACGAGTCACAAGGACTAATGAAAAAAGATAAATGGTTCACAAAACGAATAACAATGACAAGGATAAATGGTTAACACAGTTAGTCACAAGGACTAATGAACAAGGAAAAATGGTTCACACAACGAGTTATAATGACTAATGAGCAAGGACAAATGGTTAGCACAACAAGTCACGATGACAAGGACCAATGGATCACACGAAGAGTCACAACGACTAAAGAACAAGGACAAATGGTTCACACAACGAGTCACAAGGACTAATGAAGAACGACAAATGGTTCGCACAACGAGTTATAAGGACAAGGATAAATGGTTCACACAGCGAGTTACAAGGACTAATGAACAAAGACAAATGGTTCACACAACGAGTCACACGGTTTAATGAACAAGGACAAATGGTTTGCAAAAAAAGTTACAATGACAAGAACAAATGTTTAACACTACGAGTCACAAGGACTAATTAACATGGACAATTGGTTCACACAACAAGTCACAAGGACTAATGAAAAAAGACAAATGGTTCACACAACGAATCACAATGACAAGGATAAATGGTTAACACAGTTAGTCACAAGGACTAATGAACAAGGAAAAATGGTTCACACAACGAGTTATAATGACTAATGAGGAAGGACAAATGGTTAGCACAACAAGTCACAATGACAAGGACAAATAGATCACACAAAGAGTCACAACGACTAAAGAACAAGGACAAATGGTTCACACAACGAGTCACAAGGACTAATGAAGAACGACAAATGGTTCGTACAACGAGTTATAAGGACAAGGATAAATGGTTTACACAGCGAGTTACAAGGACTAATGAACAAAGACAAATGGTTCACACAACGAGTCACAAGGATTAATGAACAAGGACAAATGGTTTGCAAAACCAGTTACAATGACACGGACAAATGGATCACACAACGAGTCACAAGGACTAGTGAATAAGGACAAATGGTTTACATGACAAGTCACAATAAGAAGGATAAATGATTCACACAACAAGTCACAAGGATTATGAAAAAAGACAAATGGTTCACACAACGAGTCACAAGGACTAATGAACAGGGACAAATGGTTCCCACAGTGAGTCACAAGGACTAATGAACAAGGACAAATGGATCACAGAACGAGTCACACGGATTAATGAACAAGGACAAACGATTCACACAATGACTTACAATGACAAGGACAAACGTTTAACACTATGCGTCACAAGGACGAATTAACATGGACCAATGGGTCACACAACGAGTCACAAGGACTAATGAAGAAAGACAAATGGTTCACACAAAGAATCACAATGACAAGGATAAATGGTTAACACAGTTAGTCACAAGGACTAATGAACAAGGAAAAATGGTTCACACAACGATTTATAATGACTAATGAACAAGGACAAACGATTCACACAACGAGTCACAATGACAAGGACAAATGTTTAACACTACGAGTCACAAGGACTAATTAACTTGGACAAATGGTTCACACAACGAGTCATAAGGACTAATGAAAAAAGACAAATGGTTCACAAAACGAATCACAATGACAAGGATAAATGAACAAGGAAAAATGGTTCACAAAACGAGTTATAATGACTAATGAACAAGGACAAATGGTTAGCACAACAAGTCACAATGACAAGGACAAATGGGTTACACAGTGAGTCACAACGACTAAAGATCAAGGACAAATGGTTCACACAACGAGTCACAAGGACTAATGAAGAACGACAAATGGTTCGCACAACGAGTTATAAGGACAAGGATAAATGGTTCACACAGCGATTTATAAGGACTAATGAACAAAGACAAATGGTTCACACTACGAGTCACAAGGATTAATGAACAAGGACAAATGGTTTGCAAACCAAGTCACAATGACAATGACAAATGGATCACACAACGAGTCACAAGGACTAGTAAACAAGGACAAATGGTTTACGCGAAAGGTCACAATGATAAGGACAAATGATTCACACAACAAGCCACAAGGATTATGAAAAAAGACAAATGGTTCACACAACGAGTCACAAGGACTAATGAAAAAGGACAAATGGTTCCCACAAGGAGTCACAAGGACTAATGAACAAGGACAAATGGATCACACAACGAGTCACAAGGACTAATGAACAAGGACAAACGATTCAAACAACGAGTCACAATGAGAAGGACAAATGTTTAACACTACGAGTCACAAGGACTAATGAACAAGGAAAAATAGTTCACAAAACGAGTTATAATGACTAATGAACAAGGACAAATGGTTAACACAACAAGTCAGAATGACAAGGACAAATGGATCACACAATGAGTCACAACGACTAAAGAACAAGGACAAATGGTTCACACAACGAGTCACAAGGACTAATGAAGAACGACAAATGGTTCGCACAACGAGTTATAAGGACAAGGATAAATGGTTCACACAGCGAGTTACAAGGACTAATGAACAAAGACAAATGGTTCACACAACGAGTCACACGGATTAATGAACAAGGACAAATGGTTTGCAAAAAAAGTTACAATGACAAGGACAAATGTTTAACACTACGAGTCACAAGGACTAATTAACATGGACAATTGGTTCACACAACAAGTCACAAGGACTAATGAAAAAAGACAAATGGTTCACACAACGAATCACAATGATAAGGATAAATGGTTAACACAGTTAGTCACAAGGACTAATGAACAAGGAAAAATGGTTCACACAACGAGTTATAATGACTAATGAGGAAGGACAAATGGTTAGCACAACAAGTCACAATGACAAGGACAAATAGATCACACAAAGAGTCACAACGACTAAAGAACAAGGACAAATGGTTCACACAACGAGTCACAAGGACTAATGAACAAGGACAAATGGATCACACAACGAGTCACAAGGACTAGTGAACAAGGACAAATGGTTTACATGACAAGTCACAATGAGAAGGATAAATGATTCACACAACAAGTCACAAGGATTATGAAAAAAGACAAATGGTTCACAAAACGAGTCACAAGGACTAATGAACACGGACAAATGGTTCCCACAGTGAGTCACAAGGACTAATGAACAAGGACAAATGGATCACAGAACGAGTCACACGGATTAATGAACAAGGACAAACGATTCACACAACGACTTACAATGACAAGGACAAACGTTTAACACTATGCGTCACAAGGACGAATTAACATGGACCAATGGGTCACACAACGAGTCACAAGGACAAAATTAAGAAAGACAAATGGTTCACAAAAAGAATCACAATAACAAGGATAAATGGTTAACACAGTTAGTCACAAGGACTAATGAACAAGGAAAAATGGTTCACACAACGATTTATAATGACTAATGAACAAGGACAAATGGTTAGCACAACAAGTCACAATGACAAGGACAAATGGATCACACAACGAGTCACAACGACTAAAGAACAAGGACAAATGGTTCAGACAACGAGTCATAAGGACTAATGAAGAACGACAAATGGTTCCCACAACGAGTTATAAGGACAAGGATAAATGGTTCACACAGCGAGTTAAAAGGACTAATGAACAAAGACAAATGGTTCACACAACGAGTCACAAGGATTAATGAACAAGGACAAATGGTTTGCAAAACAAGTCACAATGACAATGACAAATGGATCACACAACGAGTCACAAGGACTAGTGAACAAGGACAAATGGTTTACACGACAAGTCACAATGACAAGGACAAATGATTCACACAACAAGTCACATGGATTATGAAAAAAGACAAATGGTTCACACAACGAGTCACAAGGACTGTTGAACAAGGACAAATGGTTCCCACAGTGAGTCTCGAGGACTAATGAACATGGACAAATGGATCACCCAACGAGTCACAAGGACTAATGAACAAGGACAAATGGATTACACAATGAGTCACAAGGACTAATGAACAAGGACAAACGATTCACACAACGAGTCACAATGACAAGGATAAATGTTTAATACTACGAGTCAGATGGACTAATTAACATGGACAAATGGTTCACACAACGAGTCACAAGGACTAATGAACAAGGACAAACGATTCACACAACGAGTCTCAATGACAAGGATAAATGTTTAATACTACGAGTCAGATGGACTAATTAACATGGACAATTGGTTCACACAACAAGTCACAAGGACTAATGAAAAAAGACAAATGGTTCACACAACGAATCACAATGATAAGGATAAATGGTTAACACAGTTAGTCACAAGGACTAATGAACAAGGAAAAATGGTTCACACAACGAGTTATAATGACTAATGAGGAAGGACAAATGGTTAGCACAACAAGTCACAATGACAAGGACAAATAGATCACACAAAGAGTCACAACGACTAAAGAACAAGGACAAATGGTTCACACAACGAGTCACAAGGACTAATGAACAAGGACAAATGGATCACACAACGAGTCACAAGGACTAGTGAACAAGGACAAATGGTTTACATGACAAGTCACAATGAGAAGGATAAATGATTCACACAACAAGTCACAAGGATTATGAAAAAAGACAAATGGTTCACAAAACGAGTCACAAGGACTAATGAACACGGACAAATGGTTCCACAAAGTGAGTCACAAGGACTAATGAACAAGACAAATGGATCACGAACGAGTCACACGGATTAATGAACAAGGACAAACGATTCACACAACGACTTACAATGACAAGGACAAACGTTTAACACTATGCGTCACAAGGACGAATTAACATGGACCAATGGGTCACACAACGAGTCACAAGGACAAAATTAAGAAAGACAAATGGTTCACAAAAAGAATCACAATAACAAGGATAAATGGTTAACACAGTTAGTCACAAGGACTAATGAACAAGGAAAAATGGTTCACACAACGATTTATAATGACTAATGAACAAGGACAAATGGTTAGCACAACAAGTCACAATGACAAGGACAAATGGATCACACAACGAGTCACAACGACTAAAGAACAAGGACAAATGGTTCAGACAACGAGTCATAAGGACTAATGAAGAACGACAAATGGTTCCCACAACGAGTTATAAGGACAAGGATAAATGGTTCACACAGCGAGTTAAAAGGACTAATGAACAAAGACAAATGGTTCACACAACGAGTCACAAGGATTAATGAACAAGGACAAATGGTTTGCAAAACAAGTCACAATGACAATGACAAATGGATCACACAACGAGTCACAAGGACTAGTGAACAAGGACAAATGGTTTACACGACAAGTCACAATGACAAGGACAAATGATTCACACAACAAGTCACAAGGATTATGAAAAAAGACAAATGGTTCACACAACGAGTCACAAGGACTGTTGAACAAGGACAAATGGTTCCCACAGTGAGTCTCGAGGACTAATGAACATGGACAAATGGATCACCCAACGAGTCACAAGGACTAATGAACAAGGACAAATGGATTACACAATGAGTCACAAGGACTAATGAACAAGGACAAACGATTCACACAACGAGTCACAATGACAAGGATAAATGTTTAATACTACGAGTCAGATGGACTAATTAACATGGACAAATGGTTCACACAACGAGTCACAAGGACTAATGAAAAAGGACAAATGGTTCACACAACGAGTCACAAGGACTAATGAAGAACGACAAATGGTTCGCACAACGAGTTATAAGGACAAGGATAAATGGTTCACACAGCGAGTTACAAGGACTAATGAACAAAGACAAATGGTTCACACAACGAGTCATAAGGATTCATGAACAAGGACAAATGGTTCGTATAACGAGTTATAATGACAAGGACAAATGGATCACACAACGAGTCACAAGGACTAAAGAACAAGGACAAATTGTTCACATAATGAGTCACAATGACAAAGACAAAGGGTTAACACAAGGAGTCATAAGGACAAATGAACAAGGACAAATGGTTCACACTACGAGTTATAATGACTAATGCACAAGGACAAATGGTTAGCACAACAAGTCACAATGACAAGGACAATTGGATCACAGAACGAGTCACAACAACTAAATAACAAGGTCAAATGGTTCACATAACGAGTCACAAGGACTAACGAACAACAACAAATGGTTTGCACAACGAGTTATAAGGAGATGGATAAATGGTTCACACAACGAGTAACAAGGACTAATGAACCAAGACAAATGGTTCACACAACGAGTCACAAGGATTAATGAACAAGGACAAATGATTCGCACAACGAGTTACAATGACAAGGACAAATGGATCACACAACGTGTCACACGGACTAATGAACAAGGACAAATGGTTTACACGACAAGTCACAATGACAAGGACAAATGATTCACACAACGAGTCACAATAACTAATGAAAAAAGACAAATGGTTCACACAACGAGTCACAAGGACTAATGAAAAAGGACAAATGGTTCCCACATTGAGTCACAAGGACCAATGAACAAGGACAAATGGATCACACAACGAGTCAGAATGAGTAATAAACAAGAACAAATGGATTACACAATGAGTCACAAGGACAAACGATTCACACAACGAGTCACAATGACATGAACAAATGTTTAACACAACGAGTCACAATGACTAATTGATGTGACCATAATTAGCGCATATTTAGCCCCCCGAATTAGCCTTGTTCCCATGCTTTTTAGCGCATATTTGGGTCATTTTTTATTTTTAGTTCTTTGTTTTGCATATTCTTTGAGATTTTGATCCCTTGGTAGGAAAGGAGTAAGAATCTTGCATTTTCATGGCAAAACGAGACTAAATTGATCGAATCCAATGACCAAGCATCAAGGAAAGACAAGATTAGAAGGCCTTTGTACATATTATAGTAGAAGAGCAATGTTGAGAAAGGATCCTTGAGTCCCCAAGGAAATCCCCAAGGAATTTATGAAGAAAAGGGAAGAAAAGAAGAAGATGTCTTGCTGAGTGACAATCCGTGCGGATTGTCCCCAATCCGGCCGTCCCCCAGCTGCACAATCCGTGCGGCTTTCCTCTAATCCGCTCGGATTCCACCTCCACAATCCGCCTGGATTCCCTCGAATCCGCTCGGACTCCATCGCCAGAATCCGCCCGTCCCGACCTTATTCCGCCCGGATTCCAGCACAGCGTGATTTCTTCTTCTCCAAGCTACGAAGAAAGAAGCCCTTCCTTCGAAAAATACCGGCTCCTCCTTGCTCAATCTAAAAAGTGTAATTACTAGTTTAGCCTTTAGTTAACCCTAATGCATCCTCCCTAATTTCCACTATAAATACCCCATTAGTCTAATTAGAGGAGCATGTTCTTCTTATCAATAATTAGAGTAGTTAATATCAATCAAATCTCTCTTTAGTATTGTAATCAACAATTAATCAAGATCTAATACAAGTTTTATTTCCTTAATCTCTCTTTTGTTCATCCTTTATTTTGGGTAATTGAAGATTATTTGGGTTATTGTTGGGAGATTGACAACCTTTCAATCAAGCAGTACTTCTTTTATCTTTGCTTTATTATTGGAATCATTAGTAGGTATAATTCTCTTAATCCCTTTTTAATTATTGTTCATTACTTTCATTTATTCATCATGTTTCATATTGTTGGTATGATTGACAACCTTGCTAGCATGATCAACATGATAATGAGTGAGTAGTCTCTTAACTAGGGTTAAATGGGTGATTAGGGGAAACCAACATGGGGAATGATTCATGCTTAAATTAATATGCTTTCATGTTTTATTTGCTTCCTTGTTTTGATCTCAACTCATGCACATGTTATATTTGATGAAATGCTAAGCCTATGAATCCTTGCATTTACTATCATCTTCTATCTTTTCAATGAGACTTGTAAGACATAACCCAACTCGAGTCTCATTAGACCATGCATGTTGTTGAGTAGGGAAGATTAAGTCGACTGGTAGGTGTTGTACAATCTAATCGATTCGGCTTCGGGACCCAAACTTTCCTAGGATTGTAAGATATAACCCAACTCAATCCATCATAACAATAATTGCTTGCTTATAATTTGAGAACATGTTTGTATGATCAATTCCCATGATTCCCCTATGATCCCATGACACCCTAGTGCTTTTTAATCAATTGTTTACACCCCTTTAATTCATCTTGCTTGTTTATTTTCATTGCTATTTTAGTTTAGTGACCTTCTACATCAACCCAATTTGTGACACCCCTTAGACACCACTAGTTGCAATAGAAATCTCATTTCAATACCCGTCCCTTGGGATCCGACCTTTATTTGCCTCTTTACTAATTGTAGAGTTGTTTGTGAAGCTATAAATTGTGTTTTGATTCGGACGTGACCCAACGACCACACCTTTAATTGTGAACACGAAACGGACCGATCAAAAATGGCGCCGTTGCCGGGGACGGTGTTTGTTTGATTTAGATTTCCTTTTTATTGTTATTAGTTGTGCCTTTCTTCGCCTTGGGGAAGTAAAACTCCTCAAGGTTTGTTCTAATTGTTTTCGAGATGTTTGATATTTTGCATGTCTAGAAGGTCACAAGGTGATTTGTTACCTTTTGACCGTGAAATCGAAAGAACCTTGACGAACAATAGGAGACTTGTTAGGAGGAATTTAAGAGGTATTAGTGAAGTTGTTCAACCCAGTAGTGAGTTCATCAACCTTTTCACAATAGAAGGAGAGGAGAACCCTGATGTGAACATTATTTGCGCACATTTAGTCCCCTAATTGAGCCTATTTTGCATACTATTATAACATTCTATGGCCCTTTTATCCGTCAAAACCTTCCTATTTGCTTTTCTATCGCATTTCATATGTTTTGTAGAAAAGGAGATGATAAGGCGGAAATCCCCGTCTTGCCTGCATATTTGGAAGCTACTTGACGATACTAGATGGACTAGTATGAAGAGGAAGCAAAGACTAAAGACCAATCCCGCAAGAATAAAATGGGAATGAGAAAAAGGGAAGAAAAGAAGGAGAATCACTTCTGAAGAACAATCCGAGCGGATTGTCTCCAATCCGCCCGTCTCCTCACTACACAATCCGAGCGTCTTGCTTTGAATCCGCTCGGATTGCCCCACTGAGAATCCGCCCGGATTCCATCAAATCCGCTCGTCTTCCGTCTGCAGAATCCGCCCGTCCCGACCCCAATACGCACGGATTTTTTCACCAAAGATAATTTCGTCTTCTCAAGCCGCAAAGAAAGAAGCCCTTCCTTCGAAAAATACCAGCTCCTCCCTACTCAATCTAAAAAGTATAATTACTAGTTTAGCCCTTAGTTAACCCTAATGCATCCACCTAATTTCCACTATAAATACCCCATTTGTAATAAGCAAATCGTCAAGTTTTATTAGAGATAATCAAGTTTCCATAGTAGAAAATCCTCCTTTAGATTAGATTAGGAGTAGATTAGAATAGATTATCATTTAATCTTTCCACAAATCTCACATTAATCTCTCCTTAATTATTATTCAGGTTTATTATTGGGTAATTGAAGATTATTGGGTTATTATTGGGAGATTGACAACCTTCCATCAATCAATCAAGTTTCTTCTATTATTCCTGCTTTATTATTTGGATCATCTTAAGTTGGTATAATTCCTTTACTCTTTAATCTTTATTGTTCATTTCTTCATTCTATTATCATGTTTATACTTGTTGTGATGATTGACACCATTAATGACATGTTTCCCATGATAATGAGTGAGTAGTTTCTTTAGCTAGGATTAGTGGGTAATTAGGGGAAACCAACATGGATTGATTCATGCTTAATCTAATATGTTCACATGATTAAATTGCTTGCTTGTTGTGATGTCAACTTTATGCACATGTTATGTTTGATGAAATGCTAAGCCTATGAATCCTTGCATTTTTACCATCTCTTATCTACTCAACTTGACTCGTAAGATATAAACCAACTCGAGTCTTGTTAGACCATGCATAGAAGTTGATTAGGAGGAAAGTAAGTCGACTTGTAGGTGTCGTACAATCTAATCAATTCGGCTCCGGGACCCAACTCTTCTTAAGAACCGTAAGATATAACCCAACTCGGTTCCTCCACAACATTAATTGCTTGCAACCTTGTAAACATGTTTGTATGATCAACACCATGAATCCCCCATGACCCCATGATATCCTAGAACTTTTAATCATTTGTTTACATCCTTCCTTTTATTGCTTTTTTTACCTTAGTGCTTCTATTAGTCTAGGACACAACTACAAACCCAAACAAATCGTGACACTAGCATAAATTGAGATAGATAGACTTAGAACCCAAAGCACACCGTCCCATGGATCGACCTCGACTTACCGCTAACTAGTAGTTTGTTGAGTATTATAAATGTGTTTGATTGGATGAGTGACGACATCAACTGGATCAAAATGGCGCCGTTGCCGGGGACGGTGCTATGTGATTAAGTTCTTACTTGTTTGTCTATTTTAATTGTGCTTTCATCTTGAGGAACTTGTTCCTCAAGGATTGTTCTTACCGTTTTTGTGTAAGTTTCCATTCTTGTAGTTGTTTCCTTGTCTTAGCTATGATGGCTCAAGACTTGACATATGGAGTATGTGGTAGATTCTTTGAGTATGACTATGGGTATGGGGAGTTTGAGGAGCAAGTCAACACAAACCTACCTTACTACTCATACAATGAAAATCCTAACTACTACCCCAATTTTTCCCACCAAAATCACCACATCCAATATCCACAACAACCACCCACCCAATACCCACTTCAAAATGAATTCCAATTGCCACAATACAACCACTTTCACACCCACCCACAACAAAAAGATGAACCCATTCAAAACATGATTCTCCAAATGATAGGAGACCAACAAAACTTCTTCAACCAAATGCTAGAAGAGAGCCGAAAAGAAGATAATGTTCTTAAAGACATTGTAATCCAAAGAGAGGAGTTGAGGATTCAAATTGCCCAATTAAAAGAATTCCAAGCAAACAATCACCACCGTTCTTTGGATATTGAGCATAAATGCGAGTTTGAAGTAGTGACATTTGACATGGAAGATGAAAAGTGGGAGGAGCCAAGTCCCTTGAGCTCTTGTGACTATGAGAGTGTTGTATTCGATGAGGAAGACATGAGGTTGAGTAAGTCAAACACTCTTAACCTTTGTGAGTATGAGGGTGTGTCTTTTGATGTGAATATTGAGGTGTTGAAAAAAGAGTTACATGGAGACCACATTTATGATTCACGTGAGGATAGCAACAATGATGATGAGCCTAGAGGAGGGATTCATAAAATCACCTTGCTTGAGGAGCCTATCCTTGAGGCATTTGAGATAACCTATCATGAAGAAGAACGTCCTTCCTTTATCCTTCATGAAGACCACTTGGCACCTATCATGGAGCCAATGATCATTGAAGAGGATATGTTAGACCTTCTTCAAAAGGCCAAAGTTTCTTACAAGAGCTATTTGGTAAAAAAGCTTAAAGAGAAAATTGCTCGTGAGGCTACTTGTGAAGATTTGGCACCCATAATTTCAACTCCTATGGTATCCGATCATCAAAGTCATGAAAATTCTCCTTCTACTCATGAAGGATTGATAAATTCAAATGCTATCGTCATCACCAAAATTGAAGAAGAAGTTGGTAAGTGGAAGTCCACGGATGAAAATAAACCACACTTCATGCTTAGTTTTAACAAGAATCATGGGTGTATATATTTGAAGCATCGGGAAAGCTCTAACGCTAAGGAGAAGCCAAGAAAAAGAACATTCTACAAGCTTCCTTGGCCAAATTTCATATTCAAATTGAGCAACCCATACTTGTGCTTGTTTGGAGCTTGTTCACAAGCTTTTGATCTTTTATTAAGAGCTTTGAGCTCTATGGATAAGAGTCTCTACAAATTGAACTAGTTTGGTGGAGTCCTACCTCAAAACCACCATTTGTAAGATATTTCTTGAACCCTTTTACTTTGTATAATATTGTACATTTACATTTGCATTTAATTTCTTGCATGAGAGAGAAGAGAGAGAGAGAGAGAGTCATCTTACATGTTTCATGAGCAAATTTCAGAAAAAGATAAGGAAAAAGAGAAAATCAGTGAAAAGGGGTATGTTGTTTCGTGAAAAAGAAAGAAGAAGAAGGAAAGAAGCGAGAAAGACGCCGGATTCTAGCAAATCCGCCCAACCAGGGCCCACGGAAAGGCAAAAATTGAAACTGAAGGAGAATCCGTGCGGGTTCCAGGAAATCCGCCCGTCCCAGACAATCCGTCCGTCTTCTCCATGGGACGCCCGTCCCGTATGTCGTCCAGAAGCGAGATTTTGAACTGTGTCAAAATCCGTGCGGATTATCGAGAATCCGCCCGTCCAGATCAAGCCGTGCGTCCCGAACAAAATCCGCCCGTCTTTTCCCTGCTTTTCGGCCAAAGAATTTCTCTGTTCTAGAATCCGTGCGGATTCTACCAAAGACGCCCGTCTTCTTTCCCGAAAATCCGCCCGTCTCGACTAAAATCCGCTCGGATTGTACTGTTCCCTCGGATAAAACGGGTTCGATCCAATCTTATCCGTTCGGATTCCCTACTTCTTCTATATAATCACCCCCCTTCTCCCTCATTTCCTCACCTTACCAAACCCTAAAACACTCATCTCAACCCTCAAAATCATCCTCCAATCCTCAAAAACACCCCCATCACCAACACCCAAATGGCACCATTGACAAACACCAAGGGAAAGGCCAAGAAATTGGTTGAATCATTCGGGAAGAAGCGCAAGGGATCAACCTCTTCAACACCACAAGAGGTAGTACTACCAAGGAACACCTGACCCTTAATGAGGGGAGGCATTGAACAACTCAACAACTTCCAAGAAGTGATCTTCCTATCCGACGACCACCGCGAAAAATTCGCCGAGCTTCTAGGTAAGAAGTACGAACCTACTCAATTTTTTGATACTAGGGTGTTGGAAATCCTTAAGATAAGGTACCCTACCGAGATGTTCTTTAATGGCCTTGGCATTGGGAGCTTTTTCCATGCCCATGAAGAGACTTACCTTAGTCTCACCCTTGAATTCCTGAGTAGCCTTCGCATTGTGGCGGATACCCACAACAATGTAGGCATGGAGTTTAGGTTATGCAACCTAGACCATGTTCTTTCTCTTGAGGAATTTGCCTATGTTTTCGGTGTTGAAGTACCCACCGACTATACCGAAAAGTCCGATAATTTTAGTGTGGACTTCCTTTGGAAGGCTATCTCCGGGAGGGACTTTACCCATATAAAGCGTTGCTATACATTTGCTATCCAACATCCGGTGATTCGATTCACCGAACGCTTTGTAGCCGGTTGCATCAATGGGAGGTACGAGCAAGATCGGTGTACTCTCATCGACTTAACTTTTCTTGAGTCTTATTTGAATGTTCGAGCGGTGAGGCGTTATAACTTCAACACGCCACTTGAGATACTTACTAGGTTCCATGATTTTGCTCAAGGGACTACCCAACTCAAAACCTTTGTGATGGGAGGTCTAATTACAATATTGGCCAAACACCTTTGTCCCGGGTTCAATGCCCGAGGAACCTATATTCCTCTTGAGGGGAGGACTTTGATTGATGAGCACACCATCTTCCACAGTCACCGATGGTGCAACTACACTCGAGATGGGAGTGTGGAGTGGCACACCAAGGGATGCACTTCGATGATCCTTGAGGGATGGAAGATACCGGGCATTGACCCAAGATTGAGTCCATACTCTCCTCCACCAAGCTACCTCCTTGAAATCCAAATTCTTGATAATCCCCCTCAAAGGGAAGAGCCACACCATCAACCACCTCGTGGAGGGCCGGGAATACCTATTTGCCCACCTTCCTACGTACCCATCCCGCCATACCCTACTCCTTATACCGAATTCCAACCGGAAATCCCCAACACCCCGGGTATTAATGATTTGATGGCACTCATGAATAAAGTGGACCTTGGGGTGCATAAAGGAAGGGAAGACAACTAATTGGCCCTCTACCCCCAATACTATAACATGGCTCAACAAGGGTATGTTGACCCTAATGGTCCTTTACCCTCTTGGGCACAATCGGAGCTCTTGTTCCCAAATTATGGGGACCAAGCTTGGGGTCGAGGAGACGGAGGGCATTCTAGCCAAGGTGGAGGGTACTCGGGTCAAGGAGGAGGATTTGACCAAGGAGGATATTGGGGCCAAGCACCCGGATATGATCAAGCCGGAAGCTCTCATGGTTATGGCTATGATCAAAATGAGGATGACGAGTGAAAGAGGCCTACTTCACCACTTCCATTTGTATGATACCCATCTCTCCCTCTCTCTCTTTTGTATATACATTGCATTTAGTGTAGCTTTTGCATGCATTTGTATTATATATTTCATATTGCATTTGCATTAGTTAGTTCATGTAGTATAGTTTGCATTGTAATATATCTCACATGATTCATGTAGATAGTTGCATATAGATTAGAATTCATGCATAGTCACTAATGACCAATCCTATTCTTTTCTACACTAGAGATAGTGTTTAAATCGGTTTGGGGAGGTTTGATCATAAGTGACCATAGTTTAAATCATTCATCATATAGTATAGTTTAGATTGCATTCATTTGTTATATATGTCATATAGAATTGCATTTAGTTAGAGCATGCATTCATTCATATCATATCATTGCATTTGTACTTCATTTCTAAAACTCAAAAATCCAAAAACATGTATTTCCTCTTTATTCCTACTCCTACATGTACATTGAGGACAATGTCCAAAATAAAGTGGGGGATGGGAATTTATATTCCAAAAATTGATAAAAATTGAAAAATTTTGAAAAATCCCAAAAATATATCTTTTAATTTCATAAAATCAAAAACCATAAAAATTTGAAAAATTGAAAAATCCAAAAACAAGTTCATTTCCTTTGTAGTGTAGACTTGTATATATTATTGTATATATTGTGTTTGTTCATCCTTTTTTTTTTTTTTTTTTTTTTGGGAAAGGTAAGCTTCTCATTAAATAATTAAACCAAGCCCATTACATCATTGTTAAAAGATAAGCACTACACTTATCCTACTTCTTACAAATTATATCAATCCAATCCAACACTTTACTATTCTTGCTACCAAGTCTAATACTACTCAACCTTAGACGTACTTCATTATGAATCTGCCTGATTAAGTATTCAGGTCGAAGCAGAATCATATCCACCCTGCATTTGTTCCTGCACCACCATATGTTCGTCATCAGTGCTGCCAGTACAACTGCTATCACTCGTTTCCTTGCCAAACTTCGTGATCTCCAATTCCTCCACCAGTCACAACATTTCTCTGCAGTAATCTGGAAAGGACACCAAGCGTGAACCAAGTCCCTGCATTTCCTACTGTATTCGCACCTAAAAAATAAGTGCTCATGGTCCTCCTCAACCAGTCCACACATAAAACAGAGATTACCAGTAATAATTTGCATTTTCATGAGCCTATCTTGTGTGAGTAGTCTCTCCTGAGCTATAAGCCACACACAAAATCTATGCCTGGGCACCATCCACTTCACTGTCATCAATGCTGCCCAGCTAACTTTCTCAATGTCAGGTCGAAGAAACTTGTATCCATGCTTAATAGAATACTGCCCTGTCATTTGTCCCACATTACCATAAAAGAACTGATGAAAAATAGTCTTCACTTGGCAAATTTTCCGCCAAGCCCAACTACTATTCATTGATGGTTCATACTCCTTCCAAATGCCTCTTTTAATATAGATGGAATGCACCCATTTGACCCATAAATGGTCTGCTTTCTGCTCAATCCACCATACGTATTTCCCTAATCCGCAATGTTCCGGTCGTCATAAAGTTTCTTTATCCCAAGTCCTCCTTGATTACAAGGACGACAAATAGCATCCCAAGCCACCAGAGCAGGACCTTCCTGATGCTCAGTACCATGCCAGAGAAACCGTCTGCACACTGCTTCAATTTTGGCTATGACAGTTTTAGGAATGATAAAAATTCGTGCCCAATAAGAATGGAGAGAACTAAGGACTGATTGCACAAGAACCAGTCTACCAGAATAAGCCAACTTTCTAGCCCCTAGTCCCCTTATTCTCTCAACAACTTTCTCTACCAAGCAATGACAGTCCAAAACTGACAGTCTCTTAGGAGACACATTGATCCCCAAGTACTTAAAAGGCACCTTATCAGGCTTCATACCAGTCTCAGACTCAATCTCAGTAACCAGCTGTTCATTCATACCATTACAATAAAAATTAGACTTCTCCTTGTTCATTTGCAATCCTGAAGCCTTTGAGAAATAACCAAAAGCATTCAATAGTAATTCAATACTCTTCCTATCCCCCTTACAGAACATGATCAGGTCGTCAGCAAAACAAAGGTGAGTCAGGCCAATGTGTTTGCAGAGAGGATGGTGCCTGAACTGTCTATGTCTCTGAACTACCCCCAGGATCCTACTAAGGTATTCAATGCAAATGGTGAAGAGAAGGGGAGACAATGGGTCTCCTTGCCTCAACCCTCTCTTCCCATGGAAAAAGCCAAATGTCTCTCCATTAAGAGCAATAGAGTAGGAAGTAGTAGTTACACATTGCATAAGTAACTCAATAGTTTGAGGAGGGAAGGCCAAAGCAGACAGCATATCATGCACAAAATCCCATTCAACAGAATCATACGCTTTTTGCAGATCTAATTTCATCAACAATCTGGGAGAGCATGCTTTCCTCTTGTACAATCTGATGAGGTCTTGACAAATAAGAATGTTTCCCACAATGTCCCTCCCTTTTATGAAGGCACTTTGAGAAGGACTTATAATATCAGGCAAAATATCTCGCAATCTATTACAAATGACTTTAGAAAGGCATTTATAAACTGTGTTACAACATGCAATGGGCCTGAATTGCTTGACATTATCAGGAATAGCAACTTTAGGTATCAAAGTAATCACAGTGTGATTACATTGCTTCAACAATTTGCCCTTGGTAAAAACATCCCTTACAGCAGCAGACACCTCAGGCCCAATAATGTGCCAGGCATCTTTGAAAAATTGGCTCCCAAATCCATCAGGCCCTGGTGCTTTGTTACCAGGGATATCAAACAATGCTCTCTTAATTTCAAGATCAGAAAGTGGAGCTAGCAGTGCAGCTCTATGCTCAGCTGTTATACATGGCCCCATCCTGACAATAGCCTGGTTAATGGGAGTCACAGGCTTAGACTCACCAAGAAGCAACATATAGAATTCTTCAAAGGCACCCTTAATTTCTCCAGGAGAACAACACTCCTTTTGACGGATATCCTTCACTGTGTAAATCCTATTATGGCTTCTTCTCTTTTTGATCACTGAGTGGAAGTAAGAAGAGTTCTCATCTCCCTCAGCAATCCATGCTGCTTTTGCTTTTTGACTGAGGAACATATTTCGAGCTTTAATAAGTTCTCCCAATTCTGCAGCACACACTTTCTCAGTATGACAAAGAGCAGCATTCAATGGATCCTGCACCAGCTTCAACTGAACATCTTTAAGAGCTAATTCAGCCACATTAGTTAGGTTCTCAATATCACTGAATTGCTCCCTATTCAATCCCCTGAAGGCCTGTTTCAATAACTTCAATTTCTGGACCACCCTAAACATAGGTGTCCCCTGAACTACTGTACTCCAACAGCTCCTGACAGTAGAGTCAAAATCCTTAGACAAGGCCCACATATTAAAGTACTTAAACGACTTAGGACGATGCTTAAGTGAACATTCCAAAGAAATGAGACAGGGACAATGATCAAATAACCCCTCAGGGAGGAAATTTGCCACACTGTCAGGAAAAGTAGTGATCCAATCATCATTTATCAGAACCCTGTCTATTCTACTATACACTTTAGCCCCATTTTCATGCTTGTTATTCCACGTAAAAAAAGCACCAGTCGCTTTCAGATCAACCAAATTGCAATCCTGAGTAACTTGGGCCAAAGGAAGAACATCAGCATAAGAAACAGGTGCCCCTCCAATCCTTTCATGATAGTCTAGAATGGCATTAAAATCCCCACAAACCATCCAAGGACCATTGATGCCCCTATGGTAATCTCTAATGCTACTCCAAAGACTCTCCCTCTCTGCAGCCTTATTGAACCCATACACCAAAGTATACCAGAACATCTTCCTTCTGATTTTATCATACACCTCAGAATGTATGGCTTGGGCAGTCACATCCTTCACATTAACATCAAACATAGAAGGGTCCCATAATAACCAAACTCTACCCCCACTGTGTAGGCTAGAATTAGTACATATGGACCAAGTCTCACAAATCATATTCCTTACTTTATTCCAGCTAGTGCTTTTTATTTTAGTTTCAACTAGACCAAACAAGCCTACATTATTCGTATTAAGAAAATGCTTTATTTCTAACTGTTTATTGATACTATTCAGTCCACGCACATTCCAAAATCCACAACTACCCATTATCAACAAGCCCCCTACTGGATTCACCCTTTTCAACAATCCTATCTTTTGTCTTCTGAATAGAATGACTCAAGGCTTCCATGAAGCTCAAGCCACCTGGCATAAAGACTCTTTTCTCCCCCGACTCCTGTCTCATCATCCTGGTGAGGAGTCTTCTAGGCATTGACTGCTCTACCACTGGTTTAGACACCATCACTGGAGTAACAATGCCCCTCTCAACAGTAGCAGGTCTTTGAATTGGAGCTACCACCTTCTGCACAGGGACATTAGCCTGATGCACAGGACCATTCTTAACTTGCTTCTTCCCAGGGCCTGCACCAGCAGCAGCATTCCCTGGTTTAGGTTTCCACACCTTTGCTGCAGGTTTCCCCTCTCCTTTTCTACACTTAGCAGTCTCATGACCCATCCCCTTACATTTGCCACATGTAATAGGGAGCCAATCATACATGACTCTAAGCCAATGTTGTTTACCATTCTCATCAAAAAAACCAATTTCAAAGTGGGAAATTCCGATCCACATTTACTTCCACCATTGTTCTAGCATAACCCAAGAAATCCCGATTTTGTGTGGCTACATCACTTTTGATGTATGCCCCCACAATTCCGCTGATTTTCCTGAGACATTCAGTCCCCCAAAATTTAACATCCAAGCCATACAATTTAATCCAAATAGGAACACGCTTAACATCATGTTTCACAAGTTCCATATCAGGCTCCCAAGCTTTCACAATTACCGGCTTGTTGTCAAATATGAGATGACCATTATTTAACACTAGTTGTTGCTTTTCCTTAGTTTTAAAGCGAACGTAAAAGCGATCCATTAGGCATAAACGCTATTTTATCCACCCCAAACCCCTGCCAGACCCGCTTAACATAACCAGTGATAACAGAGCTAGGGGGATTGGCGCCTAAAATGTAACACACAACAGAGGTAGACCAGAATTTCATCTCACCAGCAACATCCTCAGACGTTAATCGGAGTACAGGTTTAGCCGGCGGCGTCTTCTCCACCTCCAGTTGTGGTGCCACGTCTTCAGCTACTTCAAGTTCCTCATCCTCTATAATCGATTGTAAGTCAGAATCAAAATCATCCGAAGAAAATCGAAGATGCTGTGGGGCTTTCCCCTTATTAAGACGGAGATCGACACTATTTTTGTGATTTTTTGATGAAGATTGTGATGAATTTGAGGGACTTTTGTTGTTTTTCTTATTCCGAGCCATTGTTGCTTCAAGAACAAGCTAAACGGTTAGAAGATTAGAGAGGATTTTCTCTCTCTAATTTCTCTCTCATCCCTCTTAGTTATTCCTTTTTTTCTTTAATCTATAATTTCATTGTTTGTTCATCCTTGTTTGTTCATCCTTGTTCACATTGATTGACTACGCCACACCCGAGACATGAGGATATTGAAGACCGCATGGTATGATCTTTCCAATCTCCTTTTTCCTCTTTATGTTAATGACTATGTGGCTTTATTTTGATTGATGCGGTAAAAACAATGTGAACTTAGGACTTGCATTTAGCTTATTTGGCATATTAGTTGGTAGAAACATTTGCATTAGGATGTTTATATGTTAGTTGCATCATGGCATGTAGTTTGCATGTTAGAAAAAATTTTGCGAAACCGTCTACTTGGGAAGCTTGACTAGTGTATATAGACCCTTGAATTGTTTCCCTTGTAGATAATTTCCGCCACTTAGATGAGGAAAGTGGCTATTCTTTTTGTAGATGCATCCATTATGTGTTTTTGTGTGCTTAATGTTTGGATGTGTCGCCATTTTGGCAAGACCCACCTTGCCTTGCAAGAAGGCATCCTACCTCATGGTTGTCTTGTTGTGAGTTGAAGGGGCGGAGTGAGACCCGCTAATTGTCTCATATCGGCTATGTTATTAGGTTAGTTTAAATAAAGGTCTAGTTTTAGTCACCTCTTTACTCGGGACGAGTAAAGGTTCGGTTTGGGGATATTTGATGTGAACATTATTTGCGCACATTTAGTCCCCTAATTGAGCCTATTTTGCATACTATTATAACATTCTATGGCCATTTTATCCATCAAAACCTTCCTATTTGCTTTTTTATCGCATTTCATATGTTTTGTAGAAAAGGAGATGATAAGGCGGAAATCCCCGTCTTGCCTGCATATTTGGAAGCTACATGACGATACTAGATGGACTAGTATGAAGAGGAAGCAAAGACTAAAGACCAATCCCGCAAGAATAAAATGGGAATGAGAAAAAGGGAAGAAAAGAAGGAGAATCGCTGCTGAAGAACAATCCGAGCGGATTGTCTCCAATCCGCCCGTCTCCTCACTACACAATCCGAGCGTCTTGCTTTGAATCCGCTCGGATTGCCCCACCAGAATCCGCCCGGATTCCATCAAATCCGCTCGTCTTCCGTCTGCAGAATCCGCCCGTCCCGACCCCAATACGCACGGATTTCTTCACAGCATAATTTCGTCTTCTCCAAGCTGCAAAGAAAGAAGCCCTTCCTTCGAAAAATACCAGCTCCTCCCTACTCAATCTAAAAAGTGTAATTACTAGTTTAGCCCTTAGTTAACCCTAATGCATCCACCTAATTTCCACTATAAATACCCCATTTGTAATAAGCAAATCATCAAGTTTTATTAGAGATAATCAAGTTTCCATAGTAGAAAATCCTCCTTTAGATTAGATTAGGAGTAGATTAGAATAGATTATCATTTAATCTTTCCACAAATCTCACATTAATCTCTCCTTAATTATTATTCAAGTTTATTATTCAAGTTTATTATTGGGTAATTGAAGATTATTGGGTTATTATTGGGAGATTGACAACCTTCCATCAATCAATCAAGTTTCTTCTATTATTCTTGCTTTATTATTTGGATCATCTTAAGTTGGTATAATTCCTTTACTCTTTAATCTTTATTGTTCATTTCTTCATTCTATTATCATGTTTATACTTGTTGTGATGATTGACACCATTAATGACATGTTTCCCATGATAATGAGTGAGTAGTTTCTTTAGCTAGGATTAGTGGGTAATTAGGGGAAACCAACATGGGATTGATTCATGCTTAATCTAATATGTTCACATGATTAAATTGCTTGCTTGTTGTGATGTCAACTTTATGCACATGTTATGTTTGATGAAATGCTAAGCCTATGAATCCTTGCATTTTTACCATCTCTTATCTACTCAACTTGACTCGTAAGATATAAACCAACTCGAGTCTTGTTAGACCATGCATAGAAGTTGATTAGGAGGAAAGTAAGTCGACTTGTAGGTGTCGTACAATCTAATCAATTCGGCTCCGGGACCCAACTCTTCTTAAGAACCGTAAGATATAACCCAACTCGGTTCCTCCACAACATTAATTGCTTGCAACCTTGTAAACATGTTTGTATGATCAACACCATGAATCCCCCATGACCCCATGATATCCTAGTACTTTTAATCATTTGTTTACATCCTTCCTTTTATTGCTTGTTTTACCTTAGTGCTTCTATTAGTCTAGGACACAACTACAAACCCAAACAAATCGTGACACTAGCATAAATTGAGATAGATAGACTTAGAACCCAAAGCACACCGTCCCATGGATCGACCTCGACTTACCGCTAACTAGTAGTTTGTTGAGTATTATAAATGTGTTTGATTGGATGAGTGACGACATCAACCGGATCAAACCCATTACACAATACCCCACAAAATCCACCTACAATGCCTAAATTCTCGTCACACTCCGTACCCACCGAGGAGAATCTACCAAATGGTACTCCTACACCGCAACATCTAACCGGAAATTTTATTGCCAAGTCCGCCTTCATCCAATTAGTTGAGAGGAGCAAATTTGGGGGGATGCCTAGTGAAGATCCTCATTCTCATATGGAAACCTTTTGCGACTATTGTGATGCAATCTCTCAAACGGGCGTGACTCAAGACCAAATTAGATGGGTCTTATTTCCTTTTTCTCTAATCGGCACCTGGCAATGGTTGAAGGGCCTTGATAAGGCCACCCTCGGAATAGATTCTTGGAAGAAGTTGGCTCTAGCTTTCTACAAAAAATTCTACCCACCGGAAAAGACTAACATGCTAAGAGCTCAAATCACGGGTTTTAAGCAAAGGGATGAAGAATTTTTGTATGAAGCTTAGGAGCGGTTCAAGGGAATTTGTCGCTCATGTCCTCACCATGGACTTAGCGAATGGTTTTTGGTACAACAATTTTGGAATGGTTTATATGAAGATTCGAGGAACATTCTCAATATGGGATCAAATGGAATGTTCACCGAAGTTGATGACAATCAAACATGGAACAAGATTGAGGAAATGGCGGTTCATAACTCACAAAATAGTAGACCTCGCAAGGCTACTAGAGGAGGAAAGCATGAAGTGGACTCCGTTACTCAATTGGGTGCTCAAATTAGTGCCCACATTGACACAATCAACTTGAAGTTTGAACAAGCTATGGCCAGACTTGAAGAAAACTCAAAATCATCAAAGCATCATGTTAATGCCATGACGGCATCCTCATCAATCCCAAGTGGGATATGTGAGAATTGTGGAACTTTGGGACATGACCAAGGTGAATGTAGGGGAACAAATGAACAAGTGAATGCTTTCCAAGCATACAAGAGTGGTACCCCTTATTCCAACTTTTACAATGAAAACTCCAAATTCCATCCAAATCTCTCATACAAAAGCCAAAATGTTCAAAACCCTCAAACAACATACACTCCACCACCCATGAGAAACCAAAATCAAAGACCCTTTTTCAATCAAAACCAAGGTTACCAAAATCAAAATCCATACAATCACCAAGATGACCAAGGTTTTGATGTCCAAAAAGCGGTCCTCCAAATGCAAAAGAATCAACAAGAATTTTTCACTCAAATGCAAAAAGATAGCCAAGCAAAGGAAACCTCCATCAACAACATCGTAGCTCACACCAAGATGTTGGAAACACAATTGACTCAACTAGCATCTTCAAGCTCACAAAGACAAAAGGGGCAATTACCACCTCAAAGTAATCCCCCTAGACATGAAACGGTTAGTGCCATTCACTTGCGAAGTGGTACAAGGTATGAAGCAACGAAGAAGCAAGTTGAGGATGAAGTTGTGGAAGCTAGTGATAAGGAAGAAATTGTGCAATGCTCCAAAGATGGAGAATCATCAAAAGAAGAAAGTTCAAAGAAAAATGAAGACAAGGTCAAGGAGAAGGAGCCCATTGTGATTAGACTCCCTTTTCCAAGTCGTCAAGCCAAACCCAAATTTGATGACCAACTTGGAAAGTTCATGGAAATTGTGAAGAATTTGGAAGTCTCAATTCCTTTCACGGAATTAATAAATCACGTGCCGGCTTATGCGAAATACATGAAAGATATCCTCACAAAGAAGAAGTCGATCCGGAAGCTTGAGACTATCGCCTTCACTAAGGTGAGTAGTGCAATACTTCAAGGGAGTTCACCTCCAAAGTTAAAGGATCCGGGAAGCTTCTCAATACCGTGTACCATTGGCGACACGACGATCAACAAAGCCTTATGTGATCTAGGGGATAGTGTGAGTGTCATGCCGTACTCGGTAAGTAAAAGGTTGGGGATGGGAGAGCTTAAATGCACCAACATCACACTCCAAATGGCCGATAGATCGACGAAGACACCATTAGGGATATGGGAAGATGTCCCCGTGCGAATTGGGAAGTTTTTCATCCCGGTGGACTTTGTAATTGTTGATATGGAGGAAGATTCCAACATTCCAATCATTCTAGGAAGACCTTTCCTACACACCGCGGGTGCGGTGATTGATGTAAAACATTGTGAGCTCACTCTAGAAGTGGGAGATGAAAGCATAACCTTTAATCTTGACAAGACTATGAGAGCTCCTCGTTTGCATGAACCATGTTTCATGATTGATCATTATAGCCGAAAGGATGAGAGGAAGAAATCGGAACTCCAATGGAAGAAGAAAATTGAAGATGCTCCATTCAAAGAGCAAGTGAATTGTGACAAGGAGAGCTTGCAAAGCTCATCAAAATCAATCAAGGAAGAAGAGAATGGCCAAGAGAAGAAATAGGGAGAGTTGTCTCCATCTAAGCAAGAGATTATCAATGATCAACTTAATGAAGTTTGTGGTCTTTGGGACAACGAATTTGAAGGGATTTTTAATCCCTACATTGGTAATGCCATCGATCAAGACCGACAACAAGGGCCAAGGTCTATTGAAGACCTCTACCATGATAATGAACAAGCTTTCGATTACTTTTTCAAGGTGTTGAGCAACATCAACAACACCTTGGACATGCCCCCTTGACATCTCATCAAGAATGAGAGTTTGGTGGAGTCCTCCCTAAACCACCACTTGTAAATATTTCTAACTCCCTAACTTACATTTCAATTCTTGTATTGCATTTTTTGTCATCTTTGGATTTTTATTTACTTTGATCAAGATAATTGTCATGTTTGAGAGAAGTGAGGGAGGGACTAATAATTTCAATTGATGTGTAGTGCTCTATATTAGTGTGAGGATGGCAATTGCCTAGGCTATCCATGCCTTAGTAGTGCCCCCACAATGAAGAACACAAGATTTGAAGAAGAATGGAAGAATGGTAAGGGATATGCATTGTGCACGGATGGAACTGAATCCGGGTACAAGGGGTCGAATCCGAACGGATTCCAGAGAATCCGCCCGTCTTCAGTAATCCGAGCGTACTGGGTTGAAGACGCACGACTTTATAAGCTGAGATTTTGGAAGATTTTTTGACTGTTAGAGAATCCGGGCGTCTTGGAGTATTATCCGCCCGTCTCTGCAAATCCGTCCGTCCTGGACGGAAGACGCCCGTCTTCTCTGCTGAGGAAAACAAGAAAAATTTCCTGGACTGAAATCCGTCCGTCTTCAGGCAAATCTGCCCGTCCCGTATCAAGCAAATCCGAGCGTATTCCACAGAATCCGCCCGTCTTTAGGCGAGTTTTATAAAACCCAGAAAGAGCAGAATCCGCACGGATTGCCCCTGCAGTTCAAATATTTCGGTCTTTATAAAATCCCTCCCACCTTCCTTCATTCATTCATTCATTCATAAAAACTACCCAAAACATCAAAACCCTCATCCTCTCCATCACAAAAACAAAATCCCTCAACAACATTCACCAAAAACAAATCAAATCATCCTTCTAACAACAAATCAATCACTCCTTCTTCAATAAAAATCAAAACCAAGCACAAAATCTTCAACCTTTGGGTCGATTTTTGATTTCATAAAGGCAAAGCCTTTCACCTTTTAATCGATTTGGGTACACTACAAATTGAAGATTTTTCATTCTTTTCTTGGTTAGTTCATCAATGGCAAGGACTAAGGGAGCAACAAAGGCACCAAAGGCTAAGGCACTCTCACAAAGGCAAAAGGCTCTTCAATCAAAGAAAGCATTGGCTATGGTGGTAGCAACACCAAACTTGGAAGTGCAACAACAACAACAACCTTCTATGGGAGCAACAACACCTTCTACTCCGGAAATTGATCAACTTTTGCATTATCCGGAGGTAACTTTTATTTCCGAAACCCATAGAAATACGTTTGCCAAGTTTGCTAGGAAGTCATTACAATCCACCAAATTTATTTGTGAAGATACCTTAGAAAAATTGGGTGTTCTTGAGCAAACTAGAGCCTTTTTCAAAGCCATGGGGTTAGAGAAGTTGTTTGAATCAAAAGAGTTGACATACCCCTCCCTTACCTTGGAATTTTTGAGTACTTTGAAAGTCACCAAAGTTGAGAGTAGGTAGAATCTCGAGTTTTGTCTAGCTAATGTTAGTAGACGCATTTCCTTTAGGGAATTGAGTGAAATTTTGGGTCTTAGTGATGAACCGCGTTATTTTAAGAATTATGGAAAGTATGACCCCGACCCTCTTTGGGAGGCAATTTCCGGGAGGAAATTTGAGGACTTTCATGCGAGTCGTGCTCTTTTGGTCCACCATCCGGGCATAAGAGTATGGCACAAGGTCATGGGAAACACCATAATTGCAAGGAAAGATACCAACCATTTCACCAAACTTGATTTTATTATCCTTGAATCGGCGTTGAACATTGGAAGAGTACACACCAAGCCTTACAATTCTTTGAGGCTCTTGGTAGATAGATGGCTCAACATTGATTGTGGGAAGAAGGGCACTACCGTTATTGTCAATGGCGGCCTAGTCACTATCCTAGCTAGGTACTTTGATCCTAACTTCAATAAGGATAACAAGTACAAAGCAAAGGAGGGTGGTCATCTTGTTGATTTGCATACTATGATACACAAGTACAAGTGGGTTGCTCATAACCCCCTTGACACTAAGTATGGATGGCTCACTAGTGAAGCTAGATCGTTCTCTTTGCCCTCAAATATTTGTCGTCTAAGCGTCCACCGGACCAATTATCTACTTCCCCTTTCTAAAGAGGCCGAGTATATAATTCAACAACAAAAGGGTGATCTTGAAACTCCCTCCTCTTCCATTGTCATACCACCTTACCCCTTTGAGTGTCAAGAGTTCAAGCCGGAAGGAGTTGAAGCTAGAAATGATTATTTGACTCTTCTCATGCAAGCAATGCACAAGCAAGCCTTTGAGGACTGGAAAAATGCTTACTTGGCTCAATATCCACCCCTCCTACACTTAGCTAGGCAAGGACTACTTGATCCATCATGTCCTTTGCCTAGTTGGGCAGATAGAGAAGTCCTATTTCCGGGTGCATCTAGGGTCGTTTCGGATGACAATGAGGTTGTTGGTAATGATGAAGAAGTTGATGATAACATTGATGAGGAAGCAAGTCAAGAAGGAGAAATGGATGATGAGCAAGATGAAGAAGCAAATGAAGAGGGAAGTGGCAATGTGACCACTTCGATTGAGGAAAGTGATGATGGTGATGATATGATGGAAGATTAGCAAGCCTTGGAGACTCCTACCCTCTCATGGTTTGTCTATTTCTCTCTTTGTTTTAATTATAATTTTGATCATTGTTGGAGTAGTCCTAGCACCATAGAGGACTCACACCTCGGTACCATTGAGGTGTTCTCATTTTATTGTTCCCATTTTCAAAATCCAAAATGACAAATTAGTTTCATGCATTGCATAGTGTGTGCATGAACTACACCCATTATTGGACATTAGCAATAGTGTCTCACTCGGTTTGGGGAAGTTAATGCATACACAACGGGAGGTAATCTAAATTATCCTCTCCGTCATAACAAAAACCATGCTTCATGTAGTGTAGCTTAGTGTAGATTGCATTTAGTGTAGAAATCATGCATCATCTTTGCATAATTTCCATCATTTTGGCCATTGAGGACAATGCCCATATTAGTGTGGGGATGGGAATTCTAACATTTAACTCTTATTCAAAAATCCAAAAAATTGAAAAATTTCGAAAATCATAAAAATTTGAAAATTGAAAACCCAAAAACATGTTTATTTCCTTTTGTAGTCTTGTATATCTAGTATTGTATATATTGTGTTTGTTATATCCTTGTTCACATTGATTGACTACGCCACATTCGAGACATGAGGATATTGAAGACCGCATGGTATGATCTTTCCAATCTCCTTTTTCCTCTTTATGTTAATGACTATGTGGCTTTATTTTGATTGATGCGGTATAACAATGTGAACTTAGGACTTGCATTTAGTTTATATGTCATATTAGTTGATAGAATCACTTGCATTAGGATGTTTATATTAGTTGCATCATGGCACGTAGTTGCATGTTAGAAATGTTTTGAAAAATGCCTAATTAGGAACTTTGACAAGAGCAACTAAGCCATTACAAATACTTGTTCAACTTAAGACTTTGCCTACTAGAATGGTTGTAAAACACCCTAGATAGTGTCATACTAGTGTCTTTTGACCCATGACCCAAAGCCTAGTCAAGGGTTTGCATGTGAGTCACCTATCCAACCCCGTGATGCAATGTGGACTTGGTTAACTTGTCTAGGTGACCTTGATTGACCTTGTGGTAAGGCAACCCAAAAATATTTTCTATCAATAAGCTTGAAGTGCTCATTTCAAAGAAATTTTGTCATGTGGAAGTAATCTAATGCCAGGGAACCTCAAATGTTATGAATTGTTGAACATTGAGAAATTTAAGTTGTTTTGATGGAGGCGTACCACTTCGATGTGCTTTGGTGCGGGATCCATTGAATTGGGCCCCCATACGGTTGTGAATTCGCCGCCCAGAGAGAGAGTGACTATCACCCCGAAAAGCTATTGTCTAGAGGTTAACCGGTTGCCTAATAAGCGATTGGCGAAAGCAAAGGTCACTAGCTCGGAAGGGACAAACCCCATCTTAAATTTGAAATGTGAAAGTGAAATGAGGACAATTTTGAATACTAGTCATATCCACCCGTTGTGAATAAAGATTTGAGCATTTCATTCCCAAAAAGCCTTTTGTCAAGCCACTTGGTCGAGCTTGGGACGATCCATGACCTTTACTTTTGTAGAGAATTCGAGACTTGTCATGTCATATGCTACTAGCATCATAGGGATCATCTTTCCACCACCATCCGATCGCTCTTGACGAAAGCATTTGGAAATTGAGGACGAAAGTAGTCTAGTTTAACACCATTTGGAGGTGATTTAGTGCCATCCTCTTAGCCTTAGTAATTTGTTGAACTAGTATTTGTGAAGGATTACATGCTCTTAAATTTGTTCCTCTTTAGTGCCTCCGCCACTTGATGAGGAAGTGGCTATTCCTTTTTGTAGATGCATCCATTATGTGATTTTGCGTGCTTAATGTTTGGATGTGTCGCCATTTTGGCAAGACCCACCTTGCCTTGCAAGAAGGCATCCTACCTCATGGTTGTCTTGTTGTGAGTTGAAGGGGCGGAGTGAGACCCGCTAATTGTCTCATATCGGCTATATTATTAGGATAGGTTAGTATTGGTCCTAGTCTTTGTCACCTCTTTTCTCGGGACGAGCAAAGGATCGGTTTGGGGATATTTGATGTGACCATAATTAGCGCATATTTAGCCCCCGAATTAGCCTTGTTCCCATGCTTTTTAGCGCATATTCGGGTCATTTCTTATCTTCAGTTCTTTGTTTTGAATATTCTTTGAGATTTTGATCCCTTGGTAGGAAAGGAGTAAGAATCTTGCATTTTCATGGCAAAACGAGACTAAATTGATCGAATCCAATGACCAAGCATCAAGGAAAGACAAGATTAGAAGGCCTTTGTACATATTATAGTAGAAGAGCAATGTTGAGAAAGGATCCTTGAGTCCCCAAGGAAATCCCCAAGGAATTTATGAAGAAAAGGGAAGAAAAGAAGAAGATGTCTTGCTGAGTGACAATCCGTGCGGATTGTCCCCAATCCGGCCGTCCCCCAGCTGCACAATCCGTGCGGCTTTCCTCTAATCCGCTCGGATTCCACCTCCACAATCCGCCCGGATTCCCTCGAATCCGCTCGGACTCCATCGCCAGAATCCGCCCGTCCCGACCTTATTCCGCCCGGATTCCAGCACAGCGTGATTTCCTCTTCTCCAAGCTACGAAGAAAGAAGCCCTTCCTTCGAAAAATACCGGCTCCTCCTTGCTCAATCTAAAAAGTGTAATTACTAGTTTAGCCCTTAGTTAACCCTAATGCATCCTCCCTAATTTCCACTATAGATACCCCATTAGTCTAATTAGAGGAGCATGTTAATATCAATCAAATCTCTCTTTAGTATTGTAATCAACAATTAATCAAGTTCTAATACAAGTTTTATTTCCTTAATCTCTCTTTTGTTCATCCTTTATTTTGGGTAATTGAAGATTATTTGGGTTATTGTTGGGAGATTGACAACCTTTCAATCAAGCATCAAGTACTTCTTTTATCTTTGCTTTATTATTGGAATCATTAGTAGGTATAATTCTCTTAATCCCTTTTTAATTATTGTTAATTACTTTCAATTATTCATCATGTTTCATATTGTTGGTATGATTGACAACCTTGCTAGCATGATCAACATGATAATGAGTGAGTAGTCTCTTAGCTAGGGTTAAATGGGTGATTAGGGGAAACCAACATGGGGAATGATTCATGCTGAAATTAATATGCTTTCATGTTTTATTTGCTTGCTTGTTTTGATCTCAACTCATGCACATGTTATATTTGATGAAATGCTAAGCCTATGAATCCTTGCATTTACTATCATCTTCTATCTTTTCAATGAGACTTGTAAGACACAACCCAACTCGAGTCTCATTAGACCATGCATGTTGTTGAGTAGGGAAGATTAAGTCGACTTGTAGGTGTTGTACAATCTAATCGATTCGGCTACGGGACCCAAACTTTCCTAGGATTGTAAGATATAACCCAACTCAATCCATCACAATAATAATTGCTTGCTTATAATTTGAGAACATGTTTGTATGATCAATTCCCATGATTCCCCTATGATCCCATGACACCCTAGTGCTTTTTAATCAATTGTTTACACCCCTTTAATTCATCTTGCTTGTTTATTTTCATTGCTATTTTAGTTTAGTGACCTTCTACATCAACCCAATTTGTGACACCCCTTAGACACCACTAGTTGCAATAGAAATCTCATTTCAATACCCATCCCTTGGGATCCGACCTTTACTTGCCTCTTTACTAATTGTAGAGTTGTTTCTGAAGCTATAAATTGTGTTTTGATTCGGACGTGACCCAACGACCACACCTTTAATTGTGAACACGAAACGGACCGATCACTAATTAACAAGGACAAATGGTTCACACAACGAGTCACAAGGACTAATGAAAAAAGACAAATGGTTCACACAACGAATCACAATGACAGGGACAAATGGTTAACACAATGAGTCATAAGGACTAATGAACAAGGAAAAATGGTTCACACAACGAGCTATAATGACTAATGAACAAGGACAAATGGTTCACACAACGAGGCACAAAGACTAATGAAAGAGGGCAAATGGTTCACACAACGAGTCACAAGGACTAATGAACAAGGACAAATGGTTCCCATAGTGAGTCACAAGGACTAATGAACAAGGACAAATGGATTACACAATGAGTCACAAGGACTAATGAACAAGGACAAATGATTCACACAACGAGTCACAATGACAAGGAAAAATTTTTAATACTACGAGTCACAAGGACTAATTAACATGGACAAATGGTTCACACAACGAGTGATGTGACCATAATTAGAGCATATTTAGTCCCCGAATTAGCCTTGTTTCCATGCTTTTTAGTGCATATTTGGGTCATTTATTATCTTCAGCTCTTTGTTTTGCATATTCTTTGAGGTTTTGTGTCCTTGGTAGGAAAGGAGTGGAAACCTTGCATTTTCATGGCAAGGTAAGGCTAAATTGATTGAATTCAATGACCAAGCATCAAAGGAGAGACAAGATTAGAAGGCCTTTGTACATACTATAGTAGATGGGCAATGTTGAGAAATAACCTTGCATCCCCGGGGAAATCCTCAAGGATTCTATGAAGAAAAAGGAAGAAAAGAAGAAGGAACGAAACTGTTTGACAATCCGTGCGGATTGCCCTGAAAACGCCCGTCCACCACCCACAATCCGAGTGTCTTCCCCCACAAGACGCCCGGGCAAAACCTCCACAAGACGCCCGTCTTCACCCTCTGGACGCCCGTCCAGAAGCTCCCAAATCCGCCCGTCCCATGCCAAAAACGACCGGATTCCCAGACAGTACTTTCGTCTTCTACAAGCTTCAAGGAAGAATGCGCATCTTTTTCTAAGACCGGCGAAAAAGAGACCGGAGTCTCCCTAGAGACTGGCGATTCCTCAAGGACTTAATCGTCATTTAAGCCCTTAGTAAACCCTAATTTATGTACCTAATCCCCACTATAAATACCCCATTAGTCTAATTAGAAGAGCATGTTCTTTTTAGCAATCTTTAGTGTAGTTAATATCAATCAAATCTCTCTTTAATCTTGTAATCAACATTTAATCAAGTTTTAATACAAGTTTTATTTCTTTATTATCTCTCTTGTTCATCCTTTATTTTGGGTAATTGAAGATTATTTGGGTTATTATTGGGAGATTGACAACCTTCCAATCAAGAATTAAGTACTTCTTTTATTCTTTGCTTTAATATTGGAATCATTAGTAGGTATAATTCTCTTAATCCCTTTTTAATTATTGTTAATCACTTTCATTTATTCATCATGTTTCACTTTGTTGGTATGATTGACAACCTTGCTAGCATGTTCAACATGATAATGAGTGAGTAGTTTCTTTAGCTAGGGTTAATGGGTAATTAGGGGAAACCAACATGGGGAATGATTCATGCGTAAATTAATATGCTTTCATAGTTTATTTGCTTTCTTGTTGTGATCTCAACTTATGCACATATTATGATTGATGAAATGTGAGCCTATGAATCCTTGCATTTTTACCCATCACCTATCTTTTCAATGAGACTTGTAAGACATAAACCAACTCGAGTCTCATTAGACCATGAATATAGTTGAGTAGGGAAGATTAAGTCGACTTGTAGGTGTTGTACAATCTAATCGATTCGGCTCCGAGACCCAAACTTTCCTAGGATTGTAAGATATAAACCAACTTGATCCATCATAACAATAATTGCTTGCTTATAACTTGAGAATATGTTTTATGATCAATTCCCATGAATCTCCTATGACCCCATGACACCCTAGTGCCTTTTATCAATTGTTTACATCCCTTTTAATTCGTCTTGCTTGTTTACTTTTATTTCTATTTAGTTTAATGATCTTCTACTTCAAAACCCAATTGTGACACCCTTAGACACCACTAGTTGCAATAGAAATCTCATCTAAATTCCCGTCCCTTGGGATCCGACCTTTACTTGCCTCTTTACTAATTGTAGAGTTGTTGGTGAAGTTATAAATTGTGTTTTGGTCTAGGTGCTCCTAACGACAAGTACTGAAAACTAAACCCCTCACGAGGGATCACGACCAAAAATGGCGCCGTTGCCGGGGACGATGTTAACTTGATTTAGATTTTCTTGTATTGTTATTAGTTGTGTCTTTCTTTGCCTTGGGGAAGTAAAACTCCTCAAGGTTTGTTATAATTATTTTCAAGTTGTTTGATATTTTGCAAGATGGACCTTATAGATTGTTTTGTAGAGGACCACTTAAGTATACCTTTCTTCAAAGATCCCATGCAAGCATTGGAGGACTTGGAAGCAAGTGAGGCTAAAAATATGTATTGAGAATTGGAGGTAGATCTTTTGTAGGCCGCTCTAGCTAACAAAGAACTTGTTGGAATATGTGTCCTCCGATAATAATGCGATCACAACTGTCGATCATGATGATCACATGTTTAAGTCTCATTTTAAAGAATACAATAGGGAAGTAATATTTTACTGTCAACTGGTCCACACATATCGGTAATGATTGGCTGACTAGAGTTTGACATTACTGTCGTGCGACGGTGGTGATCAGTTGATCCCCTTAGGTCATACCTAAAGGGTAACACTCTTAATTGATTATTTAATTGATCGTATGACGATACGGGTTAATTAAATTACTTAAAATTGACGGACGATTTTGGAAGTAATATTTACGTATATCATTATAATTTGATTAAATAAGATACGGTCTAAGTGATCGAATTATTTTATTGCTTAGATGAAATTATTGTTTAAGGAAACAATTGCATTTGAATGAATAATTTATTATAAATACAAGATGTTGTGATTTATAATTGGTAAATTATTTTGGTACAAGTAATTATGAATTACTAAGTCGATTTTGTATATGATGTATTTTTATAAATGCATTGATTTTTAATATGTTAAAAATACATAACATTTTTACATGACATGTGACATGTGACAAATTGACAAATTGACAAAGATAAAATGGAATCCATTTTATCTTAAAATGGACCGAAATAATGGGGTGTAATTAGCAAAATATTATGTTAATTGATTTAGTGGAAAACATGATCATTTTTCCTAAACCTAGCCATGCAAACCTAGTGCCTCTTGTGAAGAGCACCTTGCCCATGCATTGGCCCCTTCCACTCCACCATACCCGGTTTTTCTAGTAAAAGAGACCAAGGATTTTCTCTTTTATTTTTTACCATTTACACAACATCAAATGGGTAAATTCATTCATTCATTCAACCATCTAAAATAAGAGTTTTAGAGAGATAAAGAAAATTCTTCCTTCTCCTTCTCTTAGCCGAAATTAAGAGAACCAAATAAATATTTTTTTGGTCATTTTATTTAAATTAATATTGTTCTAGTAATAATAATATTAATTTTATTAAGAGATTATCTTGGGTATTAATCTTTGGGAGGGATTCTACACTTGAATCCTTGTTCATCTAACATTTGGAGAGCTCAAGAACAAGTGAGTAGGAGAACTCACTTGAGCCCAAAAATCCGAAATATCAATGTAAGGGTTGATGATTTCTTCCTTATTTTTATTATTGTTTGCATGCATAAGATCAATATTTAATTTTATGACTAAATTAAATCATCACATATATGAATATATTAAGTAATGAGATATATATTTCTAACAAGCGGTATCATGAGCCTTTGGTTGTTTGCATGCAAATCAGTTATAGTTTTTCCGAGTTATATGATTAACATATAAAACTTATAAATTTGTGTTATTATGATATATCACAAAATAAATTATGCATGTTAAAGTTTCTGGTCCTAAAATGTATTTAGGATGTTTGGTTAATTTATGGATTTTTATTGTTCGTTTTATATAATAATGGCATTAAAAATGTTATTTTACGATAAAAATGTCATTTTCGGACTAAAATTAGCTAAACTTCGAATTTTCCAGTGGTTTTCGGTTATGTTTTCACATATATAATTTTTAGATGACCTGTAATGTTTCAGAATTTTTGGAGTTTTTATGCTCGAAATATGGATTTTTCATGATAAAAATCGATATTAAATGAAAAATAGGTTAATATGAGATAAATTTCGAATCTGGTCATATAAATTTAGTATGTTGTCACATGCAATTTTACAAGATGTGTGTAAAATAATAGGCTATAATGAAGTCTCTATGCATGATTTATGAATTTTTTGATGAAAAATAGCATAAACAGTGACTTTAATTAGTGAATAATTGCTAAAACATACATCATGACTAAGGAAAAACGTCACATGTTCCATTTTATTACCTATTTCAGATCTAAAATTGAAAATTTGATAAATATAATTTTTTCTCATGTTTTTAAGGTTTTTATTGATAAATCCAATAAACCGCAACATAGTTTTTCCGATAATTTTTTCGAAATTTTAACCTATCTTTTTTAATATTATGAGTGTCATGGTATTTTTTCTAGAATGTTCATGAGTTTAAATTTCAAATTTCAAATTTATTTGAAATTTTTGTGATTTATTTGAAGTTTATAGCATTTTATTGTAATTTTGAGTCCACTAATGAACAATTTTAAGAAATATAAGTTAATTATAGTCAAATAGTTAGTGGAGACTAATTTTGAGTCCTAAGTTGGTTAGGGTAATTAACTTGTGCATAAATATGATTTTATGTAATTTATTGTGATTTAAAAGGTTGAATCACGCAAATCTGTAAAAACCGTTTAATATACGATATTGGCTCCTTAAAGGCGATTTAGCATAAAATTGGGCATGTTCATACATATTATAATGCTGCATTTTATTTATGATTGTCATAATTTTATTTTATGTAATTTTTGAATTATGTAATTTTTACTTAGTATGGCCTTAGTATTTAATTGGTATTACCCGAAATGTATGGGAATATCGATTCGGTTGTAATTTATTGTGATCTCGTATCACCGTTATGTAATTTAATAGATTTATTTTATTTTTAATTACAAATGTATAATAGGAAATTATGTAATTTGTTATGTAATTTATTTATTCCGGAGTTCCTTGAAGACGGTGTCACTCAAGAAGGCGATACATAAAGACGGTGTTACCTCGAGTTGCGTGCCAAAACCGAAGTTCAAGGGACCAATGGAGTTGGTTTCCGAATATGTAATAGTTAATTAGATTTTCTATTTTAGGAAGGCCATACTAGGATTTAATTTATGTTTTGCATTTTATTTATATGTTGCATGCATCGCTAAATCGCCATAACTATAACATGCATCATTCTTTTAATCGAGTTTATCGACCCTGTCAATTTGAATTATCGTAGTTCACCGCTTTAGTTCACTTAAAACGTGATAGATAATAAATTGACATTACCTCTCGCTAAAATAATCAATTGAGACTTAGCCTTACCAAAAAGTAGAAACCATGAAAACCTATTTCGCGAGGGAGTGCACTCGGCCACCCCGTGGTACAAACCTTGTTACATAGGGGAAGTGGGTTATAAATGTCTATCCACCGAATTCATGTTGATGAGGGTTTCACCGGCTACCCCGTGCCCAAGTTAATGTGAATTTGGATCATGGACACATTTATTCGAAATTTGGGTTGAACTTAACAAAAGTATTGATAAGGGTTTCATCGGCCACCCCGTGCCCTTGTCGGATGTGTTTTGGCCTAAAGAAAAAAATTAATGTAATTTTATCGACCGAGAGTTCTAAAAGTAGAATCGATTAAAAAGTTAATCCACCAAGTTATATTGATAAGGGTTTCATCGGCTACCCCGTGCCCAAGTTAATATGAATTTGGATCTCGGAATCATTTATAATAGTTGAGTAGAGGTCACTATATAAATGCTCATATCTTGTTAATTTATTTACAAGTATGATATTAAAATATAAATGTTAATATTTCCTTTTCCTCCATACTTGTAGTTCATTACAATGAATCCATCAAACGCTACTGCACCGATAACTATTGAGTCTTGGCACAATGTTTTTGACGACGTTTGCTGCAACAATGATTTTGACACTACTAGAGAAATTTCTTTTGAGATAGGTTCGGATGGAAACATAAACTTCATCACTTCTTCTAAACCTCCCACTACTACTACAAGATCTCTTGTGAGCCGGTCTCAGGAAGACCGCCTCATAAAATCTATAGGATCTTTGTCTTTGGAAGATAAAGATGCCAAAACTAGTGGGAGCTCAAGCAATCAAGTTCTTGCTTCAAAGGGCAAAAAGTTCAAGAAGAAGGGAAAAAAAGGGAAAAACTTCAAGCAAGTTGATGATGAGTGCCATTATTGCTATGGCATGGGACATTGGCTTAGGAATTGTCCCGTATATTTGCGAAATATAAGGGAAGGAATCATTGTTCCAAAAGGTAAAATTTCTAAGGAAATTTATGTTATTGATATAAATTATACTTCCACTACGACATGGGTACTGGATACCGGTTGTGGTTCTCACCTTTGTAATCATTTACAGGGTTTAAGAGACGTGAAGAGGCTTAGCAAAGGAGATGTGGATCTACGCCTTGGAAATGGAGCTCGAGTAGCGGCCGAATCCAAAGGAACTTATGTATTAGCTTTGCCTAATGGATTTGAGTTGTATTTACATAATTGTTTTTATGTGCCTACACTCTCTAAAAACATTATTTATATCGCTATGTTAGACATGGACGGATTTTGTTTTGTCATTAAGAACAATAGTTGTACTATTTCTAGGAACGACTTGGTTATAGGCCAAACTTCTTCCATTAATGGCATTTACATTTTAGAAACTTCGAATCCGACTAATGGTATCTATAACATTCAATCAAAGAAACTCAAATCAAGTGACCCTAGTGAATTGTTCATTTGGCATTGTCGATTAGGTCACATAAACGAGAATCGCATCAAAATATTAATTTCGACTAATATGATTACACCATTTGATTTTAAATCATATGGAACATGCGAATATTGCGTTCTTGGCAAAATGACTCGAAATCCTTTTAGTGGTAAAGGGACACGAGCAAGTGAACTATTGGGACTCATACATGCCGATGTGTGTGGACCAATGAGTATCACCGCTCGTGGAAATTATGACTACTTCATAACCTTCACCGATGACTTAAGTAGATATGGGTATATCTATTTAATGAAGCATAAAAGTGAAGCGTTTGAGAAATTCAAGGAATTTCAAAACGAAGTAGAGAACCAATTGAACAAAAGAATTAAGGCACTACGATCCGATCGTGGTGGAGAATATCTTAGCCTTGAATTCGATTCACACTTGAAAGGTTGTGGTATTATATCACAACTTAATCCACCCGGAACACCACAACTTAATGGTGTTGCCGAAAGGAGAAATAGAACCCTACTTGATATGGTTCGATCCATGATGAGTCTAACCGAGTTACCAAACTCGTTTTGGGGATTTGCAATCCAAACGGCGATTATATCTTTGAATAATAGTCCCACAAAGGCAACCGAAAAGACTCCATTCGAGATGTGGAAAGGAAGAGTTCCTAGTCTATCCTACATGAAAATTTGGGGATGTGATGCTTACGTCAAGGCAAAGATCGACAACAAGCTTGCCCCAAAATCCGAAAAATGCATCTTTGTAGGTTACCCCTTGACCTATCGAGGATACTACTTCTACAAACCTCAAGAGAACAAAGTGTTTGTGTCTTGCGAGGCTGTCTTCTTAGAAAGTAAATTTATATCTAAGAGACAGAGTGGGAGAAATTTTGAACTTGATGAAGTTCAAGAGCCACAAACCGAGATAGAGACGCAAGAAGATGTTCCTTCGTCATCTAGCGCGGTTGTCCCTCCTCCTCCTAGAAGAACGGGACGAGTTATTCGCCATCCCGATTGATATGTGGGACTTATCGAAGAAGATGGAACACTCGATGTGTTGCTTTTAGAAAGCGACCAGCACGCCACCTACAAGGCCGCAATCTCTAGTCCAAATTCTTCCTTATGGCTTGAAGCCATGAAGTCCGAAATGGATTCTATGCATGAAAACCAAGTTTGGAACTTGGTAGATTTGCCTAAAGGGGCAAGACCTCTTCAATGCAAATGGATTTTCAAAGTCAAGAATGGCATAGAGGGACATGATGATGTCTACAAAGCTAGGCTAGTGGCAAAAGGATTTACCCAAGTCAAAGGTCTCCATTATGATGAAACCTTCGCCCCCGTAGCCATGCTAAGATCCATAAGGATTTTGTTAGCGATCGCCGCATTTCATGATTATGAAATATGGCAAATGGATGTCAAAACCGCTTTTCTAAATGGGCATTTAGAAGAGGAGGTGTACATGATACAACCCTAAGGTTTTGTTGATTCTAAAAATCCTAACAAAGTGTGCAAGCTTAAGAGATCCATTTATGGTCTTAAGCAAGCATCTAGAAGTTGGAATCATCGATTTGATCATGTGATAAAAGAGAATGGTTTCACTCGAAGTGTTGAGGAACCATGTTTATAAATGAAATTCAGTGGGAGCAATATTGTGTTCCTAATCTTGTATGTCGATGACATGCTACTCATTGGAAATGATATTCCAATGTTGTCTTCTGTTAAGAAGTGGTTAGGTAACCACTTCCAAATGAATGATTTAGGAGAAGCACAACGCATATTAGGTATCTGGATCCATAGAGATAGATCCAAGAGGATATTGGCACTAAGTCAAGAGTCTTATGTTGATAAGATTCTTCGACGGTTCAGCATGGACAAATCAAAAAGGGGATTGGTACCTATGGTAACTGGGACAATATTGAGCAAGTCTCAATCTCCCTCCGAACCTCAAGATGTTGAACGCATGAAGATGATCCCTTATGCTTCCGCTATTGTATCAATCATGTACGCCATGATATGCACACGTCCTGATGTCTCGTATGCCTTGAGCATGATGAGTAGATATCAAGGAAATCCAGGTGAGAGTCACTGGATAGCCGTCAAGAACATCCTTAAGTACTTGAGAAGGACTAAGGATTCTATCTTAGTGTTTGGAGGAGACACCGAGCTCCGTGTTAATGGTTACACGGACTCAAGTTTCCAAACGGATAGAGATGACATAAAATCAGAAGCTGGTTTCGTTTTCATGCTCAATGGTGGTGTCGTTAGCTGGAGAAGCTTCAAGGAAGTTGTGACTGCGGATTCAACAACGGAGGCTGAGTACATTGCAAAGATCGAAGTCGCCAAGGAAGTCGTGTGGATCGGCAATTCACGGAAGGTCTAAGAGTAGTACCTACCGCCAATGATCCCATCACTCTCTATTGTGATAATAGTGGGACGATCTTCCAAGCTAAAGAGCCAAAGTCTAGTAATAGATCTAGACATGTACTTAGAAAATATCATGTAATAAGAGATTTCATTGAAAGAGAGTAAATTGCGATTTGTAAGGTTGGGACGGATGACAACATAGCCGATCCGCTCACCAAGCCTTTATCGCAGGCCAAGCATGATGGACATGTTGCGTCCATGGGACTTAAATGTGTACCATGTTTATGTTAGATTTTGAAATGAAATAAAAGTGTTATTTTTGCTCATGTTCATAATCAAATTTGTCTTTTATCTTTTCTTTATACATTGTTATATCCAAACGGGTTGTAGAGACAATTGAACCCCGTTAAAGTGAACACGGATTAGCATTGTATTCGCCCATAGTTACTTACATGAGGTGACGTCTCGAAGTGACTAGAATGTGATGCGATTGATGGCAAGTTCAAGTGCCATGGAGTCATATGAGAATGACTAGTCGATCACATAGCATTTGTTAGGAACACTTTGTCGGGCCTTATGACCGCTTATAGAGTTCTGGCAAATTTATATAGCCTGGTCGTGGCGAGAGCTACTATAGTAATCTAATGAGTCGATTCTTTTGAATAAAGACTGTTCGCCTAAGATGGCACAGTTTCAGATTAACTTTGATTTGTGTTACTACAACCTTCGTAAATGGGGTCAAATTGGCATATTTTGGGTTATGATGTATGTGGCTAGTTGAAGGGAATGAGTGCGATAGGAATTGTCCACCCCTAGTCAGGGTTATAACAATATCTCAAGGCCACTCGAGGAGTAATGAACTGGAAATGCGTGGCCACGCTCGGAAGATATCTATGGTAGATAAATCCGGTCAATCAGCTATTCTCCAGATCGAGGAGACCACTCTCGATATGATCACTTGCAAGTATGACCTGAAAGACACCTTGCATTGAGTGGGAGATAGTAATTGGACAAGAGAATTGGTGACGCACACTTGTCGAGGAAAAGTGGGAGATTGTTGGAATATGTGTCCTCCGACAATAATGCGATCACAACTATCGATCATGATGATCACATGTTTAAGTCTGATTTTAAAGAATACAATAGGGAAGTAATATTTTACTGTCAACTGGTCCACACATATCGGTAATGATTGGCTGACTAGAGTTTGACATTACTGTCGTGCGACGGTGGTGATCAGTTTATCCCCTTAGGTCATACCTAAAGGGTAACACTCTTAATTGATTATTTAATTGATCGTATGACGATACAGGTTAATTAAATTACTTTAAATTGACGGACGATTTTGGAAGTAATATTTACGTATCTCATTATAGTTTGATTAAATAAGATACGGTCTAAGTGATCGAATTGTTTTATTGCTTAGATGAAATTATTGTTTAAGGAAACAATTGCATTTGAATGAATAATTTATTATAAATACAAGATGTTGTGATTTATAATTGGTAAATTATTTTGGTACAAGTAATTATGAATTACTAAGTCGATTTTGTATATGACGTATTTTTATTAATGCGTTGATTTTTAATATGTTAAAAATACATAACAATTTTATATGACATGTGACATGTGACAAATTGACAAATTGACAAAGATAAAATGGAATCCATTTTATCTTAAAATGGACCGAAATAATGGGGTGTAATTAGCAAAATATTATGTTAATTGATTTAGTGGAAAACATGATCATTTTTCCTAAACCTAGCCATGCAAACCTAGTGCCTCTTGTGAAGAGCACCTTGCCCATGCATTGGCCCCTTCCACTCCACCATACCCGGTTTTTCTAGTAAAAGAGACCAAGGATTTTCTCTTTTATTTTTTACCATTTACACTACATCAAATGGGTAGATTCATTCATTCATTCAACCATCTAAAATAAGAGTTCTAGAGAGATAAAGAAAATTCTTCCTTCTCCTTCTCTTAGCCAAAATTAAGAGAACCAAATAAATATTTTTGGGTCATTTTATTTAAATTAATACTGTTCTAGTAATAATAATATTAATTTTATTAAGAGATTACCTTGGGTATTAATCTTTGGGATGGATTCTACACTTGAGTCCTTGTTCATCCAACATTTGGAGAGCTCAAGAACAAGTGAGTAGGAGAACTCACTTGTGCCCAAAAATCCGAAATATCAATGTAAGGGTTGATGATTTCTTCCTTATTTTTATTATTGTTTGCATGCATAAGATCAATGTTTAATTTTATGACTAAATTAAATCATCACATATATGAATATGTTAAGTAATGAGATATAGATTTCTAACAGAACTTCTCATGCACAATCCGAATTAGTACATAACATCCTTGGGGAAGCATGTCAACCTATAGAAGATGAGCAATCCATCCTAGAAGACATCTTACAAGCTCAAGAGCAAGAGGAATTCGTCATGGAATTCGAATGTGATGAGATTGATGAGAATGAAGAACAAGTTGAATATGCCATGAGAATGGAATGTCTAATGGAGATGGAGCAAATTCTCAATGAGCCTTCAAAGGAGGAAAGTGAGGTACAAACCCCTACTCTAAAACCCCTTCCCCCAAATTTGAAATATGCTTAACTTGATGAATCAAAGACCAAACCCGTGATTGTTAATGATAGACTTGATGAGAACCAATTGGGAAAATTGCTTGATGTGTTGTAACAACATGAGAAAGCTATAGGTTATAGTCTAGATGACCTTAAGGGGATAAGTCCGAACTTTTGCATGCATAGAATTCATCTAGAGGAGGACCATAGACCTACTATTCAACCTCAAAGAAGATTAAACCCCCACATGCAAGAAGTTGTCAAAGGAGAGGTTATGAAATTACTTGATGCAGGAATCATATATCCCATATCGGATTCTTTGTGGGTTAGCCCCGTTCAAGTGGTACCTAAGAAAGGAGGTACCACGGTGGTGACAAACGAAAAGAATGAGTTAATACCCACAAGGAAGATCACCGGTTGGCGTATGTGTATTGACTATCGAAAATTGAATTCCGCAACAAGAAAGGATCATTTCCCCCTACCATTCATTGACCAAATGCTTGAGAGGTTAGCCTCCAACAAATTCTTTTGTTACCTTGACGGGTATTCGGGATTCTTTCCAATCCCTATACACCCGGATGACCAACATAAGAACACCTTCACATGCCCTTATGGTACTTTTGCATATAGGAGGATGCCTTTTGGCTTATATAATGCCCCCGCCACTTTCCAAAGATGCATGATGAGTGTCTTCTCCGACTACCTAGAGACCATAATAGAAGTTTTTATGGATGATTTTAGCGTTTATGGAAAGGACTTTGACTCATGTTTGCATAATCTTTCTCTTGTATTGCAAAAATGTGAAGATGTTAGTCTTGTTTTAAATTGGGAAAAGTGTCACTTCATGGTCAATGAAGGAATTGTTTTGGGTCATTTAATTTCGGAAAAGGGCATCGAGGTTGATAAGGCTAAGGTTGAGGTGATAGAGAAACTCCCACGTCCCGTGAATGTTAGAGGGGTGAGAAGTTTTCTCGGTCACGCGGGTTTCTATCGCCGTTTCATAAAAGTTTTTTCAAAAATAGCGAAACCCCTCACTCAACTCTTACATAAAGATGCCCAATTGCATTTCATTGATGAGTGTGTTGAAGCCTTTAATAGAATCAAGGAAGCACTAATCTCGGCACCGATCATTCAACCTCCAAATTAGGAACTACCGTTCGAGATTATGTGTGATTCTAGTAACTACGCCGTTGGAGCGGTTCTTGGCCAACGGGTAGGAAGAGCTCTTCATGCCATATATTATATAAGCAAGACTCTTGATCCCTCCCAAGTGAACTATGATACCACCGAGAAAGAGCTTCTTGCCATTGTCTATGCTTTGGACAAATTCCGTTCCTACTTACTTGGTTCCAAGGTGATTGTCTTTTCGGATCACCGTGCTCTCCGACATCTCTTGATAATGAAGGAGGCAAAACCAAGGTTGTTAAGATGGATTTTGCTTCTTCAAGAATTTGACTTGGAAATAAGATACAAGAAAGGAGCCGAAAATGTAGTGGCGGATCACTTGTCAAGGATCCGATTTCATGATGAACAAGGAGAAACACCGATCAATGACTCATTACCAGACGATTTCTTGATGGCCATTCAAACACAACTTGAAAGCCACATTACCCCATGGTTTGCCGATTATGCCAACTATATTGTTGGAAGAGTACTCCCTCCAAATTTGAATTACAACCAAAGGAAGAGGTTCTTATTCGAAGTAAAGAGGTACTTTTGGGATGACCCAAACCTTTACAAAGAGTGTATTGATGGGCTCTACCGGAGATGCATCCCTCAATGGGAAGTCCAAAGAATCTTGGAAGGGTGTCACTCATCACCCTACGGTGGGCACCATGGAGCAAGGAGGACCATTGCAAAAATTCTTCAATCGGGCTTCTATGGGCCTACAATGTTTCAAGACACGAGGGAATTCATCATTCATTATGATGCTTGTCAAAGAACGGGGAATATCTCTTGGAGGAACAAAATGCCACAATGGGGCATACTAGAGGTGGAGATCTTCCATGTTTGGGGGATCGACTACCAAGGTCCGTTTGTGACATCCAATGGGAATAAGTATATCCTTGTGGCCGTAGACTACGTCTCAAAATGGGTGGAGGCAATTTCCACTCCAAACGATGATGCAAAAACGGTCACCAAGCTCTTAAAGAAAATAATATTCCCAATATTTGATGTTCCTAGAGCAATCATAAGTGATGGAGGAACGCATTTTCATGAGAAGAAGCTCGCATCTCTTTTGACCAAATATGGTGTTCAACATAGAACCGGCTTGGGATATCATCCTCAAACAAGCGGTCAAGTTGAAGTTTCGAATAGAGAGATTAAGCAAATCCTTGAGAAAGTTGTAAACAAGACCCGAAAAGATTGGATCACAAAGCTTGATGACGCTCTTTGGGCTTATAGGACGGCCTATAAGACTCCCCTAGGAGCCTCCCCTTACAAGCTTGTTTATGGAAAAGAATGCCACTTGCCAATCGAATTGGAGTACAAAGCTTTTTGGGCAATCCGAGCACTTAACCTTGATCTCAAATTGAGTGGTCAAAAGAGGATGATTCAAATTCAAGAGTTGGAGGAATTTCGACTACAATCCTATGAGAATGCCAAGATCTACAAGGAAAGGACAAGATTGCTCCATGACAAGAGGATTAAACAAAAAGCCTTGCACAAAGGGGATAAAGTCCTTCTATTCAATTCCCGCTACCGACTCTTTCCGGGAAAGTTGAACTCTAGATGGATGGGTCCCTATGTGATCACCGAAGTTGGAAAATATGGGGATTTTGAAATCAAGGCGGAAGAAGGAAGCAAGTTCAAGGTCAATGGTCAAAGATTGAAGCCATACTATGAGGGAGCGTTTATTGGAGAGGTTGAGGTCACCTACCTCGGTCCTCCTCATCCTTGAAAGAATCATCCAAAGGGAGAGTTTGGTGGAGTCCCCCCTAAACCACCACTTGTAAATATACTAACCCTCTAACTTGTATTTATAATTTTATTGCATTCCTTTAATTATAAACATAAATTCTTTCCATGAGCGTAAGTGAGGGAGGGTCACTAACGAATTTTGAATGAAGGAAGGAACCAATCTTCAAGTGTGGGGAAGCATTTATGAAAGGGAAGTAAATCAAAGGAAAATCCGCAGCGAGGATCCCGAGCGTCTTCCCTAGAATCCGCCCGTCCTGCTGAATCCGGGCGTTTTTGGCAGAATCCGTCTGTCCTTTTTAGGCTGTGAAATTGAAATTTTGGGACTGTCGAAGAATCCGAGCGTCCTGGCAGAGAAGACGCCCGGCCTAAGGAATCCGCTCATCTTTGCAGAAAGACGCCCGTCTTTTTGCCTGTGAAAAACAATAAAGGTTCCTGTCACAGAATCCGCCCGTCTTTGGGAAAAGACGCCCGTCTTCTTTCAGAAAATCCGAGCGTCTTGGGCTCGAGACGCTCGTCTTGGCTGGGTTAAATTTTTGGAAAGTTAACTGTGACAGAATCCGAGCATCTTCCCTTAAATCCGCTCGTCCCAAAATGCTGGAATCCGAGCGTCTTGTGCCCGAATCCGCTCGTCTTTCTGCGGTAAATCAACCCCGATTTTTCCTAATTTTATTACACCCCACCACACAATTTGTAACACATCACCCTTCCTTCCAGTTGTATTATAAAAAGCCACCTCCTTATGACTCAAAAGCATATCCCAATCACTCTTTTACCCCACAAAATAAAAAAGCCCCAATTTTTTAGGGTTCCAAAGGCAACATTCAATCCACAAGGAGCATCTTTATATACTTTAACAAATCAAAAATTCCAGCTCAATAATCAAAGAATGGCACCAAAGGGATCTTCCTTTAGTGATAGGAGAAGACCAAGGGTAAGAGGAAGCTCTTCTACCTCCCATATCAACACATTAAGAAGGGAGCATGAAGAAATTGTGGATCTTACAAGGCTTGATGACTTCTCAAATGTTGAATTCGTCAATGATGTGCAAAGACTCGTTTTCACCGGCTTCTTCATAAGAACATTCTCCCTACTAAGTTTTTATGTCTTGATACTTTAACGAAACTTGGGATTTATCACCAAATGGAAGCTCTTTTTGAGTTGTTTGGTCTCTCTACCCTTTCCCACATGCATGAGCAAACTTACCGATCCCTTGTGCTTGAATTTTTGAGCTTCTTGAAGATTACAACCTTGAATAGAACAATATTCATAGAATTTAGGTTGGAAAGTGTTTCAAGAATGATGACTCTAGTGGAATTTGCTAATGTGCTTGGTCTCGATGTCTCGCCTACCCGGACATCAAAACCGAAGAGATATAGTGTTGCACCCCTATGGAGGGCCATGACCGGCCGAGATTTCATGTAAATCAAGGAGTGTCTAGCTTTCCACATCCAAAATACTATTTTGAGACTTACATACTGGTTCCTTTCCGGCACTCTACTTGCTTGCCGAGATCCGGCAATAGTGAACGAAGTTGACCTTGTGTTCATGGAGTCTTATCTCAATATCCAAGGAAGGGGTAGATACCACTTCAATGCGCCTCTTGTGCTACTCTAAAAATGGGCAAAGTTTAGGAACGGTGATGATGATGGGATGAAACACATTGTTAATGGAGGGCTCATTACGAAGATTGCAAAGCATTTCAATCCAAAATTCAATGAGAATAATGAGTGTGCTCCTCTTTCCGGAAATACAAGGATAAATGAAGACCTTCTTCTTATTCATCATCATTGGATAACCCTTGAGGGGGTTGATAAAAGGATCAAGTGGATAACGAAAGGAAGTGATCCAATATACCTACCAATGACCGGCCTACCAAGAATCTCACCAAGAAGAGGACCTTTATGACCAATCCCATCCTACCTCATCCCTCCAAACCCAACCCAAGAAAGGCAAGTACCACCACCTCCAAATCCCCAACAACAACAACAACAAGAGCAACAACCTCAAGATGAGAAAATCAAAGTGCCTCCCTACTCATTTCCTTATCAACCGTACAACCATCCCAACCCCTTTATCCTCCCCCGTGATGACTTTGTAACGGGAATTCTACAAGATTTGCACTTCCGACAATATGAAGCTACCGTGGACAATTACTATGCACTCTATCCTCAATACCACGATATGGTTCAAAGGGGAAAGATTAGTGAGGAGGGAGCATTTCCCTCTTGGGCACAAATGGATTTACTCTTCCCCAATTCGGAGAGGGCAAATGAAGGGGCAAACGGGCGACAAGAGGAAGGGAGCAACAATTCTTACGGAGGGGACACGGTGGAGCTTGGAAGTGAAAAGGACGAGTTCATGGACCCAAATACAAGTGATGCATCCAAGGAAATATGGGATAGTGATCTAGAGGGAGATGAAAGCGATCTCTAGAAGATCTCTTCATAGCTAGATGGAGCGGGCGTGAGGCACCCATCTCAAGCTTAAGTGAAGTTTCCTCATCTCCTCTCTTTATTTTTAATTTTCATGAAAGAAGTTTATGTTTTGTTAACTTGTACAATATTTGACTTTGTCTATGGTTGGAGATTCCTAGCAACATAGAGGACTAACACCTCGGCCCCATTGAGGTGTTCTTATTTTATTGTTCCCAATTTTGAAAATCCAAAATGACAAATTTAGTTTCATGCATTGCATCTTGTGTGCATGAACTACCCCCAACTTTAGGACATTAGAAATAATGTCTATCTCGGTTTGGGGAAGTACATGCATACGCAACGGGAGGTAATCTAAATTACGCTCTCCGTCATAAACAAAAACCCATGCATCATGTAGTGTAGATTAGTATAGCTTGCATTTAGTGTATAATTCATGCATCATGTTTGCATAATTTCCCATCATTTTGGCAATTGAGGACAATGCCCATATTAGTGCGGGGATGGGGAATTCTAACTTAACTTTTATTCAAAAATCCAAAAAAAAAAAAAATCCAAAAATTTCGAAAAACCATAAAAATTTGAAAAATTTGAAAATCCAAAAACAAGTTCATTTCCTTTGTAGTGTAGTCATGTATATATTATTGTATATATTGTGTTTGTTCTATCCTTGTTCACATTGATTGACTACGCCACATCCGAGACATGAGGATATTGAAGACCGCATGGTATGATCTTTCCAATCTCCTTTTTCCTCTTTATGTTAATGACTATGTGGCTTTATTTTGATTGATGCGGTATAACAATCTGAATCTAGGACTTGCATTTAGATTATATGACATACTAGTTGGTAGATGCATATGCATTAGGATGTATATATATGTTAGTTGCATCATGGCATGTAGTTGCATGTTAGAAAAATTTGGTGAAACCGTTTACTTGGGAAGCTTGGCAAGTGTATATAGGCCCTAGTAGATGCTTTTTCTTCTTAAGACTTTGCTTGTTAGAATACTTGTAAAACACCCTAGGATGTGTCATGATAGTATCCTTTGACCCATGGATTAAGGCCTAGTCAAGAGTACCTTGTGGTGTGATAACTCATTGGCTACCGTTTATTCCAAGGTGACCCTTGAAACCATGCATCCATCATCCATGTTCTACCACATTTTTGTCATCAAAGGGAATGGGCACAAAAAGAAATTGATTTGAGTTCAAAGAAATGAAAAGAAATGTGAAAGAAGTTTGCATAATGCATCAAATGAAAAGAGGAACAAAAATAGAACTCCTAAAGTTTCAAATATAAGGCACCCTCACAACATAATGCACAAGGACAAATGGTTAGCACAACAAGTCACAATGACAAGGACAAATGGATCACACAACGAGTCACAACAACTAAATAACAAGGTCAAATGGTTCACATAACGAGTCACAAGGACTAACGAACAACAACAAATGGTTTGCACAACGAGTTATAAGGACAAGGATAAATGGTTCACACAATGAGTAACAAGGACTAATAAACCAACACAAATGGTTCACACAATGAGTCACAAGGATTAATGAACTAGGTCAAATGGTTCGCACAACGAGTTACAATGACAAGGACAAATGGATCACACAACGAGTCACAAGGACTAGTGAACAAGGACAAATGGTTTACACGACAAGTCACAATGACAAGGACAAATGATTCACACAACGAGTCACAATAACTAATGAAAAAAGACAAATGCTTCACACAACGAGTCTCAAGGACTAATGCACAAGGACAAATGGTTCCCACAGTGAGTCACAAGGACTAATGAACAAGGACAAATGGATCACATAATGAGTCACAAGGACTAATGAACAAGGACAAATTGTTTACACAGTGAGTCACAAGCACTAATGAACAAGGACAAATAATTCACACAACGAGTCACAATGACAAGGACAAATGATTAACACTACGAGTCACAAGGACTAATTAACATGGACAAATGGTTCACACAACGAGTCACAAAGACTAATGAAAAAGACAAATGGTTCACACAACGAATCACAATAATAAGGATAAATGGTTAACACAGTGAGTCACAAGGACTAATGAACAAGGAAAAATGGTTCACAAAAAGAAATTGAGTTTAGTTCAAAGAAATGAAAAGAAATGTGAAAGAAGTTTGCAAAATGCATCAAATGAAAAGAGGAACAAAAATAGAACTCCTAAAGCTTCAAATATAAGGCACCCTCACAACATAATGCACAAGGACAAATGGTTAGCACAACAAGTCACAATGACAAGGACAAATGGATCACACAACGAGTCACAACAACTAAATAACAAGGTCAAATGGTTCACATAACGAGTCACAAGCACTAACGAACAATGGCAAATGGTTTGCACAACGAGTTATAAGGACAAAGATAAATGGTTCACACAACGAGTAACAAGGACTAATGAACCAAGACAAATGGTTCACACAATGAGTCATGGGTATTAATGAACAAGGACAAATGGTTCGCACAACAAGTCACAAGGACTAATGAACAAGGACAAATGGTTTACACGACAAGTCACAAGGACTAATGAACAAGGACAAATGGTTTACACGATAAGTCACAATGACAAGGACAAAATAACAAGGACAAATGGATCACACAACAAGTCACAAGGACCAATGAAAAAGGACAAATGGTTTACACAACAAGTCACAATGACAAGGACAAATGATTCACACAACGAGTCACAATAACTAATGAAAAAAGAAAAATAGTTCACACAACGAGTCACAAGGACTAATGGACAAGGACAAATGGTTCCCACAGTGAGTCACAAGGACTAATGAACAAGGACAAATGGATCACACAACGAGTTAGAAGGAGTAATAAACAAGGACAAATGGATTACACGATGAGTCACACGGACAAACGATTCACACAACGAGTCACAATGACATCAACAAATGTTTAACACAATGAGTCCCAAGGACTAATTAACAAGGACAAATGGTTCACACAACGAGTCACAAGGACTAATGAAAAAAATCAAATGGTTCACACAATGAATCACAATTATAGGGAAATATGGTTAACACAACGAGTCATAAGGACAAATGAACAAGGACAAATGGTTCACACAACGAATCACAATAATAAGGATAAATGGTTAACACAGTGAGTCACAAGGACTAATGAACAAGGAAAAATGGTTCACAAAAAGAAATTGAGTTTAGTTCAAAGAAATGAAAAGAAATGTGAAAGAAGTTTGCAAAATGCATCAAATGAAAAGAGGAACAAAAATAGAACTCCTAAAGCTTCAAATATAAGGCACCCTCACAACATAATGCACAAGGACAAATGGTTAGCACAACAAGTCACAATGACAAGGACAAATGGATCACACAACGAGTCACAACAACTAAATAACAAGGTCAAATGGTTCACATAACGAGTCACAAGCACTAACGAACAATGGCAAATGGTTTGCACAACGAGTTATAAGGACAAAGATAAATGGTTCACACAACGAGTAACAAGGACTAATGAACCAAGACAAATGGTTCACACAATGAGTCATGGGTATTAATGAACAAGGACAAATGGTTCGCACAACAAGTCACAAGGACTAATGAACAAGGACAAATGGTTTACACGACAAGTCACAAGGACTAATGAACAAGGACAAATGGTTTACACGATAAGTCACAATGACAAGGACAAAATAACAAGGACAAATGGATCACACAACAAGTCACAAGGACCAATGAAAAAGGACAAATGGTTTACACAACAAGTCACAATGACAAGGACAAATGATTCACACAACGAGTCACAATAACTAATGAAAAAAGAAAAATAGTTCACACAACGAGTCACAAGGACTAATGGACAAGGACAAATGGTTCCCACAGTGAGTCACAAGGACTAATGAACAAGGACAAATGGATCACACAACGAGTTAGAAGGAGTAATAAACAAGGACAAATGGATTACACGATGAGTCACACGGACAAACGATTCACACAACGAGTCACAATGACATCAACAAATGTTTAACACAATGAGTCACAAGGACTAATTAACAAGGACAAATGGTTCACACAACGAGTCACAAGGACTAATGAAAAAAATCAAATGGTTCACACAATGAATCACAATTATAGGGAAATATGGTTAACACAACGAGTCATAAGGACAAATGAACAAGGACAAATGGTTCACACAACGAGTTATAATGACTAATGCACAAGGACAAATGGTTAGCACAACAAGTCACAATGACAAGGACAAATGGATCACACAACGAGTCACAACAACTAAATAACAAGGTCAAATGGTTCACATAACGAGTCACAAGGACTAACGAACAACAATAAATGGTTTGCACAACGAGTTATAAGGACAAGGATAAATGGTTCACACAATGAGTAACAAGGACTAATAAACCAACATAAATGGTTCACACAATGAGTAACAAGGACTAATAAACCAACACAAATGGTTCACACAATGAGTCACAAGGATTAATGAACCAGGTCAAATGGTTCGCACAACGAGTTACAATGACAAGGACAAATGGATCTCACAACGAATCACAAGGACTAGTGAACAAGGACAAATGGTTTACACGACAAGTCACAATGACAAGGATAAATGATTCACACAACGAGTCACAATAACTAATGAAAAAAGACAAATGCTTCACACAACGAGTCTCAAGGACTAATGCACAAGGACAAATGGTTCCCACAGTGAGTCACAAGGACTAATGAACAAGGACAAATGGATCACACAATGAGTCACAAGGACTAATGAACAAGGACAAATGGTTAACACTACGAGTCACAAGGACTAATTAACATGGACAAATGGTTCACACAACGAGTCACAAAGACAAATAAAAAAGACAAATGGTTCACACAACGAATGACAATGACAAGGATATATGGTTAACACAGTGAGTCACAAGGACTAATGAACAAGGAAAAATGGTTCACACAACGAGTTATAATGACTAATGAACAAGGACAAATGGTTAGCACAACAAGTCACAATGACAAGGTCACAATGACAAGGACAAATGGATCACACAACGAGTCACAACGACTAAAGAACAAGGACAAATGGTTCACACAACAAGTCACAAGGACTATTGAACAACGACAAATGGTCCGCACAACGAGTTATAAGGACAAGGATAAATGCTTCACACAGCGAGTTACAAGGACTAATGAACAAAGACAAATGGTTCACACAACGAGTCACAAGGATTAATGAACAAGGACAAATGGTTCGTATAATGAGTTATAATGACAAGGACAAATGGATCACACAACGAGTCACAAGGACTGATGAGCAAGGACAAATGGTTAACACAACGAGTCATAAGGACAAATGAACAAGGACAAATGGTTAGCACAACAAGTCACAATGACAAGGACAAATGGATGACAGAACGAGTCACAACAACTAAATAACAAGGACAAATGGTTCATACAACGAGTCACAAGGACTAACGAACAACGGCAAATGGTTTGCACAACGAGTTATAAGGACAAGGATAAATGGTTCACACAACGAGTAACAAGGACTAATGAACAAAGACAAATGGTTCACACAATGAGTCATGAGTATTAATGAACAAGGACAAATGGTTCGCACAACAAGTCACAAGGACCAATGAACAAGGGCAAATGGTTTACACGACAAGTCACAAGGACTAATGAACAAGGACAAATGGTTTACATGACAAGTCACAATGACAAGGACAAATGATTCACACAACGAGTCACAATAACTAATGAAAAAAGAAAAATAGTTCACACATCGAGTCACAAGGACTAATGGACAAGGACAAATGGTTCCCACAGTGAGTCACAAGGACTAATGAACAAGGACAAATGGATTACACAACGAGTTAAAAGGAGTAATAATCAAGGACAAATAGATTACACAATGACTCACACAGACAAACGATTCACACAACGAGTCACAATGACATGAACAAATGTTTAACACAACGAGTCACAAGGACTAATTAACAAGGACAAATGGTTCACACAACGAGTCACAAGGACTAATGAAAAAAATCAAATGGTTCACACAATGAATCACAATGATAGGGACAAATGGTTAACACAACGAGTCATAAAGACAAATGAACAAGGACAAATGGTTCACACAACGAGTTATAATGAATAATGCACAAGGACAAATGGTTAGCACAACAAGTCACACTGACAAGGACAATTGGATCACACAATGAGTCACAACAACTAAATAACAAGGTCAAATGGTTCACATAACGAGTCACAAGGACTAACGAACAACAACAAATGGTTTGCACAACGAGTTATAAGGACAAGGATAAATGGTTCACACAACGAGTAACAAGGACTAATATACCAACACAAATGGTTCACACAATGAGTCACAAGGATTAATGAACTAGGACAAATGGTTCGCACAACGAGTTACAATTACGAGGACAAATGGATCACACAACGAGTCACAAGGACTAGTGAACAAGGACAAATGGTTTACACGACAAGTCACAATGACAAGGACAAATGATTCACACAACGAGTCACAATAACTAATGAAAAAAGACAAATGCTTCACAAAACGAGTCACAAGGACTAATGCACAAGGACAAATGGTTGCCACAGTGAGTCACAAGGACTAATGAACAAGGACAAATGGATCACACAACGAGTCAAAAGAAGTAATGAACAAGAACAAATGGATTACACAATGAGTTAAAAGGACAAACGATTCACACAACGAGTCACAATGACATGAACAAATGTTTAACACAACGAGTCACAAGGACTAATTAACAAGGACAAATGGTTCACACAACGAGTCACAAGGACTAATGAAAAAAGACAAATGGTTCACACAACGAATCACAATGACAAGGACAAATGGTTAACACAATGAGTCACATGGACTAATGAACAAGGAAAAATGGTTCACACAACGAGCTATAATGACTAATGAACAAGGGCAAATGGTTCACACAACGAGCCACAAGTACTAAAGAACAAAGACAAATGGTTTAGACAACGAGGCACAAAGACTAATGAAAGAGGGCAAATGGTTCTCACAACAAGTCACAATGACAAGGCGAAATTGTTAACACAACGAGTCACAAGGACAAATGAACAAGGAGAAATGGTTAACACAACGAGTTATAATGACTAATGATCGAGGACAAATGTTTAGCACAACAAGTTACAATGACAAGGACAAATGGATCACACAACGAGTCACAACGACTAAAGAACAAGGACAAATGGTTCACACAACGAGTCACAAGGACTATTGAACAACGACAAGTGGTTCGCACAACGGGTCACAAAGACTAATGAAAAAGGACAAATGGTTCCCACAGTGAGTCACAAGGACTAATGAACATGGTCAAATGGATCACACAACGAGTCACAAGGACAAATGGATTACACAATGAGTCACAAGGACTAATGAACAAGGACAAACGATTCACACAACGAGTCACAATGACAAGGACAAATGTCTAACACTACGAGTCACAAGGACTAATTAACATGGACAAATGGTTCACACAACGAGTGACAAGGACTAATGAAAAAAGACAAATGGTTCACACAACGAATCACAATGACAGGGACAAATGGTTAACACAATGAGTCACAAGGACTAATGAACAAGGAAAAATGGTTCACACAACGAGCTATAATGACTAATGAACAAGGGCAAATGGTTCACACAACGAGCCACAAGTACTAAAGATCAAAGAAAAATGGTTCAGACAACGAGGCACAAAGACTAATGAAAGAGGGCAAATGGTTCACACAACGAGTCACACTGACAAGGCCAAATTGTTAACACAATGAGTCACATGGACAAATGAACAAGAAGAAATGGTTAACACAACGAGTTATAATGACCAATGAACAAGGACAAATGTTTAGCACAACAAGTTACAATGACAAGGACAAATGGATCACACAACGAGTCACAACGACTAAACAACAGGGACAAATGGTTCACACAACGAGTCACAAGTACTATTGAACAACGACAAGTGGTTCGCACAACGGGTCACAAGGACTAATGAAAAAGGACAAGTGGTTCCCACAGTGAGTCACAAGGACTAATGAACAAGGACAAATGGATCACACAACGAGTCAAAAGAAGTAATGAACAAGAACAAATGGATTACACAATGAGTTACAAGGACAAACGATTCACACAACGAGTCACAATGACATGAACAAATGTTTAACACAACGAGTCACAAGGACTAATTAAAAAGGACAAATGGTTCACACAACGAGTCACAAGGAATAATGAAAAAAGACAAATGGTTCACACAACGAATGACAATGACAGGGACAAATGGTTAACACAATGAGTCACAAGGACTAATGAACAAGGAAAAATGGTTCACACAATGTGCTATAATGACTAATGAACAAGGGCAAATGGTTCACACAACGAGCCACAAGTACAAAAGAACAAAGACAAATGGTTCAGTTAACGAGGCACAAAGACTAATGAAAGAGGGCAAATGGTTCACACAACGAGTCACAATGACAAGGCCAAATTGTTAACACAACGAGTCACAAGGACAAATGAACAAGGAGAAATGGTTAACACAACGAGTTATAATGACTAATGAACAAGGACAAATGTTTAGCACAACAAGTTACAATGACAAGGACAAATGGATCACACAACGAGTCACAACGACTAAAGAACAAGGACAAATGGTTCACACAACGAGTCAGAAGGACTATTGAACAACGACAAGTGATTCGCACAACGGGTCACAAGGACTAATAAAAAAAGACAAATGGTTCCCACAGTGAGTCATAAGGACTAATGAACAAGGACAAATGGATCACATAACGAGTCACAAGGACTAATGAACAAGGACAAATGGATTACACAATGAGTCACAAGGACTAATGAACAAGGACAAACGATTCACACAACGAGTCACAATGATAAGGACAAATGGTTCACACAACGAATCACAAGTACTATTGAACAACGACAAGTGGTTCGCACAACGGGTCACAAGGACTAATGAAAAAGGACAAATGGTTCCCACAGTGAGTCACAAGGACTAATGAACAAGGACAAATGGATCACACAACGAGTCAAAAGAAGTAATGAACAAGAACAAATGGATTACACAATGAGTTACAAGGACAAACGATTCACACAACGAGTCACAATGACATGAACAAATGTTTAACACAACGAGTCACAAGGACTAATTATCAAGGACAAATGGTTCACACAACGAGTCACAAGGACTAATGAAAAAAGACAAATGGTTCACACAACGAATCACAATGACAGGGACAAATGGTTAACACAATGAGTCACGAGGACTAAGGAACAAGGAAAAATGGTTCACACAACGAGCTATAATTACTAATGAACAAGGGCAAATGGTTCACACAACGAGCCACAAGTACTAAAGAACAAAGACAAATGGTTCCGACAACGAGGCACAAAGACTAATGAAAGAGGGCAAATGGTTCACACAACGAGTCACAATGACAAGGCCAAATTGTTAACACAACGAGTCACAAGGACAAATGAACAAGGAGAAATGGTTAACACAACGAGTTATAATGACTAATGAACAAGGACAAATGTTTAGCAAAAAAAGTTACAATGACAAGGACAAATGGATCACACAAAGAGTCACAACGACTAAAGAACTAGGACAAATGGTTCACACAACGAGTCACAAGGACTATTGAACAACGACAAGTGGTTCGCACAACGGGTCACAAGGACTAATGAAAAAGGACAAATGGTTCCCATAGTGAGTCACAAGGACTAATGAACAAGGACAAATGGATCACATAACGAGTCACAAGGACTAATGAACAAGGAAAAATGGATTACACAATGAGTCACAAGGACTAATGAACAAGGACAAACGATTCACGCAACGAGTCACAATGACAAGGACAAATGTTTAACACTACGAGTCACAAGGACTAATTAACATGGACAAATGGTTCACACAACGAGTCACAAGGACTAATGAAAAAAGGCAAATGGTTCACACAACGAATCACAATGACAAAGATAAATGGTTAACACAGCGAGTCACAAGGACTAATGAACAAGGAAAAATGGTTCACACAATGATCGGTCCGTTTAGTATTCACAAATAAATAGATGTGGTCGTTGGTCACGGTCGAATCAAAACACAATTTATAGCTTAACAAGCAACTCTACAATTAGTAAAAAGGCAAGTAAAGGTCGGATCCCAAGGGACGGGAGTTGAAATGAGATTTCTATTGTAACTAGTGGTGTCTAAGGGGTGTCACAAATTGGGTTGATGTAGAAGGTTACTAAACTAGAATAACAATGAAAATAAACAAGCAAGATGAATAAAAAGGGGGTGTAAACAATTGATTAAAGGCACGAGGGTGTCATGGGATCATAGGGGAATCATGGGATATGATCATACAAACATGTTCTCAAATTATAAGCAAGCAATTATTGTTGTGATGGATTGAGTTGGGTTATATCTTACAATCCTAGGAAAGTTTGGGTCCCGGAGCCGAATCGATTAGATTGTACAACACCTACAAGTCGACTTAATCTTCCCTACTCAACAACATGCATGGTCTAATGAGACTCGAGTTGGGTTATGTCTTACAAGTCTCATTGAAAAGATAGGAGATGATAGTAAATGCAAGGATTCATAGGCTTAGCATTTCATCAAATATAACATGTGCATGAGTTGAGATCAAAACAAGCAAGCAAATAAAACATGAAAGCATATTAATTTAAGCATGAATCATTCCCCATGTTGGTTTCCCCTAATCACCCATTAACCCTAGCTAAGAGACTACTCACTCATTATCATGTTGATCATGCTAGCAAGGTTGTCAATCATACCAACAATATGAAACATGATGAATAAATGAAAGTAATTAACAATAATTAAAAGGGATTAAGAGATTATACCTACTAATGATTCCAATAATAAAGCAAGAATAATAGAAGTACTTGAATGCTAGATTGAGAGGTTGTCAATCTCCCAATAATAACCCAAATAATCTTCAATTACCCAAAATAAAGGATGAACAAAAGAGAGATTAAAGAACTAAAACTTGGATTAAAACTTGATTAATACTTGATTACAATATTGAAGAGAGATTTGATTGATATTAACTACACTAATTATTGATAAGAAGAACATGCTCCTCTAATTAGACTAATGGGGTATTTATAGTGAAAATTAGGGAGGATGCATTAGGGTTAACTAAGGGCTAAACTAGTAATTACACTTTTAAGTAGAGCAAGGAGAAGCCGGTATTTTTGGAGAGAAGGGCTTCTCTTTTCGTAGCTTGAAGAAGACAACCCGTCTTTGTGAAGGAATCCGGGCGGATTAGGTCGGGACGGCCGGATTTGGGCGATGGAATCCGAGCGGATTCTGGGTAATCCGGGCGGATTGTTGAGGGGAATCCGAGCGGATTCCAGCTGGGACGCTCGGATTGTGGATAGGCGGGACGGGCGGATTCGAAAATCCGCTCGGATTGTCATCGTGATACTTCTTCTTTTTCTTCCCTTTTCTTCATAAATTCCTTGGGGATTTCCTTGGGGACTCAAGGATCCTTTCTCAACATTGCTCTTCTACTATGATATGTACAAAGGCCTTCTAATCTTGTCTCTGCTTGATGCTTGGTCATTGAATTTGATCAATTTAGTCTTGATTTGCCATGAAAATGCAAGATTCTTACTCCTTTCCTACCAAGGGATCAAAATCTCAAAGAATATGCAAAACAAAGAACTAAAGATAAGAAATGACCCAAATAAGCACTAAAAAGCATGGAAACAAGGGTAATTCGGGGGCTAAATATGCGCCAATTATGGTCACATCAAATATCCCCAAACCGAACCTTTGCTCGTCCCGAGTAAAGAGGTGACAAAGACTAGGACCAATACTAACCTTGAAAGAAATGTAGATCTTTATACATACTAACATACTCATATATGTTTAAATTAATTTGTCATAAAATTAAATACGGATTTTATGCATGCAAACAATATTAAAATAGAGGAGAAATCATATCCTTACATTGATGTTTTCGGTTTAATGGGCACAAGAGAGATCACCTTTCTCTCTTGTTCTTGAGCTTTCCCTTATGGAAGAACAAAGATCCAAGTATAGGATCTCTCCCTAAGCTTTATACCCAAGGCTTTCTCTTAATTTAATTAATATTACAAGAACTAGTATAATATTAATCTAGTAGAAAATTGAACCAAAATATTTATAAAACACTTAATTATTTCGGTTTTTTAGAGAGAAGAAGAGGAGGATTTTTATTCTCTCTAGAACACTAATTTTGGATGAGTAAGTGAATGAATGAAGATACAAAACATTTTGTATATTATTAGGTAAAAATATGAGAAAACCATCATAGGTTTTGTCTTCCCAAAACCGTGTAAGAGGAGGGCTTTAGGAGAGCCAATGCATGAAAAAATTGTTCTTCACAATGAACAATAGGCTTGCATGGCTAGTGACTAGTGTAATCATCATGCCTTCCACTAATTATAATCAACATATAATTAGCTCATAAACCCTCTAATTTTCGGCCCACTTGATAATATGGATTCCATATTATTTTTGTCAATTGTCAATATGTCACATGTCATATGTTAATCTGAAACTGTGCCATCTTAGATGAACTGTCTTTAGTCAAAAGAATCGACTCATTAGAATACTATAGCAGCTCTCGCCACGACCAGGCTATATAAATTGCCAGAACTCTATAAGCGGTCATAAGGCCCGACAAAAATTCCTAACAGTCTGCCTATGTGATCGACTAGTCATCTCACATGACTCTATGACACTTGAACTTGCCATCAATCGCATCACACTATAGTCACTTCGAGACGTCACCTCATACAAGTGACTATGGGCGAATACCATGCTAATCCGCGTTCACTTTAACGGGGTTCAATTGTCTCTACAACCCGTTTGGATGTAACAAGGTATAATAAAAGAGTTTTAAAGTAAAACTCAAACGACAAATGCGATTATCACATATGAATAGTCAATGCTTGATTACTACTTCATATTCTATAATCTAATTTGATCTTTTATGTAGTTATTCATCTCAATTTAATTGAAATGACATGACTCATCATGTTAAGCCTATGAGAAGGCTTTGGTTAGTAGGTTTTATCAACTTCTTGTACCTTACTCAACCTTACTACATACTAGTTTTCCTTTGTAACGTATACATTTGCATTACAAAACTTTCTGAGTACGTGTCGAGATCCAATCAAGACATAGGCCCTCTTAGCCTAAGAATAGCTCCCACTGTTTTCACAGTGTGCGGGACTCATCCTCTTGCACATCTCATGATTGCAAGTGCACTCAATTTCCGTTGTAAACATATCATATTGTTCTTTATTGCCTAGAACGATTCTAGAAAATCTACTTCTTAATTAACATTGCCACAATGGTATCTTAACCATCCTGATGTGTTTTGATTATGGTTTTGTCGGAAACCATGCGCAATCTCAATTGTCAATTGTCACTTGTGTAACACCCTTACACAAAATTGCATCATAAACACTTTGCTTTACTTCCTTAATGCTTCAGCATGCACTTAAGGGTAATCTATATGGCTTACTTGGCAAAGATTACTTAAATTCGATTTTGAAAACAATTCATCATACTCAAAGTATATGAAGTGTTATACATCATTACTCATTTAATTGATCCCAATGAAGCAAATGGAATCAATCAAATATGTTCAAATTAATTGAACTAGTCATGAATCTTATCAACATAAGACTTCTTATTGACTCTAATATCATGTGGATTTATCTTCATAAATCCGTATATTCAAGATGTATTATAATACTCCAAAAGTCTTAAATCATTCTCAATGATCAATATGTCATCCACATATCGGACTAATTAAAATTCCGTAACTCCCACTAAACTCCATGTATAAACACAACTTCTCGATTTATCGAGAAATGTTTTTATCACATGATCAAAATGTTGATTCTAACTCATTGATGTCCTACTTAAGATTCGCTCTTAAGTTTCACATTATCTTAGGATTGCAAGAATCTACTAAACTCAAGACATGTATTGAATACATTCCTTCTATTGAAGAAGTGGGTTTTAGATTCACTCGCTATGTATTCCATAACCTCATAATGAAACACAATCCCTAAGAAGATCCAAATAGACTTAAGCATTTCAATTAGTGCAAAACCCTTTGCAACCAATCTTGTATTGAAATATCTCTTTATTAGTGCAAAAACCCTTTGTCACTAATCAAGCCTTTTATTTCGGATTCTCATGGCTCCAAGCCTTGTATTGAGTTGTGACTTGAACACTCTTATGTAAGTCATATGTTCATTACTTTCCTGAAGTAATCAACTTGAATCAAACAATTTCTTTTGTAATTTATAAGCTCTTTACTTTCTTAAAAGTAGCATGAATTCATCATCTTTAACGAGTGACGAATTTAACCTCCTAGGTTTTGAAGAAACAATGTCTTACACAAAACGTCTCATGTAGCCAAGAAAGACCAGTTTCTTGCGACATAACATTCTTTGTGGCTTTTGAATAATTTCTCCCACTCTGTCTTCTAGAAATAAACTTTTATTTTAGAAAGACAGCTTCACGAGCCACAAATCCGTCGTACTCGTGATAATTGAAAAGGGAAAAATGAGTATTAGTTTCTTGTGAAAACTTACAAACATGGTACCCTTACCATTTCATATCTCATATGATTCGATTTAGTGGAAAAATAATTTAGACAAAATGATAAAATCCCCAAAAAGATCAAGTAACTCAAAGTAACTTGATCGAAGTCCAAACCTTATCGAATAGCGTTTGAATTCTTATTCAATCACACATTATATCATAATGCGTGCTACGAGAGATTAACTTGTGATATTAGATCACATTTCCATTGGCTTATATCAAAGTCTTCACTTTGATAACCCCATCACGACTAAATCGTGATTCCTTGAACTCTTGAACCTCTTTAAATATTTCTCTATTTACCTTATTAAGTGAACATATTAGTGTCAACTTAAATAGTTGGTAAAAGATGATGATAAAACTATTTTGGATCGATGATTTACAACCTCGACCTCCTTTTTAACCAAAAGGCACGAGACATCTTGCTTTGAATACAAGATACGCATATATCATTAACAATCTAATGGTTTCAAGAGTACTCGTTAACTCTTTGCGTTCATCATTCCAAAATTTTAAGGTTTAATCTTGGGTTACCAATTTGAGTGTTGCACCATCTTCATGATATATCATTCTAGTTTGGTTTAGAATATAATCACCTTGATAAAGGGCTAGCCATACATCAAATCGTGGTGTATAGGGTCACAAAAGTGAAACCTCTTTTGTATCTTAACAAGTTTATATTCTTATTTAGAGTTTATGCACTTAATAGTCATAATTAAGTACAACTTTAAATCCAAAACTAGATTGAGTACACAATTACTCTATCTCTCGACATTATTGTTGCTAGTCGTCATATTCTAATCATCTTATGTATCAAGTACAACGATGTAAACCACCACCGGTTTCTAATATTGACGAAGTAGTACTAGCAAAATTTATGTTTAATCAAATAAACATTTAAAGAAGAAGGTCCCATTAGATGTCCCACAACTAACTTGTTGATTCTTCAATAATTTGGGGTAGTTTCCTTTCTCGTGTCTAACATTTAAGACAGTGGAAACTTTATCGGTCGGGATTGATAGGTTTAGTATCGTCATTCTCAACAACTTTACCTTTAACATTACCTTGTATCAATTCCATTTACTTCTTGAACCTCGTCCTCATCTTAACAGTTTAAGAGAATGCTCCCACTTATTTCAATGAGTCTTTGCTTTGAGAAGCAAAATTGAATTCACGAAGATCACTCTTCATTTGTTCATTTTAGTCTTAAAACTTTCATTGAAGTGGTTGCGATATTTTGGTCAATTACGAATTCTTGACAAAACTAATTACCAAAACAATTTATCGCTTCGATGTACTTAATGCATTTAAGTACATGGAAAAACAATCCATTGCAAGTAGATGTGTTAGTCAAGAATCAAAAACCTGTTTGATAATGAATAACTTTAATCTATACTCTTTACAAGAGATCCTTAGCAATGGTTCATTTGAGGTTTTAGAAGCAAACTCATATTTGTCTTTAGTTACGATGTTTTAATGGAGATTTGAATCAAAATCGAAATGATATCGAATATGAATTGTGGTAAAGAAATAGAACAATATGATAACGGAATAATGAAAACAAAACATTCATCGTTATAATAATACTTGTAGATAACAAGTAAAGCATTTACATAGTGACCTCTACCCAACTATGATAAATGATTCCAAGACCCAAATTCATATTAACTTGGGGCACGGTGTGCCGAAATACCCCTCATCAATATAACTCGGTGGATTAACTCTTTAATCGATTCTACTTTTAGAACTCTTGGTCGATAAAATTACATTAATATTTATCTTTAGCCCGAAACACATCCGGAAATACGTCGTGAATACTTTCGTTGAGTTCAACCCAAATTTCGAATAAATGTGTCCATTATCCAAACCCATATCAACTTAGGGCACGGTGTGCCGAAATACCCCTCATTAACATGAATTCGGTGGATAGACATTCATCACCCACTTCCCCTACGTAACAAGGTTTGTACCCCGGTGGGGCCGAGCGCACTCCCTCGCGAAATAGGTTTTCATGGTTTCTACTATTTGGTAAGGCTATGTCTCAATTGATTGTTTTAGCGAGAGGTCATGTCAATTTATTATCTATCACGTTTTAAGTGAACTAAAGCGGTGAACTACGATGATTATAATTGACACGGTCGATAAACACGATAAAATGACAATGCATGTTTTAGTTATGGCGATTTAGCAATGCATGTGACATAAAATAAAATGCAAGCATAAAAGTAAATAAATCCTAGTATGGCCTTTCCTAAAATAGAAAAACTCTTTAACTATTACATATTCGGAAACCAACTCCATTGGTCCCTTGAACTTCGGTTGTGGCACGCATCTCGAGGTAACACCGTCTTTATGTATCGCCATTCTTGAAGAAATCCGTCTTTGGGAACTCCGGAATGAATAAAATTACATAATAAATTACATAATTTCCTATTATACATTTGTAACTAAAATAAAATAAATCTATTAAATTACAAAACGGTGATACGAGATCACAATAAAATTACAACCGAATCGATATTCCCATACATTTCGGGAAATACCAATTAAAATCTAAGGCCATACTAAGTAAAATTACATAATTCAAAATTACATAAATTAAAATTATGACAATCATAAAGAAAAATGCAGCATTATAATATGTATGAACATGCTCAATTTTATGCTAAATCGCCTTTAATTAGCCAATATCGTATATTACTCGGTTTTTACGGATTTGCGTGATTTCAACATTTTTATAATCACAAAAATACATAAACTCATATTTATGCATAAGTTAATTACCCTAACCTCTTAGGACTCAAAATATAGTCTTCACTAATAATTTGACCATAATTAACCCATATTTTATAAAATTGTTCATAAATGGACTAAAAATTACAAAATAAGCCATAAACTTCAAATAAATCACAAAATTTCAAATAAATTCAAAATTTGAAATTTAAATCCATGAACATTCTGGAAAAATACCATGACACTCATAATGTTCAAAATCTTAGGTTAAAAATTTCGAAATTTTTCCGGAAAAACAATGTTGCGGTTTATCGATTTTAACTAAAATAATCATAAAACATGAGGAAAAATTATATTCATTAACTTTTCAATTTTAGATCTGAAAATGATAATAAAAAGCAACATTAGACGTTTTTTCTAAGTCATAGATTATGTTTTATTAATTTATCACTAATAATGTCACTATTTATGCTATTTTTCTTCAAAAATCCATAAATCATGCAAAAAGACTTCTTTATAGCCAATTATTTTACACACATCTTGTAAAATTGCATGTGACAACATATTAATTTTCTATGACCAGATTCGAAATTTAACTCATATTAACCTATTTTTCACATAAATCCGAATTTAATAATGAAAAAATCATTTTTCGAGCATAACAAGTCCAAAAATTATGAAAATTTACAGGTTATCTCAAAATAATATATGTGACAACATATCCAAAAATCAACTTAAAATTCGAAGTATAGCTAATTTTAGACCAAAAATGACATTTTTACTCATAAAATCATATTTAAATGCCATTATTGTAAAATATGAACAATAAAAATCCGAAAAATTAACCAAAATATCCTAAAACATTTTAGGACCAGAACTATTAACATGCATGGATTAATTTCGTGATATCTCATAATAACACAAAATATACAAGTTTTATATGTTAATCTTTATAACTCGGAAAAACTTTTAACCGATTTGCATGCAAACAACCGTGGCTCTTGATACCGATTGAAAGAAATGTAGATCTTTATACATACTAACATACTCATATATGTTTAAATTAATTTGTCATAAAATTAAATACGGATTTTATGCATGCAAACAATATTAAAATAGAGGAGAAATCATATCCTTACATTGATGTTTTCGGTTTAATGGGCACAAGAGAGATCACCTTTCTCTCTTGTTCTTGAGTTTTCCCTTATGGAAGAACAAAGATCCAAGTATAGGATCTCTCCCTAAGCTTTATACCCAAGGCTTTCTCTTAATTTAATTAATATTACAAGAACTAGTATAATATTAATCTAGTAGAAAATTGAACCAAAATATTTATAAAACACTTAATTATTTCGGTTTTTTAGAGAGAAGAAGAGGAGGATTTTTATTCTCTCTAGAACACTAATTTTGGATGAGTAAGTGAATGAATGAAGATACAAAACATTTTGTATATTATTAGGTAAAAATATGAGAAAACCATCATAGGTTTTGTCTTCCCAAAACCGTGTAAGAGGAGGGCTTTAGGAGAGCCAATGCATGAAAAAATTGTTCTTCACAATGAACAATAGGCTTGCATGGCTAGTGACTAGTGTAATCATCATGCCTTCCACTAATTATAATCAACATATAATTAGCTCATAAACCCTCTAATTTTCGGCCCACTTGATAATATGGATTCCATATTATTTTTGTCAATTGTCAATATGTCACATGTCATATGTGATATAAATTTGTTATGTATTTTTAACATATTAAAAATCAACGTATTAATAAAAATACGTCACATACAAAAATCGACTTAGTAATTTCATAATTACTTGTGCCAAAATATTTTACCAATTTATAAATCGTATTTACAAAAATTCATTCAATTCCGATTGTTTCCTTAAACAATTATTTCATCCGAGTAATGAAACAATTCGATTACTCAGACCGTATCTCATTTAATCACATTTCAATATGATACGTAAATTTTACTTCTAAAATCGTCCGTCAATTTTCAAGTAATTTAATTAACTCGTAACGTTATACGATTAATTAAATAATCAATTAAGAGTATTGCCCTTTAGGTATGACCTAGGGGTCAACTGATCACCACCGTCACACGCAGGTAATGTCAAACTCTAGTCACCCAATCATTACCGATATATGTTGACCAGTTGACAGTAACAATATTACTTCCCAATTGTATTCTTTAAAATGAGATTTAATAATGATATTTAAATCATATGATCGCACTATTGTTGAGGACACATTTCCCAACAAACCTATCCTAATATTATAGCCGATATGAGACAATTAGCGGGTCTCACTCCGCCCCTTCAACTCACAACAAGACAACCATGAGGTAGGATGCCTTCTTGCAAGGCAAGGTGGGTCTTGCCAAAATGGCGACACATCCAAACATTAAGCACACAAAAACATATAATGGATGCATCTACAAAAAGAATAGCCACTCCCTCATCAAGTGGCGGAAATTATCTACAAGGGAAGCAATTCAAGGGTACACAATCCTTCATAGATGCAATTTCTTCAAACTACTAAGCCTAGAAGGATACCAATAAATCACCTCCAAAATGTGTCAAGCTAGGGTACCTTTGTCCTCAATCGTTAAATGCTTTTGTCAAGAGTAGACTCCCTATGGTGTTAGAAACACTGGAGGATCGCGGAATTCCCCCTCTTGCCTAGACAAGAAGAAGGGTCGTCCCCTCTCTACCATGCACAAAAATGGATATGATGGATAAAGGGATCAATAGATGTTTGAGTTTCATTTTGGGAGTTTGCTTTTGTTTTTGTTTTCCCCCCAATTTCATGTGGCATTTGACATTTGAGAACACTTTCTTGCCATTTCTTTTTGATTTTTGGCATTTCAACACTTGACAACTTTCAACTTTTCTTTGCATTTCTTTTGAACATTTTCAAAGTCACCCCATATGTAGTGAGGGTGCCTTATATTTGAAACTTTAGGAGTTCTATTTTTGCTCCTCTTTTCATTTGATGTAATTTTGCAAACTTTCTTTCATTTTTCATTTCATTGAACTCAAATTGATTTCTTTTTGTGCCCATTCCCTTTGATGACAAAATGTATGGTAGAACATGGATGAATGATGGATGCATGGTTTCAAGGGTCACCTTGGAATAAACGGTAGCCAAGGAGTTATCACACCACAAGGTACTCTTGAATAGGCCTTAATCCATGGGTCAAAGGATACTAGCATGACACATCCTAGGGTGTTTTACAAGTATTCTAACAAGCAAAGTCTTAAGAATAAAAAGCATCTACTAGGGCCTATATACACTTGTCAAGCTTCCCAAGTAGACGGTTTCGCAAAATTTTTCTAACATGCAAACTACATGCCATGATGCAACTAGCATATAAACATCCTAATGCAAATGATTCTACCAACTAATATGCCATATAAACTAAATGCAAGTCCTAAATTCACATTGTTATACCGCATCAATCAAAATAAAGCCACATAGTCATTAACATAAAGAGGAAAAAGGAGATTGGAAAGATCATACCATGCGGTCTTCAATATCCTTATGTCTCGGATGTGGCGTAGTCAATCAATGTGAACAAGGATAAAACAAACACAATATATACAAGACAATATATACAAAGGAAATGAACTAGTTTTTGGGTTTTCAATTTTTTCAATTTTTATGATTTTTGAAATTTTTCAATTTTTATGGGTTTTTGAATAAGAGTTAAATGTTAGAATTCCCATCCCTACACTAATATGGGCATTGTCCTCAATGGCGAAAATGATGGAAATTATGCAAAGATGATGCATGATTTCTATACTAAATGCAATTTTATACTAAGCTACACTACATGATGCATGGTTTTTGTTATGACGGAGAGGATAATTTAGATTACCTCCCGTTGTATATGCATTAACTTCCCCAAACCGAGTGAGACACTATTGCTAATGTCCAAGGATGGGTATAGTTCATGCACCCACTATGCTACGCATGAAACTAGTTTTGTCATTTTGGATTTTACAAATGGGAACAATAAGAACACCTCAATGGTACCGAGGTGTGAGTCCTTTGATGTTGCTAGGACTAAACCAACAATGATCAAAATGAAATAAAATACAAAGAGATATAGACAAACCATGGGAGTGTAGGAGTCTCCAAGGCTTGCTAGTCTTCCATCATGCTATCATCATCACCACTTCCCTCATGAGAAGTGGTCACATTGCCACTTTCCTTGTCATTTGCTTCTTCACTTTCTTCCTCATCTTTCTCATCATCATCTTCACCATCTCTTTCTCCTTCCATTGCTTCTTCCTCAATATTATCATCAACTTCTTTATCATTTCCAACAACCTCATTATCTCCCACCACGTCCCTAGATGCACCCGGAAATAAGACTTCTCTATCCGCCCAACTAGGTAAAGGACAAGATGGATCAAGGAGTCCTTGCCTAGCTAGATGTAGGAGGGGTGGATATTGAGCCAAATACGCATTTTTCCGATCTTCATGGGCTTGCTTGTGCATTGCTTGCATGAGAAGAGTCACATAGTCTTTCCCAATTTCAATTCCTTCCGGCTTGAACTCTTCATACTCAAAGGGGTAAGGTGGTATGACAATGGAAGAGGAGGGGGTTTCAAGATCACCCTTTTGTTGTTGAATGATATACTCGGCTTCTTCGGAAAGGGGAAGTAGATAATTGGTCCGGTGGACGCTTAGGCGACAAATCTTCGAGGGCAAGGTGAACGATCTAGCTTCACTAGTTAGCCATCCATATTTAGTGTCAAGGGGGTTATGGGCAACCCACTTGAACTTGTGAATCATAATGTGCATATCAATAAGATGGCCACCTTCCTTTGCTTTGTACTTCTTATCCTTATTGAAATTAGGATCAAAGTGCTTAGCTAGGACCGTGACTAGGCCGCCATTGACAATAACGGTCGTGCCCTTCTTCCCATTATCAACATTAAGCCATCTATCAACCAATAGCCTCAAAGAATTGTAAGGCTTGGTGTGAATTCTTCCGATATTCAAAGCCGATTCAAGGAGAATAAAATCGAGTCTTGTGAAATGATTGGTGTCTTTCCTAGCAATTATGGTATTTCCCACAACCTTGTGCCATACTCTTATGCCCGGATGATGGACCAAAAGAGCACGACATGCATGAAAATCCCCAAATTTCTTCCCGGAGATTGCCTCCCAAAGAGGTTCGGGGTCATACTTTCCATAACTCTTGAAATAACTTTCCTCATCACTAAGACCCAAAATTTCACCCAATTCCTTAAAGGTAATGCGTCTACTAACATTAGGTAGACGAAACTCGATATTTTCCCTATTCTCAACTTTGGTGACTTTCAAAGAACTAAAAAATTCCAAGACAAGGGAGGGGTATGTTAATTCCTTTATTTCAAACAATTTCTCCAACCCCATGGCTTTGAAAAAGGCTTTTGTTTGTTCAAGAACACCCAATTTTTCCAAGGCATCTTTACATATGAATTTGGTGGATTGAATAGATTTCATAGCAAACTTGACAAAGGTATTTCTATGGGTATCGGAAATAAAAGTTACCTCCGGATAATGCAAAAGTTGATTAATTACCGGAGTAGAGGATGTTGATGGTCCCATAGAAGGTTGTTGTTGTTGTTGTACTTCCAAGTTTGGTGTTGCCACCACCATAGCCAAAGCTTTCTTTGTTTGAAGAGCCTTTTGCCTTTGTGAGAGTGCCTTAGCCTTTGGTGCCTTGGTTGCCTTTGTTGCACCCTTAGTCCTTGCCATTGATGAGCTTAACCAAGAAAAAAATGAAAAATCTTCAATATGTAGGATGCCCAAATCGATTTGAAGGTGAAAGGCTTTGCCTTTATGAAAACAAAAATCGACTCAAAGGTTGAAGATTTTGTTCTTGGTTTTGATTTTTGTTGAAGGTGGAGTGATTAATTTGTTGTTGGAAGGGTGGTTTGATTTGTTTTTGTTGAATGTTGTTGAGGGTTTTTGTTTTTATGATGGAGAGGATGAGGGTTTTGATGTTGTGGGTAGTGTTTATGAATGAATGAATGAATGAATGAAGGTGGGAGGGGTTATAAAGAGGCCGAAATTTTCAAAGCTGCAGGGGCAATCCGTGCGGATTCTGCTTCTTCAATCTTTGCAAAAGCTCGCCTAAAGACGGGCGGATTTGGTACAATCCACTCGGATTTGCTGAACACGGGACGGGCGGATTTCTTCAAAGACGGACGGATTTGATCCGAGAGATTTTTGCTTGTTTTCTTGTTTGCAAAGACGGGCGTCTTTTTTACAAGACGGCCGGATTCTTCAAGACGGGCGGATTTTTTGGAATCCGCTCGGATTCTTTAACAGTCAGGAAAATTTCAAATTTCAGTTCAGTTCAAGACGGGCGTCTTTTGTGCGGGGACGCTCGGATTGCATAAGACGGGCGGATTCTCCGGAATCCGCTCGGATTCTTCTGTGTACACGGATTGATTCCATCCGTGCACAGCGCATTCCCTTTTTCATTCTTCCATTCTTTCTTTCAAGGCTTGTGTTCTTCATTGTGGGGGCATTACTAAGGCATGGATAGCCTAGGCAATTGCCATCCCCACACTAAGGTAAAGCACTACACATCAATTGAAGTTGTTAGTCCCTCCCTCACTTCTCTCTTACATGACAATTATTTTGATCAAAGTAAATAAAAATCCAAAAATGACAAAAATGCAATACAAGAATTGAAATGTAAGTTAGGGAGTTAGAAATATTTACAAGTGGTGGTTTAGGGAGGACTCCACCAAACTCTCATTCTTGATGAGATGTCAAGGGGGCATGTTCAAGGTGTTGTTGATGTTGCTCAACACCTTGAAGAAGTAATCAAAAGCTTGTTCATTATTATGGTAGAGTCCTCAATAGACCGTGGCCCTTGTTGTTGATCATGATCGATGGCATGCCCAATGTAGGGATTAAAAATCCCTTCAAACTCGTCGTCCCAAAGACCACAAACTTCATTGAGTTGATCATTGAAAATCTCTTGCTTAGATGGAGACAACTCTCCCAATTTCTTCTCTTGGCCAATGAGGCCATCCTCTTCTTCCTTGGTTGATTTTGATGAGCTTTGCAAGCTCTCCTTGTCACAATTCACTTGCTCTTTGAATGGAGCATCTTCAATTTTCTTCCTCCATTGGAGTTCCGATTTCTTCCTTTCATCTTTTCGGCTATAATGATCAATCATGAAACATGGCTCATGCAAACGAGGAGCTCTCATGGTCTTGTCAAGATTAAAAGTTATGCTTTCATCTCCCACTTCTAGAGTGAGCTCTCCATGTTTCACATCAATCACCGCACCGGCGGTGTGTAGGAAAGGTCTTTCTAGGATGATTGGAATGTTGGAATCTTCCTCCATATCAACAATGACAAAGTCCACCGGGATGAAAAACTTCCCAATTCGCACGGGGACATCTTCCCATATCCCTAATGGTGTCTTCGTCGATCTATCGGCCATTTGAAGTGTGATGTTGGTGCATTTAAGCTCTCCCATTCCCAACCTTTTACTCACCGAGTACGGCATGACACTCACACTAGCCCCTAGATCACATAAGGCTTTGTTGATCGTCGTGTCGCCAATGGTACACGGTATTGAGAAGCTTCCCGGATCCTTTAACTTTGGAGGTGAACTCCCTTGAAGTATTGCACTACTCACCTTAGTGAAGGCGATAGTCTCAAGTTTCCGGATTGACTTCTTCTTTGTGAGGATATCTTTCATGTACTTTGCATAGGCCGGAACGTGGTTGATTAATTCCGTGAAAGGAATTGAGACTTCTAAATTCTTCACAATTTCCATGAACTTTCCAAGTTGATCATCAAATTTGGGCTTGGCTTGACGACTTGGAAAAGGAAGTCTAATCACAATGGGCTCCTTCTCTTTGGCCTTGTCTTCATTTTTCTTTGAACTTTCTTCTTTTGATGATTCTCCATCTTTGGAGTTTTGCACAATTTCTTCCTTTTCACTTGCTTCCACAACTTCATCCTCAACTTGCTTCTTCGGTGCTTCATACCTTGTACCACTTCTCAAGTGAATGGCACTAACCGTTTCATGTCTAGGGGGATTACTTTGAGGTGGTAATTGCCCCTTTTGTCTTTGTGAGATTGAAGATGCTAGTTGAGTCAATTGTGTTTCCAACATCTTGGTGTGAGCTAGAATGTTGTTGATGGTGGTTTCTTTTGCTTGGCTATCTTTTTGCATTTGAGTGAAAAATTCTTGTTGATTCTTTTGCATTTGGAGGACCGCTTTTTGGACATCAAAGCCTTGGTCATTTTGGTGATTGTATGGATTTTGATTTTGGTAACCTTGGTTTTGATTGTAAAAGGGTCTTTGATTTTGGTTTCTCATGGGTGGTGGAGTGTATGTTGTTTGAGGGTTTTGAACATTTTGGCTCTTGTATGAGAGATTTGGATGGAACTTGGTGTTTTCATTGTAAAAATTTGAATAAGGGGTACCACTTTTGTAAGCTTGGAAAGCATTAACTTGTTCGGTTGTTCCCCTACACTCACTTGGGTCATGACCCAAAGTTCCACAATTCTCACATATCCCACTTGGGATTGATGAGGATGCCGTCATGGCATTGACATGATGCTTCGATGATTTTGAGTTTTCCTCAAGTCTAGCCATAGCTTGTTCAAACTTCATGTTGATTGTGTCAATGTGAGCACTAAGTTGAGCACCCAATTGAGTAACGGAGTCCACTTCATGCTTTCCTCCTCTAGTAGCCTTGCGAGGTCTACTATATTGTGAATTATGGACCGCCATTTCCTCAATCTTGTTCCATGTTTGATTGTCATCAACTTCGGTGAACATTCCATTTGATCCCATATTGAGAATGTTCCTAGAATCTTCATATAAACCATTCCAAAATTGTTGCACCAAAAACCATTCGCTAAGTCCATGGTGAGGACATGAGCGACAAATGCCCTTGAACCGCTCCCAAGCTTCATACAAAGACTCTTCATCCCTTTGCTTAAAACCCGTAATTTGAGCTCTTAGCATGTTGGTCTTTTCCGGTGGGTAGAATTTTTTGTAGAAAGCTAGAGCCAACTTCTTCCAAGAATCTATTCCAAGGGTGGCCTTATCAAGGCCCTTCAACCATTGCTTTGCGGTGCCGATTAAGGAAAAAGGAAATAAGACCCATCTAATTTGGTCTTGGGTCACGCCCGTTTGAGAGATAGCATCACAATAATCGCAAAAGGTTTCTATATGAGAATGAGGGTCCTCACTAGGCATTCCCCCGAATTGGCTCCTCTCAACTAGTTGGATGAAGGCGGACTTGGCAATAAAATTTCCGGCGAGATGTTGCGGTGTAGGAGTACCATTTGGTAGATTCTCCTCGGTGGGTACGGAGTGTGACGAGAATTTTGGCATTGTAGGTGGATTTTGTAGGGTATTGTGTAATGGGTTTTCTTCTCCTTCTATTGCGAAAGGATTGACAAACTCACTAGTGGGTTGAACAACTTCACTAACACCTCTCAAATTCCTCCTAACAAGTCTCCTATTGTTCGTTAAGGTTCTTTCGATTTCACGGTCAAAAGGTAACAAATCACTTTGTAACCTTCTAGACATGCAAAATATCAAACAACTCAAAAACAATTAGAACAAACCTTGAGGATTTTTACTTCCTCAAGGCGAAGAAAGACACAACTAATAACAAAAAGGAAATCTAAATCAAACAAACACCGTCCCCGGCAACGGCGCCATTTTTGATCGGTCCGTTTAGTATTCACAAATAAATAGATGTGGTCGTTGGTCACGGTCGAATCAAAACACAATTTATAGCTTAACAAGCAACTCTACAATTAGTAAAGGGGCAAGTAAAGGTCGGATCCCAAGGGACGGGAGTTGAAATGAGATTTCTATTGTAACTAGTGGTGTCTAAGGGGTGTCACAAATTGGGTTGATGTAGAAGGTTACTAAACTAGAATAACAATGAAAATAAACAAGCAAGATGAATAAAAAGGGGGTGTAAACAATTGATTAAAGGCACTAGAGTGTCATGGGATCATAGGGGAATCATGGGATATGATCATACAAACATGTTCTCAAATTATAAGCAAGCAATTATTGTTGTGATGGATTGAGTTGGGTTATATCTTACAATCCTAGGAAATTTTTGTCCCGGAGCCGAATCGATTAGATTGTACAACACCTACAAGTCGACTTAATCTTCCCTACTCAACAACATGCATGGTCTAATGAGACTCGAGTTGGGTTATGTCTTACAAGTCTCATTGAAAAGATAGGAGATGATAGTAAATGCAAGGATTCATAGGCTTAGCATTTCATCAAATATAACATGTGCATGAGTTGAGATCAAAACAAGCAAACAAATAAAACATGAAAGCATATTAATTTAAGCATGAATCATTCCCCATGTTGGTTTCCCCTAATCACCCATTAACCCTAGCTAAGAGACTACTCACTCATTATCATGTTGATCATGCTAGCAAGGTTGTCAATCATACCAACAATATGAAACATGATGAATAAATGAAAGTAATTAACAATAATTAAAAGGGATTAAGAGATTATACCTACTAATGATTCCAATAATAAAGCAAGAATAATAGAAGTACTTGAATGCTAGATTGAGAGGTTGTCAATCTCCCAATAATAACCCAAATAATCTTCAATTACCCAAAATAAAGGATGAACAAAAGAGAGATTAAAGAACTAAAACTTGGATTAAAACTTGATTAATACTTGATTACAATATTGAAGAGAGATTTGATTGATATTAACTACACTAATTATTGATAAGAAGAACATGCTCCTCTAATTAGACTAATGGGGTATTTATAGTGAAAATTAGGGAGGATGCATTAGGGTTAACTAAGGGCTAAACGAGTAATTACACTTTTTAAGTAGAGCAAGGAGAAGCCGGTATTTTTGGAGAGAAGGGCTTCTCTTTTCGTAGCTTGAAGAAGACAACCCGTCTTTGTGAAGGAATCCGGGCGGATTAGGTCGGGACGGCCGGATTTGGGCGATGGAACCGAGCGGATTCGGGAATCCGGGCGGATTGTTGGGGAATCCGAGCGGATTCCAGTGGGAAGCTTCGGATTGTGGATAGGCGGGACGGGCGGATTGCGACAATCCGCTCGGATTGTCATCGTGATACTTCTTCTTTTTCTTCCCTTTTCTTCATAAATTCCTTGGGGATTTCCTTGGGGACTCAAGGATCCTTTCTCAACATTGCTCTTCTACTATGATATGTACAAAGGCCTTCTAATCTTGTCTCTCCTTGATGCTTGGTCATTGAATTTGATCAATTTAGTCTTGATTTGCCATGAAAATGCAAGATTCTTACTCCTTTCCTACCAAGGGATCAAAATCTCAAAGAATATGCAAAACAAAGAACTAAAGATAAGAAATGACCCAAATAAGCACTAAAAAGCATGGAAACAAGGGTAATTCGGGGGCTAAATATGCGCCAATTATGGTCACATCACACAACGAGTTATAATGACTAATGAACAAGGACAAATGGTTAGCCCAACAAGTCACAATGATAAGGACAAATGGATCACACACCGAGTCACAACGACGAAAGAACTAGGATAAATGGTTCACACAACGAGTCACAAGGACTAATGAACAACGACAAATCGTTCGCACAATGAGTTATAAGGACAAGGATAAATGGTTCACACAGCGAGTTACAAGGACTAATGAACAAAGACAAATGGTTCATACAACGAGTCACAAGGATTAATAAACAAGGAGAAATGGTTCGTATAACGAGTTATAATGACAAGGACAAATGGATCACACAACGAGTCACAAGGACAGATGAGCAAGGAAAAATTGTTCACACAATGAGTCACAATGACAAGGACAAAGGGTTAACACAATGAGTCATAAGGACAAATAAACAAGGACAAATGGTTCACACAACGAGTCACAATGACAAAGACAAATGTATCACACAACGAGTCACAACACCTAACTAAGAAGGACAAATGGTTCACACAATGAGTCACAAGGACTAACGAACAAGGACAAATGGTTTGCACAACGAGTTGTAAGGACAAGGATAAATGGTTCACACAACGAGCCACAAGTACTAAAGAACAAAGACAAATGGTTCCGACAACGAGGCACAAAGACTAATGAAAGAGGGCAAATGGTCCACACAACGAGTCACAATGACAAGGCCAAATTGTTAACACAACGAGTCACAAGGAGAAATGAACAAGGAGAAATGGTTAACACAACGAGTTATAATGACTAATGAACAAGGACAAATGTTTAGCAAAAAAAGTTACAATGACAAGGACAAATGGATCACACAACGAGTCACAACGACTAAAGAACTAGGACAAATGGTTCACACAACGAGTCACAAGGACTATTGAACAACGACAAGTGGTTCGCACAACGGGTCACAAGGACTAATGAAAAAGGACAAATGGTTCCCACAGTGAGTCACAAGGACTAATGAACAAGGACAAATGGATCACATAACGAGTCACAAGGACTAATGAACAAGGACAAATGGATTACACAATGAGTCACAAGGACTAATGAACAAGGACAAACGATTCACACAACGAGTCACAATGACAAGGACAAATGTTTAACACTACGAGTCAGAAGGACTAAATAACATGGACAAATGGTTCACACAACGAGTCACAAGGACTAATGAAAAAAGACAAATGGTTCACACAACGAATCACAATGACAAAGATAAATGGTTAACACATCGAGTCACAAGGACTAATGAACAAGGAAAAATGGTTCACACAACGAGTTATAATGACTAATGAACAAGGACAAATGGTTAGCCCAACAAGTCACAATGATAAGGACAAATGGATCACACACCGAGTCACAACGACGAAAGAACTAGGATAAATGGTTCACACAACGAGTCACAAGGACTAATGAACAACGACAAATCGTTCGCACAATGAGTTATAAGGACAAGGATAAATGGTTCACACAGCGAGTTACAAGGACTAATGAACAAAGACAAATGGTTCATACAACGAGTCACAAGGATTAATAAACAAGGAGAAATGGTTCGTATAACGAGTTATAATGACAAGGACAAATGGATCACACAACGAGTCACAAGGACAGATGAGCAAGGAAAAATTGTTCACACAATGAGTCACAATGACGAGGACAAAGGGTTAACACAATGAGTCATAAGGACAAATAAACAAGGACAAATGGTTCACACAACGAGTCACAATGACAAAGACAAATGGATCACACAACGAGTCACAACACCTAACTAAGAAGGACAAATGGTTCACACAACAATTCACAAGGACTAACGAACAAGGACAAATGGTTTGCACAACGAGTTGTAAGGACAAGGATAAATGGTTCACACAACGAGTACCAAGGACTAATGAACCAAGACAAATGGTTCACACAACAAGTCACAAGGATTAATGAACAAGGACAAATGGTTCGTATAAGGAGTTATAATGACAAGGACAAATGGATCACACAACGAGTCACAAGGACAGATGAGCAAGGAAAAATTGTTCACACAATGAGTCACAATGACGAGGACAAAGGGTTAACACAATGAGTCATAAGGACAAATAAACAAGGACAAATGGTTCACAGAACGAGTCACAATGACAAAGACAAATGGATCACACAACGAGTCACAACACCTAACTAAGAAGGACAAATGGTTCACACAACGAGTCACAAGGACTAACGAACAAGGACAAATGGTTCACACAACGAGTTACAATGACAAGGACAAATGGATCACACAACGAGTCACAAGGACTAATGAACAAGGACAAATGGTTTACACGACAAGTCACAATGACAAGGACAAATGATTCACACAACGAGTCACAATAACTAATGAAAAAAGGATAAATGGTTCACACAACGAGTCACAAGGACTAATGAACAAGGACAAATGGTTCCCACAGTGAGTCACAAGGACTAATGAACAAGGACAAATGGATCACACAATGAGTCAGAAGGAGTAATGAACAAGGACATATGGATTACACAATGAGTCACAAGGACAAACGATTTACACAACGAGTCACAAAGAGATGAACAAATGTTTAACACAACGAGTCACAATGACTAATTAACAAGGACAAATGGTTCACACAACGAGTAACAAGGACTAATGAAAAAAGACAAATGGCTCACACAACGAATCACAATGACATGGACAAATGGTTAACACAATGAGTCACAAGGACTAATTAACATGGACAAATGGTTCACACAACGAGTCACAAGGACTAATGAAAAAAGACAAATGGTTCACACAACGAATCACAATGACAAGGATAAATGGTTAACACAGTGAGTCACAAGGACTAATGAACAAGGAAAAATGGTTCACACAACGAGTTATAATGACTAATGAACAAGGACAAATGGTTAGCACAACAACTCAAAATGACAAGGACAAATGGATCACATAGCGAGGCACAAGAACTAAATATCAAGGACAAATGGTTCACACAACGAATCACAAGGACTAATAAACAACGACAAATGGTTCGCACAACGAGTTATAAGGACAAGGATTCACACAACGAGTCAGAAGGACTAATTAATAAGGACAAATGGTTCACACAACGAGTCTCAAGGATTAATGAACATGGACAAAGGGTTTGCAAAACAAGTTTCAATGACAAGGACAAATGTATCACACAACGAGTCACAAGGACTAGTGAACAAGGACAAATGGTTTACACGACAAGTCACAATGACAAGGACAAATGATTCACTCAACAAGTCACAAGGACTAATGAAAAAAGACAAATGGTTAACACAACGAGTCTCAAGGACTAATGAACAAGGACAAATGGTTCCCACAGTGAGTCACAAGGACTAATGAACAAGGACAAATGGATCACACAATGAGTCACAAGGACTAATGAACAAGGACAAATTGCTTACACAGTGAGTCACAAGCACTAATGAACAAGGACAAATAATTCACACAATGAGTCACAATGACAAGGACAAATGATTAACACTACGAGTCACAAGGACTAATTAACATGGACAAATGGTTCACACAACGAGTCACAAGGACTAATGAAAAAGACAAATGGTTCACACAACGAATCACAATGACAAAGATAAAAGTTAACACAGTGAATCACAAGGACTAATGAACAAGGAAAAATGGTTCACACAATGAGTTATAATGACTAATGAACAAGGACAAATGGTTAGCATAACAAGTCACAATGACAAGGACAAATGGATCACACAACGAGTCACAACGACTAAAGAACAAGGACAAATGGTTCACACAACGAGTCACGAGGACTAATGAACAACGACAAATGGTCCGCACAACGAGTTATAAGGACAAGGATAAATGCTTCACAGAGCGAGTTACAAGGACTAATGAACAAAGACAAATGGTTCACACAACGAGTCACAAGGATTAATGAACAAGGACAAATGGTTCGTTTAATGAGTTATAATGACAAGGACAAATGGATCACACAAACGAGTCACAAGGACTAATGAGCAAGGACAAATGGTTAACACAACGAGTCATAAGGACAAATGAACAAGGACAAATGGTTAGCACAACAAGTCACAATGACAAGGACAAATGGATGACAGAACGAGTCACAACAACTAAATAACAAGGACAAATGGTTCATACAACGAGTCACAAGGACTAACGAACAACGACAAATGGTTTGCACAACGAGTTATAAGGACAAGGATAAATGGTTCACACAACGAGTAACAAGGACTAATGAACCAAGACAAACGGTTCACACAATGAGTCATGAGGATTAATGAACTAGGACAAATGGTTCGCACAACGACTAAAGAACAAGAACAAATGGTTCACACAGTGAGCCACAAGGACTAACGAACAACGACAAATGGTTCGCACAACGAGTTATAAGGACAAGGATAAATGGTTCACACAGCGAGTTACAAGGACTAATAAACAAAGACAAATGGTTCACACAACGAGTCACAAGGATTAATGAACAAGGACAAATGGTTCGTATAACGACTAATAATGACAAGGACAAATGGATCACACAACGAGTCACAATGACAAAGACAAATGGATCACACAACGAGTCACAATAACTAATGAAAAAAGGATAAATGGTTCACACAACGAGTCACAAGGACTAATGAACAAGGACAAATGGTTCCCACAGTGAGTCACAAGGACTAATGAACAAGGACAAATGGATCACACAATGAGTCAGAAGGAGTAATGAACAAGGACATATGGATTACACAATGAGTCACAAGGACAAACGATTTACACAACGAGTCACAAAGACATGAACAAATGTTTAACACAACGAGTCACAATGACTAATTAACAAGGACAAATGGTTCACACAACGAGTAACAAGGACTAATGAAAAAAGACAAATGGCTCACACAACGAATCACAATGACATGGACAAATGGTTAACACAATGAGTCACAAGGACTAATTAACATGGACAAATGGTTCACACAACGAGTCACAAGGACTAATGAAAAAAGACAAATGGTTCACACAACGAATCACAATGACAAGGATAAATGGTTAACACAGTGAGTCACAAGGACTAATGAACAAGGAAAAATGGTTCACACAACGAGTTATAATGACTAATGAACAAGGACAAATGGTTAGCAAAACAACTCAAAATGACAAGGACAAATGGTTAGCAAAACAACTCAAAATGACAAGGACAAATGGATCACATAACGAGGCACAAGAACTAAATATCAAGGACAAATGGTTCACACAACGAATCACAAGGACTAATAAACAACGACAAATGGTTCGCACAACGAGTTATAAGGACAAGGATTCACACAACGAGTCAGAAGGACTAATTAATAAGGACAAATGGTTCACACAACGAGTCTCAAGGATTAATGAACATGGACAAAGGGTTTGCAAAACAAGTTTCAATGACAAGGACAAATGTATCACACAAAGAGTCACAAGGACTAGTGAACAAGGACAAATGGTTTACACGACAAGTCACAATGACAAGGACAAATGATTCACTCAACAAGTCACAAGGACTAATGAAAAAAGACAAATGGTTAACACAACGAGTCTCAAGGACTAATGAACAAGGACAAATGGTTCCCACAGTGAGTCACAAGGACTAATGAACAAGGACAAATGGATCACACAATGAGTCACAAGGACTAATGAACAAGGACAAATTGCTTACACAGTGAGTCACAAGCACTAATGAACAAGGACAAATAATTCACACAATGAGTCACAATGAAAAGGACAAATGATTAACACTACGAGTCACAAGGACTAATTAACATGGACAAATGGTTCACACAACGAGTCACAAGGACTAATGAAAAAGACAAATGGTTCACACAACGAATCACAATGACAAAGATAAAAGTTAACACAGTGAATCACAAGGACTAATGAACAAGGAAAAATGGTTCACACAATGAGTTATAATGACTAATGAACAAGGACAAATGGCTAGCATAACAAGTCACAATGACAAGGACAAATGGATCACACAACGAGTCACAACGACTAAAGAACAAGGACAAATGGTTCACACAACGAGTCACGAGGACTAATGAACAACGACAAATGGTCCGCACAACGAGTTATAAGGACAAGGATAAATGCTTCACACAGCGAGTTACAAGGACTAATGAACAAAGACAAATGGTTCACACAACGAGTCACAAGGATTAATGAACAAGGACAAATTGTTTGCACAACGAGTTATAAGGACAAGGATAAATGGTTCACACAACGAGTAACAAGGACTAATGAACCAAGACAAACGGTTCACACAATGAGTCATGAGGATTAATGAACTAGGACAAATGGTTCGCACAACGACTAAAGAACAAGAACAAATGGTTCACACAGTGAGCCACAAGGACTAACGAACAACGACAAATGGTTCGCACAACGAGGTATAAGGACAAGGATAAATGGTTCACACAGCGAGTTACAAGGACTAATAAACAAAGACAAATGGTTCACACAACGAGTCACAAGGATTAATGAACAAGGACAAATGGTTCGTATAACGACTAATAATGACAAGGACAAATGGATCACACAACGAGTCACAAGGACTAATGAGCAAGGAAAAATTGTTCAAACAATGACTCACAATGACAAGGATAAATGTTTAACACTACGAGTCACAAGGACTAATTAACATGGACAAATGGTTCACACAACGAGTCACAAGGACTAATGAAAAAAGACAAATGGTTCACACAACGAATCACAATGACAAAGATAAATGGTTAACACAGCGAGTCACAAGGACTAATGAACAAGGACAAATGGATCACACAATGAGTCACAAGGACTAATGAACAAGGACAAATTGCTTACACAGTGAGTCACAAGCACTAATGAACAAGGACAAATAATTCACACAATGAGTCACAATGACAAGGACAAATGATTAACACTACGAGTCACAAGGACTAATTAACATGGACAAATGGTTCACACAACGAGTCACAAGGACTAATGAAAAAGACAAATGGTTCACACAACGAATCACAATGACAAAGATAAAAGTTAACACAGTGAATCACAAGGACTAATGAACAAGGAAAAATGGTTCACACAATGAGTTATAATGACTAATGAACAAGGACAAATGGCTAGCATAACAAGTCACAATGACAAGGACAAATGGATCACACAACGAGTCACAACGACTAAAGAACAAGGACAAATGGTTCACACAACGAGTCACGAGGACTAATGAACAACGACAAATGGTCCGCACAACGAGTTATAAGGACAAGGATAAATGCTTCACACAGCGAGTTACAAGGACTAATGAACAAAGACAAATGGTTCACACAACGAGTCACAAGGATTAATGAACAAGGACAAATGGTTTGCACAACGAGTTATAAGGACAAGGATAAATGGTTCACACAACGAGTAACAAGGACTAATGAACCAAGACAAACGGTTCACACAATGAGTCATGAGGATTAATGAACTAGGACAAATGGTTCGCACAACGACTAAAGAACAAGAACAAATGGTTCACACAGTGAGCCACAAGGACTAACGAACAACGACAAATGGTTCGCACAACAAGGTATAAGGACAAGGATAAATGGTTCACACAGCGAGTTACAAGGACTAATAAACAAAGACAAATGGTTCACACAACGAGTCACAAGGATTAATGAACAAGGACAAATGGTTCGTATAACGACTAATAATGACAAGGACAAATGGATCACACAACGAGTCACAAGGACTAATGAGCAAGGAAAAATTGTTCAAACAATGACTCACAATGACAAGGATAAATGTTTAACACTACGAGTCACAAGGACTAATTAACATGGACAAATGGTTCACACAACGAGTCACAAGGACTAATGAAAAAAGACAAATGGTTCACACAACGAATCACAATGACAAAGATAAATGGTTAACACAGCGAGTCACAAGGACTAATGAACAAGGAAAAATGGTTCACACCACAAGTTATAATGACTAATGAACAAGGACAAATGGTTAGCCCTACAAGTCACAATGATAAGGACAAATGGATCACACAACGAGTCACAACGACGAAAGAACAAGGATAAATGGTTCACACAACGAGTCACAAGGACTAATGAACAACGACAAATCGTTCGCACAATGAGTTATAAGGACAAGGATAAATGGTTCACACAGCGAGTTACAAGGACTAATGAACAAAGACAAATGGTTCATACAACGAGTCACAAGGATTAATAAACAAGGAGAAATGGTTCATATAACGAGTTATAATGACAAGGACAAATGGATCACACAACGAGTCACAAGGACAGATGAGCAAGGAAAAATTGTTCACACAATGAGTCACAATGACGAGGACAAAGGGTTAACACAATGAGTCATAAGGACAAATAAACAAGGACAAATGGTTCACACAACGAGTCACAATGACAAAGACAAATGGATCACACAACGAGTCACAACACCTAACTAAGAAGGACAAATGGTTCACACAACGAGTCACAAGGACTAACGAACAAGGACAAATGGTTTGCACAACGAGTTGTAAGGACAAGGATAAATGGTTCACACAACGAGTAACAAGGACTAATGAACCAAGACAAATGGTTCACACAACAAGTCACAAGGATTAATGAACAAGGACAAATGGTTCGTATAAGGAGTTATAATGACAAGGACAAATGGATCACACAACGAGTCACAAGGACAGATGAGCAAGGAAAAATTGTTCACACAATGACTCACAATGACAAGGATAAATGTTTAACACTACGAGTCACAAGGACTAATTAACATGGACAAATGGTTCACACAACGAATCACAATGACAAAGATAAATAGTTAACACAGCGAGTCACAAGGACTAATGAACAAGGAAAAATGGTTCACACAACAAGTTATAATGACTAATGAACAAGGACAAATGGTTAGCCCAACAAGTCACAATGATAAGGACAAATGGATCACACAACGAGTCACAACGACGAAAGAACAAGAACAAATGGTTCACACAGTGAGCCACAAGGACTAATGAACAACGACAAATGGTTCGCACAACGAGTTATAAGGACAAGGATAAATGGTTCACACAGCGAGTTACAAGGACTAATAAACAAAGACAAATGGTTCACACAACGAGTCACAAGGATTAATGAACAAGGACAAATGGTTCGTATAACGAGTAATAATGACAAGGACAAATGGATCACACAACGAGTCACAAGGACTAATGAGCAAGGAAAAATTGTTCAAACAATGACTCACAATGACAAGGATAAATGTTTAACACTACGAGTCACAAGGACTAATTAACATGGACAAATGGTTCACACAACGAGTCACAAGGACTAATGAAAAAAGACAAATGGTTCACACAACGAATCACAATGACAAAGATAAATGGTTAACACAGCGAGTCACAAGGACTAATGAACAAGGAAAAATGGTTCACACAACAAGTTATAATGACTAATGAACAAGGACAAATGGTTAGCCCAACAAGTCACAATGATAAGGACAAATGGATCACACAACGAGTCACAACGACGAAAGAACAAGGATAAATGGTTCACACAACGAGTCACAAGGACTAATGAACAACGACAAATCGTTCGCACAATGAGTTATAAGAACAAGGATAAATGGTTCACACAGCGAGTTACAAGGACTAATGAACAAAGACAAATGGTTGAAACAACGAGTCACAAGGATTAATAAACAAGGAGAAATGGTTCATATAACGAGTTATAATGACAAGGACAAATGGATCACACAACGAGTCACAAGGACAGATGAGCAAGGAAAAATTGTTCACACAATGAGTCACAATGACGAGGACAAAGGGTTAACACAATGAGTCATAAGGACAAATATACAAGGACAAATGGTTCACACAACGAGTCACAATGACAAAGACAAATGGATCACACAACGAGTCACAACACCTAACTAAGAAGGACAAATGGTTCACACAACGAGTCACAAGGACTAACGAACAAGGACAAATGGTTTGCACAACGAGTTGTAAGGACAAGGATAAATGGTTCACACAACGAGTAACAAGGACTAATGAACCAAGACAAATGGTTCACACAACAAGTCACAAGGATTAATGAAGAAGGACAAATGGTTCGTATAACGAGTTATAATGACAAGGACAAATGGATCACACAACGAGTCACAAGGACAGATGAGCAAGGAAAAATTGTTCACACAATGAGTGACAATGACGTGGACAAAGGGTTAACACAATGAGTCATAAAGACAAATAAACAAGGACAAATGGTTCACACAACGAGTCACAATGACAAAGACAAATGGACCACACAGCGAGTCACAACACCTAACTAAGAAGGACAAATGGTTCACACAACGAGTCATAAGGACTAACGAACAAGGACAAATGGTTTGCACAACGAGTTGTAAGGACAAGGATAAATGGTTCACACAACGAGTAACAAGAACTAATGAACCAAGACAAATGGTTCACACAACGAGTCACAAGGATTAATGAACAAGGACAAATGGTTCACACAACGAGTCACAAGGATTAATGAACAAGGACAAATGGTTCGTATAATGAGTTATAATGACAAGGACAAATGGATCACACAAACGAGTCACAAGGACTAATGAGCAAGGACAAATGGTTAACACAACGAGTCATAAGGACAAATGAACAAGGACAAATGGTTAGCACAACAAGTCACAATGACAAGGACAAATGGATGACAGAACGAGTCACAACAACTAAATAACAAGGACAAATGGTTCATACAACGAGTCACAAGGACTAACGAACAACGACAAATGGTTTTCACAACGAGTTATAAGGACAAGGATAAATGGTTCACACAACGAGTAACAAGGACTAATGAACCAAGACAAACGGTTCACACAATGAGTCATGAGGATTAATGAACTAGGACAAATGGTTCGCACAACGACTAAAGAACAAGAACAAATGGTTCACACAGTGAGCCACAAGGACTAACGAACAACGACAAATGGTTCGCACAACGAGTTATAAAGACAAGGATAAATGGTTCACACAGCGAGTTACAAGGACTAATAAACAAAGACAAATGGTTCACACAACGAGTCACAAGGATTAATGAACAAGGACAAATGGTTCGTATAACGAGTAATAATGACAAGGACAAATGGATCACACAACGAGTCACAAGGACTAATGAGCAAGGAAAAATTGTTCAAACAATGACTCACAATGACAAGGATAAATGTTTAACACTACGAGTCACAAGGACTAATTAACATGGACAAATGGTTCACACAACGAGTCACAAGGACTAATGAAAAAAGACAAATGGTTCACACAACGAATCACAATGACAAAGATAAATGGTTAACACAGCGAGTCACAAGGACTAATGAACAAGGAAAAATGGTTCACACAACAAGTTATAATGACTAATGAACAAGGACAAATGGTTAGCCCAACAAGTCACAATGATAAGGACAAATGGATCACACAACGAGTCACAACGACGAAAGAACAAGGATAAATGGTTCACACAACGAGTCACAAGGACTAATGAACAACGACAAATCGTTCCCACAATGAGTTATAAGGACAAGGATAAATGGTTCACACAGCGAGTTACAAGGACTAATGAACAAAGACAAATGGTTCATACAACGAGTCACAAGGATTAATAAACAAGGAGAAATGGTTCATATAACGACTTATAATGACAAGGACAAATGGATCACACAACGAGTCACAAGGACAGATGAGCAAGGAAAAATTGTTCACACAATGAGTCACAATGACGAGGACAAAGGGTTAACACAATGAGTCATAAGGACAAATAAACAAGGACAAATGGTTCACACAACGAGTCACAATGACAAAGACAAATGGATCACACAACGAGTCACAACACCTAACTAAGAAGGACAAATGGTTCACACAACGAGTCACAAGGACTAACGAACAAGGACAAATGGTTTGCACAACGAGTTGTAAGGACAAGGATAAATGGTTCACACAACGAGTAACAAGGACTAATGAACCAAGACAAATGGTTCACACAACAAGTCACAAGGATTAATGAACAAGGAAAAATGGTTCGTATAAGGAGTTATAATGACAAGGACAAATGGATCACACAACGAGTCACAAGGACAGATGAGCAAGGAAAAATTGTTCACACAATGACTCACAATGACAAGGATAAATGTTTAACACTACGAGTCACAAGGACTAATTAACATGGACAAATGGTTCACACAACGAGTCACAAGGACTAATGAAAAAAGACAAATGGTTCACACAACGAATCACAATGACAAAGATAAATGGTTAACACAGCGAGTCACAAGGACTAATGAACAAGGAAAAATGGTTCACACAACAAGTTATAATGACTAATGAACAAGGACAAATGGTTAGCCTAACAAGTCACAATGATAAGGACAAATGGATCACACAACGAGTCACAACGACGAAAGAACAAGAACAAATGGTTCACACAGTGAGCCACAAGGACTAATGAACAACGATAAATGGTTCGCACAAAAAGTTATAAGGACAAGGATAAATGGTTCACACAGCGAGTTACAAGGACTAATAAACAAAGACAAATGGTTCACACAACGAGTCACAAGGATTAATGAACAAGGACAAATGGTTCGTATAACGAGTAATAATGACAAGGACAAATGGATCACACAATGAGTCACAAGGACTAATGAGCAAGGAAAAATTGTTCAAACAATGACTCACAATGACAAGGATAAATGTTTAACACTACGAGTCACAAGGACTAATTAACATGGACAAATGGTTCACACAACGAGTCACAAGGACTAATGAAAAAAGACAAATGGTTCACACAACGAATCACAATGACAAAGATAAATGGTTAACACAGCGAGTCACAAGGACTAATGAACAAGGAAAAATGGTTCACACAACAAGTTATAATGACTAATGAACAAGGACAAATGGTTAGCCCAACAAGTCACAATGATAAGGACAAATGGATCACACAACGAGTCACAACGACGAAAGAACAAGGATAAATGGTTCACACAACGAGTCACAAGGACTAATGAACAACGACAAATCGTTCGCACAATGAGTTATAAGAACAAGGATAAATGGTTCACACAGCGAGTTACAAGGACTAATGAACAAAGACAAATGGTTCATACAACGAGTCACAAGGATTAATAAACAAGGAGAAATGGTTCATATAACGAGTTATAATGACAAGGACAAATGGATCACACAACGAGTCACAAGGACAGATGAGCAAGGAAAAATTGTTCACACAATGAGTCACAATGACGAGGACAAAGGGTTAACACAATGAGTCATAAGGACAAATAAACAAGGACAAATGGTTCACACAACGAGTCACAATGACAAAGACAAATGGATCACACAACGAGTCACAACACCTAACAAAGAAGGACAAATGGTTCACACAACGAGTCACAAGGACTAACGAACAAGGACAAATGGTTTGCACAACGAGTTGTAAGGACAAGGATAAATGGTTCACACAACGAGTAACAAGGACTAATGAACCAAGACAAATGGTTCACACAACAAGTCACAAGGATTAATGAACAAGGACAAATGGTTCGTATAACGAGTTATAATGACAAGGACAAATGGATCACACAACGAGTCACAAGAACAGATGAGCAAGGAAAAATTGTTCACACAATGAGTGACAATGACGTGGACAAAGGGTTAACACAATGAGTCATAAAGACAAATAAACAAGGAGAAATGGTTCACACAACGAGTCACAATGACAAAGACAAATGGATCACACAACGAGTCACAACACCTAACTAAGAAGGACAAATGGTTCACACAACGAGTCACAAGGACTAACGAACAAGGACAAATGGTTTGCACAACGAGTTGTAAGGACAAGGATAAATGGTTCACACAACGAGTAACAAGGACTATTGAACCAAGACAAATGGTTCACACAACGAGTCACAAGGATTAATGAACAAGGACAAATGGTTCGCACAACGAGTTACAATGACAAGGACAAATGGATCACACAATGAGTCACAAGGACTAATGAACAAGGACAAATGGTTTACACGACAAGTCACAATGACAAGGACAAATGATTCACACAACGAGTCACAATAACTAATGAAAAAAGGATAAATGGTTCACACAACGAGTCACAAGGACTAATGAACAAGGACAAATGGTTCGTATAATGAGTTATAATGACAAGGACAAATGGTTCACACAGTGAGCCACAAGGACTAACGAACAACGACAAATGGTTCGCACAACGAGTTACAAGGATAAATGAACAAGGACAAATGGTTCGTATAACGAGTAATAATGACAAGGACAAATGGATCACACAACGAGTCACAAGGACTAATGAGCAAGGAAAAATTGTTCAAACAATGACTCACAATGACAAGGACAAAGGGTTAACACAACGAGTCATAAGGACAAATGAACAAGGAAAAATGGTTCACACAACGAGTTATAATGACTAATGAACAAGGACAAATGGTAAGTACAACAAGTCACAATGACAAGGACAAATGGATCACACAACGAGTCACAACAACTAAATAACAAGGACAAATGGTTCACACAACGAGTCAGAAGGACTAACGAACAACGACAAATGGTTTGCACAACGAGTTATAAGGTCAAGGATAAATGGTTCACACAACGAGTAACAAGGACTAATGAACCAACACAAATGGTTCACACAACGAGTCACAAGGATTAATGAACAAGGACAAATGGTTCGCACAACTAGTTACAATGACAAGGACAAATGGATCACACAACGAGTCACATGGACTAATGAACAAGGATAAATGGTTTACACGACAAGGCACAATGACAAGGACAAATGATTCACACAACGAGTCACAATAACTAAAGAAAAAAGACAAATGGTTCACACAACGAGTCACAAGGACTAATGAACAAGGACAAATGGATCCCAAAGTGAGCCACAAGGACTAGTAAACAAGGACAAATGGATCACACAACGAGTCAGAAGGAGTAATGAACAAAGACTAAAGGATTACATAATGAGTCACAAGGACAAACGATTCACACAACGAGTCATAATGACATGAACAAATGTTTAACCCAACGAGTCACAATGACTAATTAACAAGGACAAATGGTTCACACAACGATTAACAAGGACTAATGAAAAAAGACAAATTGTTCACACAACGAATCACAATGACTGGGACAAATGGTTAACACAATGAGTCACAAGGACTAATTAACATGGACAAATGGTTCACACAACGAGTCACAAGGACTAATGAAAAAAGACAAATGGTTCACACAATGAATCACAATGACAAGGATAAATGGTTAACACAGTGAGTCACAAGGACTAATGAACAAGGAAAAATGGTTCACACAACGAGTTATAATGACTAAAGAACAAGGACAAATGGTTAGCACAACAAGTCACAATGACAAGGACAAATGGATCACACAACGAGTCACAACGACTAAAGAACAAGGACAAATGGTTCACACAGTGAGCCACAACGACAAACGAACAACGACAAATGGTTCGCACAACGGGTTATAAGGACAAGGATAAATGGGTCACACGGCGAGTTACAAGGACTAATGAACAAAGACAAATGGTTTACACAACGAGTCACAAGGATTAATAAACAAGGACAAATGGTTCGTATAACGAGTTATAATGACAAGGACAAATGGATCACACAACGAGTCACAAGGACTAATGAGTAAGGACAAATTGTTCACACAATGAGTCACAATGACGAGGACAAAGGGTTAACACAACGAGTCATAAGGACTAAAGAACAAGGACAAATGGTTCACACAACGAGTCACAAGGACTAACGAACAACGACAAATGGTTCGCACAACGAGTTATAAGGACAAGGATAAATGCTTCACACAGCGACTTACAAGGACTAATGAACAAAGACAAAGGGTTCACACAACGAGTCACAAGGATTAATAAACAAGGACAAATGGTTCGTATAACGAGTTATAATGACAAGGACAAATGGATCACACAACGAGTCACAAGGACTAATGAGTAAGGACAAATTGTTCACACAATGAGTCACAATGACGAGGATAAAGGGTTAACATAACGAGTCATAAGGACAAATGAACAAGGACAAATGGTTCACACAACGAGTTATAATGACTAATGAACAAGGACAAATGGTTAGCACAACAAGTCACAATGACAAGGACTAATGGATCACATAACGAGTCACAACAACTAAATAACAAGGACAAATGGTTCACACAACGATTCAGAAGGACTAACGAACAACGACAAATGGTTTGCACAACGAGTTGTAAGGACAAGGATAAATGGTTCACACAACGAGTAACAAGGACTAATGAACCAAGACAAATGGTTCACACAACGATTCACAAGGATTAATGAACAAGGACAAATGGTTCGCACAACGAGTTAGAATGACAAGGACAAATGGATCACACAACGAGTCACAAGGACTAATGAACAAGGACAAATGGTTTACACGACAAGTCACAATGACAAGGACAAATGATTCACACAACGAGTCACAATAACTAATGAAAAAAGACAAATGGTTCACACAACGAGTCACAATGACTAATGAACAAGGACAAATGGATCCCACAGTGAGTCACAAGGACTAATAAACAAGGACAAATGGATCACACAACGAGTCAGAAGGAGTAATGAACAAGGACTAATGGATTACACAATGAGTCACAAGGACAAACGATTCACACAACGAGTCTTAATGACATGAACAAATGTTTAACACAACGAGTCACAATGACTAATTAACAAGGACAAATGGTTCACACAATGAGTAACAAGGACTAATGAAAAAAGACAAATTGTTCACACAACGAATCACAATGACAGGGACAAATGGTTAACACAATGAGTCACAAGGACTAATTAACATGGACAAATGGTTCACACAACGAGTCACAAGGACTAATGAAAAAAGACAAATGGTTCACACAACGAATCACAATGACAAGGATAAATGGTTAATACAGTGAGTCACAAGGACTAATGAACAAGGAAAAATGGTTCACACAACGAGTTATAATAACTAAAGAACAAGGACAAATGGTTAGCACAACAAGTCACAATGACAAGGACAAATGGATCATACAACGAGTCACAATGACTAAAGAACAACGACAAATGGTTCACATAGTGAGCCACAACGACTAACGAACAACGACAAATGGTTCGCACAACAGGTTATAAGGACAAGGATAAATGGGTCACACAGCGAGTTACAAGGACTAATGAACAAAGACAAATGGTTTACACAACGAGTCACAAGGATTAATAAACAAGGACAAATGGTTCGTATAACCAGTTATAATGACAAGGACAAATGGATCACACAACGAGTCACAAGGACTAATGAGTAAGGACAAATTGTTCACACAATGAGTTACAATGACGAGGACAAAGGGTTAACACAACGAGTCATAAGGACTAAAGAACAAGGACAAATGGTTCACACAACGAGTCACAAGGACTAACGAACAACGACAAATGGTTCGCACAACGAGTTATAAGGACAAGGATAAATGCTTCACACAGCGACTTACATGGACTAATGAACAAAGACAAAGGGTTCACACAACGAGTCACAAGGATTAATAAATAAGGACAAATGGTTCGTATAACGAGTTATAATGACAAGGACAAATGGATCACACAACGAGTCACAAGGACTAATGAGTAAGGACAAATTGTTCACACAATGAGTCACAATGACGAGGATAAAGGGTTAACATAACGAGTCATAAGGACAAATGAACAAGGACAAATGGTTCACACACCGAGTTATAATGACTAATGAACAAGGACAAATGGTTAGCACAACAAGTCACAATGACAAGGACTAATGGATCACACAACGAGTCACAACAACTAAATAACAAGGAGAAATGGTTCACACAACGAGTCACAAGGATTAATGAACAAGGACAAATGGTTCGCACAACGAGTTACAATGACAAGGATAAATGGATCACACAACGAGTCACAAGGACTAATGAACAAGGACAAATGGTTTACACGACAAGTCACAATGACAAGGACAAATGATTCACACAACGAGTCACAATAACTAATAAAAAAAGACAAATGGTTCACACAACGAGTCACAAGGACTAATGAAGAAGGACAAATGGTTCCCACAGTGAGTCACAAGGACTAATGAACAAGGACAAATGGATCACACAATGAGTCAGGAGGAGTAATGAACAAGGACAAATGGATTACACAATGAGTCACAAAGACATACGATTCACACAACGAGTCACAATGACATGAACAAATGTTTAACACAACGAGTCACAAGGACTAATTAGCAACGACAAATGGTTCACACAAAGAGTAACAAGGACTAATGAAAAAAGACAAATGGTTCACACAACAAATCACAATGACAGGGACAAATGGTTAACACAATGAGTCACAAGGACTAATGAACAAGGAAAAATGGTTCACACAACAAGTCACATGGACTAATAAAAAAAAGACAAATGGTTCACACAACGAATCACAATGACAAGGATAACTGGTTAACACAGTGAGTCACAAGGACTAATGAACAAGGAAAAATGGTTCACACAATGAGTTATAATGACTAATGAACAAGGACAAATTGTTAGCACAACAAGTCACAATGAAAACGACAAATGGATCACACAACTAGTCACAACAACTAAAGAACAAGGACAAATGGTTCACACAACGAGTCACAAGGACTAATGAACAACGACAAATGCTTCGCACAACGAGTTATAAGGACTAGTATAAATGGTTCACATAGCGAGTTACAAGGACTAATGAACAAAGACAAATGGTTCACACAACGAGTCACAAGGATTAATGAACAAGGACAAATGGTTCGTATAACGAGTTATAATGACAAGGACAAATGGATCACACAACGAGTCACAAGGACTAATGAGCAAGGACAAATTGTACACACAATGAGTCACAATAACGAGGACAAAGGGTTACACAACAAGTCATAAGGACAAATGAACAAGGATAAATGGTTCACACAACGAGTTATAATGACTAATGAATAAGGATAAATGGTTAGCCCAACAAGTCACAATGACAAGGACAAATGGATCACACAACGAGTAACAACAACTAAATAACAAGGACAAATAGTTCACACAACGAGTCACAAGGACTAACGAACAACGACAAATGGTTTGCACAATGAGTTGTAAGGACAAGGATAAATTGTTCACACAACGAGTAACAAGGACTAATGAACCAAGACAAATGGTTCACACAACGATTCACAAGGATTAATGAACAAGGACAAATGGTTTGCACAACGAGTTAGAATGACAAGGACAAATGGATCACACAACGAGTCACAAGGACTAATGAACAAGGACAAATGGTTTACACGACAAGGACAAATGATTCACACAACGAGTCACAATAACTAATGAAAAAAAAGACAAATGGTTCACACAACGAGTCACAAGGACTAATGAACAAAGACACAAGGTTCCCACAATGAGTCACAAGGACTAATGAACAATGACAGATGGATCACACAATGAGTCATAAGTAGTAATGAACAAGGACTAATGGTTTACACAATGAGTCACAAGGACAAACAATTCACACAACGATTCATAATGACATGAACAAATGTTTAACACAACGAGTCACAATGTCTAATTAACAAGGACAAATGGTTCACACAACGAGTAACAAGGAGTAATGAAAAAAGACAAATGGTTCACACAACGAATCACAATGACATGGACGAATGGTTAACACAATGACTCACAAGGACTAATTAACATGGACAAATGGTTCACACAACGAGTCACAAGGACTAATGAAAAAAGACAAATGGTTCACACAACGAATCACAATGACAAGGATAAATGGTTAACACAGTGAGTCATAAGGACTAATGAACAAGGAAAAATGGTTCACACAACGAGTTATAATGACTAATGATCAAGGACAAATGGTTAGCACAACAAGTCACAATGACAAGGACAAATGGATCACACAACGAGTCACAACGACTAAAGAACAAGGACAAATGGATCACACAACGAGTCACAAGGTCTAACGAACAACGACAAATGGTTCGCACAACGAGTTATAAAGACAAGGATAAATGGTTCACACATCGAGTTACAAGGACTAATGAACAAAGACAAATGGTTCACAAAACGAGTCACAATCATTAATAAACAGGGACAAATGGTTCGTATAACGAGTTATATTGACAAGGACAAATGGATCACACAACGAGTCACAAGGAGTAATGAGTAAGGACAAATTGTTCATACAATGAGTCACAATGACGAGGACAAAGAGTTAAAACAACGAGTCATAAGGACAAATGAACAAAGACAAATGGTTCACACAACGAGTTATAATGACTAATGAACAAGGACAAATGGTTAGCACAACAAGTCACAATGACAAGGGCAAATGGATCACACAACGGGTCACCACAACTAAATAACAAGGACAAATGGTTAACACAACGAGTCACAAGGACTAACGAACAACGATAAATGGTTTTCACAACGAGTTATAAGAACAAGGATAAATGGTTCACATAACGAGTAACAAGGACTAATGAACCAAGACAAATGGTTCACACAACGATTCACAAGGATTAATGAACAAGGACAAATGGTTCGCACAACGAGTTACAATGACAAGGACAAATCGATCACACAACGAGTCACCAGGACTAATGAACAAGGACAAATGGTTTACACGACAAGTCACAATGACAAGGACAAATGATTCACACAACGAGTCACAATAACTATTGAAAAAAGACAAATGGTTCACACAACGAGTCACAAGGACTAATGAACAAGGACAAATGGTTCCCACAGTGAGTCACAAGGACTAATGAACAAGGACAAATGGATCACACAATGACTCAGAAGGAGTAATGAACAAGGACAAATGGATTACACAATGAGTCACAAGGACAAACGATTCACACAACGAGTCACAATGACATGAACAAATGTTTAACACAACGAGTCACAAGGACTAATTAACAAGGACAAATGGTTCACACAACGAGTAATAAGGACAAATGAAAAAAGACAAATGGTTCACACAACGAATCACAATGACAGGGACAAATGGTTAACACAATGAGTCACAAGGACTAATGAACAAGGAAAAATGGTTCACACAACGAGTCACAAGGACTAATGAAAAAAGACAAATGGTTCACACAACGAATCACAATGATAAGGATAAATGGTTAACACAGTGAGTCACAAGGACTAATGAATAAGGAAAAATGGTTCACACAACGAGTTATAATGACTAATGAACAAGGACAAATGGTTCGCACAAGAAGTCACAATGACTAGGACAAATGGTTCACACAACGAGTCACAACGACTAAAGAACAAGGACAAATGGTTCACACAACGAGTCACAAGGACTAATGAACAACGACAAATGTTTCGCACAACTAGTTATAAGGACAAGGATAAATGGTTCACATAGCGAGTTACAAGGACTAATGAACAAAGACAAATGGTTCACACAACGAGTCACAAGGATTAATGAACAAGGACAAATGGTTCGTATAACGAGTTATAATGACAAGGACAAATGGATCACACAACGAGTCACAAGGACTAATGAGAAAGGACAAATTGTTCACACAATGAGTCACAATGACGAGGACAAAGGGTTACACAACGAGTCATAAGGACAAATGAACAAGGACAAATGGTTCAAACAACGAGTTATAATGACTAATGGACAAGGACAAATGGTTAGCACAACAAGTCACAATGACAAGGACAAATGGATCACACAAAGAGTCACAACAACTAAATAACAAGGACAAATGGTTCACACAACGAGTCACAAGGTCTAACGAACAACGACAAATAGTTTGCACAACGAGTTGTAAGGACAAGGATAAATGGTTCACACAACGTGTAACAAGGACTAATGAACCAAGACAAATGGTTCACATAACGATTCACAAGGATTAATGAACAAGGACAAATGGTTTGCACAACAAGTTAGAATGACAAGGACAAATGGATCACACAACGAGTCACAAGGACTAATGAACAAGGACAAATGGTTTACAAGATAAGTCACAATGACAAGGACAAATCATTCACACAACGAGTCACAATAACTAAAGAAAAAAGACAAATGGTTCACACAACGAGTCACAAGGACTAATGAACAAGGACAAATGGTTCCCACAATGAGTCATAAGAGCTAATGAACAAGGACAAATGGATCACACAATGAGTCAGAAGGAGTAATGAACAAGGACAAATGGATTACACAATGAGTCACAAGGACATACGATTCACACAACGAGTCACAATGACATGAACAAATATTTAACACAACGAGTCACAAGGACTAATTAACAAGGACAAATGGTTCACAAAACGAGTAACAAGGACTAATGAAAAAAGACAAATGGTTCACACAACGAATCACAATGACAGGGACAAATGGTTAACACAATGAGTCACAAGAACTAATGAACAAGGAAAAATGGCTCACACAACGAGCTATAATGACTAATGAGCAACGACAAATGGTTCACACAACGAGCCACAAGTACTAAAGATCAAAGACAAATGGTTCACACAACGAGGCACAAAGACTAATGAAAGAGGGCAAATGGTTCACACAATGAGTCACAATGACAAGGACAAATTTCTAACACAACGAGTCACAAGGACAAATGAACCAGGAGAAATGGTTCACACAACGAGTTATAATGACTAATGAACAAGGACAAATGTTTAGCACAACAAGTCACAATGACAAGGACAAATGGATCACACAACGAGTCACAACGACTAATGAACAACGATAAATGGTTCGCACAACGAGTTATAAGAACAAGGATAAATGGTTCACACAGCGAGTTACAAGGACTAATGATCAAAGACAAATGGTTCACACAATGAGTCACATTGATAAGGACAAATGGTTAACATAACGAGTCATAAGGACAAATGAACAAGGACAAATGGTTCACACAACGAGTTATAATGACTAATGAACAAGGACAAACGGTTAGCACGACAAATCACAATGACAAGGATAAACGGATCACACAACGAGTCACAACAACTAAATAACAAGGAAAAATGGTTCACACAACGAATCACAAGGACTAATGAACAACGACAAATGGTTTGCACTGATACGTGCATATTGTATAGTCTTTTTAGCCTATTTCAGCACGTATTTCTACGCATTTTTTTACTGTTTATCGTTTTGTCCATTTTGTAGAAATGAACGCGAAAGTAGTGAAATCATACCCTTTTCTGTTCTTTTTGCATGCATTTCGAGGAGACGGGCATGGATTTTAGCTGAATTGAAGACAGAAGACTGTTGGGGCTGGTGTCCTTTACAGTTAGTGCAAGGACTTATAAATCTCTAAAAGGATCAAAGGGTATACTTTTGTATCATAATCAGTTGGTCCACGTTTATCAATAACGGTTGGCTTGCTAGATAAGTTTGACGTTATTGTCATACAGATGGCGGTGATCAACTGGTCCCTAAAAGTCACACCTATAGGATACGTTTGAGAGATGTGACGGTATGAAAATACAGTCATGTAGATGCCAAATTTGACTAACCAGTTAGTCTGAGTTATTTGACTAATAATTAGTCAAAATGTGATGTTGAGATATTTTATTTAATACGGATTAAATAATAATGGCTAAGGCGAATTAAGCAGTTAATTCGTAAATTGAATATAAGCGTTTTATATTTAATTAAATGTATATTGAATATAATTATACAATATCGTCTTTGTCGGACATGTATTAATGTTTCAACTAATCCGTATTATTAGTTGATGCTTTAATAACCGATAACCGATGACGATTTATAACAAAACCGCGTCATATACATTTTAGCGATTTGCGAACCAGACCATGAGCTAAAACTAAAAGGAAGTGGAAGCCCACTTCCCTAGGTAGCCCATGGCCGGCCGGTTTGAGAGAGAACAAAAGAGAGGTTCTCCTCTCTTTTGTAACCTAATTGTCATTTGCAAAAAAAACTAGGGTTTTGAGAAAATTGCCTCGCAAAATTCGGATCTCTCATCCAACGAAAACTCAGAAAACAATCCTCTCAATATTGCAAGGCAATTAGAGGGTTCATTCTAGCACAAGGGCATTTCTCGGACAATCTTGGGTGCAACAATTAGGAGGAGGTCTACTTTGATCTCTCATTGCCGAATTGCACTAGGACCGAAGGTTAATTCTTGTGCTATATCATTGTTCATTGTTTTTCGTTTATGACCATGTTTCACATATTAAATTTACGTTATAATCCTTAAATTTAAAGGGTCTTATACGGATATTACCCTACAAGTGGTATCAGAGCGAGGCCACGTAAATTTTCTATGTGATTTTCATCAAACGAATTTTGAATCGATGAATTTTGGATTAATTTTTCATTCGGCTAAAATTTTTTTTTTTCCTCGGCATTTATTTTTTTTGCTGCGTTTGCTGCGTTTTTTTGTGCCTTGGGATCCGTGTCAAGTTTACACGGTGATGATTGTCTTTTGTTTTGTTTTCATTTTGATTTTTGCATATTGTTTTGTAATCGATATTCATTGCAATATGCTAAAGATCCTTCAAAATGTTTGCATAAAACTTTGTGCGGCACAAATTTTTTTGTCTCGGCCATTTTATTTTGGAAAACCGTGTGGCCTTCATGTATCACGGCCTGTTTTTCTTGTTTTTGCCTTGATTTGCGTGCCACACAATTTTGTTAGATCGTTCGATCTCTTGTTTTCAATCATTCTTTACATGTTGTAATTTTAATCGATAATTATTGCAATATGTTAAAGATGTATCAATTGTAGTTTGATTTCTATACGGATTAGATTAAATTACAATTGGGTTTTATCAAATCGTTTGTTTTGATCTTTGATGCTCACGACATGAGCCGAGTCATTTTTTTTGTTTTGATTCTTTTGTTGCTCTAGGTTTGGGCAGCAAAATAAAAAAAAAAAAAAAATTTCTGGGTACTGTTCACGCCCAACAGTAAATAAAAAAAAAAAAAAAATTTCTGTTTTGTTTTTTTTTCTCGGCCATTATTGCATAATACGAATTATGCACTCGCTTGATAGTGAAACGGTTCACCCACGAACAATTTGGTTACTTTAAAACGATTTAAAGTAACGGATTATCATGAATTAAAATTAAGTTGATGAAGCGGTTTTGTCACATAATTTTAATTATCTTTGGTGGTTTGGGTAAATTTAACATAATTACGGAATTATGTCACGAATAAATTTAATTTAGTTGATGCATTTTATTTATCGCTCTTGTTTAATTTGAATGCTTTTAATTACGTATTTATTTATTTTTGCAAACGGTTGTAACTTAGTGTGGCCTTAGTAGAACGTGTTACCGTAATGATGGAACACGGTCTTGGTTGTATTTTGAGATCTCGTATCTCCTTTTATTTCTTTTAATTACAGTTTTTATTTAGAATGTAAATAGGTTTATATTTTGTAAATTTTAATTGTAATTTTGAGAAGACTAAAGAAGGAGACCGGATGCTCACTCCCGCTACATGGACAAAGATGGAACATCAAGACAAGCTTTTCGGGTCCAACGGTGGATTCCAAAGTTGTATTATGTTCTTTTTACTAGGATAGGCCACACTAGGAATTTTTATTTACGTATTGCATTCATTTATTTATTTCATCGTAACGATAGTATGCATCATATTCCGCCTAAAAACCAAACCACCTAATAATTGCATGAAAACTGACACATATAGAGGTCACGAGTTAGTTTTCTTTGACATTCTCATGTCACAAGTTTTAAGCCATCATCTAAATTAATTCATTCACGCAGTTGCTAGTTATTCGTTCACTTAAAATGAATTGAAACTTAGTTGATGGGATCTTCCTCGTATAAACAAAAATTGAGAACGGTCTTTATAGGTCAAACTCCAATGAATCCCCTCTTCGTCGGTAGGCATATAATAATATGACCCCTTCTACGTCGGGTAAGTTGGAACCGATTGACTTATTTTATCTCAACACTATGGTCACTCGTACGATCCTGTGATTATGGTGGACTATAGATAGGATTTCCAGAAATCTATCGACCAAGAGTTTTTACGGAAGAACTAGCTAAACAGTTGGCTTATCAATTTACGGAAATTGAGTCTTGGGATCACTTGTATTATTCTTGAGGGAGATCAATTATACAAGTGCAATGAGTCTACACGATTAAAATGAATTTTAATAGACTTAAATCACCTCGATGAGTTGCTTATTTCGTTTTTGTTTCTCTTTCTTTTTCAGTGTAGATCACGATAATTTAAACTGCTAATAACAATATGGCTGGTCACTTGAACGACCCAATGCCAAGTGCCACATTGGACCGTGAGTCCTGGCTTCGGATCTTCATGAATCAGATGAATCAGTCAACTCGACTGAAGAATGATGGATCAAACTTCGCGGACTGGGAGGCAGCATTACGGAATGCTGCCGCTGCTGACGGGAAGCTCAAATTTCTGCTTGAGCCCATGCCGTCGAACCCAGGCCCCACGGCTGGAATTAACGAGATCGACAAGTATAACGATTTCGCCTTGGAAGCGGGTGCGATTAAAAACGTACTCATTTTTGCAATGGAACCCAATTTGCAGAAACGCTTCATAGCCCAAGGTGCAAACAAGATTTTCACCACGCTCACCAAGGAATTCTCGAAAGCACCGAGAATCGTGACCTATGAGCATACCACTCGCTTCTTTGATGCGAGACTCCAGAAGGGCCAACCGGTTAGCCCACACATTCTCAGCATGATTGAGAATGTCGAGAAGCTGGAGACGCTTGATTGTAAGATCAGCGAGAACATTGTTATTGACCGCATGCTTCATTCACTCCATGATGGTTTTTCGCAATTTAGAGCGAATTACTATATGAATGATTTGAAGAAAAGTCCCCATGAACTGCACTCCCTTCTCGTACAGACCGAGAAGGACATGAAGTTCAGTGGGAGCATGAAACAGGATGTTCTCTTTGTGTCAAACAAGGGCAAGGGTAAGGGCAAAGTTCAGCCAGGCCTAGCAGTAGGCAAACCGAAGTTTAAGAAGTCGGGTTCAGGTAAGAGTGGGCCTGGTGAGTCGAGCACCTCATCAGGCGCGACAAAGAGCAAGAATGAAAACATGGAATGCCATCATTGCCACAAGACTGGGCATTGGAGGCGTACATGTCCTGTTTATCATGAGGACTTAAAGGCAGGTCGTGTTAAACCTGTTGGTATGTCTTCTTCTTCTACTTTTATTCATATGATTGAGATTAACCACGCAAGTTACGGAACTTGGGTACTTGATACTGGTTGTGGTTCTCATCTGTGTAATCATGTGCGGGGCTCGAAACATCGAACCCCTCGTAAAGGGTGAGGTGGACTGCGTGTCGGGAATGGAGCACGAGTGGCTGCCGTCTCAAGGGGAACATATGTGATCCAACTTCCTAGCGGATTTGAGTTATTTTTATATAACTGTTATTATGTACCAGATCTTTGAAAAACATTATTTCGGTTTCGCATTTGACAAACTTGGTTTTTCATTTGTAATAGAGAATAATACTTGCATTTTCTCTTTACACGATATGATTTATGGCAAGGCAGTGTCCATGAACGGAATTTATGTTTTAGATCAGACCACCGAAATATTACACGTAATGAATAAAAAGTTAAAGGTTGGTGACAAAGATCAAACGTATCTATGGCACTGCCGTATGGGACACATTAATGAGAAACGCGTAAAACAGCTCATTAAAAATGGAGCTATCTCGGCCTTTGATTTTCAATCATTTGGCACGTGTGAATCATGTCTCATCGGTAAGATGACTCGTATTTCCTTCAAAGGTGTTGGAATGCGCGCTGCTGACCTATTAGGACTCATACACACGGATGTATGTGGTCCTATGTCAATCACCACACGAGAAGGCTATAGGTATTTCATCACTTTCACGGACGATTTAAGTAGATATGGCTATGTCTACTTAATGAAACACAAAAGTGAATCCTTTGAGAAATTCAAGGAATACCAGAATAGGGTACAAAACCTATTGGGTAGAAAGATTAAAACACTGCGTTCGGATCGTGGTGGCGAGTATCTTTCTCACGAGTTTGATCAACACCTTAAAGACCGTGGGATTGCCCTACGTTAACTCCACTGGAACACCTCAATTGAATGGTGTGTCCGAACGGAGAAATCGAACACTATTTGATATGGTTCGATCCATGATGAGTCACACCGTGTTGCCTGACTCATTGTGGGGTTATGCTCTTCTGTCAGCTGCTCTAATACTTAACCGAAGTCCGTCTAAAGCTGTTGACAAGACTCCATATGAACTATGGAAGGGAACGGTCCCTAACTTGTCCTTTATACGGGTTTGGGGCTGCGAGGCTTATGTCAAGTGGAGACACGAGGATAAGCTCGGCCCGCGATCGGTCAAGACATACTTTATAGGTTATCCTAAAGGAACATTTGGTCATTACTTCTATTCGCCAACCGAAGAACGTGTTTTTGTTGCGGCTAGTGCGACATTCTTAGAGAAGGAATTTCTCGAGAATGCAAAGAGTGATAGAACCTTCGACCTGTCGGAGATTTCAGAACCAAATACCGAGCAACCATTAGAGGAACAAATTCCTTCAATCCCGGCTGCGGTGAATATTCCTGAGGAACCTAGGAGGTCGGGAAGAGTCTCTATTCCTCCAGACAGATACATTGGTATGGTCGAGGAACATGACATAGATGACGTTCTACTCTTAACGAGTAGTGAACCCGCAACCTATAAAGGTGCCATGACTAGTTCCGACTCAAAGCTATGGCTTGAGGCCATGAAATCCGAGATGGACTCTATGTATGAGAACAACGTATGGGATCTTGTTGACTTACCTGCTAAGGTTCGTCCCCTTCAATGCAAATGGCTTTACAAGATAAAGCATTCTGTGGAAGGTCAACAAGATATCTATAAAGCACGTCTAGTTTCTAAAGGTTTCACCCAAGTGCCAGGCTTGCACTACGATGAAATTTTCGCACCCGTAGTCATGCTGCGTTCCATTCGGATTATCTTAGCGATTGCCGCTTTTCATGACTATGAAATTTGGCAAATGGATGTGAAAACCGCCTTCTTAAACGGCTTTTTGGAGGAAGAGTTGTACATGGTACAACCCGAAGGTTTCATCGATCCAGAACATCCTAAGAAAGTGTGCAAGCTTAAGCGTTCCATTTATGGACTTAAGCAAGCATCTCGGAGTTGGAATCATCGCTTCGACCAAGTGATTAAAGAAAATGGATTTACTCGATCGGTCGAGGAACCATGTCTTTATATCAAGTCGAGTGGGAGCAAGATTGTCTTCCTAATATTGTATGTCGATGACATACTCCTGATTGGGAATGACATACCTCTCTTAATTTCGGTGAAAGTATGGTTGAAAAACCATTTCCGGATGAAAGATCCGGGTGAGGCGCAAAGAATTTCAGGCATCCGTATCTATCGAGATAGATCACGACGGATGTTATCTCTTAGTCAGGAGTCTTACATAGACAAAGTCCTAGAGAGATTCAGCATGACTATCTCCAAGAAGGGGTTTCTTCCTATGGCTCCAGGGGTGCATTTGAGCAAGTCTCGGTCACCGAGACACAGGAAGAGAAAGAGCGCATGACACGGATTCCTTATGCCTCGGCTATAGGATCAATCATGTATGCCATGATATGCACACGTCCGGACGTGGCATATGCATTGAGTATGACAAGTCGATTCCAACAAAGATCCGGTGAATCACATTGGATGGCTGTCAAGAACATTCTTAAGTACCTACGGAGGACTAAAGATTGGGCATTGACTTATGGAGGCGAACAAAAGCTCTGCAGAACTAAGTTACGCATATGCTAGCTTCCAAACGGATCGTGATGACTCGAAATCTCGACCTGGATTCGTTTTTACTCTTAATGGCGCTGCAGATCACTGGAAGAGTTCCAAACAAACTGTTACAAAGATTCTACGACCGAGTCCGAGTACTATGCCGCGTCCGAAGCTACAAAGGAAGCGATATGGATGCGTCAATTCTTACATGGACTATCCTCAGTAGTGCCTATTTCGAATGACTCGATCACCATCTATCGACAATAGAGGTGCCATCTTCTAAGCTAAGGAGCCAAAGTCTAGCAACAAGTCTAGACACGTACAACGGAAAGCTCATCTAATCCGAGATTACGTGGAGCAAAAGGAAGTAGTGATAGAAAAGATTGCTACAGATGATAACATAGCAGATCCTCTCACTAAACCATTACGACAAGATAAGCATGAAGGGCATGTTAATTCCATGGGAATTAAACGTGTTCCTAAGTTGTAGTACTCTTTTATGGATTAGATTCATTCTCTTTTGTACTCTATACGACATCATCGTTTTGATATTTATATATATTTTGTTTTTTCATGTGGATTTGTACGACAAATTTTGAACACCACAAAGTGAACTGAACAAACATTATAATTTTGGTCCTTAATTACCCACGTGAGCTGATAACTCAAGGTAATTATTTTGTGACGTTGGTTGATGGTGGGTTCAACGAGCCATAAGTCAACAAAGTTGGTGACCAATCACAGAGGCGATTTATACGGATATCTCGTAGGACACAATTGTGACATCAACGTGGAGTCCTAAATGTTTTACAACATTCGGTGCCCGGTCGTGGATAGGACCTCCATGGTGATCCTAAGAGTCGATTCTTTTGACTATCGACTGTCTCTTGAGACTAAGGCAGATTTTGGGTGACTTTGGTTTCTTTCTCACGGTCATCCGTAACAGGGGGCCAAGTAGATTGTTTCGGGTCATTTCATCTTTGTGCTTAGATCGGAAGGAGTTCGAGTTGAAGGAAATATTCAGCCTTTATCGGGTACTCGATATTTCTCAGGGCCACTCGAGGAGTCAGAATCGAAATGCATGGCCATGCTCGAACGGTCGTTTTATCAGTTAAGTTACTCTCTAGTCGGGGAAACCACTCTAGATACAGATCGATTGTAAAATACGACCTTTGCGGATCTGGATCTGCAAATTGTTTTACATTGAGTGGGAGAAATTTTAAATGAATATGAGAATCGGTTATCGCACATACACTTGTACGGACAAGTGGGAGTTTGTTGGAGCTGTGTGATCGAGTCCATTTTGTTTCACAAATTAAGCATATGTGGTCGTTGGTCAATGGTCGATACAAAACACAATTTATACTTCACAAACAACTCTACAATTAGTAAAGAGGCAAGTAAAGGTCGGATCCCAAGGGACGGGTATTGAAATGAAGATTCTATTGTAACTAGTGGTGTCTAGGGGTGTCACAAATTGGGTTGATGTAGAAGGTTACTAAACTAAGATATCAATGAAAATAAACTAACAAGGTAAATAAAATAAGGGTGTAAACAATTGATTAAAAGCACTAGGGTGTCATGGGTTCATAGGGGAATCATGGGATATGATCATACAAACATGTTCTCAAATTATAAGCAAGCAATTATTGTTGTGATGGATTGAGTTGGGTTATATCTTACAATCCTAGGAAAGTTTGGGTCCTGGAACCGAATCGATTAGATTGTACAACACCTACAAGTCGACTTAATCTTTCCTACTTAACACATGCATGGTCTAACAAGACTCGAGTTGGGTTATGTCTTACAAGTCAAGTTGAAAGGATAGAAGATGATAGTAAATGCAAGGATTCATAGGCTTAGCATTTCATCAAATATAACATGTGCATGTATTAAGATCAAAACAAGCAAGCAAATAAGATATGAAAGCATATTAATTTAAGTATGAATCATTCCCCATGTTGGTTTCCCTAATCACCCATTAAACCCTAGCTAAGAGACTACTCACTCATTATCATATTGATCATGCTAGAAAGGTTGTCAATCATACTAACATAATGAAACATGATGAATAAATGAAAGTAATTAGCAATAATTAAAAAAGGGATTAAGAGATTATACCTACTAATGATTCCAATAATAAAGCAAGAATAATAGAAGTACTTGAATCCTAGATTGAGAGGTTGTCAATCTCCCAATAATAACCCAAATAATCTTCAATTACCCAAAATAAAGTAAGAACAAGAGAGAGATTAAAGAACTAAAACTTGGATTAAAACTTGATTAATATTTGATTACAATATTGAAGAGAGATTTGATTAATATTAACTACACTAATTATTGATAAGATGAACATGCTCCTCTAATTAGACTAATGGGGTATTTATAGTGAAAATTAGGGAGGATGCATTAGGGTTAACTAAGGGCTAAACTAGTAATTACACTTTTTAAGTTGAGCAAGGAGACTCGGGATTCTCCGAGAGAAGGGCTTCTCTTATCGTTGCTAGAAGAATGAAAACGTGTTGTCTTTGAAATCCGTGCGGATGGGAGTCGGGACGGCGGATCTGGTGAGAATCCGAGCGGATTCTTGGGCAAGACGCTCGGATTGGCGAGGGGAATCCGAGCGGATTCCTTTGAGGGACGCTCGGATTGGGCTTGGACGGACGGACGGATTGTGTACAATCCGTTCGATTGTCTAGCAAACATCTTTTCTTCTTCTTTTCTTCATGAATTCCTTGGGATTTCCTTGGGGACTCAAGGATCCTTTTCTCAACATTGCTCTTCTACTATGCTATGTACAAAGGCCTTCTAGTCTTGTCTCTCCTTGATGCTTGGTCATTGAATATGATCAATTTAGCTTTGTTTTGCCATGAAAATGCAAGATTCTTACTCCTTTCCTACCAAGGGATCAAAATCTCAAAGAATATGCAAAACAAAGAACTAAAGATAAGAAATGACCCAAATAGGCACTAAAAAGCATGAAAACAATGGTAATTCGGGGGCTAAATATGCGCCAATTATGGTCACATCACTGTGTCCTCCAGTTAGTGCGGATAACGTCATTGCACATACACTTGTACGGACAAGTGGGAGCTTGTTGGGGCTGGTGTCCTTTACAGTTAGTGCAAGGACTTATAAATCTCTAAAAGGATCAAAGGGTATACTTTTGTATCATAATCATTGGTCCACGTTTATCAATAACGGTTGGCTTGCTAGATAAGTTTGACGTTATTGTCATACGGATGGCGGTGATCAACTGGTCCCTAAAAGTCACACCTATAGGATACGTTTGAGAGATGTGACGATATAAAAATACTGATCATGTAGATGCCAAATTTGACTAACCGATTAGTCGAGTTATTTGACTAATAATTAGTCAAAATGTGATGTTGAGATATTTTATTTAATACGGATTAAATAATAATGGCTAAGGCGAATTAAGCAGTTAATTCGTAAATTGAATATAAGCGTTTTATATTTAATTAAATGTATATTGAATATAATTATACAATATCGTCTTTGTCGGACATGTATTAATGTTTCAACTAATCCGTATTATTAGTTGATGCTTTAATAACCGATAACCGATGACGATTTATAACAAAACCGCGTCATATACATTTTAGCGATTTGCGAACCAGACCATGAGCTAAAACTAAAAGGAAGTGGAAGCCCACTTCCCTAGGTAGCCCATGGCCGGCCGGTTTGAGAGAGAACAAAAGAGAGGTTCTCCTCTCTTTTGTAACCTAATTGTCATTTGCAAAAAAAACTAGGGTTTTGAGAAAATTGCCTCTCAAAATTCGGATCTCTCATCCAACGAAAACTCACAAAACAATCCTCTCAATATTGCAAGGCAATTAGAGGATTCATTCTAGCACAAGGGCATTTCTCGGACAATCTTGGGTGCAACAATTAGGAGGAGGTCTACTTTGATCTCTCATTGCCGAATTACACTAGGACCGAAGGTTAATTCTTGTGCTATATCATTGTTCATTGTTTTTCGTTTATGACCATGTTTCACATATTAAATTTACGTTATAATCCTTAAATTTAAAGGGTCTTATACGGATATTACCCTACAAAGACTCGATCGAGTAGTTTTACCACTCGATCGAGTGGTTTTCATGGCCTCAGTTGGTCGATCGAGTGCTTTTCTACTCGATCCAGAACTGTTATAAAGAGGGGTTACTCGATCGAGTGATTATTCTACTCGATCGAGTAGATTTCCTGTGGTTTTGCTCGATCGAGTGGATTTAATCTACTCGATCGAGTGGTTTATGTTTTTATGGGCTTTAATTAGCCCGTGAGTTGTTTTATTTCGATAAACTTAGTTATTTTCCTATTTAAGCACGCATTAGCTAGGTCATTAGTATATATTCATTACTTAGCTTTTATCTAATTTTCTACTATCAAGTTTATCTATCATTCAAGACTGCGTACTATTCTCTCCTTCACTGGAACTTTGTTTTGGGATTTATTTCGCTCGGATTTGATTGTTCTTTACGCCGGATTCGCACGATTGTAATCTCTTTCTCCTTTCTTAATAATAAACTTCATTTCATTTGCTTTAATTCTTCGTTTTGCTTTATTCACCTCTTGTCCTAATCTACTTTTTATGCAATTTAATTATAGTTTTAATATGTTGAATGCTGGTTATTTATCTGCTATTAGTCTTGATAATATTAATAGCAATATGAGTAGCTAAACTTCTTTCATGTAGGGATTAGGGGATCTACGGTAGAAATGTGACGATGTAGTGAAGAGTTTAGATGAGTTAATTCTGAGACTCTGTCACCATAGCAATTTAATTGTATTTTACCGACTTAGTTGAGTGCACGCTTCTGAGTCATCCCTTTAATCTGGCTAAAATTAATCCTAGATCGAAAGATTGGACTAAATAGGCCTGCTATGAACAGTAGACTACCCTGACTGTTAGTAATCTATATCGCATTACTATACATATTCATATATGTGTTGATTTAATTTAGTCATAAAATTAAATGTTGATCTTATACATGCAAACAATAACAAAATTAGAGAAGAAATCATCATCTTACATTGAAGATTTCGGATTTTATGGGCACAAGTGAGTTCTCCTACTCACTTGTTCTTGAGCTTCCTTAAGTGGATGAACAAGGATTCAAGTAGAGAATCCCTCCCAAGGATTAATACCCAAAGTAACAACTTAATAAAATTAATATTATTATTACTAGAACAATATTAATTTTGTATAAAATTGACCAAAATATTATTTTGTTCTCTCAATATTTCGGTTAAGAGAAAGGGAGAATAAGGAAGACTTTATCTCTCTAAAAACTCTTATTTTTAGATGAATAGAATGAATAATACACTAACGTTTTTGGTAGTGTATATTAGGTAAAAATTAAGGAGACAAAACCTATGGATTTCTCCTCTTAAAACCGGGTGGAAGGGGGAGGTAGTGATGCCCAATGCATGATCAAAGTGCTCTTCACAATAACCACTAGGTATGCATGGCTAGGTATTAGGCAAATGATTATGTTTACCACTCACATAATTAACATAATATTTTCTTAATCCTCCCCATTATTTCGGTTATTATAGATAAAATGGACTCCATTTTATCTTTGTCAATTTGTCAATTTGTCACATGTCACATGTCATGTAAAATTGTTATGTATTTTTAACATATTAAAAATCAACGCATTAATAAAAAATACGTCATATACAAAATCGACTTAGTTATTCATAATTACTTGTACCAAAATAATTTACCAATTATAGAAAACAACATCTTGTATTTATAATAATTTATTCATTCAAATGTAGTTGTTTCCTTAAACAATAATTTCATCTAACCAATAAAACAATTCGATTACTTAGACCGTATCTTATTTAATCAAATTACAATGAGACAAGTAAATATTACTTCCAAAATCGTCCGTCAATTTTAAGTAATTTAATTAACCCGTATCGTCATACGATCAATTAAATGATCAATTAAGAGTGTTACCCTTTAGGTATGACCTAAGGGGATCAACTGGTCACCACCGTCTCACGACAGTAATGTCAAACTCTAGTCTGCCAATTATTACCGATATGTGTGGACTAGTTGACAGTAAAATATTAGTTCCCAATTGTATTCTTTAAAATGAGACTTAAACATGTGATCATCATGATCAACAGTTGTGATCAAATTATTGTCGGAGGACACATATTCCAACAATCTCCCACTTGTCCTCGACAAGTGTGCGTCACCAATTCTCTTGTCCTATTACTATCTCCCACTCAATGCAGGGTGTCTTTCAGGTCGTACTTGCAAGTGATCATATCGAGAGTGGTTTCCTCGATCTGGAGAATAACTGATTGACCGGATTTATCTACCATAGATATCTTCCGAGCGTGGCCACGCATTTCCAGTTCATTACTCCTCGAGTGACCCTGAGATATTGTTATAACCCTAACTAGGGGTGGACAATTCCTATCGCACTCATTCCCTTCGACTAGCCATAGCCATCATAACCCAAAATATGCCCATTTGACCCCATTTACGAAGGTCGTAGTAACACAAATCAAAGTTAATCTGAAACTGTGCCATCTTAGGTGAACAGTCTTTAGTCAAAAGAATCGACTCATTAGAATATTATAGTAGCTCTCGCCACGACCAGGCTATATAAATTTGCCAGAACTCTATAAGCGGTCATAAGGCCCGACAAAGTGTTCCTAACAGTCTACCTATGTGGTCGACTAGTCATTCTCATATGACTCCATGGCACTTGAACTTGCCATGAATCGCATCACATTCTAGTCACTTCGAGACTTCACCTCATGTAAGTAACTATGGGCGAATACAATGCTAATCCGTGTTCACTTTAACGGGGTTCAATTGTCTCTACAACCCGTTTGGATGTAACAAAGTATAAGGTGAGTTAATAATAACTCAAACGACAAATGTCGACATCACATTCGGGTAGTCAATACCATATTACAACCTTGTGATGCATATCGTAAGTGTGTAAACACTTGTTGATTGCAATAGGAGTTTAACATACCATGTGTCCATGTGTTCAAACTTCATATAATCGCAATTTCCTTTACGTTCATGTTATCTTTCATAGCATGAACCTTACCAAGTACACATATAGGTTCCCAACCTTGGTTTGGGTTCTTTATCTTGAAAGAACTTCCCTGTCGATTATCACATAACCAATGAATTTGTGGTGAATGATATAACTTGCACTGATCAAGTACTCCACCCACTCATAATGCACTAGGTAAATGTTTTGCAGAGTCTTGCAACAATTGTCAAGATGATTAGCCTAGCACTTCTCACAAGTCCTAGCATATTAGGAAATATTAGTTTTGAGTAACTTCTTACTGTTGGAATATGTGTCCTCCGACAATAATGCGATCACAACTGTTGATCATGATGATCACATGTTTAAGTCTCATTTTAAAGAATACAATTGGGAAGTATTTTTACTGTCAACTGGTCCACACATATCGGTAATGATTGGCTGACTAGAGTTTGACATTATCGTCGTCTTGACGGTGGTGACGATTGATCCCTTAGGTCATACCTATAGGGTAACACTCTTAATTGATCATTTATTTGATCGTATTACGATACGGGTCAATTAAATTACTTAAAATTGACAGACGATTTTTGAAGTAATATTTACGTGTCTTATTGAAATTTGATTAAATAAGATACAGTCTAAGTAATCGAATTGTTTTATTACTTAGATGAAATTATTGTTTAAGGAAACAATTGCATTTAAATGAATAGATTATTATAAATACAAGATGTTGTGATTTATAATTGGTAAAATATTTTGGTACAAGTAATTATGAATTACTAAGTCGATTTTGTATATGATGTATTTTTATTAATGCGTTGATTTTAATATGTTAAACTACATAACATTTTTACATGACATGTTGAACGTGACAAATTGACAAAATAATGTGTAAGATGGATTTTCCATATTACACTAAATGGACCGAAATAATGGGGAGTATTAGGTATATATTATGTTAATTATGTTAGTGGTAAACATAATGATGTTAGCCTAATACTAGCCATGCATACCTATCCAATCTTGTGAAGACCACCTTGTGCATGCATTGGCCATTTTCTCACACCCATACCCGGTTTTTCCACCCTCCATGCAAAGAGTTTTTTGTCTTATTTTTGCATATAGACTACTCTTGGAAAAACATTTTATTCATTCATTCATTTTTCACATCTAAAATAAGAATCTTAGAGAGATAAAAAGCTTTTCTTCTCCTCCTTCTCTCAACCGAATTAGAGAGCACAAAATAAGGATTTTTGGTCAATTTTATACTAAATTAATATTGTTCTAGTAATAATAATAATATTAATTTGATTAAGTTGTTACTTTGGGTATAAAACCTTGGGAGGGATTCTACACTTGAATCCTTGTTCATCCAATTAAGGAAAGCTCAAGAATAAGAGAATAGGAGAACTCTCTTGTGCCCTTTTGATCCGAAATATCAATGTAAGAATGAAGATTTCTTCCTTATCTTACTTATAGTTTGCATGCATAAGATCATTTTAATTTCATGACTAAAAATTAAAATCATAACATATATGAATATGTAGAGTAAAGAGATATAGATTTATAACAAGCGGTATCATGAGCCTTGGTTGTTTGCATGCAAATCGGTTATAGTTTTTCCGAGTTATACGATTAACATATAAAACTTGTAAATTTGTGTTATTATGATACATCATGAAATAACTTTATACATGTTAAATTTTCTGGTCCTAAAATGTATTTAGGATATTTTGGTTAATTTATGGATTTTTATTGTTCATCTTATATTATAATGGCATTAAAAATATGATTTTATGATTAAAATATCATTTTCGGACCAAAATTAGCTAAACTTTGAATTTTCCAATGATTTTTGGATATGTTATCACATGTTTTATTTTGAGATGACCTATAAATTTTCAGAATTGTTGGAGTTCTTATGCTCGAAATATGGTTTTTTAATGATAAAAATCGGATTTAGATGAAAAATAGGTTAATATGAGGTAAATTTCGAATCCGGTCATTGAAACTTAGTATGTTGTCACATGCAATTTTACAAGATGTGTGTAAAATAATTGGCTATATTGAAGTCTTTATGCATGATTTATGAATTTTTGATGAAAAATAGCATAAATAGTGACTTAATTAGTGAATAATTGCTAAAACATACTCCATGACTAAGGAAAAACGTCACATGTTGCATTTTATTATCTTTTTCAGATCTAAAATTGAAAAGTTGATGAATATAATTTTTCTCATGTTTTTATGATTATTTTCGATAAATCCGATAAACCGCAACATAGTTTTTCCGATAATTTTACGAAATTTTAACCTAAGTTCTTGAACATTATGAGTGTCATGGTATTTTTCCAGAATGTTCATAAGTTTAAAATTTCAAATTTTTAATTTATTTGAATTTTTGGTGATTTATTTGAAGTTTATAGCTTTTTATTGTAATTTTGGGTCCATTAATGAACAATTTTAAGAAATATAAGTTAATTATAGTCAAATAGTTAGTGGAGACTAATTTTTAGTCCTAAGAGGTTAGGGTAATTAACGTATGCATAAATATGAATTTATGTAATTTATTGTGATTTTAAAGGGTTGAATCACGCAAATCCGTAAAAACTGTTTAATATACGATATTGGCTGCTTAAAGGCGATTTAGCATAAAATTGGGCATGTTCCTACATATTATAATGCTGCATTTTATTTATGATTGTCATAATTTTATTTTATGTAATTTTATTTTATGTAATTTTACTTAGTATGGCCTTAGTTTTTAATTGGTATTACCCGAAATGTATGGGAATATCGATTCGGTTGTAATTTTTGTGATCTCGTATCCCCGTTTTGTAATTTAATAGATTTATTTTTATTTTAATTACAAATGTATAATAGGAAATTATGTAATTTGTTATGTAATTTTATTGTTCCGGAGTTCCTTGAAGACGGTGTCCACAAGAAGGCGATACATAAAGACGGTGTTGCCTCGAGATGCGTGCTAAAACCGAAGTTCAAGGGACCAATGGAGTTGGTTTCCGAATGTAATAGTTAATTAGATTTTCTATTTTAGGAAGGCCACACTAGGATTTAATTTATGCTTTGCATTTTTATTTATATGTCACATGCATCGCTAAATCGCCATAACTAAAACATGCATCATCGTTTAATCGAGTTTATCGACCATGTCAAATACAATTATCGTAGTTCACCGCTTTAGTTCACTTAAAACGTGATAGATAATAAATTGACATGACCTCTCGCTAAAATAAACAATTGAGACTTAGCCTTACCAAATAGTAGAAACCATGAAAACCTATTTCGCGAGGGAGTGCACTAGGCCACCCTGGGGTACAAACCTTGTTACGTAGGGGAAGTGGGTGATAAATGTCTATCCACCGAATTCATGTTGATGAGGGTTTCATCGGCTAACCCGTGCCCAAGTTAATATGGGTTTGGATCATGGACACATTTATTCGAAATTTGGATTGAACTCAACAAAAGTTTTTGATAAGGGTTTCATCGGCTACCCCGTGCCCTTGTCGGATGTGTTTTGGGCTATAGATAAATATTAGAGTAATTTTCTCGACCGAGAGTTCTAAAAGAAGAATCGATTAAAGAGTTAGTCCACCGAGTTATATTGATAAGGGTTTCATCGGCTACCCCGTGCCCGAGTTAATATGAATTTGGATCTCGGAATCATTTATAATAGTTGGGTAGAGGTCACTATATAAATGCTCATATCTTGTTAATTATTTACAAGTATGATTTAAAAAGACAAATGTTAATATTTCCTTTCCTCCATATTTGTAGTTCATTACAATGAATCCATCAAACGCTACCGCACCGATAACTATTGAGTCATACCACAATGTTTTTGACGACGTTTGCTCCAACAATGATTTCGACACTACTAGAGAACTTCATTTTGGGATAGGATCGGATGGAAACCTTAACTTCATCACTTCTACTAGACAACCTACTAGATCTCGTGTGAGTCGGTCTCAGGAAGACCGCCTCATAAAATCTATTGGATCTTTGTCTCTGGAAGATAAAGATGCCAAAACTAGTGGGAGCTCAAGCAATCAAGTTCTTGCTTCAAAGGGCAAAAACTTCAAGAAGAAGGGAAAGAAAGGTAAAAATTTCAAGCAAGTTGATGATGAGTGCCATTATTGCTATGGCATGGGACATTTGCTTAGGAATTGTCCCGTATATTTGCGAAATATAAGGGAAGGAATCATCGTTCCAAAAGGTAAAATTCCTAAGGAAATTTATGTTATTGATATAAATTATACTTCCACTACGACATGGGTACTGGATACCGGTTGTGGTTCTCAACTTTGTAATCATTTACAGGATTTAAGAGACGTGAAGAGGCTTAGCAAAGGAGATGTGGATCTACGCCTTGGAAATAAAGCTCGAGTAGTGGCTGAATCCAAAGGATCTTATGTATTAACTTTGCCTAATGGATTTGAGTTTAATTTACATAATTGTTTTTATGTGCCTACACTCTCTAAAAACATTATTTCTATCGCTATGCTAGACATGGATGGATTTTGTTTTGTCATTAAGAACAATCGTTGTACTATTTCAAGGAATGATTTGGTTATAGGTCAAGCTTCTTCCATCAATGGCATTTACATTTTAGAGACCTCAAGTCCAATTAATGATATCTATAACATTCAATCAAAGAAACTCAAATCAAGTGACCCAAATGAATCGTTCATTTGGCATTGTCGATTAGGTCACATAAACGAGAATCGCATTAAAAGATTAATTTCAAGTAATGTGATTACATCATTTGATTATCAATCATATGGTACATACGAATATTGCCTACTTGGCAAAATGACTCGTAATCCTTTTAGTGGTAAAGGGACACGAGCAAGTGAACTATTGGGACTCATACATACCGATGTGTATGGACCAATGAGTATCACCACTCGTGGAAATTATGACTACTTCATAACCTTCACCGATGATTTAAGTAGATATGGGTATATCTATTTAATGAAGCATAAAAGTGAAGCGTTTGAGAAATTCAAGGAATTTCAAAACGAAGTAGAGAACCAATTGAACAAAAGGATTAAGGCACTACGATCCGATCGTGGTGGAGAGTATCTTAGCCTTGAATTTGATTCACACTTGAAAGGTTGTGGTATTATATCACAACTTTCTCCACCCGGAACGCCGCAACTCAATGGTGTTGCCGAAAAGAGAAATCGAACCCTACTTGATATGGTTCGATCCATGATGAGTCAAACCGAGTTACCGAACTCGTTTTATGGATTTGCAATCCAAACTGCAATTCTATCCTTGAATAATAGTCCCACTAAAGCCACCGAAAAGACTCCATTTGAAATATGGAAAGGAAGAGTTCCTAATCTATCCGACATGAAAATCTGATGATGTGATGCTTACGTCAAGGCCAAGACCGACAATAAGCTTGCCCCAAGATCCGAAAAATGTATCTTGGTAGGTTACCCTTTGACCTCTCGAGGTTACTACTTCTACAAACCTCAAGAAAACAAAGTGTTTGTGTCTTCCGAGGCTGTCTTCTTAGAAAGTCAGTTTATTTCTAAGAGACAGAGTGGGAGAAATTTTGAACTTAATCAAGTTCAAGAGACACAAACCGAGGTAGAGACGCAAGAAGATGTTCCTTCGTCGTCTACCACGGCTATCCCTCCTCCTCTTAGAAGAACGGGCCGAGTTATTCGCCATCCCGATCGATATGTGGGACTTATCGAAGAAGATGGAACACTCGATGTGTTGCTTATAGATAGTGACGAGCCCGCCACTTACAAGGCCACAATCTCTAGTCCAAATTCCTCCTTATGGCTTGAAGCCATGAAGTCCGAAATGGATTCTATGCATGAAAACCAAGTTTGGGACTTGGTAGATTTGCCTAAAGGAGCAAGACCTCTTCAATGCAAATGGATATTCAAAGTCAAGAATGGCATAGAGGGACATGACGATGTCTACAAAGCTAGGCTAGTGGCAAAAGGATTTACCCAAGTCCAAGGTCTCCATTATGATGAGACCTTCGCCCCCGTAGCCATGCAAAGATCCATACGGATTTTGTTAGCGATTGCCGCATTTCATGATTATGAAATATGGCAAATGGATGTCAAAACCGCTTCTCTAAATGGGCATTTAGAAGAGGAGGTGTACATGATACAACCCGAAGGTTTTGTTGATTCTAAGAATCTTAACAAAGTGTGCAAGCTTAAGAGATCCATTTATGGTCTTAAGCAAGCATCTAGAAGTTGGAATCATCGATTCGATCATGTTATAAAATAGAATGGTTTCACTTGAAGTGTTGAGGAACCATGTTTATACATGAAATTCAGTGGGAGCAATGTTGTGTTCCTAATCTTGTATGTCGATGACATACTACTCATTGGAAATGATATTCCGATGTTGTCTTCTGTTAAGAAGTGGTTAGGTAACCACTTCCAAATAAAGGATTTAGGAGAAGCACAACGCATATTAAATATCCGGATCCATAGAGATAGATCCAAGAGGATATTGGCACTAAGTCAAGAGTCTTATGTTGATAAGATTCTTCGGCGGTTCAGCATGGACAAATCAAAAAGGGGTTTGGTACCTATGGTAACTGGGACTATATTGAGCAAGACTCAATCTCCCTCCGAACCCCATGATGTTGAACGCATGAAGATGATCCCTTATGCTTCCGCTGTTGGATCAATCATGTACGCCATGATATGCACACATCATGATGTCTCGTATGCCTTGAGTATGACGAGTAGATATCAAGGAAATCCAAGTGAGAGTCACTGGATAGCCGTCAAGAACATCCTTAAGTACTTGAGAAGAACTAAGGATTCTATCTTAGTGTTTGGAGGAGACACCGAGCTACGTGTTAATGGATACACGGACTCGAGTTTTCAAACGGATAGAGATGACATGAAATCACAAGCTGGTTTCGTTTTCATGCTCAATGGTGGTGCCATTAGCTGGAGAAGCTTCAAGGAAGCTGTAACTGCGGATTCGACAACGGAGGCTGAGTACATTGCAAAGCATCAGAAGCTGCCAAGGAAGCTGTGTGGATCAGGCAATTCGCGGAAGGTCTAAGAGTAGTACCTACCGCCAATGATCCCATCACTCTCTATTGTGATAATAGTGGGACGATCTTCCAAGCTAAGGAGCCAAAGTCTAGTAATAGATCTAGACATGTACTTAGAAAATATCATGTAATAAGAGATTTCATTGAAAGAAAGGAAATTGCGATTTGTAAGGTTGGGACGGATGACAACATAGCCGATCTGCTCACCAAGCCTTTATCGCAGGTCATGTGACACCCCGCGATAAAGCGGAAAATATAACTAAATAAAATGCGGAATTTTAGGGAATTTTTGAAACTTTTAAAATTTAAAGCGCGGGTTCACCTCTAAAACATAAATAAAGAGTGCGGAAATAAAGATTTTAAATTATACAAACGTGATAGTTGAGGTGAGGGAAAATATATCCCTCGAATGACAATACAATAAAAGGTAGGACTAAACAATCCTAATAAACCAACTATTAGGCCGAAGTGCTCGCTAGCTCACACATGTCTTCACCCCATGAATGCACCACTAATACCTGTCATTCATGTAAACATGAACGCCACAGTCAGTGGGGAGTAACTCAAGGTTCTCCCAGCCACAAAATGTCGAAACGAATATAACAAATAACTAAAACAGGTAAGTCATGTGAGACTCTTACAAAAATATGGATATCAAAATTTATGTTTAAACATGGTAATTAAATGAGATGGAACAAGATAAATCAACATTAGCATGATAACGGTTAAACTATTCATGTGAGGTAATTAAATAATATGAAAGACAAGAATACGGTCATTTATACAAGGGCGCGCATTTCAAGGAAACACAACATAAATATGAGTTTAGAATCCGAATCATGTGAAGCAGTCAAGTAAGGGATCAAATAGAAACTGTAGCCGTTACATTTAAAACTTCTTAACAAACAAGCACATAGAACGGGATTATTAATGTCACACTCATACTTATGGCTTGCATCTCACCATAAGTACGGATGGGAACATCAATCCCGATGACCTTATCGCCACTAGAGAGCCTATGGCTCACCCCTAGTATCCGATAGGACCGTGACTCAGGGACGGGATGATTAATGTCACATTCATACTTATGGCCTGCATCACCATAAGTACGGATGGGAACATCACTCCCGACGTTCATACCGCAACTAGAGGGCCTCTGGCTCACCCCTAGTATCCGGTAGAACCAAGACTAACAATACAGGGCATAAAAGATGGATACCAATATCTGTAACCAAGCAAAACATTTACTACTCATATAAGACATCCAACTCTCGGCCGGACGGCCAACGAGAGAGGTGTCGAAAGGGTATAGTAACCAATTCTCGGCAGTACGGCCAACGAGAGCGGCGTAAATAAATTAAGATATCCAACTCTCGGCAGTGCGGCCAACGAGAGAGGTATCGAAACAGTATGGTAACCAACTCTTGGCAGTACGGCCAACGAGAGCGACGTAGATAAAATAAGATATCCAACTCTCGGCAGTGCGACCAACGAGAGAGGTATCAAAAGGGCATCGTAACCAACTCTCGGCAGTACGGCCAACGAGAGCGGCGTAAAGATATATCGTAAGAATATGACTCAATCAAGCGATACGAATCAACTTGGAATGAGACTAGTAATGTAATGAGCCGATGATAATCCAAGTCAAACATGTCATGCCAAAATCATATTCATGAATGTGAATAAGTACCCTTTTTCTTTAATATTTGCCAATTAAATAAGAAATGTAAACAAACGGAAATGAACCATTTATAATAAGCAAAACAAGCATCCAATCATAAATGACTCAATTTAATTAAATAAGTAGAATAATTCACTCATATTCGAGATACGATAAATAAATGAGAATGAACGGATTACAAATTCATATTATAGGCAAATGAGACATTTCATCAAATTTTGACTTGAATAAATAATAAATTCCAGATTTATGATTAATGTGAGAAAAATATATGAATGAACGATATTTAACGAATTAAGTTATAATAAAGTATGAGACCAAATGTAAATGACCCACATTCTCACCATTTCTAAGCACACATTATGATTTATAGATGAACCAAGAGCTACTAGGCATGTTCAAGGCATATAATAAGAGTATAAGACATCATAAAGCATAGAACAAGGAGGAGAGGGGGTAGCGGACGCACAAGCCGTGCTTAGCTCCACATGTGACCAACCCGTGATCAACTAGGTCTGCGACCAACCCGCCCGACTCACGGCCAGCCCATCGCCAGGCAGCCGTGACCATCCCCACCGAGCCACACTACCCAGCCCAGGCAACCCCAAAACAGGCCAACACAGGCCACCACAAGCAGGTTAAACAGACCGTCAAAACAGGCCACAACCAGGTACCAAAACAGGCCGTGACCTATTCACAAACTGACCACCCAATAAGCCCAAACCAGACAACAAAGCAGGCCAAATAAACTGTCAAAACAGGCCATACTGCAGGCTGTACAGGCCACCAAAACAGTCCCCCAAAGCGGTCCTAGAAATGCGTACAAAGGTACCACAACTATCACGAAAATAGTCCCAAAAAAAACGCCGAAAAACCCGTCCCTCAACAATCACTCTTACGCCCCAAACACAGTCCTTAAAGATACCATTTTATCCGTCCCAAAACTGAGCCAAAGCAGCCACAACCACCCTTCTATATGGGTCAGAAACCCGAGCTGCAAAAATACATGCGGACGGTTTTACAAAAGTAAACAAATCAATCCCAAAATACGACTGTTCAAAGCTCATTCCAGGAACAGGGTCTCTGTATATTTTTTTTTATTCCACAAATAGAGTGCTCTAGGAATGCACAGCTAATCAATAATCGCATATAGAGTTCACGAGAGAATACGGGCTCGAACAGTCCAAAACAGAGGAGAAAACCGCTCCAAAACAGTCCACACCCGCTAAGTTTCCAGACAGAAAAATAAAGTGGGATTGAGACGGAAATAAAACGCCGTTAAACAAGAATAACACCCAACAAACATAACATAACCAAGCTCGAAATTCGTGTAAAAGAGTCTGATTCAAGCGTTATTTTAAGATGGAACCTCGACACAATATCTTCACGAACACAACCAGCGAATCCGAGCATAAAGACAGAAATAGCGAGGTAAAAATTGAGCATACAAATGAGGAAGGGTGTAAAGAATGGAACTTTATCAAACAAAGACACATAACACGACACTTAAGACGGAATTTCGACGTCTTGTCGAGTAACCTATCACCGTTACCTGTTTTTGATCTCTGAAAGTCCAAGGAATCGCCCAAGGATGATCTTAACCCAAAATAGCACAGAATAGCTCGAAAACCGCATCCTTTGAAAGACGGACGAAATGAAACATGATGAAAGTCTGGCTCTTTCTTACATACAGAGAAGGAGGGCGAGATGAGGAAGCTATTGGTCTAAAATTTATCGAATTTGGTTGAGAATGGAGGCGGGATCTGAGGTTTTTATGTCCCGAAAATGGAGTTGTTGGTCTGGGTTTATTGTTGTTGCAGGGAATTGTTGTTGATGCTGGTGATTTACGAAAGAGAAAGGGAAAGCAGGGGGTAGGGACGGGTAATATTAATAATAATAATAATAATAATAATAATAATAATAATAATAATAATAATAATAATAATAATAGTATATGAAGTTAGAGATAAGGTGAGTGAGTAGGTGTAGTAGGGATCGGATTGGTCCGAATAAATTAGTCTCATATATGAAAATGTGACGGTCTTATGCTACACGGATTAAGGTTTCGAGTCTATATTAACTTAAGACGGAAACTAATATTATTACTGTCACTATTATTATTGTCCGACCAAAAATACGTATACATTCATTCTTATATAAATTATCCCTCAAGAATATATTTTAATAATACGTATTTTTTGTAAAAATGAGCTTTTATGTAATACGTTCATGAAAATCGTGTTTGACATAAAATTAATTAAATTGAATAATTCAAAAATATAAAATAAAGTAATTAAATGGTTTAATAAATTTTAAATGTCAAAATGGGAAATTCGCGGGTGTTACAATCACCCCACCTTTTAAAAAGTTTCGCCCTCGAAACTTGAAAGTAGAAATGAAAGGTTATAAAAAAATAAAATTGGACCTTTTGAAATCGGCAACCAAAACGTTAAAAGGTTACTTATCGTAAGTATTAAAATTCTTTCGAAAGTTTCAAATTGAATTTTCTGACAGAACCAGGTCGAAAGGCAAATCCCTTGTATAAATCAAAATCAAACACTTTCAAAAACATTAACGGAGAGCTTTCAAAAGTATAAGTCTCATTCATAGAACGAAATTGCTCTTGTCGTGCACACAAGAACGCTAACTTTCCAAGTAAAAGACAGATTTAAAATAAAATCAATTCGCCGACAAGCGTGGAACAAGTTATCTAACGTCTCCAATAACGAGTCCTAACATCCGATCAGCGTTAAAATCAAAAGAAAAAGGTAATTTACTCAAATTTTCTTTTGCAAAAGCCAAAATAGAAATAGAGGTTTCACTTTTGAACAAAACAATAAAAAGGTCAAGTTCGTGAAAATGTAACATCAAAATTTGACAAATAAATCATAAATAGATCAAAGTTAGTTAGAATTTGAGCAAAATTAAAAAGCAACTCGGGTATGGCAATCAAAATCATGATAAAGAAGTCTATACTCAAGGAACAAATAGAGAACTAAATCACACTTTCATTTTCAAACCTTTAAAATAGGTAAGGTCTTGTAAAAGTAAATAAACTTTTAACAACGAATCAAAATGGTAGCTTGAAATGTTTAGAAATTTTATGAAATAAAAAGTAACTTAGACATCATAACTATAAAGTACGCTAGGAGGATCCGAACTTAACCAACAAAAGAGCTATGATAACTTTCTAGGGTAAGAATTGAAGTCCAATTTACAAGGATGTCAAAAATAGAGTTTTATAGGTTACCAACATCAAAATTAAAGGAGGAGTATGATGAAGCGAGAAAGAGAGGTACGAACGGTAACACTTATGGTCAAGGAGAAAGAAATTAGACAAGGAGGAAACGCCAAGTACTTAAATCTCAAACAACCACATCATCCTAAACGGTTCCGAAAACTTCCTAACAACAAAACTTATAACTACAACACTTCTAAGGATTTCCTTAAAACACTTATGTTACATCATCTTAAGATATTCTTTGGAACAAGGTACTTCACTATAAGTGTGATTTCACCACTCTAAATCCTCAAACATCCACAAACAACCTCCACGAGATCAAGGTCAAAGCTTCTAACAAAGCTATACTCATATTCAACTAGTGTCAACCATGGGTTTCTCAAAAAGTAAAACCCTCAATCAAAAAAAAAATCCCAATACCAAGCTCTAAATTCCCAGAAAAGGTTCCTCAAATAATCCACAAGGTTCTCATTTCAAAACAAGGTAGTAGCATGCCAACCCAAAGTCTGAAAAATCAATAGAATATCGAGCCCTTCTATCCTTTTACTTATTAAGGATTCCCAAAAACAGAACTACACTCATCTACAACATCATCCCATCATCTCGAGTACTCAATACAACCTCAAAGTTTCTAAAACCATAAATTAAAACTATGTCCTTTAACCTAACCATTGGTGCCAACCATGCCTTTATCCTTCCTAGTTACTAAAACATGTGCTAAGACTTCCCAACAATGTAGCTTACTCTCATTCTCATACCATACTTCAAGTAGTAATCAATATCACTCACTTAAACCAACCAATAATCCCACATTTAACATTTCTCACACGGTGACACAAACATTAAACCCTCATATCCAAAGCAACTACCAATGTTAATCAGAAACTTGACTTAGTCAATCCTATATCCTCAATTTCACCATTCAATTTCATCCACCTTAGGTCAAGTACTAAGCACTAGTATCCCAAACATAAACACAAAGCCAGGTCCTATAACCTTAGTAACCAACGCAACTCACACTTGACACACAAAATCCATCAATCAAATATACTCACTCTATCAAGGATCTAGGTATAAGAACCGTCAAGTATGTCTCATCACACTACCTAAGTTTTTCCAACATCAAATCCTATCAAACCAGGATTAAGGGTCAAACACAAACAATCTCCTCAAAAGTCAAAATTTCCAACCAAGGTCAACATTCCTCAAAAGAGGGAGTACTATAAAAAGGCGTTAAGGAAGGATAAGTAAGGAACAAAGGACAAGTTAGGAAATACAAGAGTGACTTACAAGGAATGAGAAAAGAGGATTTAGAAGAAGGAATAAGCATTAAGAAGTAAAGAACAGGGCAAAGTACGCAAAGAATGAGAAACATCTTCGATGAAGTAGAAGCATTCTTCAAAGGTTGAACAAATCTTCAATTCTCAGCAATAGGCACCAAATCTTGATCACCACATTCTAAGTTCACGGTCATGATCCAAAGGCACGACAGATATTAAATGACAATCAACAAACATGTTAGAACCTAACAAGGAGCAAACACATAACAGACTACCACCTTAGGTACTTAAGTCTACCCATCTCTCATTCATTATTCAAGGTCAAGTTCTAATTTAAACTTCGGGTACACGTGTGTGCGTCGGGAGCAACATAGGCTCTGATACCAACTGGGACACCCCGCGATAAAGCGGAAAATATAACTAAATAAAATGCGAAATTTTAGGGAATTTTTGAAACTTTTAAAATTTAAAGCGCGGGTTCACCAAAATCTAAAACATAAATAAAGAGTGCGGAAATAAAGATTTTAAATTATATAAACGTGATAGTCGAGGTGAGGGAAAATATATACCTCGAATGACAATACAATAAAAGGTAGGACTATACTATCCTAATAAACCAACTATTAGGCCGAAGTGCTCGCTAGCTCACACATGTCTTCACCCCATGAATGCACCACTAATACCTGTCATTCATGTAAACATGAACGCCACAGTCAGTGGGGAGTAACTCAAGGTTCTCCCAGCCACAAAATGTCGAAACGAACATAACAAATAACTAAAACAGGTAAGTCATGTGAGACTCTTACAAAAATATGGATATCAAAATTTATGTTTAAACATGGTAATTAAATGAGATGGAACAAGATAGATCAACATTAGCATGATAACGGTTAAACTATTCATGTGAGGCAATTAAATAATATGAAAGACAAGAATACGGTCATTTATACAAGGGCGCGCATTTCAAGGAAACACAACATAAATATGAGTTTAGAATCCGAATCATGTGAAGCAGTCAAGTAAGGGATCAAATAGAAACTGTAGCCATTACATTTAAAACCTCTTAACAAACAAGCACATAGAACGGGATTATTAATGTCACACTCATACTTATGGCTTTCATCTCACCATAAGTACGGATGGGAACATCAATCCCGACGACCTTATCGCCTCTCGAGGGCCTATGGCTCACCCCTAGTATCCGATAGGACCGTGACTCAGGGACGGGATGATTAATGTCACATTCATACTTATGGCCTGCATCACCATAAGTACGGATGGGAACATCACTCCCGACGTTCATACCGCAACTAGAGGGCCTCTGGCTCACCCCTAGTATCCGGTAGAACCAAGACTAACAATACAAGGCATAAAAGATGGATACAAATATCTGTAACCATGCAAAACATTTACTACTCATATAAGACATCCAACTCTCGGCAGGACGGCCAACGAGAGAGGTGTCGAAAGGGTATAGTAACCAACTCGCGGCAGTACGGCCAACGAGAGCGGCGTAAATAAAGTAAGATATCCAACTCTCGGTAGTGCGGCCAACGAGAGAGGTATCGAAAGAGTATGGTAACCAACTCTCGGCAGTACGGCCAACGAGAGCGGCGTAGATAAAATAAGATATCCAACTCTCGGCAGTGCGGCCAACGAGAGAGGTATCAAAAGGGCATCGTAACCAACTCTCGGAAGTACGGCCAACGAGAGCGGCGTAAAGATATATCGTAAGAATACGACTCAATCAAGCGATACGAATCAACATGGAATGAGACTAGTAATGTAATGAGCCGATGATAATCCAAGTCAAACATGTCATGCCAAAATCATATTCATGAATGTGAATAAGTACCCTTTTTCTTTAATATTTGCCAATTGAATAAGAAATGTAAACAAACGGAAATGAACCATTTATAATAAGCAAAACAAGCATCCAATCATAAATGACTCAATTTAATTAAATAAGTAGAATAATTCACTCATATTCGAGATACGATAAATAAATGAGAATGAACGGATTAAAAATTCATATTATAGGCAAATGAGACATTTCATCAAATTTTGACTTGAATAAATAATAAATTCCACATTTATGATTAATGTGAGAAAAATATATGAATGAACGATATTTAACGAATTAAGTTATAATAAAGTATGAGACCAAATGTAAATGACCCACATTCTCACCATTTCTAAGCACACATTATGATTTATAGATGAACCAAGAGCTACTAGGCATGTTCAAGGCATATAATAAGAGTATAAGACATCAGAAAGCATAGAACAAGGAGGAGAGGGGGGTAGCGGACTGCACAAGCTGTGCTTAGCTCCACATGTGACCAACCCGTGATCAACTAGGCTGCGGCCAACCTGCCCTGCTCACGGCCAGCCACTGCCTAGGCAGCCGTGACCACCCCCACCGAGCCACACTACCCAGCCCAGGCAACCCTAAAACAGGCCAATACAGGCCACCACAAGCAGGTTAAATAGACCGTTAAAACAGGCCACAACCGGGTACCAAAACAGACCGTGACCGATTCACAAAATGACCACCCAATAAGCCCAAACCAGACAACAAAGCAGGCCAAATAAACTGTCAAAACAGGCCATACTGCAGGCTGTACAGGCCACCAAAACAGTCCCCCAAAGCGGTCCTAGAAATGCGTACAAAGGTACCACAACTATCACGAAAATAGTCCCAAAAAAAACGCAGAAAAACCCGTCCCTCAACAATCACTCTTACGCCCCAAACACAGTCCTTAAATATACCATTTTATCAGTCCCAAAACTGAGCCAAAGTAGCCACAACCACCCTTCTATATGGGTCAGAAACCCGAGCTGCAAAAATACATGCGGACGGTTTTACAAAAGTAAACAAATCAATCCCAAAATACGACTGTTCAAAGCTCATTCCAGGAACGGGGTCTCTGTATATTTTTTTTTATTCCACAAAGAGAGTGCTCTAGGAATGCACAGCTAATCAATAATCGCATATAGAGTTCACGAGCAAATACTGGCTCGAAACAGTCCAAAACAGAGGAGAAAACCGCTCCAAAACAGTCCACACCAGCTAAGTTTCCAGACGGAAAAATAAAGTGGGATTGAGACGGAAATAAAACACAGTTAAACAAGAATAACACCCAACAAACTTAACATAACCCAGCTCGAAATTCGTGTAAAAGAGTCTGATTCAAGCGTTATTTTAAGATGGAACCTTGACACAATATCTTCACGAACACAACCAGTGAATCCGAGCATAAAGACAGACATAGCGAGGTAAAAATTGAGCATACAAATGAGGAAGGGTCTAAAGAATGGAACTTTATCAAACAAAGACTCATAACACGACACTTAAGACGGAATTTCGACGTCTTGTCGAGTAACCTATCACCATTACCTGTTTTTGATCTCTGAAAGTCCAAGGAATCGCCCAAGGATGATCTTAACCCAAAAATAGCACAGAATAGCTCGAAAACCGCATCCTTTGAAAGACGGACGAAATGAAACATGACGAAAGTCTGGCTCTTTCTTACATACAGAGAAGGAGGGCGAGATGAGGAAGCTATTGGTGTAAAATTTATCGAATTTGGTTGAGAATGGAGGCGGGATCTGAGGTTTTTATGTCCCGAAAATGGAGTTGTTGGTCTGGGTTTGCTGTTGTTGCAAGGAATTGTTGTTGATGCTGGTGATTCACGAAAGAGAAAGGGAAAGCAGGGGGTGGGGACGGGTATTAATAATAATAATAATAATAATAATAATAATAATAATAATAATAATAATAATAATAATAATAATAATAATAATAATAATAATAATAATAATAATAATAATAATAATAATAATAATAATAATAATAATAATAATAATAATAATAATAATAATAATAATAATAATAATAATAATAATAATAATAATAATAGTATATGAAGTTAGAGATAAGGTGAGTGAGTAGGTGTAGTAGGGATCGGATTGGTCCGAATAAATTAGCCTCATATATGAAAATGTGACGGTCTTATGCTACACGGATTAAGGTTTCGAGTCTATATTAACTTAAGACGGAAACTAATATTATTACTGTCACTATTATTATTGTCCGACCAAAAATACGTATACTTTCATTCTTATATAAATTATCCCTCAAGAATATATTTTAATAATTCGTATTTTTGTAAAAATGAGCTTTTATGTAATACGTTCATGAAAATCGTGTTTGACATAAAATTAATTAAATTGAATAATTCAAAAATATAAAATAAAGTAATTAAATGGTTTAATAAATTTTAAATGTCAAAATGGGAAATTCTCGGGTGTTACAGGCCAAGCATGATGGACATGTTGCGTCCATGAGACTTAAACGTGTACCAAGTTTATGTTAGATTTTGAAATGAAATAAAAAGTGTTGTTTTTGTTCATGTTCATAATTGATTTTGTCTTTTATCTTTTCTTTATACATTGTTATATCCAAACGGGTTGTAGTGACAATTGAACCCCGTTAAAGTGAACATGGATTAACATAGTATTCGCCCATAGTTACTTGTATGAGGTGACATCTCGAAGTAACTAGAATGTGATACGATTAATGGCAAGTTCAAGTGTCATGGAGTCATATGAGAATGACTAGTCGATCACGTAGGCAGACTGTTAGGAACACCTTGTCGGGCCTTATGACCGCTTATAGAGTTCTGGCAAATTTATATAGCCTGGTTGTGGCGAGAGCTACTATAGTATTCTAATGAGTCGATTCTTTTGACTAAAGACTATTCACCTAAGATGGCACAGTTTCAGATTAACTTTGATTTGTGTTACTACAACCTTCGTAAATGGGGTCCAATGGGCATATTTTGGGTTATGATGGATGTGGCTAGTCGAAGGGAATGAGTGCGATAGGAATTGTCCACCTCTAGTCAGGGTTATAACAATATCTCAGGGCCACTCGAGGAGTAATGAACTGGAAATGCGTGGCCACGCTCGGAATGAATCCATGGTGGATAAATCCGGTCAATCAGTTATTCTCCAGATCGAGGAAACAACTCTCGATATGATCACTTGCAAGTACGACCTGAAAGACACCTTGCATTGAGTGGGAGATAGTAATAGGACAAGAGAATTGGTAACGCACACTTGTCGAGGACAAGTGGGAGATTGTTGGAATATGTGTCCTCCGACAATAATGCGATCATAACTGTTGATCATGATGATCACATGTTTAAGTCTCATTTTAAAGAATACAATTGGGAAGTATTTTTACTGTCAACTGGTCCACACATATCGGTAATGATTGGCTGACTAGAGTTGACATTACTGTCGTGCGACGGTGGTGAGCAGTTGATCCCCTTAGGTCATACATATAGGTTAACACTCTTAATTGATCATTTAATTGATCGTATGACGATACGGGTCAATTAAATTACTTAAAATTGACGGACGATTTTGGAAGTAATATTTACGTGTCTTATTGAAATTTGATTAAATAAGATACGGTCTAAGTAATCGAATTGTTTTATTACTTAGATGAAATTATTGTTTAAGGAAAAAATTGCATTTGAATGAATAGATTATTATAAATACAAGATGTTGTGATTTATAATTGGTAAAATATTTTGGTACAAGTAATTATCAATTACTAAGTCGATTTTGTATATGACGTATTTTTATTAATGAGTTGATTTTAATATGTTAAAATACATAACATTTTTACATGACATGTTGAATGTGACAAATTGACAAAATAATGTGTAAAATGGATTTTCCATTTTACACTAAATGGACCGAAATAATGATGAGTATTAGGTATATATTATGTTAATTATGTTAGTGGTAAACATAATGATTTTAGCCTAATACTAGCCATGCATACCTACACAATCTTGTGAAGACCACCTTGTGCATGCATTGGCCATTCTCTCCCACCCATGCCCGGTTTTTCCACCCTCCATGCAAAGAGTTTTTTGTCTTATTTTTGCATATAGACTACTCTTGGAAAAACATTTTATTCATTCATTCTTTTTTCACATCTAAAATAAGAATTTTAGAGAGATAAAAAGCTTTCCTTCTCCTCTGTCTCTCAACCGAATTAGAGAGCACAAAATAAGGATTTTTGGTAAATTTTATACTAAATTAATATTGTTCTAGTAATAATAATAATATTAATTTGATTAAGTTGTTACTTTGGGTATAAAACCTTGGGAGGGATTCTACACTTGAATCCTTGTTCATCCAATTAAGAAAAGCTCAAGAACAAGAGAGTAGGAGAACTCTCTTGTGCCCTTTTGATCCGAAATATCAATGTAAGAATGAAGATTTCTTCCTTATTTTACTTATAGTTTGCATGCATAAGATCATTTTAATTTCATGACTAAAAATTAAAATCATAACATATATGAATATGTAGAGTAAAGAGATATAGATTTCTAACACTTACTTCAACTAAGTACTTTTCCAAACCTTTAATTTCTCTTTTTAGCTTGAAAGGCTTAGGGTTTTCATAAATCCTTATGTGTTGTTCGAACTTTAATATGTGCAACTTCTTGACACATAACAGAGTGTTCTGTCCAACACTGAAATCGCTCATCGTATTATCCTCGAGAATTCATGACGTTTCTTCTATGGCTTGCCAATGATTCATCATGCTCTTATGCATATGATTCATTATTGGACATGTGCATGATTATTCTAATGGCGGAAACATTAGTAACTAATAATCATGAGATCAACCATTCTTAGGTTCAATGAACGACCATGACTGCTAATGGCAATTCCATTTTCATTTACATGAATAACCTACGTTTCTCGTTGATTCGATGTGTACATCTCAATACTTATCCAACATCTCATGATGTTATTGGATTCATCATAGTCCATTTTCATCCAGAATTGAAAACTCAAATACTTCTTTGTGAAGGAAAGTATTAGCTCGTCATTATCAATGAGTAGTGAGTTATAAATTTTACAAGATGATTGCTCCCACTAAATTCCATGTCTTCACATGATAATTTCCAACTCCCACATAATTCCACATGTTTCGTAATTGACTACTCAATTGAAACATTTCAAGAATTGAAATATATTTTGCTTTGCTAAGTTATTAAGATAAACCAATATATGTTCCCATCATATCCTTTCAAAATACCTATTTTGAAAAGGTTTCAATCTTCAACCTTATGGAAAGAGATTTTAATCTCTAACTCATTCATCTTATAATGATGTGCGGCAATGTCATCAGATTAAATGTGAATTATATCTAATACACGTCCTTCAAAATACCCTTTTCGGAAAGAGGTTTAACCATTTCATTTTCATAATGAGGTTAAGTAATGATATTAGCGTGGTTAATACTTAGCTTATCTCTTGTGGATATCGGCATATCAACATTTGAAACTTTTAGTCATAAATCTCATTTATTTTCTAGGATGCAACTTTGATTCATATAGGCTCTTAAGTAAATATCAACATTGAAACTATTGGTCAAAATTTATCATAAACTAGTCAAAACTCTTGTTAAGACTTTATATTAGTCATTCTTATTCCAAAACTTTCTTTTTTTCTCCTCGTGTAGTTATCTTGAGAACATATTCTTTTGATTACTTCACTTAGTCTCTTTTATCATGTAGATATAATCTATTCGAGACCATAGATCTCATCTGTTCGAGTATACTATCTATATAGGTATACAAATCATTCTTTCTTGCACAGATCTCATTTACACAAGTTTTCTTGGTGTTGTTTGTGTCTTCATTTTTCTCCCACTCTATCTTTAGAATAAATACACTAGAGATTCAAAGATAGCATAGGAGACACAAATTATGATTTTGAAGTATAAGGAGGACTATCTCATAGGTTGGCTAATTGTTTTAGATTTGATAAGCGTACTTGGTGATTGACATTCCTTTAAGAGAGTTCATCAACTCAATGATCACTTTATATTTGATCATATACAAGTGATGTGACCATAATTAGCGCATATTTAGCCCCCGAATTAGCCTTGTTCCCATGCTTTTTAGTGCATATTTGGGTCATTTATTGTCTTTAGTTCTTTGTTTTGCATATTCTTTGAGATTTTGATCCCTTGGTAGGAAAGGAGTGCAAATCTTGCATTTTCATGGCAAAACGAGACTAAATTAAACGAATCCAATGACCAAACATCAAGGAGAGACAAGATTAGAAGGCCTTTGTACATATTATAGTAGATGAGCAATGTTGAGAAAGGATCCTTGAGTCCCCAAGGAAATCCCCAAGGAATTTATGAAGAAAAGGGAAGAAAAGAAGAAGAAATGTTGCTGAGGTACAATCCGTACGGATTGTCCCCAATCCGCCCGTCCTCCACAAGCACAGTCCGTGCGTTTTCCTCCAAAGACGCCCGGGTTTGCAGCCACCAGAATCCGCCCGGATTCCTCCAAAGACGCCCGTGTTCCACCACCAGAATCCGCCCGTACCGACTCCAAAACGCACGGATTCCTGTACAGCGCAATTTCGTCTTCTCCAAGCTACAAAGAAAGAAGCCCTTCCTTCGAAAAATACCGTCTCCTCCCTGCTCAATCTAAAAAGTGTAATTACTAGTTTAGCCCTTAGTTAACCCTAATGCATCCCCCTAATTTGCACTATAAATACCCCATTAGTCTAATAAGAAGAGCATGTTCTTATTATCAATAATTAGAGTAGTTAATATAAATCAAATCTCTCTTTAGTATTGTAATCAACAATTAATCAAGTTCTAATACAAGTTTTATTTTCTTAATCTCTCTTTTGTTCATCCTTTATTTTGGGTAATTGAAGATTATTTGGGTTATTGTTGGGAGATTGACAACCTCTCAATCAAGCATCAAGTACTTCTTTTATCTTTGCTTTATTATTGGAATCATTAGTAGGTATAATTCTCTTAATCCCTCTTTAATTATTGTTAATTACTTTCATTTATTCATCATGTTTCTTTTTGTTGGTATGATTGACAACCTTGCTAGCATGATCAACATGATAATGAGTGAGTAGTCTCTTAGCTAGGGTTAATGGGTGATTAGGAGAAACCAACATGGGGAATGATTCATGCTTAAATTAATATGCTTTCATGGTTTATTTGCTTTCTTGTTATGATCTCAACTCATGCACATGTTATGTTTGATGAAATGCTAAGCCTATAAATCCTTGCATTTACTACCATCTCCTATCTTTTCAATGAGACTTGTAAGACATAAACCAACTCGAGTCTCATTAGACAATGCATGTTGTTGAGTAGGGAAGACTAAGTCGACTTGTAGGTGTTGTACAATCTAATCGATTCGGCTCCGGGACCCAAACTTTCCTAGGATTGTAAGATATAACCCAACTCAATCCATCACAACAATAATTGCTTCCTTATAATTTGAGAACATGTTTGTATGATCAATTCCCATGAATCTCCTATGACCCCATAACACCCTAGTGCTTTTTTATCAATTGTTTACAACCCTTTCAATTCATCTTGCTTGTTTATTTCCATTGATATTTAGTTTAGAGACCTTCTACATCAACCCAAATTGTGACACCCCTAAGACACCACTAGTTTCAATAGAAATCTCATCTCAATTCCCGTCCCTTGGGATCCGACCTTTACTTGCCTCTTTACTAACACTACAACAAATTGTCACTTGCACCACGAATTATGCCACGGGAATTTAGAATTCGTGGCTAAATTCAGCTTAGCCACGGGAAAAATGTATTCATTATTTTGGAAAAAAAAATTTATGCCACGGGATAACTTTTCCCGTGGCAAAAAGTCACTTGCGCCACGAAATAGGCTACACCCGTGCCAAATAATCAGTTTAGCCACGAACTATGTCACACCCGTGACGAAAATTTAATTAGCCACGAATTGTTCCGTGACAAAAAAAAAAATTAGACACGAACTAACAAACTCCCGTGGCGAGTATCTTTTCCGACTTAAATTAAGATATTTTCATGTTAAGGCAAACTTAAAATCGAAAAGAAATTTAATCAAATATAAATAATATGAAAATGCATTTAAATATAAAATTTTGCAAACACTTTGATTAATAATATTTTGTTATTGTTTTATTTTTTTTATAAGCAATTTTAAAATTTTATAAATTTATATGCAAGCAAAGAAATGTTTATCGTCTAAATTTTTTGATTCTTTCAGAAATCACAATTATGTTTTGGAAGTTTTTCAAAACTTTTTTAATTTAAGAAATTTGTTTTAATATATAATTCTGTTTAATTAGAGTCGTGAATTTATTTTATGTTTTTAATTAAAATATTATAATCTTGAATAACAATCCTAAATGACCGTATCACATTTAAAGACATATCATATATTAAATAAATAAGTTATTTATCATCTATCTTTGATAAATCTAAAATTAACATATTGTCAAATTGGTTTATTCAAAATTTGATTTATAACTTTATTTGTAAAATATTTGTAGAAAAATTTGAATTTGATATAAAGTTTAACTTGGTGAGAAAAAAAGTGTGGGAAAAGTTTTTTTAGAAGTGAAAAAAAAACGATAATTAGATTACAAAATTGGTTAAATAAAATAAGTGCGCTGAGAAATGAAAGAAAAAAAAATGATCTTCCACAAATCAATTAAGAAAAAAACATATCAGAAAAATTATCAATATAAGAAATTCAAGGGTTAATTCATAAACATTACCAATATAAGGACCCTTTTTTCATAATCAGTACCAACATAATCAATAATTAGTAATCAATACCAAAATATTAAGTTTTTTTACGATCGGTACTAAGTCGCCTGAAAATCTAATCTCAACCTACTTGAAAAAATCCAAAAAAAGATAATTTAAGTACAAATCTCCACTCACCCACTTCCAAAATATCTCTCTTAGAAGAAAACACCTTTAAAGTAGGAAAAAAAATTAGAGTAAGAAGGCGAATTGGTACCTATCGTAGAAAAAAGTTAATATTTTGGTAGTGATTACTAATTATTGATTATGTAAAAGATGACTAAAATTGGTAGTTTTTATCAATTTACCCAAAATTCAATATGGAGAAATTTTTTCCATTGAAAATGAGCACAACACAGGGAAAATATAGAAATTATAATAATTTAAAGTCACATGTGCAAATAATGTGAAACATTTGAGAAAAAAACGATAAATCATAACAAAGAGAAATCAGTTTAAGAAAATAAACGATTTTGTTATATGACAATGTTTTTCGTGTTTCTTGAGTAAAAAGTGATTACTTTTTGGCTAATAGTGACCAACTTGGGAGGAAAAAAGACCTTAAGTTATAAAAGTGGTCATTATTTTACCAAAAAATGGTTAACTTTTCATATCGTATGTATGACGGTCATACAATAGCATTTGCGTAAAAAAAGTATACGAAAAATTTAGTACAAGAGAAATGAAAATAAGAATGTCGATAAACTAAAGAAATAAAAAAATGTTAGGAAAACACGATTAAGTTTACTTTTTAGAGAAAATGGATTTGCTAACTTGGGCAAAAAAATGACGTCAAAATCATTAGTCGGGAGGATAACATCGAAATTTGATTGTTTTGGCCAAAACAATGTTTTCCCACAAAAATTCGTAAATCATGTAACATTTTTGTAATTAAATAGTACTAAAGGTAAATATTGAAAGGAAAAAAAATAAACATAAAAGGATTAGAAGTACCAATTATATCAACAAAGTTAACTTTCAGTTTCGGTAGCACATCAAAAAAACTCTACAATTAAGCGTGCTCAGGTGAGAGTAGTGTTGAGATGGGTGACCTCCTAGGAAGCCTCTTTGATGCGCGCGAATGGATGACCGGTGAACGTTCAAATGAATCGAGTTAACTAGCAAAACCAGTACCGAGATGTCACTATTCCATATATGATAAAATATCGATCGTGAAAAAAAAATTATTTACCATTTTATTTATTTAATTTCATATAAATTTTTTGCCACGGGAATTATTTTTTGGCCACGGGATTTATTAGCCACGAGAGAAACCGTGGCCAAAAATTTAATAATAGCCACGTTCTTGTTTTTCCCGTGGCTATCTCTTTGCCACGGCCACTTGCGTCACGGAATATATTCCCGTGGCCAAATGATTTAGCCACGGAAATTTAATACTTGCGCCACAAATTTAGCCTTGGCCCAAGTGCTCATTTGTAGTAGTGTAATTGTAGAGTTGTTTGTGAAGCTATAAATTGTGTTTTGATTCGGACGTGACCCAACGACCACATCTATTTAATTGTGAACACGAAACGGACCAATCAAAAATGGCACCGTTGCCCGGGACGGTGTTTACTTGATTTAGATTTTCTTTTATTGTTATTAGTTGTGTCTTTCTTTGCCTTGGGGAAGTAAAACTCCTCAAGGTTTGTTCTAATTGTTTTCGAGTTGTTTGATATTTTGCATGTCTAGAAGGTCACAAGGTAATTTGTTATCTTTTGACCGTGAAATTGAAAGAACCTTGACAAACAATAGGAGATTTGCTAGGAGGGGTATTAGTGAGGTTGTTCAACCAACTATTGAGTTCATCAACCCTTTTGCAAGAGAAGGTGAGGAGAACCCATTACAAAATACCCCACAAAATCAACCTACAATGCCTAAATTTTCATCGCATTCCGTACCCACCGAGGAGAACCTACCCAATGGTACTCCCACACCACAACATCTAACCGGAAATTTTATTGCCAAATCCGCCTTTATCCAATTAGTCGAAAGGAGCTAATTTGGGGGGATGCCTAGTGAAGACCCTCATTCACATATGGAAACCTTTTGTGACTATTATGATGCGATTTCTCAAACCGGTGTGACTCAAGACCAAATTCGATAGATCTTATTTCCTTTTTCTCTAATCGGCACCGCGAAACAATGGTTGAAGGGCCTTGATAAGGCCACTCTCGGAATAGATTCTTGGAAGAAGTTGGCTCTAGCTTTCTACAAAAAGTTCTACCCACCGGAAAAGACTAACATGCTAAGACCTTAAATTACGGGTTTTAAGCAAAGGGATGAAGAATCTTTGTATGAAGCTTGGGAGCGGTTTAAGGGAATTTGTCGCTCATGTCCTCACCATGGACTTAGCGAATGGTTCTTGGTACAACAATTTTGGAACGGTTTATATGAAGATTCAAGGAACATTCTCAACATGGGATCAAATGGAATGTTCACCGAAGTTGAGGACAATCAAACATGGAACAACATTGCGGAAATGGCGGTCCATAACTCACAATATAGTAGACCTCGCAAGGCTACTGGAGGAGGAAGGCATGAACTGGACTCCGTTACTCAATTGGGTGCTCAACTTAGTGCTCACATTGACACAATAGATTTGAAGTTTGAACAAGCAATGGCTAAACTTGAAGAAGTCTCAAAATCACCAAAACATCATGTTAATGCCATGACGGCATCCTCATCAATCCCAAGTGGGATATGTGAGAATTGTGGAACTTTGGGACATGACCAAAGTGAATGTAGGGGAACAAATGAACAAGTAAATGCTTTCCAAGCATACAAGAGTGGTACCCCTTATTCCAATTATTACAATGAAAACACCTAGTTTCATCCAAATCTCTCATACAAAAGCCAAAATGTTCAAAATCCTCAAACATCTTACACTCCACCTCCCATGAGAAACCAAAATCAAAGACCCTTTTACAACCAAAACCAAGGTTACCAAAATCAAAATCCATACAATCACCAAAATGACCAACGTTTTGATGTTCAAAAAGCGGTCCTCCAAATGCAAAAGAATCAACAAGATTTTTTCACCCAAATGCAAAAAGATAGTCAAGCAAAGGAAACCGCCATCAACAACATTCTAGCTCACACCAAGATGTTGGAAACACAATTGACTCAACTAGCATCTTCAAGCTCACAAAGACAAAAGGGGCAATTACCACCTCAAAGTAATCCCCCAAGACATGAAACGGTTAGTGCCATTCACTTGAGAAGTGGTACAAGGTATGAAGCACCGAAGAAGCAAGTTGAGGATGAAGTTGTGGAAGCTAGTGATAAGGAAGAAATTGTGCAAAACTCCAAAGATGGAGAATCATCAAAAGAAGAAATTTCAAAGAAAAATGAAGACAAGGTCAAGGAGAAGGAGCCCATTGTGATTAGACTTCCTTTTCCAAGTCGTCAAGCCAAGCCCAAATTTGATGACAAACTTGGAAAGTTTATGGAAATTGTGAAGAATTTGGAAGTCTCAATTCCTTTCACAGAATTAATCAATCACGTGCCGGCCTATGCGAAATACACGAAAGACATCTTCACAAAGAAGAATTCGATCCGTAAACTTGAGACTATCGCCTTCAGTAAGGTGAGTAGTGCAATACTTCAAGGGAGTTCACCTCCAAAACTAAAGGATCCGGGAAGCTTCTCAATACCGTGTACCATTGGCGACACCACGATCAACAAAGCCTTATGTGATCTAGGGGCTAGTGTGAGTGTTATGCCGTACTCGGTAAGTAAAAGGTTGGGGATGGGAGAGCTTAAATGCACCAATATCACACTCCAAATGGCCGATAGATCGACAAAGACACCAATAGGGATATGGGAAGATGTCCCCGTGCGAATTGGGAAGTTTTTCATCCCGGTGGACTTTGTCATTGTTGATATGGAGGAAGATTCCAACATTCCAATCATTCTTGGAAGACCCTTCTTACACACCGCGGGTGCGGTGATTGTTGTAAAACATGGTGAGCTCACCCTAGAAGTAGGAGATGAGAGTATAACTTTTAATCTTGACAAGACTATGAGAGCTCCTCGTTTACATGAACCGTGTTTTATGATCGATCATTATAGTCGGAAGGATGAAAGGAAGAAGTTGGAACTCCAATGGAAGAAGAAAATTGAAGATGCTCCATTCAAAGAGCAAGTGAATTGTGACAAAGAGAGCTTGCAAAGCTCATCAAAGACAAGCAATGAAGAAGATGGCCTCATTGGCCAAGAAAAGGAAAAGGGAAAGTTGTCACCATCAAATCAAGAGATTTTCAATGATCAACTTAATGAAGTTTTTGGTCTTTGGGACGACGAATTTGAAGGGATTTTTAATCCCTACATTGGTAATGCCATCGATCAAGACCGACAACAAGGGCCAAGGTCTATTGAAAACCTCTACCATGATAATGAACAAGCTTTTGATTACTTTTTTAAGGTGTTGAGCAACATCAACAACACCTTGGACATGCCTCCTTGACATCTCATCAAGAATGAGAGTTTGGTGGAGTCCTCCCTAAACCACCATTTGTAAATATTTCTAACTCCCTAACCTGCATTTCAATTCTTGTATTGCATTTTTTTGTCATCTTTGGATTTTTATATACTTTGATCAAGACAATTATCATGTTTGAGAGAAGTGAGGGAGGGATTAATAATTTCAATTAATGTGTAGTGCTTTAGCTTAGTGTGGGGATGACAATTGCCTAGGCTATCCATGCCTTAGTAGTGCCCCCACAATGAAGAACACAAGATATGAAGAAGAATGGAAGAATGACAAGGGATATGCGTTGTACACGAATGGAACTGAATCCGGGTACAAAGGAGTCGAATCCGAGCGGATTCAGGAGAATCCGCCCGTCTTCAGACAATCCGAGCGTGTTGGGTAGAAGACGCACGTCCCTCTGAGTTGAAATTTTGAAATATTTTTGACTGTTAGCGAATCCGGGCGTCCTACATCCTAATCCGCCCGTCTTCAAAAAGCCGCCCGTCTTGAAAGGAAGACGCCTGTCTTCTTGGCTGAGGAAAACAAGAAATATTCCTGGACTGAAATCCGCCCGTCTTCTATAGAAGACGCCCGTCCCGTGTCTGCGAATCCGAGCGTCTTCCCTTAAAGACGCCCGTCTTTAGGCGAGTTTTTCCCAACCCAGAAAAGGCAGAATCCGCCCGTCCCGAGCAGAAACCGCACGGATTGCCCCCGCAGTTCAAATTTTTTCGGGCTTTATAAAACCCCTCCCACATTCATTTCTTCATTCCTTCATTCATAACACTACTCAAAACCCTCAAAACCCTCATCCTCTCCATCACAAAAACAAAATTCCTCAATTACATTCACCAAATTCAAATCAAAACATCCTTTTAATAACAAATCAATCTCTCCTTTTTCAATAAAAATCAAAACCAAGCACAAAATCTTCAACCTTTGAGTCGATTTTTGAATTCATAAAGGCAAAGCCTTTCATCTTTAAATCAATTTGGGTGCACTAGAAATTGAAGATTTTTCACTCTTTCTTGGTTAATTCATCAATGGCAAGGACTAAGGGAGAAACAAAGGCAACAAAGGCAAAGGCACCAAAGGCAAAGACACTTTCATTAAGGCAAAAGACTCTTCAAGCAAAGAAAGCATTGGCTATGGTGGTAGCAAACCCAAACTTGGAAGTGCAACAACAACAACAACCTCCCATGGGCGCAACAACATCTACTACTCCGGAAATTGATCAACTTGCAAACTATCCGGAGGTAACTTTCATTTCCAAAACCCATAGGGACACTTTTGCTAAGTTTGCTAGAAAATCATTTCAATCCACCAAGTTTATATGTGAAGATTTCTTAGAAAAATTGGGTGTCCTTTAGCAAACTAGAGCCTTTTTCAAAGCCATGGGGTTGGAGAAATTGTTTGAATCAAAAGAATTGACATACCCCTCCCTCACCTTAGAATTTTTGAGTTCTTTGAAAGTTAACAAGGGTGAGACTATAGAGAACCTCGAGTTTCGTCTAGCTAATGTTAGTAGGCGCATCTCCTTTAAGGAATTAGGTGAAGCTTTGGGTCTTAGTGATGAACCGAGTTATTTTAAGAATGTTGGCAAACATGACCCCGACCCTCTTTGGGAGGCGATTTCCGGAAGGAAATTTGAGGACTTTCATGCGAGTCGTGCTCTTTTAGTCCACCATCCGGGCATAAGAGTATGGCACAAGGTCGTAGGGAGCACCATCAATGCAAGAAAAGACACCAACCATTTCACCAAACTCGATTTTGTTCTTCTTGAGTCGGCTTTGAACATTGGAAGAGTACACACCAAGCCTTTCAACTTTCTAAGGCTATTGGTGGATAGATGGCTCAACATTGATTGTGGGAAGAAAGGCACTGCCGTTATTGTGAATAGAGGCCTAGTCACTATCCTAGCTAAATACTCTGATCCTAACTTCAACAAAGATAACAAGTATGAGGCGAAAGAAGGTGGTCATCTCGTTGATTTGCATACTATGATACACAAGTACAAGTGGGTTGCCCATAACCCTCTTGACACCAAGTATGGATGGCTCACTAGTGAGGCTAGTTCTTTCACTTTGCCTTCAAAGATTTGTCGATTGAGTGTCCACCGGACCAATTATCTACTTCCCCTTTCAAAAGAGGCCGAGTATATTATCCAACAACAAAAGGGTGAACTTGAATTACCCTCCTCTTCCATTGTCACACCACCTTACCCTTTTGAGTACCAAGAGTTCAAGCCGGAGGGTGTTGAAGCAAGAAATGATTATTTGACTCTTCTCATGCAAGCAATGCACAAGCAAGCCTTTGAGGATCGGAAAAATGCTTACTTAGCTCAATATCCACCCCTCTTACACTTAGCTAGGCAAGGACTACTTGACCCATCATGTCCTTTGCCTAGTTGGGCGGATAAGGAAGTCTTATTTCCGAGTGCATCTAGGGTTGTTCCGGGTGACAATGAGGTTGTTGGTAATGAAGAAGTTGATGATAACATTGATGAGGAAGCAAGTAAAGAAGGAGAAGAGGATGATGAGCAAGGTGAAGCAGAAGATGAAGAAGCAAGTGAAGAGGGAAGTGGCAATGAGACCACTTCTAATGAGGAAGATGATGATAGTGATGATATGATGGAAGATTAGCAAGCTTTGGAGGCTCCTACCCTCTCAAGGTTTGTCTATTTCTCTCTTTGTTCAATTTATTTATTTTTCTTGATCATTGTTGGAGTAGTCCTAGCACCATTGAGGACTCACACCTCGGTACTTTTTGAGGTGTTTTCATTTTATTGTTCCCACTTTCAAAATCAAAAACGACAAATTAGTTTCATGCATTGCATAGTGTGTGCATGAACTACACCCATCCTTAGACATTAGCAATAGTGTCTAGATCGGTTTGGGGAAGTTAATGCATACACAACGGGAGGTAATCTAAATTATCTTCTCCATCATAACCAAAAACCATGCATCATGTAGTGTAGACTAGTGTAGATTGCATTTAGTGTAGAAATCATGCATCATGTTTGCATAATTTCCCATCATTTTGGCCATTGAGGACAATGCCCATATTAGTGTGGGGATGGGGAATTCTAACTTAAGTTTTTATTCAAAAATCCAAAAAAATTGAAAAATTTCAAAAAACCATAAAAATTTGAAAATTGAAAAACCCAAAAACATGTTTATTTCCTTTTGTAGTGTAGTTATATTGTATATATTGTATATATTGTGTTTGTTCTATCCTTGTTCACATTGATTGACTACGCCACATCCGAGACATGAGGATCATGAAGACCGCATGGTATGATCTTTCCAATCTCCTTTTTCCTCTTTATGTTATTGACTATGTGGCTTTATTTCGATTGATGCGGTATAACAATGTGAATTTAGGACTTGCATTTAGTTTATATGTCATTATAGTTGATAGAATCACTTGCATTAGGATGAATATATTAGTTGTATCATTGCATGTAGTTGCATTTAGATAAAATATTTTGAAAAGTGCCTAATTGAGAACTTTGACAAGAGCAACTAAGCCATTACAAATACTTTTTCAACTTAAGACTTTGCCTACTAGAATGGTTGTAAAACACCCTAGATAGTGTCATACTAGTGTCTTTTGACCCATGACCCAAAGCCTAGTCAAGGGTTTGCATGTGAGTCATCTATCCAACCCCGTGATGCGATGTGGACTTGGTTAACTTGTCTAGGTGACCTTGATTGACCTTGTGGTAAGGCAACCCAAAAATATTTTCTATCAATAAGCTTGAAGTGCTCATTTCAAAGAATTTTATCATGTGGAAGTAACTTATTGCCAAGGAAACCTTAAATGTTATGAAATGATGAAATGTTGAGAAATTTAATTGTTTTGATGGAGGCGTACCACTTCGATGTGCTTTGGAGCGGGATCCATTGAATTGGGCCCCCACACGGTTGTGAATTCGGCCGCCCAGAGACAGAGTGACTATCACCCCGAAAAGCTATTGTCTAGAGGTTAACCGGTTGCCTAATAAGCGATTGGCGAAAGCAAAGGATACTAGCCCGGAAGGGACAAACCCCATCTTAAATTTTTGAAATGTGAAAGTTAAATGAGGTCAAATTTTGAATACTAGTCATATCCACCCGTTGTGTATAAAGATTTGAGCATTTCATTCCCAAAAAGACTTTTTGTCAAGCCACTTTGTCGAGCTTTGGACGATCCATGACCTTTACATTTGTAGAGAATTCGAGACTTGTCATATCATATGCTACTAGCATCATAGGGATCATCATTCCACCACCATCCGATCGCTCTTGATGAAAGCATTTGGAAATTGAGGACGAAAGTAGTCTAGTTTAACACCATTTGGAGGTGATTTAGTGCCATCCTCTTAGCCTTAGTAATTTGTTGAACTAGTATTTGTGAAGGATTACATGCTCTTAAATTTGCTCTCTTTTAGTTGCCTCCGCCACTTGATGAGGAAGTGGCTATTCCTTTTGTAGATGCATCCATTATTTGATTTTGTGTGCTTAATGTTTGGATGTGTCGCCATTTTGGCAAGACCCACCTTGCCTTGCAAGAAGGCATCCTACCTCATGGTTGTCTTGTTGTGAGTTGAAGGGGCGGAGTGAGACCCGCTAATTGTCTCATATCGGCTATGTTATTAGGTTAGTTTAAATAATGGTCCTAGTCTTTCACACCTCTTTACTCGGGACAAGCAAAGGTTCGGTTTCGGGATATTTGATGTGACCATAATTAGCGCATATTTAGCCCCCGAATTAGCCTTGTTCCCATGCTTTTTTAGTGCATAGTTGGGTCATTTATTGTCTTTAGTTCTTTGTTTTGCATATTCTTTGAGATTTTGATCCCATGGTAGGAAAGGAGTAAGAATCTTGCATTTTCATGGCAAAACGAGACTAAATTGATCGAATCCAATGACCAAGCATCAAGGAGAGACAAGATTAGAAGGCCTTTGTACATATTATAGTAGATGAGCAATGTTGAGAAAGGATCCTTGAGTCCCCAAGGAAATCCCCAAGGAATTTATGAAGAAAAGGGAAGAAAAGAAGAAGAAATGTTGCTGAGGTACAAGCCGTGCGGATTGTCCCCAATCCGCCCGTCCTCCACAAGCACAATCCGTGCGTTTTCCTCCAAAGACGCCTGGGCTTGCAGCCACCAGAATTCGTCCGGATTCCTCCAAAGACGCCCGTGTTCCACCACCAGAATCCGCCCGTCACGACTCCAAAACGCACGGATTCCTGTACAGCGCAATTTCGTCTTCTCCAAGCTACAAATAAAGAAGCCCTTCCTTCGAAAAATACCGGCTCCTCCCTGCTCAATCTAAAAAGTGTAATTACTAGTTTAGCCCTTAGTTAACAAATCTCTCTTTAGTATTGTAATCAACAATTAATCAAGTTCTAATACAAGTTTTATTTCCTTAATCTCTCTTTTGTTCATCCTTTATTTTTGGTAATTGAAGATTATTTGGGTTAGTATTGTAATCAACAATTAATCAAGTTCTAATACAAGTTTTATTTCCTTAATCTCTCTTTTGTTCATCCTTTATTTTTGGTAATTGAAGATTATTTGGGTTATTATTGGGAGATTGACAACCTCTCAATCAAGCATCAAGTACTTCTTTTATCTTTGCTTTATTATTGGAATTATTAGTAGGTATAATTCTCTTAATCCCTCTTTAATTATTGTTAATTACTTTCATTTATTCATCATGTTTCCTTTTGTTGGTATGATTGACAACCTTGCTAGCATGATCAACATGATAATGAGTGAGTAGTCTCTTAGCTAGGGTTAATGGGTGATTAGGGGAAACCAACATGGGGAATGATTCATGCTTAAATTAATATGCTTTCATGGTTTATTTGCTTGCTTGTTATGATCTCAACTCATGCACATGTTATGTTTGATGAAATGCTAAGCCTATGAATCCTTGCATTTACTACCATCTCCTATCTTTTCAATGAGACTTGTAAGACATAAACCAACTCGAGTCTCATTAGACCATGCATGTTGTTGAGTAGGGAAGACTAAGTCGACTTGTAGGTGTTGTACAATCTAATCGATTCGGCTCCGGGACCTAAACAATAATTGCTTGCTTATAATTTGAGAACATGTTTGTATGATCAATTCCCATGAATCCCCTATGACCCCATGACACCCTAGTGCTTTTTTATCAATTGTTTACAACCCTTTCAATTCATCTTGCTTGTTTATTTCCATTGCTATTTCGTTTAGTGACCTTCAACATCAACCCAAATTGTGACACCCTTAAGACACCACTAGTTTCAATAGAAATCTCATCTCAATTCCCGTCCCTTGGGATCCGACCTTTACTTGCCTCTTTACTAATTGTAGAGTTGTTTGTGAAGCTATAAATTTTGTTTTGATTCGGACGTGACCCAACGACCACATCTATTTAATTGTGAACACGAAACGGACCGATCAACAAGCCTTAAGCTTGCGGACATATAATGAATCCCATCATTATAGTTGTTTATTAGATCACTTTAAGTGAATGATCATATGTTTCTATGAGCAAGCGGATAAAGACGAATTTTAGAACAAGGATAAAATACGATAAAACGGGTGACTTGGGTTGCAAACCAAGCCACCATTATCCAAAATACAACCATTATCCATAATACATTTCCATGTCGAACACGGAAATCAATAAGGTTCTAAAATCCAAAACATAAATTAAAATAAGACAATAAAAAGCCAAGCTTCATGGAAGCTATTCCTAGCTTCTTGATGGTTTCACAAGCTTGCTTTTATTTTCCCTTGTCCTTTTTTGGTGGAGGCCCTATTTACAATAAAAAGGGGATACATTATCACAACTTTGTATCACAATACCATAGTTGCATTAGAAGCATAAAAGAAAGGATAGTCATTTACCTACTGGAGTGATCTTTCCAGCCTTAATGTCACCAAGGTATTTGGAACAATTTCTTTTCCAATGTCCAACACCATTACAATAATGGCATTTATGAAGAGGACCCTTCTTGATTTTGGAAGTGCTAGCTTCATAAGTCTTAGCTTTGGTGAAAGTGGGAGCTTGTTTCTTACTCTTCTTCCCATTCTTTTTGAACTTCCCCTTGCTTTTGGTGCTTATATTAGGCACATCCTTAGGTGGGTTAACATTTAACTCCATGTCTCTTTCGGCTTGCACAAGTAACTTGTGTAACTCTTCAAGAGACACGTCCTTGTCTTGCATGTTAAAATTCACCCGGAATTGAACATACGCTTTGACTTTGGATAAGGAGTGTACAATCCTATCTACAATGAGTTCTTTGGGGAGTTCAACTTTTTGAATCTTCAAGGTCTCGACTAGCTCCATTAATTTGAGCACGTGAGGGCTAACCTTTTGGCCCTCTTTGAAGTAGATACCAAAGAATGCAGCGGCCGCCTCATATTGGACGATCCGCGGAGTTTGTGAAAACATTGTCACAAGCTTGGAGTAGATTTCATTAGCGGTGCCCATCTTAAAGGCTGTCCTTTGGAGATCCGCTTCCATCGCAAAGATCAACACATTTTTCATTGCGGCGGACTCCTTATGGTAAGCCTCATATGCTTCCCTAGTAGCGGCGGTCAACCTAAGGTTCGGGTGGAGAAGCCTCGGTGAGGTAACGAAGCTTGTCGTCACCTTGGGCGGCTAATTTGAGTTGGGCATCCCAATCGGAGAAATTTGACACATTATTTTCAAGTTTTCATCGATCCATGAAGGATCGGAGCCATGAAGTATTAGTGAGAGGTGTGGAGTTGGGGTTTGGAGTGGCCATTTGTTATGAGAAATAGAAGCGGTCTACAAAACAAAATATAGAAGGAATAAAACATATGTCGTTTTCAAAATAATAATACTCGTAAAAAATTAATTTAAACGAGTTTTATTGCATTTATCTAGTGACCTCTACCCAACATAGATAAATGATTCCAAAACCCAAATTCATATCAACTTAGGCACGGGATAGCCGATGAAACCCTTATTAATATAACTCGGTGGATTAACTTTTAATCGATTCTACTTTTAGAACTCTTGATCGATAAAATTACTCTAATGTTTATCTATAGCCTGGAATATATGCGACTACGGTCACGAATACTTCCGTTGAGGTCAATCCAAATTTCGAATAAATGTGTCCATGATCCAAATTCACATTAACTTGGGCACGGGATGGCCGATGAAACCCTTATCAACACGAATTCGGTGGATAGACATTTATCATCCAGTTTCCCTACGTAACAAGGTTTGTACCCCGGGATGGCCGAGTGCACTCCCTCGCGAAATAGGTTTTCATGGTTTCTACTTTTGGTAAGGCTATGTCTCAATTGTTTATTTTTAGCGAGAGGTCATGTCAATTTATTATCTATCACGTTTTAAGTGAACTAAAGTGGTGAACTACGATAATTCTAATTGACACGGTCGATAAACTCGATTAAAAGATGATGTATGTTTTAGTTATGGCGATTTAGCGATACATGCGACATATAAATAAAATGCAAAGCATAAAATAAATCCTAGTATGGCCTTCCTAAAATAGAAAATCAAATTAATTATTACATATTCGGAAACCAACTCCATTGGTCCCTTGAACTTCGGTTATGGCACGCATCTCGAGGTAACACCGTCTTTATGTATCGCCTTCTTGAGTGACACCGTCTTCAAGGAACTCCGGAATAATAAAATTACATAACAAATTACATAATTTCCTATTATACATTTGTAATTAAAATAAAATAAATATATTAAATTACAAAATGGTGATACGAAATCACAATAAATTACAACCGAATCGATATTCCCATACATTTCGGGTAATACCAATTAAAAACTAAGGCCATACTAAGTAAAATTACATAAAATAAAATTACATAAAATAAAATTACATAAAATAAAATTATGACAATCATAAATAAAATGCAGCATTATAATATGTATGAACATGCCCAATTTTATGCTAAATCGCCTTTAAGCAGCCAATATTGTATATTAAACGGTTTTTACGGATTTGCGTGATTCAACCTTTTAAAATCACAATAAATTACATAAATTCATATTTATGCACAAGTTAATTTCCCTAATCTCTTAGAACTCAAAATTAGTCTCCACTAGCTATTTGAATATAATTAACTCATATTTCTTAATATTGTTCATTAATGGACCCAAAATTACAATAAAATGCTATAAACTTCAAATAAATCACAAAAATTTCAAATAAATTTGAAATTTGAAATTTAAACTCTTGAACATTCTGGAAAAATACCATGACACTCATAATGTTCAAAAAACTTAGGTTAAAATGTCGAAAAATTATCGGAAAAACTATGTTGCGATTTATCGGATTTATCAATAATAATCATAAAAACATGAGAAAAATTATATTCATCAACTTTTCAATTTTAGATCTGAAAAAGATAATAAAATGCAACATGTGACGTTTTTCCTTAGTCATGGAGTATGTTTTAGCAATTATTCACTAATTAAGTCACTATTTATGCTATTTTCCATCAAAAATTCATAAATCATGCATAAAGACTTCAATATAGCCTATTATTTTACACACATCTTATAAAATTGCATGTGACAACATCCTAAATTTCTATGACCAGATTCGAAATTTATCTCATATTAACCTATTATTCATCTAAATACGATTTATATCATGAAAAATCCATATTTCGAGCATAAAAACTTCAAAATTTATGAAAATTTACAGGTCATCTAAAAATAATATATTTGAAAACATATCCAAAAACCACTAGAAAATTCGAAGTTTACCTAATTTTAGTCCGAAAATGACATTTTAATCATAAAATCACATTTTTAATGCCATTATTATATATGATGAACAATAAAAATCCATAAATTAACCAAAATATCCTAAATACATTTTAGGATCAGAAACTTTAACATGCATAATTTATTTCGTGATATATCATAATAACACAAATTTACAAGTTTTATATGTTAATCGTATAACTCGGAAAAACTATAACTGATTTGCATGCAAACAACCAAAGGCTCTTGATACCGCTTGTTGGTAATCTATATCTCATTACTATAAATATTCATATATATGTGTTGATTTATGATGTGACCATAATTAGAGCACATTTAGTCCCCGAATTAGCCTTGTTCCCATGCTTTTTAGTGCATACTTGGGTTATTTATTGTCTTTAGTTCTTTGTTTTGCATATTCTTTGAAGTTTTGATCCCTTGGTAGGAAAGGAGTGCAAACCTTGCATTTTCATGGCATAATGAGGCTAAATTGATTGAATTCAATGACCAAGCATCAAGGAGAGACAAGATTAGAAGGCCCTTGTACATACTATAGTAGATGGGCAATGATGAGAAAAGATCCTTGCATCCCCGAGGAAATCCCCAAGGATTTTATGAAGAAAAAGGAAGAAAAGAAGAAGAAACGAGACTGCACAGCAATCCGTGCGTCTTCACCTGAAGACGCCCGTCTCCACCACCACAATCTGTGCGTCTTCTCCCCAAGACGCCCGAGCAAAAGACCCATAAGACGCCCGTCTTCACCCCAAGACGCCCTGGCAGAAACCACCAAAACCGCCCGTCCCGTGCTGAAGACGCCCGGATTCTCAGGCAGACCCATTTCGTCTTCTTCAAGCTTCAAGGAAGGATGCACATCTTTTTCTAGAGACCGGAGTCTCCCTAGAGACCAGAGTCTTTCCAAAAAGACCGGCGTTTCCTTAAGTAGGGACTTAATCATCATTTAAGCCCTTAGTTAATCCTAATTCATCCACCTAATCCCCACTATAAATACCCCATTAGTCTAATTAGAAGAGCATGTTCTTCTTAGCAATCTTTAGTGTAGTCAATTTCAATCAAAACTCTCTTTAATCTTGTAATCAACAATTAATCAAGTTTTAATACAAGTTTTATTTCCTTAATCTCTCTCTTGTTCATCCTTTATTTTGGGTAATTGAAGATTATTTGGGTTATTATTGGGAGATTGACTACCTCTCAATCAAGCATCAAGTACTTCTTTTATTCTTTGCTTTATTATTGGAATCATTAGTGGGTATAATTCTCGTAATCCCTCTTTAATTATTGTTAATCACTTTCATTTATTCATCATGTTTCACTTTGTTGGTATGATTGACAACCTTGCTAGCATGTTCAACATGATAATGAGTGAGTAGTTACTTAGCTAGGGTTAATGGGTAATTAGGGGAAACCAACATGGGGAATGATTCGTGCTTAAATTAATATGCTTTCATAGTTTATTTGCTTGCTTGTTGTGATCTCAACTCATGCACATGTTATGTTTGATGAAATGTGAGCCTATGAATCCTTGCATTTTTTTTACCCATCACCTATCTTTTCAATGAGACTTGTAAGACATAAACCAACTCGAGTCTCATTAGACCATGTATGTTGTTGAGTAGGGAAGACTAAGTCGACTTGTAGGTGTTGTACAATCTAATCGATTCGGCTCAGGGACTCAAAACTTTCCTAGGATTATAAGATATAAACCAACTCGATCCATCACAACAATAATTGCTTGCTATAATTTGAGAACATGTTTGTATGATCAATTCCCATGAATCCCCTATGACCCCATGACACCCTAGTGCTTTTTATCAATTGTTTACAACCCTTTTAATTCATCTTGCTTGTTTACTTTCATTGCTATTTAGTTTAGTGACCTTCTACATCAACCCCAATTGTGACACCGCTAAGACACCACTAGTTGCAATAGAAATCTCATCTCAATTCCCGTCCCTTGGGATCCGACCTTTACTTGCCTCTTTACTAATTGTAGAGTTGTTTGTGAAGTTATAAATTGTGTTTTGGTCTAGGTGCTCCTAACGACAAGTAACCGAAAGATTTAGTAAAATATCCACGACCAAAAATGGCGCCGTTGCCGGGGACGGTGTTAACTTGATTTAGATTTTCTTATATTGTTATTAGTTGTGTCTTTCTTCGCCTTGGGGAAGTAAAACTCCTCAAGGTTTGTTCTAATTGTTTTCGAGTTGTTTGATATTTTGCATGTCTAAAAGGTCACAAGATGATTTTTTACCCTTTGATCGTGAAATTGAAAGAACTTTGACAACCAATAGAAGACTTGCTAGGAGAAATTTGAGAGGTATTGGTGAGGTTATAGATATTCAACCAAATACTATTGAGTTCATCACCCCTTTTGCAAGAGAAGGTGAGGAGAACCCAACACAAAATCAACCCACAATGCCTAAGTTTTCATCACATTCCGTACCCACCGAGGAGAACCTACCCAATGGTACTCCCACACCACAATATCTAACCGGAAATTTTATTGCCAAATCCGCATTTATCCAACTAGTCGAAAGAAGCCAATTTGGGGGGATGCCTAGTGAAGACCCTCATTCTCATATGGAGACTTTTTGTGACTATTGTGATGCGATTTCTCAAACCGGTGTAACTAAAGACCAAATTCGATGGGTCTTATTTCCTTTTTCTCTAATTGGCACCGCGAAACAATGGTTGAAAGGCCTTGATAAGGCTACTCTCGGAATTTATTCTTGGAAGAAGTTGGCTCTAGCTTTCTACAAAAAGTTCTATCCACCGGAAAAGACTAACATGCTAAGAGCTCAAATCACGGGCTTTAAGCAAAGGGATGAAGAATCTTTGTATGAAGCTTGGGAGCGGTTTAAGGGAATTTGTCGCTCATGTCCTCACCATGGACTTAGCGAGTGGTTCTTGGTACAACAATTTTGGAACGGTCTTTATGAAGATTCAAGGAACATTCTCAACATGGGATCAAATGGAATGTTCATCGAAGTTGATGACAATCAAACTTGGAACAAAAATGAGGAAATGGCGGTCCATAACTCACAATATAGTAGACCTCGCAAGGCTACTAGAGGAGGAAAGCATGAAGTGGACTCCATTACTCAATTGGGTGCTCAACTTAGTGCTCACATTGATACCATCAATTTGAATTTTGAAAAAGCTATGGCTAGACTTGAAGAAGCCTCAAAATCACCAAAGCATCATGTTAATGCCATGACGGCATCTTCATCAATCCCAAGTGGGATATGTGAGTATTGTGGAACTTTGGGACATGACCAAAGTGAATGTAGGGGAACAAATAAACAAGTGAATGATTTCCAAGCATACAAGAGTGGTACCCCTTATTCCAACTATTACAATGAAAACACCAAATTCCATCCAAATCTCTCATACAAAAGCCAAAATGTTCAAAACCCTCAAACAACATACACCCCACCTCCCATGAGAAACCAAAATCAAAGACCCTTTTACAACCAAAACCAAGGTTGCCAAAATCAATCTCCGTACAATCAACAAAATGACCAAGGTTTTGATGTTCAAAAAGCGGTACTCCAAATGCAAAAAAATCAATAAGAGTTTTTCACTCAAATGCAAAAAGATAGTCAAGCAAAGGAAACCACCATCAACAACATCCTAGCTCACACCAAAATGTTGGAAACCCAATTGACTCAACTATCATCTTAAAGCTCACAAAGACAAAAGGGGCAATTACCAACTCAAAGTAATCCCCCAAGACATGAAACGGTTAGTGCCATTCACTTGAGGAGTGGTACAAGGTATGAAGCACCAAAGAAGCAAGTTGAGGATGAAGTTGTGGAAGCTAGTGATAAAGAAGAAATTGTCCAAAACTCCAAGGATGGAGAACCATCAAAAGAAGAAATTTCAAAGAAGAATGAAGACAAGGTCAAGGAGAAGGAGCCCATTGTGATTAGACTTCCTTTTCCAAGTCGTCAAGCCAAGCCCAAATTTGATGACCAACTTGGAAAATTTATGGAAATTGTGAAGAATTTGGAAGTCTCAATTCCTTTCACGGAATTAATCAATCACTTGCCGGCCTGTGCAAAATACATGAAAGACATCGTCACAAAGAAGAAGTCGATCAGGAAGCTTGAGACTATCGCCTTCACTAAGGCAGGTAGTGCTACTTCAAGGGAGTTCACCTCCAAAACTCAAAGATCGGGGAAGCTTCTCAATACCGTGTACCATTGGCGACACCACGATCAACAAAGCCTTATGTGATCTAGGGGCTAGTGTGAGTGTTATGCCATACTCGGTGAGTAAAAGGTTGGGGATGGGAGAGCTTAAATGCACCAATATCACACTCCAAATGGCCGATAGATCGACGAAGACACCATTAAGGATATGGGAAGATGTTCCCGTAAGAATTGGGAAATTTTTCATCCTGGTGGACTTTGTCATTGTTGACATGGAAGAAGATTCCAACATTCCAATCATTCTAGGAAGACCTTTCTTACACACCGCGGGTGCGGTGATTGACGTGAAGCATGGAGAGCTCACTCTAGAAGTGGGAGATGAGAGCATAACTTTCAATCTTGACAAGATCACGAGAGCTCCCCGTTTGCATGAACCATGTTTTATGGTTGATCAATATAGCCGAAAGGATGATAGGAAGAAGTCGAAATTCCAATGGAAGAAGAAAATTGAAGATGCTCCATTCAAAGAGCAAGTGAATTGTAACAAAGAGAGTTTGAAAAGCTCACCAAAGTCAAGCAATGAAGAGGATGGCCTCATTGGCCAAGACAAGAAAGTGGGAGAGTTGTCTCTATCAACTCAAGAGATCTTTAGTGATCAAGTAGATGAAGTTTGTGGTCTTTGGGACGATGAGTTTGAAGGGATTTTCAATCCCTATATTGGTAATGCTATCGATCAAGACCGACAACAAGGGCAAAGATCTATTGATGATCTTTATCATGATAATGAAAAAGCTTTTGATTACTTATTCACGGTGTTGAGCAACATCAACAACACCTTGGACATGCCCCCATGACATCTCACTAAGGATGAGAGTTTGGTGGAGTCCTCCCTAAACCACCATTTGTAAATATTTTTAACTCTCTAACTCGCATTTTAATTCTTACATTGCATTTTTGTCATTTTTGGATTTTTATGCTTTGATCAAGATAATTATCATTTTTGAGAGAAGTGAGGGAGGGACTAATGATTCAATTGATGTGTAGTGCTTTAGCTTAGTGTGGGGATAATAATTGCCTAGGCTATTCATGCCTTAGTAGTGCCCCCACAATGAAGAACACGGGATTTTGAAGAATGAAAAATGACGAGGGATATGCAAGTACACGGTTGGAACTGAATCCGGGTAAAAGAGGCAGAATCCGAGCGTTTTCTAGGGAATCCGCCCGTCTTCAGGCAATCCGGGCGTCTTTGTAAGAATCCGCCCGTCCATCTGAGCTGAAATTTTGGGACTGTTGATAAATCCGAGCATCCTGCAAGAAAGACGCCCGTCCTCAGAAAGACGCCCATCCTGGAAGAAAAGACGCCTGTCTTTTTTGCTGAGAAAAACAAGAAAAATCACTGGAAAGGAATCCGCCCCTCTTCAGTGAAAGACGCCCGTCCCGCAGTTGAACAATCCGAGCATCTTTGCTGAATGACGTCCGTCTTTAGGCGAGAACTCTGAAGCCAAAACAGGCAGAATCCGAGCGTCCCGAAGGAAAGACGCCCGTCTTCCCCTGCAATTCAAAATTTTTCGGGTCTTTTATAAACCCCATCCCCCATTCATTTCTTCATTTCTACATTCAAAACACTACCCATAAACCCCAAAACTCAAAACCCTCACCCTTTCCATCACAAAAACAAGTTTTCCTCAACCACATTCATCAAAATCAAATCAAAACATCCTTCTAACAAAAATTAATCACTCCTGTTTCAACAAAAATCAAACCAAGCACCAAAATCTTCAACCTTTGAGTCGATTTTTGAAATTATAAAGGCAAAGCCTTTCACCTTAAAATCGATTTGGGTATACTTGGAAATTAAAGATTTTCACTCTTTTCTTGGTTCAAACATCAATGGCAAGGACAAAAGGAGCAACAAAGGCACCTAAGGCAAAGGCACTATCAACAAGACAAAAGAGTCTTCAAGCAAAGAAAGCCTCATTGGCTATGGTGGTACCTAGCTCAAACTTGGAAGTGCAACAACAACAACCTCCCTTGGAAGCAACAACATCAACAACTCCGGAAATTGCTCAACTTTCGAACTATCCGGAGGTAATTTTCATCTCTAACTCCCATAGGGAAACATTTACCAAGTATGCTAGAAAATCCTTTCTATCCACCAAGTTTATTTGTGAAGATGCCTTAGATAAGTTGGGTGTCCTTGAGCAAACTAAAGCCTTCTTTAAAGCCATGGGGTTGGTAAAATTGTTTGCAACAAAAGAATTGACATACCCCTCCCTTACCTTAGAATTCTTGAGTTCTTTGAAAGTTACTAAGGTAGAGACAATGGAAAACATCGAGTTCCACCTAGCTAATGTGAGTAGGCGCATCACCTTTGAGGAATTGGGTAAAGCATTGGGTCTTAGTGATTCACATAGTTATTTCAAGAATCCCGGAAAGTATGACCCCGCTCCTTTTTGGGAGGCGATTTCCGGAAGGAAATTTGAGAACTATCATGCTAGTCGCGCTCTATTAGTCCACCATCCGGGCATTAGAGTGTGGCATAAGGTCATAGGGAATACCATCATTGCAAGAAAAGACACCAACCACTTTACCAAGCTCGATTGTGATCTTCTTGAGTCGGCCTTAAATATTGGAAGGGAATTCACCAAGCCTTTCAATTCTCTCAGGCTTTTGGTGGATAGATGGCTAAATGTTGATTGTGGGAAGCAAGGCACCACCGTTATTGTAAATTGAGGTCTAGTCACTCTTTTGGCTAAGTACTTTGATCCGAATTTCAACAAGGATAGCAAGTATGTGGCGAAAAAGGGAGGTCATCTCATTGATATGGATGCTATGATTAACAAGTACAAGTGGGTTACCCATAACCCTCTTGACACCAAGTATGGGTGGCTCACCAATGAGGTTAGATCTTTTCCTTTGCCTTCTAAGATTTGTCGTTTGAGTGTCCATCGGACCAACTACCTCCTTCCCCTCTCAAAAGAAGCCGAATACATTATCCGACAACAAAGGGATGAAGTTGAAATGCCCTCCTCTTCCATTGTCACACCACCCTATCCTTTCAAGTACCAAGAGTTCAAACCCGAAGGCGTTGAAGCAAGCAAAGATTATATGACTCTTCTTCTGCAAGAGATGCACAAGCAAGCTTTTAAGGATCGGGAAAATGCTTACTTATCCCAATATCCACACCTCCTTCATTTAGCTAGGCAAGGACTACTTGATCCTTCATGTCCTTTGCCTAGTTGGGCGGATAGGGAAGTCTTCTTTCCGAGTGCATCTAGGGGTGAGATTCCGGGTGACGATGAGGTTGTCGGTGATGATATTGTTGATAGCATTGATGAAGAGGCTAGTGAAGAAGAAGAAGAGGATGATGAAGAAAGTGAACAAGAAAGTGAAGAGGGAAGTGGTGATGAGTCCACTTCTATTGAGGAAGAAGATGATAATGATGATATGGTGGAAGACTAGCAAGCTTTGGAGGCTCCTACCCTCTTGAGGTTTGCTTACTTCTTTCTTTGTTTTATTTTACATTATCTTGATCATGGTTGGAGTACTCCTAGCAACATAGAGGACTAACACCTCGGCCCCATTGAGGTGTTCTTATTTTATTGTTCCCACTTTTGAAAATCCAAAATGACAAATTTAGTTTCATGCATTGCATCTTGTGTGCATGAACTACCACAACTTTAGGACATTAGAAATAATGTCTAACTCGGTTTGGGGAACTACATGCATACGCAACGAGAAGTAATCTAAATTACGCTCTCCGTCATAAACAAAAAACCATGCATCATGTAGTGTAGATTAGTGTAGCTTGCATTTAGAGTATAATTCATGCATCATGTATGCATGATTTCCCATCATTTTGGCCATTGAGGACAATGCCCATATTAGTGTGGGGATGGAGAATTCTAACTTAACTTTTATTTAAAAATCCACGAAAATTTGAAAAATTGAAAAATTGAAAAACCAAAAACAAGTTCATTTCCTTTGTAGTGTAGTCATGTATATATTGTTGTATATATTGTGTTTGTTTTATTCTTGTTCACATTGATCGACTACGCCACATCCGAGACATGAGGATATTGAAGACCGCATGGTATGATCTTTTCAATCTCCTTTTTCCTCTTTATGTTAATGACTATGTGGCTTTATTTTGATTGATGCTGTATAACAATGTGAACTTAGGACTTGCATTTAGTTTATATGTCATATTAGTTGGTAGAATCATTTGCATTAGGATGTTTATATGCTAGTTGCATCATGGCATGTAGTTTGCATGTTTAAAAAATTTTGCGAAACCGTCTACTTGGGAAGCTTGACAAGTGTATATAGGCCCTAGTATATGCTTTTTCTTCTTAAAACTTTGCTTGTTAGAATATTTGTAAAACATCCTAGAATGTGTCATGCTAGTATCCTTTAACCCATGGATTAAGGCCTAGTCAAGAGTACCTTGTGGTGTGATAACTCCTTGGCTATCGTTTATTCCAAGGTGACCCTTGAAACCATGCATCCATCCATCATCCATGTTCTACCACATTTTTGTCATCAAAGGGAATGGGCACAAAAAGAAATAAATTTGAGTTCAATGAAATGAAAAGTGAAAGAAAGTTTGCAAAAATGTATCAAATGAAAAGAGGAGCAAAAATAGAACTCTTAAAGCTTCAAATATAAGCCACCCTCACTACATATGGGGTGACTTTGAAAATGTTCAAAGAGAAATGCAAAGAAAAGTTGAAAGTTGTCAAGTGTTGAAATGCCAAAAATCAAAAAGAAATGGCAAAGAAAGTGTTCTCAAATGTCAAATGCCACAAGAAATTGGGGGGAAAAACAAAAACAAAAGCAAACTCCCAAAGTGAAACTCAAATATCTATTGATCCCTTTATCCATCGTATCCATTTTCGTGCATGGTAGAGAGGGGACGACCCTTCTTCTTGTCTAGGCAAGAGGGGGAATTCCGCGATCCTCCAGTGTTTCTAACACCATAGGGAGTCTATTCTTGACAAAAGCATTTAACGATTGAGGACAAAGGTACCCTAGATTGACACAATTTGGAGGTGATTTATTGGTATCCTTCTAGGCTTAGTAGTTTGAAGAAATTGCATCTATGAAGGAATGTGTACCCTTGAATTGCTTCCCTTATAGATAATTTCCGCCACTTAGATGAGGAAAGTGGCTATTCTTTTGTAGATACATCCATTACTTGATTTTGTGTCCTTAATGTTTGGATGTGTCGCCATTTTGGCAAGACCCACCTTGCCTTTCAAGAAGGCATCCTACCTCATGGTTGTCTTGTTGTGAGTTGAAGGCGCGGAGTGAGACCCGCTAATTGTCTCATATCGGCTATGTTATTAGGTTAGTTTAAATAATGGTCATAGTATTTGTCACCTCTTTACTCGGGACGAGCAAAGGTTCGGTTTGGGGATATTTGATGTGACCATAATTAGAGCACATTTAGTCCCCGAATTAGCCTTGTTCCCATGCTTTTTAGTGCATATTTGGGCCATTTATTGTCTTTAGTTATTTGTTTTGCATATTCTTTGAGGTTTTGATCCCTTGGTAGGAAAGGAGTGCAAACCTTGCATTTTCACGGCAAAATGAGGCTAAATTGATTGAATTCAATGACCAAGCATCAAAGAGAGACAAGATTAGAAGGCCTTTATACATACTATAGTAGATGGGCAATGATGAGAAAAGATCCTTGAATCCCCGAGGAAATCCCCAAGGATTTTATGAAGAAAAAGGAAGAAAAGAAGAAGAAACGAGACTGCACAGCAACCCGTGCGTATTCCCCAGAAGACGCCCGTCTCCACCACCATAATCCGCGCGTCTTCTCCCCAAGACGCCCGGGCAAAAGACCCATAAGACGCCCGTCTTCACCCCAAGACGCCCGGGCAGAAACCACCAAAACCGCCCGTCACGTGCTGAAGACGCCCGGATTCTCAGGCAGACCCATTTCGTCTTCTTCAAGCTTCAAGGAAGGATGCACATCTTTTTCTAGTGACCAGAGTCTCCCTAGAGACCGGAGTCTTTCCAAAAAGACCAGCGTTTCCTTAAGTAGGGACTTAATCGTCATTTAAGCCCTTAGTTAACCCTAATTCATCCACCTAATCCCCACTATAAATACCCCATCAGTCTAATTAGAAGAGCATGTTCTTCTTAGCAATCTTTAGTGTAGTTAATCTCAATCAAATCTCTCTTTAATCTTGTAATCAACAATTAATCAAGTTTTAATACAAGTTTTATTTCCTTAATCTCTCTCTTGTTCATCCTTTATTTTGGGTAATTGAAGATTATTTGAGTTATTATTGGGAGATTGACAACCTCTCAATCAAGCATCAAGTACTTCTTTTATTCTTTTCTTTATTATTGGAATCATTAGTAGGTATAATTCTCTTAATCCCTCTTTAATTATTGTTAATCACTTTCATTTATTCATCATGTTTCACTTTGTTGGTATGATTGACAACCTTGCTAGCATGTTCAACATGATAATGAGTGAGTAGTTACTTAGCTAGGGTTAGTGGGTAATTAGGGGAAACCAACATGGGAAATGATTCATGCTTAAATTAATATGCTTTCATAGTTTATTTGCTTGCTTGTTGTAATCTCAACTCATGCACATGTTATGTTTGATGAAATGTGAGCCTATGAATCCTTGCATTTTTTTTACCCATCACCTATCTTTTCAATGAGACTTTTAAGACATAAACCAACTCGAGTCTCATTAGACCATGTATGTTGTTGAGTAGGGAAGACTAAGTTGACTTGTAGGTGTTGTACAATCTAATCGATTCGGCTCCGGGACCCAAACTTTCCTAGGATTGTAAGATATAAACCAACTCGATCCATCACAACAATAATTGCTTGCTTATAATTTGAGAACATGTTTGTATGATCAATTCCCATGAATCCCCTATGACCCCATGACACCCTAGTGCTTTTTATCAATTGTTTACAACCCTTTTAATTCATCTTGCTTGTTTACTTTCAATGCTATTTAGTTTAGTGACCTTCTACATCAACCCCAATTGTGACACCCCTAAGACACCACTAGTTGCAATAGAAATCTCATCTCAATTACCGTCCCTTGGGATCCGACCTTTACTTGCCTCTTTACTAATTGTAGAGTTGTTTGTGAAGTTATAAATTGTGTTTTGGTCTAGGTGCTCCTAACGACAAGTAACCGAAAGATTTAGTAAAATATCCACGACCAATTTAATTTAGTCATAAAATTAAATGTTGATCTTATGCATGCAAACAATAACAAAATTAAAGAAGAAATTATCATCTTACATTGAAGATTTCGTATTTTATGGGCACAAGTGAGTTCTCCTACTCACTTGTTCTTGAGCTTCCTTAAGTGGATGAACAAGGATTCAAGTAAAGAATCCCTCCCAAGGATTAATACCCAAAGTAACAACTTAATAAAATTAATATTATTATTACTAGAACAATATTAATTTTGTATAAAATTGACCAAAATATTATTTTGTTCTCTCAATATTTCGGTTAAGAGAAAGGGAGAATAAGGAAGAATTTATATCTCTAAAAACTCTTATTTTTAGATGAATAGAATGAATAATACACTAATGTTTTTGGTAGTGTATATTAGGTAAAAATTAAGGAGAAAAAACCCATGGTTTTCTCCTCTTAAAACCGGGTGGAAGGGGGAGGTAGTGACGCCCAATGCATGATCAAAGTGCTCTTCACAATAACCACTAGGTATGCATGGCTAGGTATTTGGCAAATGATTATGTTTACCACTCACATAATTAACATAATATTTTCTTAATCCTCCCCATTATTTCGGTTATTATAGATAAAATGGACTCCATTTTATCTTTGTCAATTTGTCAATTTGTCACATGTCACATGTCATGTAAAATTGTTATGTATTTTTAACATATTAAAAATCAACGCATTAATAAAAAATACGTCATATACAAAATCGACTTATTAATTCATAATTACTTGTGCCAAAATAATTTACCAATTATAGATAACAACATCTTGTATTTATAATAATTTATTCATTCAAATGTAATTGTTTCCTTAAACAATAATTTCGTCGAAGCAATAAAACAATTCGATTACTTAGACCGTATCTTATTTAATCAATTTACAATGAGACACGTAAATATTACTTCCAAAATCGTCCGTCAATTTTAAGTAATTTAATTAACCCGTATCGTCATACGATCAATTAAATGATCAATTAAGAGTGTTACCCTTTAGGTATGACCTAAGGGGATCAACTGGTCACCACCGTCTCACGACAGTAATGTCAAACTCTAGTCAGCCAATCATTACCGATATGTGTGGACCAGTTGACAGTAAAATATTACTTCCCAATTGTATTCTTTAAAATGAGACTTAAACATGTGATCATCATGATCAACAGTTGTGATCGCATTATTGTCGGAGGACACATATTCCAACACTGACGAGGATGAAAGTTAAGTTATTGGTAATTTAGGATAGAAAGTTGACCGAGAGGACCTTTCAATACCCGTCTTGCATTAATTCGCCTAAGCTGTTTACAGTTGAGTCACTGGACTGCCGTAGTGAACCGAAATCCTGACATGACCCTTCTATATCTGATAATTTAATTCTATTTCTCGCTTTTACTGCTCTTTTCTCTACTTCTCTTCCTTTAACCCTTTTAGTTTAGAAATCAATTTAAACAACCCCCCCATTTGTGACCAAATAGACGGACTTCTACAGATATCTTGCCTCCCTGACGAGATCGACCTGACTTCCCTAGCTATATAGTTAGTTTAGTTTGTTTATTTTTGATAGGTATACGACAGACGTATCAAATTTTGGCGCCGTTGCCGGGGAGGCAATCGCCCTATCTGTCTTTGTTTCGTTTATTTTATCCGTCTCAGGGAATTTTTATTCCTTGAGGCCGTTCTTATTTATTTTCTTTCAGTGTTGTTTATGCCCAGGTCAGACAGGTTTGAGTTAGTTTCAGCTGATTCAGAGCCAAAGAGACTATTCAGGCATAGACTCCGTCTGCAGAGAAAATCACGAAAGGAAGACTTGAGTACTTTCGAGCCACAGCTACATCATTCTCTTTTCGCAGAAAACATTCCTATTTTTGCCGATCAACAAGTAAAGATGCCAAAACTTTCCAGTCATTCGGTACCTAAAGCATCCTCAATTCCAAAGGGTTTCAATCTCCAGACTGAGGATGGTTATACATTCGATATCCGCCCTTCCTACATCAATCTGGTGGAAAGAAATATGTATAGAGGTGTTGCAGGTGAAGACCCGAGGAAGCACATGGAGGTCTTTACAGTCTACTGTTCTACTATCCCCGCCACAAAGGGGGTAACTCAAGACAAGATTAAGGAAGTTCTGTTTCCTTTCTCTTTGACCGACTCAGCCAGGGAGTGGCTGACTGATTTGGACCGCACAGCTGCAGGGGTTACAGATTGGGAGTCTCTTGCTCTTGCCTTTTACAAGAGATATTTCCCTCCACAGCGCACCAATCAGCTGAGGGCCAAGATTACCAGTTTCAAGCAAGCTCTCGATGAGACTTTATATGAGGCGTGGTCCCGATTCAAGAAATTGGTGAGGTCTATTCCTCACCATGGTTTTGACCCATGGTTTATATCTAACCAGTTCTACAATGGGCTGTATGATGACCACAGAGCTATACTTGATGCGTCATCTAATGGGAGATTCCAGGAAAATACCGACGATGATAAGGGATGGGCCCTTATTGAAGAGATGGCGAATCATAGTGTTGAGTATGGAAACCTGAGGGATGGTATTAGAACAGTTCATGTAGTTGATAAGCAGGTTGTGGCTCAGCTGGAAGCCATGAATGCTAGATTTGACAAGTTGGAGTTACATTATGCTGGGGAGCCTCAGACAGTCCATGTGCTTACTAGAGGGGAGACCGTCACATGTGAGAGGTGTGGGAGCAATGATGGTCACACTACTGTTGGCTGTCTTATGGAGAAGGAACAAGTCCTTGCCTTTCATTAATATAGGCAAGGAGGGGGTTCCTATTACAACAACCAAGGGGCAGTTCATCCCAATTTGAGGTGGACTAGGCAAAATGTGCTCAATCCTACCCCTCCTTCGCACCAGAAGCAGCCGTATGTTCCTCCACATAAGAATCAACAAGGCTTTCAGAAGCCTCATTCCTTCCCTCCTCCCAACCATGGAGCATCATCTTCTGGAGGGGTGAGTGAGATTGGTGAGCTTAAGACTATGCTGCAATCTTTTACAAAGTAGTGGCAATTGAGTGATCAATAGAAAGATGCATCCATCAAAGCCCTTGAAACTCAAGTTGCCCAATTAGCCGCGAACCAATCTACAAGGAAACCGGGTCATTTACCGTCACAAACTGACTAAAATCCACATGAGACGGTAAATTTAATCAATTTGAGAAGCGGTCGTTCATATGAGGGACCAGAAGTGTTGAAATCAGACCCGAGGAAGGAAATAATAGTTGATGAACAGTGTTCTGTCGAAGGAAATGAGCTGACGGCTAAGAAAGTACTCGATCGACTAGTTTCTGGAGGTGGATCGAGTAGATTGGATGAAGAAAGTACTCGATCGAGTAGAAATTCCACTCGATCGAGTGAACAGGAAAAGACAACTGCTTGATCGAGTGATTTTTATACTCGATCGAGTGATACTATTGAAGAAACTACTCGATCGAATGGGAATTTTGGTCGATCGAGTAGTATGGACGACGGTCAGCTTGATCGAGAGCCTGCTAGTGCTCGATTAAGTGAGAAATCACCTGAAAGACCTCGTTCAAGAGGAAAGAAGCGTCCAAAGGATATAGAGCTTGATCCGGCTGACACATTGGAAGAGAGAAACAAGGGACTCGAGATACCCATCACGGTTCCCTTCCCGAGGCATCTACAGAATACTAAAGCTAATCAACAATTCGGTAAATTTGCCGAGATCCTGAGAAGCTCGCAGGTCACTGTACCATTCGCCGAACTGCTGACACAGGTTCCCTCTTACCTTAAATTTATGAAAGAAATTCTATCGCGTAAGAGGCATATTAGTGATAATGAGACGGTAGCCTTGACTGAGGTGGGGACGGCCCTAGTTCAGAATAAGTTACCTCCCAAACAGTCAGACCCGGGTAGCTTTTCGATTCCGTGTCATATTGGTACCCACTTGATTGATAACGCGTTATGCGATCTAGGCGCTAGCGTCAGTGTCTTACCGTTGTCTCTAGCTAAGAGACTTGGTTGGACAAAGTTTAATTGCACCAACATGACTGTCCAGATGGCCGACCGTAGCATATCACGGCCACTAGGTGTAATAGAAGACATACCTGCTAAGATCGGGAGGTTCTTTATTCCCGTTGATTTCGTTGTACTTGACATCCCCGAAGATGCACATACCCCTATTATTTTAGGGAGACCATTTTTATCTACTGCCCGTGCAGTAATAAACGTCGGGGGCAAGACATTGACTTTTTAGGTTGGGGGCGAGGAGCTGATATTCCATCAGTCTAAGTTCCGAAGGGCCCCCATGCAAGCTCAGCCTTGTAATGCCCTCTCTTCTATTGACCCTATTATTGACACTCCAAATGAAAATTTGGAGTATTGTGCTGCTATTGTTACGCCTCCGTCTCAGATTGAGAGCAAAAAGGAGGAAAGTTCGTCTGTTTTCCTTGCTGCAGGTACAGATGAAGACAATGAAGGAGCTGCCAAAGGGCATTGTACAATTAATGTCAGTCAAGTTGGGAGTGACGGTGTTACAACCGGTGAGAAAGGAGCGAGGGTGAGAAAAGTTCGAGCATATGTGGATGTGAACTATTCTCCTCCGAATGATTCAAGTTCAAGCTCATGGAAGCTGAAGAGGATGATCAATGTTGCTGAAGTGACGTCCTCCAGTCAGGAGCCCTCCGTGGGGCTACTGAATTGCTTTGGGAAGTGAGCGAGGAAATGCCCCGTGTACCAACTTGTATAAACAATTTTTGAATTTTCCGTTGAATTTCTTTTATTGCTTTTAATTAGGACAATTAGAATTTAGACAATTTTTAGCGTAGATTTAAGACTATAGACTGTTACTTTGCGTATTTGGTATTTTAGGATATTTTTGCACGTGTTTTTATGCAGGTTTGGGGAATTTTTACGCAAGTTCAAAGGAAGAATGACGAATTAAAGAGCTTACACGAGAAAAAGAGCTCGATCGAGTACTTTTTGTACTCGATCGAGTGAAATGTGGTCGATCGAGTGCTTCCAGTTTAGTCGATCGAGTAAAGCACAAATGGGGAGTTCTCGATCGAGTGAATTTCTACTCGATCGAGTAGCTGGATTCATGAAGTCCTCGATCGAGCAGGTATAAACCACTCAATCGAGTGAAAACGCAAGGGACGCGGGGAGTTTCTCCTTAACTTCTTTGTTTTTGGTTCTATTTTCATTCTTCCCCCAATTTTTCGTCTAACTCCCCTATTTGCGATTAAAAAATCCCCAAAATCCCCATATTTCTTGCCCATTTGCCAAATCCGTCACCTACATCTTGCTCTTTGCTAATTAATCATTCAAAGCCCCTTGTTTTCCCCTTGATTTGTGGTGTTTTACACGGTTTATTAGAGGGATTAGGGTTTGCGGTTTTTCAATCAAAACTCGCCATTTTTGCTTATTGTTTGAAGATTAATTGCATTTTGTAGGTTCATTCTCATCAAGTAAGTAATTCCTACATCTCATTGCATTTTAATTTCATCTTTTTTTGCATTTTTATGAGGTGAATTGGAATTAGGGCTTCGAAATTGCTTGCTTAGTCGAGTTTTTCGACTTATACTGTCATTGCTTGCCCCTCTTTGTCTTACTTGATGATCAAGCCCCATTCCTCATTGCTTAAACATGTTTAAATTCGAATTTTGCGCGAGATTTGGGTTAAGGGGTCTTTACAGTCGAAATTTTTGACTGTCGTACGGGGTTTTCATGCTTTCATGCTTAATTTACCTCAGTTGTTGTTTAATTGCTGCAGTTGATACTTGCTATCCCGCCCCTATCGCTGTTTACATGCTTTAATTCGAAAATTTTGAGGAAAATTGGGAATTTCTCGTGCTGAAGTCGAATTTTCTCGACTATTTGGGATTTGTCATGCTGGTTTTCTTGCTGTAAGCCGTTGTTTTTCTTATAAAATCCCCTGCCCTTGGTATACAGGATGAAGTCTAGCTCACTGCCCTCTACTAGCCAGACTTCTAGTCCATCCCTAACTGAGACGGTGGTCCCTGCTGTTACCACCGCCTCCACTTCTGTTAGTACCGCAGCCCCTGTGTTCCTAGTTTTTGCCAGTCTTGTCTTTGCGCCCTAAGCTAGCTGCTTGCTAGCTAGCTCTTTGGGCTGCCACTTTGATTCTGACCACCACCACCGCTAGCACTGCTGCTAGTCTTTCTTCGTCAGTGGTGGCCACAACAGCCACAACCTCTACTCCAGCCGCCGTTTTACACTTGTGGCGGACTCACCTGCGGTTGAAGCTGCCTTTATAGCGGCCCTAGTTCCTCACACCGTCACTGGACAGGCTTCTACTTCGGGTTCTAGAGGCCGGGGCCGAGGTCGTGGACATTCCCGTTCTACACCAGCTCCTGCTACCTCTACTTCTGCCGCTCCCTCTACTTCAGTTGTTTCTCCTTCTGGCACGATTACTGTTCGAGAGGATAACTCCCTCGACTCTCACCAAGACTACCCGTAGGTAATTTTTATTAACGCCATACATCGTAAGAGGTTTTATCACCTCCTAGGCTGTGAGTTTGTACCTTCCCGGTTTTTAGATAAACCGGCACTTAAGAGACTCGGCATCTACGAGTCAGTTTGTGAGATTCTACGGGGCACGGGTATGGCCGGACTCATCAGTTTGAGCGGCTGTACATTTCTGGTGCTGAGTCTTGAGTTCCTCAGCTCCTTCACCTTCTCCTCCGGGGCACACGATGCTGCTCCTACTACTTCTTCGGTGTCTTTCCGGTTGTTCAACCGGACTTTTCCGATGACTTTGGAGGAGTTTGGTCGCAAACTTGGCCTTTCCTCTACGGGCGATGCTACCGCCCCTAGGAGGGTCATTCGTCATCTTTGGAGGACCTTGGCTTAGACCACCTTTTCCGAGCGAAAGCTCGCACAGGTCCACCTTCCCCCTGCCCGTTACTCTCTTAGATTCATGGGGAGCACCATCTTCGGCCAAAAGGAGCCGAACAACATCACCAACACCGAGCTCTCCATCCTGGGCGGTTACCTGAACGTTGAGTGTGAGGGTCCTTTTACCCTCAACATTGCCTACTTGACCGCCCAGTACTTTCGGGCCCAGGGCCTGAAGGAGACGGGATCTATTGCCTGCGGTGGCATAGCCACCATTCTTGCCCGTTCCCTTTTTCCCGTCTGACCTCGTGACTTGAAGTACCTCGAGGTAGAGAGGTATCTGAGTCTGGATGCCATGCTTTCTCAGCATTGGCTGACCCCAGACTACCATACATGGAAGATAGACGGTTCCTTGTCTGTGGACCTACCTTGTGACACTCTCCCCCGTCTAGCCCCTTTGCCTACTGTCGCTAGGGCGACCGACTGCCACCTCCACCGGACTACCACCTTCCACTCCGACCACCTCCCACTTTACCCGCCGCCAAGAAGCGGCGTAGACTTGAGACTAGAGAGGGGCCTACACCTTCCCGGAGTACCCAACCTTCCACGGCTACTCCCATCCTGACCCCTACTCCTACTCTCACTCCTGCTCCCACCGACCAGACACAGGCACAGCCGGTCCTACCAGCTACTTCCGTACCATCTCCGCACTTTGTGGCATCCGCGGTCATGGACCAAGGGCGCCGTGATGGTTTATTGCTTGAGATTGCACAGCGACAGGCTCGTATGGAGAGGGACTTAGATCTTACCTTGCACCCTCTGTACGAGTACCACTTGAGGTGACACCGTCCGATCCCAGAGGGTTGGCCACACCCTTCCTTTTACCTGTACCCAGCTGAGGGGTACCTGGAGTCTGCTGAGAAGGAGGAGGACGAGGACCCTGCGGTGGCAGCTGAGAGAGCTCGAGCTGAGCAGAGGAGGAGGAGAGAGGAGGAGGAGGAGGATCCGGAGTTCAGGGTGGAGGACATCCGTGACGAGGAGGCTGATGAGTACTACTACAAATACAGGCTATAACAACGGTTAAAAACCGTTGTTATATAAAAAAGCGGACGTTGTTAAAGCGTCCGTTGTAAAAGGTTTTAAAAACGGTTGATTTTCTTAAGGAAACCGTTGTTAAAACTATTATAAACGGTTTTAAGTATCAAAACCCGTTGTGGAAAGTGTGACTCAATTTTGGTGGGAAAGTTATAACAACGGTTAATTTACAAGGAACCGTTGTTATAACTAAAGACAACGGGTTGTATCTACATAACCGTTGTTGTTTGTTTTTACAAAATAAAAAAAATTAAATTAAATATTACTAGTTGCATGCATAATTACGGGGCCCGTTATAATTCCGATGCATGCATTATTTACCGCCATCCCCGTATATCTTGTGCATATGAATGGACAATATATGGAATGAGAAGGGTTTACATTAGATTTGAAGCAGGGAGATATGATGATTATGGCACAACTTCCTAAACATGCATATATTAAATTAATTAAAAAACAACTCAAAGGACACATTACTTAGTATAAATACATACATTATCTCAACCACCAGTCCATTATCTCACTATCTTCAAACCCTAACTGCTAAAACAATCTCCAACCCCTAATTAGTCTTTCAAACTAACAACTCCAAAGTTCATCAACAAAATGAACGATTACATCCTTAAAACTCTTACTATGACCGAGAAAAATACTAGCTTAATCCGCCGGTTGCTCCACATCGAGGACAGTTTTAAGAGCTATCTTGTGGATGCTCAAGCCGCACTCAAGGACGCCAAAAGAAATGGCTTGACAGAGCAGCAGTTGTTGCAGCTATATGACGTTATAGCAACTGCTGAACGAAACCGCCAAATAGCTAAGGAGGAGAGGAGGGATATCATAGAAGAGAATAAGACTCTCTATGAAAATATAAGAATTGCATTTTTAGAAATGTAACTCTTTTTTAATTTTATTTATATATATATATATATATATATATATATATATATATATATATATATATATATATATATATATATATATATATATTAATGAATTATTAATTAAGTTTATCATGCATTCCTCTCTATCATCTTGCTTCTTCTTTGTTTTATTTTATTTAATTTGTTTTACGAGCTAATTAAGCGAATAATAACATAATAATGATCGATAAAAACCCATCATATATACATGCAAATGAAATAATTAAAAAAAAAAACAATGACGATGAAAGACAATGAAACCAACAAAGGACGGCGAGATTTACCTGATAATTAGAGAAAGTAAGAGACGATGAAACCAACAGTGACGGCGAGATGATAAAGCGACGATGAGAAAGAGAGAAAGAGACGATGAGAAAGAGAGAAAGAGACGATGAGAAAGTGTGTTTGCTGTGTTTGTGTTTGTGTTTGTGTTAGGTTATGTATGTGTTTTGTGGCTGTAGCTGATCTGTGTTTGTGTGGTTTATAGTATGGAAAGTATTGACAATGGTTGTTAAACAAAAACCGTTGTTAAATAATTTTTAACAACGGTTGTAAATCAACAACCGTTGTCAAATAAGTTTTAAAAACGGGTTTAAAAATACCCGTTGTCATTACTTTTCACTAACTTTGCGCCAATTTTGCGCCAAATTATTAACAACGGTTGTGCAAATTTAACCCGTTGTTAAAACGTATAACAACGGTTATATAACCATACCCGTTGTAATTAAGTTTAGTAAAAATCGCGCCATACATTCTACAACATCTATTGTGATTTTCGTGCATAAACGTTGTTAAAGGGGCGTTGTAGTTGCCTGGATTTGTAGTAGTGGCTACTGGTCTACTCACTTCCCCAGTTTTCTAGCTGGTTTGGGGAAGTTCGTGTTTTGTATGTATATCTTACTCTTTTATTGTTGTCTCCTTTTTATTTCATTGTTTTTATTCTTTATTGGTTGTATATTCCCGTTCCCCCCCGTATATATCTCTTTGGTGTATCTTTGGAGGACAACCAGTGGCGTTGTCCGTTTTGGTTTGGGGAGGGTATTGCATCCTTTTGAGTCTGCATTTGCATTTGTTTTGCATTCACGTTTATTTATTTCAGCTTGCATTGTTTATTTATTTCATTAAAAAATTCAAAAACCAAAAAAATTAGAAAATTTCAAAAAAATCCAAAAATATTCACGTTTATCTTTGCAAATAGGTTGATTCGGAACGGTAGATTTTCGTGATGAAACTGCACTATAACTTGTCATTTTACTTGAGCCTTGCACTTCTGTTGATAGTTATTAGCTTTGTCATACGCATAGTCTACGAGTTTCTGTTCAAATATAGCTGACTGTTTAGACTTGACCTGATAAATTGGCAAACTACTCCATAAATTCCGAGTTTTAGAGCCCATAACTGGTGACATTCGTGACCAGTTTATTAGGAATTGAGAGTAGTACTCCTTGCATAGTTTGTTCATCATTTTTCCACTTTTATGACATTCAATTTTGTCAAATGCACATATTCGGGTTTGTGGTTGGTGTCACATGCAGGGAGGTGCTTGCAAATTTTCCCCTTTTCTTATATTTTTCACCCATTTTGCTCCACTTTAGCCAAAAGTTGCCTTTTTAGCTACATCCAAAATTAAGCCTGCCTAGTCAAGCTAGTTTTAGTATGTCTTTTGTGGTATGATTTTTCATCTGTAGTTTGGCCCGTATTTATTTGTATGGAGTTGGTGTAAATAGAGGAGGGAGGAAAAGAAAAAAAAAGAAAAAAAAACGTGAAAGAAAAAGAAAAAAAATGAAAAATGAAAAAAAAAAAAAGAGGAAGCTGATTCACGTGAAGAAAGAAAAGAAAAAGTTGAAAAAAAAAAAGAATTTCATATGATTCATTTAAACGGTGTTAAAAAAAAGAAAGTTTGTGACCGTCTGACTCCTCCATTCTTATTCTATATTTTTGAGGAGATTGTGTTTGAGTTTAGTGAGCTGTGTGCCAAATGAAGGGCACTTGTACTTAGTTTTCAGTCAGTTGAGATTCCGATGGTTTATTATGGTCCTGTTAGGAACTAGCTTGACGCTTTTACCTCCACATTACCATAACTTGTTTTGCCTTTTCTCACCTGAACCTCACTATTCCCATATTATTTGTAAGCCCTCGGCTGTGACGGACATTATTAATTGGAATGTGTGCATTAGTACTTGATTTGTCTTTCATTTTTGTTGCATGCATGCTATGTAGGTCGCAGTTAGGTGAGTGACTGTCTTTTCTTCTCTCTTTTACATATAACATTCACCCTTTTCTTCATGAGAGAAGAGTGACCACGAGAGAGTCCGATTTTGTTGGTCTTGCAAGGTCGATAGGTTGGCCATATTTCTGAACAGCTTATAACTCGTTTGCGTATTGACTGCTTAGCTATAACTGTTAGTTTTTGTTGCATTAAATTGGTTCAAGTAGACAAGTTAAGCTAGCTCTGAGTTTTCATTTCCGTTCCATTAGTTGTATTTTAGTTTACTCGAGGACGAGTAAAGGTTCGGTTTGGGGAGATTTGATACGTGCATATTGTATAGTCTTTTTAGCCTATTTCAGCACGTATTTGAACGCATTTTTATACTGTTTATATAGTATTATGCCCCGAATTGGCTACTTTGGTTCGTTTTGTCCATTTTGTAGAAATGAACGCGAAAGTAGTGGAATCTTACCCTTTCCTGTCCTTTTTGCATGCATTTAGAGGAGACGGGATTTTCCTAAGTGAGATACTGCATTGGGAAGCGTGAAGGCACGGTTTACGAGGCAGTCGGGTGTGGATTTGAGCTAAATTGAAGACAGAAGACACGATCGAGTAGTTTTACCACTTGATCGAGTGGTTTTCATGTCCCCAGTTGGTCGATCGAGTGCTTTTCTACTCGATCCAGAAGTGTTAGAAAGAGGGTTACTCGATCGAGTGATTATTCTACTCGATCGAGTAGATTTCCTGTGGTTTTGCTCGATCGAGTGGATTTAATCTACTCGATCGAGTGGTTTCTGTTTTCATGGGCTTTAATTAGCCCAGTTGTTTTATTTCGATAAACTTAGTTATTTTCCTATTTAAGCACACATTAGCTAGGTCATTAGTATCTATTCATTACTTAGCTTTTATCTAATTTTCTACTATCAAGTTTATCTATCATTCAAGACTGCGTACTATTCTCTCCTTCACTGTAACTTTGTTTTGGGATTTATTTCGCTCGGATTTGATTGTTCTTTACGCCGGATTCGCACGATTGTAATCTCTTTCTCCTTTCTTAATAATAAACTTCATTTCATTTGCTTTAATTCTTCGTTTTTCTTTATTCACCTCTTGCCCTAATTTACTTTTTATACAATTTAATTATAGCTTTAATATGTTGAATGCTGGTTATTTATCTGCTGTTAGTCTTGATAATATTAATACCAATATGAGTAGCTAAACTTCTTCCATGTTGGGATTAGGGGATCTACGGTATAAATGTGACGATTTAGTGAAGAGTTTAGATGAGTTAATTGTGAGACTCTGTCACCATAGCAAATTTAATTGTATTTTACCGACTTAGTTGAGTGCACGCTTCTGAGTCATCCCTTTAATCTGGCTAAAATTAATCCTAGATCGAAAGATTGGACTAAATAGGCCTGCTATGAACAGTTGACTACCCTGACGAGGATGAAAGTTAAGTTAGTGGTAATTTAGGATAGAAAGTGGACCGAAAGGACCTTTCAATACCCGTCTTGCATTAATTCGCCTAAGCTGTTTACAGTTGAGTCACAGGACTGCCGTAGTGAACCGAAATCCTGACATGACCCTTCTCTATCTGATAGTTTAATTCTATTTCTTGCTTTTACTGTTATTTTCTCTACTTCTCTTCCTTTAACCCTTTGAGTTTAGAAATCAATTTAAACAACCCCCCCATTTGTGACCAAATAGACGGACTTCTAAAGATATCTTGCCTCCCTGAGGAGATCGACCTGACTTCCCTAGCTATATAGTTAGTTTAGTTAGTTTATTTTTGATAGGTATACGACAGACATATCATGCACAATGAGTTATAAGGACAAGGATAAATGGTTCACACAACGAGTCACAAGGACTAATGAACCAAGATAAATGGTTCACACAACGAGTCACAAGGATTAATGAACAGGGATAAATATTTTACAAAACAAGTTACAATGACGAGGACAAATGGAACACACAACGAGTCACAAGGACTAGTGAACAAAGTCAAATGGTTTACACGATAAGTCACAATGACAAGGACAAATGATTCACACAACAAGTCACAAGGACTATTGAAAAAAGACAAATGGTTCACACAACGAGTCAGAAGGACTAATGAACAAGGACAAATGGATCACACAAGGAGTCACAAGGACTAATGAACAAGGACAAATGGATTACACAATGAGTCACAAGAACTGATGAAAAAGGACAAACGGTTCACACAACGAGTCACAATGACAAGGACAAATGTTTAACACTACGAGTCACATGGACTAATTAACATGGACAAATGGTTCACATAACGAGTCACAAGGACTAATGAAAAGAGACAAATGGTTTACACAACGAATCACAATAACAAGGATAAATGGTTTAACACAGTGATCCACATGGACTAATGAACAAGGAAAAATGGTTCACACAACTAGTTATAATGACTAATGAATAAGGACAAATGGTTAGCACAACAAGTCACAATGACAAGGACAAATGGATCACACAACGAGTCACAACGACTAAAGAACAAGGACAAATGGTTCACACAACGAGTCACAAGGACTAATGAATAACGACAAATGGTTCGCACAACGATTTATAAGAACAAGGATAAATGGTTCACACATCGAGTGACAAGGACTAATGAACAAAGACAAATGGTTCACACAACGAGTCACAAGGATTAATGAACAAGGACAAATGGTTCGTATAACGAGTTATAATGACAAGGACAAATGGATCACACAACGAGACACAAGGACTAATGAGCAAGGACAAATTGTTCACACAATGACTCACAATGACAAGGACAAAGGGTTAACACAACGAGTCATAAGGACAAATGAACAAGGACAAATGGTTCACACAACGAGTTATAATGACTAATGAACAAGGACAAATGGTTAGCAAAACAAGTCACAATGACAAGGACAAATGGATCACACAACGAGTCACAACAACTAAATAACAAGGACAAATGGTTCACACAACGAGTCAGAAGGACTAACGAACAACGACAAATGGTTTGCACAACGAGTTATAAGGACAAGGATAAATGGTTCACACAACGAGTAACAAGGACTAATGAACCAACACAAATGGTTCACACAACGAGTCACAAGGATTAATGAACAAGGACAAATGGTTCGCACAACGAGTTACAATGACAAGGACAAATGGATCACACAACGAGTCACATGGACTAATGTGTTGGAATATGTGTCCTCCGACAATAATGCGATCACAACTGTTGATCATGATGATCACATGTTTAAGTCTCATTTTAAAGAATACAAATTGGGAAGTAATATTTTACTGTCAACTAGTCCACACATATCGGTAATGATTGACTGACTAGAGTTTGACATTATTGTCGTGAGACGGTGGTGACCAAGTGATCCCCTTAGGTCATACCTAAAGGGTAACATTCTTAATTGATCATTTAATTGATCGTATGACGATACGGGTCAATTAAATTACTTAAAATTGACGGACGATTTTGGAAGTAATATTTACGTGTCTCATTGTAATTTGATACGGTCTAAGTAATCGAATTGTTTTATTACTTAGATGAAATTATTGTTTAAAGAAACAATTGCATTTGAATGAATAAATGATTATAAGTACAAGATGTCGTGATTTATATTTGGTAAAATATTTTGGTACAAGTAATTATGAATTACTAAGTCGATTTTGTATAGGACGTATTTTTATTAATGCGTTGATTTTTAATATGTTAAAAATACATAACAATTTTATGTGACATGTGACATGTGACAAATTGACAAAAATAAAATGGAGTCCATTTTATCTAAATGTACCGAAATTAAGGGGAGGATTAGGAATATATTGTGTTGATTATGTTAGTGGTAAACATAATCATTTCCTTCTAAACCTAGCCATGCAACCCTACTTAATCTTGTGAAGACCACCTTGTGCATGCATTGGTCCCTTCCTCCCCATGCCACCCGGTTTTTCAAAGAGGAGAACACAATGGTTTTTCTCATTATTTGTACCTATTATACGCTACCTAAAGAGTTTAATGTATTATTCATTTCATTAATCTAAAATTAGAATTTTAGAGAGATAAAATCTTCCTTCTCTTCCCTCTTTCTTAACCAAAATAATTGAGAGACCAAATAATATTTTGGGTCAATTTTTATACAAAATTAATATTGTTCTAGTAATTATAATATTAATTTTATTAAGTTGTTATCTTGGGTATAAAACCTTGGGAGGGATTCTCTACTTGAATCCTTGTTCATCCAATTAAGGAGAGCTGAAGAACAAGAGAGTAGGAGAACTCTCGTGTGCCCTTTGATCCGAAATATCAATGTAAGAATGAAGATTTCTTCCTTATTTTACTTATAATTTGGATGCATAAGATCATCTTTTAATTTTATGACTAATTTAAAATCAATACATATATGAATATGTTGAGTAAAGAGATATAGATTTCTAACAAGCGGTATCATTAGCCTTGGTTGTTTGCATGCAAATCGGTTATAGTTTTTCCGAGTTATACGATTAACATATAAAACTTGTAAATTTGTGTTATCATGATATTCCACGAAATAACTTTATGCATGTTAAAGTTTCTGGTCCTAAAATGTATTTAGGATATTTTGGTTAATTTATGGATTTTTTATTGTTCATCTTATATTATAATGGCATTAAAAATGTGATTTTATGATTAAAATGTCATTTTCGAACTAAAATTAGCTAAACTTCGAATTTTACAGTGATTTTTGGATATGTTATCAAATGTTTTATTTTGAGATGACCTGTAAATTTCAGAATTTTTGGAGTTTTTATGCTCGTAATATGGATTTTTCATGATAAAAATTGGATTTAGATGAAAAATAGGTTAATAAGAGATAAATCTCGAATCTGGTCATAGAAATTTAGTATGTTGTCACATGCAATTTTACAAGATGTGTGTAAAATAATAGGCTATATTGAAGTCTTTATGCATGATTTATGAATTTTTGATGAAAAATAGCATAAATAGTGACTTAATTAGTGAATAATTGCTAAAACATACTCCATAAATAAGGAAAAATGTCACATGTTGCAATTTATTATCTTTTTCAGATCTAAAATTGAAAATTTGATGAATATAATTTTTCTCATGTTTTTATGATTATTATTGATAAATCCGATAAATCGCAACATAGTTTTTCCGATAATTTTACGAAATTTTAACCTAAGTTTTTTGAACATTATGAGTGTCATGTTATTTTTTCCAGAATTTTCATAAGTTTAAATTTCAAATTTCAAATTTATTTGAATTTTTGGTGATTTATTTGAAGTTTATATCATTTTATTGTAATTTTGGGTCCATTAATGAACAATTTTAAGAAATATAAGTTAATTATAGTCAAATAGTTAGTGGAGACTAATTTTGAGTCCTAAGAGGTTAGGGTAATTAACTTTTGCATAAATATGAATTTATGTAATTTATTGTGATTTTAAAAGGTTGAATCACGCAAATCCGTAAAAACCGTTAAATATACGATATTGCCTCTTTAAAGGCAATTTAACATAAAATTGGGCATGTTCGTACATATTATAATGCTGCATTTTATTTATGATTGTCATAATTTTATTTTATGTAATTTTATTTTATGTATTTTTTTTACTTAGTATGCCCTTAGTTTTAATTGGTATTACCCGAAATGTATGGGAATATCGATTCGGTTGTAATTTATTGTGATCTCGTATCACCATTTTGTAATTTAATAGTTTTAATTTATTTTAATTACAATTTTATAATAGGAAGTTATGTAATTTGTTATGTAATTTAATTATTCCGGAGTTCCTTGAAGACGGTGTCCACAAGAAGGCGATACATAAAGACGGTGTTGCCTCGAGATGCGTGCTAAAAACCGAAGTTCAAGGGACCAATGGAGTTGGTTTCCGAATATGTAATAGTTAATTAGATTTTCTATTTTAGGAAGGCCATACGAGGATTTAATTTATGCTTTGCATTTTTATTTATATGTCACATGCATCGCTAAATCGCCATAACTAAAACATGCATCATCATTTAATCGAGTTTATCGACCGTGTCAAATACAATTATCGTAGTTCACCGCTTTAGTTCACTTGAAACGTGATAGATAATAAATTGACATGACCTCTCGCTAAAATAAACAATTGAGACTTAGCCTTACCAAATACTAGAAACCATGAAAACCTATTTCGCGAGGGAGTGCACTCGGCCACCCCGGGGTACAAACCTTGTTACGTAGGGGAAGTGGGTGATAAATGTCTATCCACCGAATTCATGTTGATGAGGGTTTCATCGGCTACCCCGTGCCCAAGTTAATATGGGTTTGGATCATGGACACATTTATTCGAAATTTGGATTGAACTCAACAAAAGTTTTTTGATAAGGGTTTCATCGGCTACCTCGTTCCCTTATCGGATGTGTTTTGGGCTATAGATAAATATTAGAGTAATTTTATCAACCGAGAGTTCTAAAAGTAGAATCGATTAAAGAGTTAGTTCACCGAGTTATATTGATAAGGGTTTCATCGGCTACCCCGTGCCCGAGTTAATATGAAACTGGATCTCGGAATCATTTATCTAGTTGGGTAGAGGTCAGTAGAAAAATGCAATAAAACTTGTTTAAATTAAATTTTTACGAGTATTATTATTATTAAAACGACATTTGTTTTACTCCTTCTATTTTGTTTTGTAGTCCGCTTCTATTTCTCATAACCAATGGCTACTCCAAACCCAAACGCCACACCTCTCGCTAATACTTCATGGCTCCGATCCTTCATGGATCGTTGTAAACTTGAAAAGAATGGGTCAAATTTCTCCAATTGGGATGCCCAACTAAAACTAGCCGCCCAAGGTGATGACAAGCTTCGTTACCTTAGCGAGGCCTCTCCACCCGAACCTAATTCTAGGTCGACCGCCGCCACTAGGGAAGCATATGAGGCTTACCATAAGGAGTCCGCCGCAATGAAAAACGTGTTGATCTTTGCGATGGAGGCGGATCTCCAAAGGAGAGCCTTTAAAATGGGCACCGCTAATGAAATCTACTCCAAGCTTGTGACAATGTTCTCACAAACTCCGCGGATCGTCCAATATGATGCCGCCGCGGCATTCTTTGATCTCGACTTCAAAGAGGGACAAAAGGTTAGCCCTCATGTGCTCAAATTAATGGAGCTAGTCGAGACCTTGAAGATTCAAAAAGTTGAAATCCCCAAAGAACTCATTGTAGATAGGATTCTACACTCCTTATCCAAAGTCAAGGCATATGTTCAATTCCGGGTGAATTTTAACATGCAAGACAAGGACGTGTCTCTTGAAGAGTTGCACAAGTTACTCTTGAAAGCCGAAAGAGACATGGGGTTAAATGTTAACCCACCTAAGGATGTGCTTAACATTAGCACCAAAAGCAAGGGGAAGTTCAAGAAGAAGGGGAGGAAGGGTAAGAAGCAAGCTCCCACTTTCACCAAAGCTAAGACTTATGAAGCTAGCACTTCCAAAATCAAGAAGGGTCCTCTTGATAAATGCCATTATTTTAATGGTGTTGGACATTGGAAAATAAATTGTTTCAAATACCTTGGTGATATTAAGGCTGGAAAGATCACTCCAGTAGGTAAATGCCTATCCTTTCTTTTATGTTTCTAATTCAACTATGGTATTGTGATACAAAGTTGTGATAATGTATCCCCTTTTTATTGTAAATAAGGCCTCCACCAAGCAAGGACAAGGGAAAAGAAAAGCAAGCTTGAGAAACCATCGAGAAGCTAGGAATAGCTTCCATGAAGCTTCGCTTTTTATTGTCTTATTTTAATTATGTTTCGGATTTTAGAACATTTTGATTTCCGTTTTCGACATGGAAATGTATTTTGGATAATGGTTGTATTTTGGATAATGGTGGCTAGGTTTGCAACCCAAGTCACCCGTTTTATCGTTTTTATCCGCTTGATCATAGAAACATATGATTATTCACTTAAAGTGATCTAATAGGCAACTATAATGATGGGATTCATTATATGTCCACAAGCTTAAGGCTTGTGTATGATCATTTATAAAGTGATATTGAGTTAATGAACTCTCTTAAAGGAATGTCAATCACCAAGTATACTTACAAAATCTAAAACAATTAGTCAAACTATGAGATAGTTCTCCTTATACTTCAAAAATCATTATTTGTGTCTCATATGCTATCTTTGAATCTCTAGTGTATTCATTCTAAAGATAGAGTGGGAGAAAAATGAGGACACAAAGAACACCAAAATAAATTTGTGTACTTGTGTAAATGAGATCTACGCAAGGAAGAATGATTTGAATAAAGGTATATCAATTTATATGGTATACACGAATATATGAGATCTATGGTCTCGAATAGATCTACATGACAAAAGAGACCAAGTGAAGTAATCAAAAGAATATGTTCTCAAGATAACTACACGAGGAGACCAAAAGAAAGTTTTCGAATAAGAATGACTAATATAAAGTCTTAACAAGAGTTTTGACTAGTTTATGATAAATTTTGACCAATAGTTTCAATATTGATATTTACTTAAGAACCTAAATGAACCAAAGTAACATCCTAGAAAATAAACAAGCTTTATGACTAGAAGTTGCAAGGATTCATATACCGACATCCTCCATAACTAAGTTTTTCCGATAATTTTACGAAATTTGAACCTAAGTTCTTGAACATTATGAGTGTCATGGTATTTTTTCCAGAATGTTCATAAGTTTAAATTTCAAATTTATTTGAATTTTTGGTCATTTATTTGAAGTTTATAGCATTTTATTGTAATTTTGGGTCCATTAATGAACAATTTTAAGAAATATAAGTTAATTATAGTCAAATAGTTAGTGGAGACTAATTTTGAGTCCTAAGAGGTTAGGGTAATTAACTTTTGCATAAATATAAATTTAAGTAATTTATTGTGATTTTAAAAGGTTGAATCACGCAAATCCGTAAAAACCGTTAAATATACGATATTGGCTCCTTAAAGGCGATTTAGCATAAAATTGGGCATGTTTATACATATTATAATGCTTCATTTTATTTATGATTGTCATAATTTTATTTTATGTAATTTTTGAATTATGTAATTTACTTAGTATGGCCTTAGTTTTTTAAATTGGTATTACCCGAAATGTATGGAAATATCGATTCGGTTGTAATTTTTGTGATCTCGTATCACCGTTTTGTAATTTAATAGATTTATTTATATTTTAATTACAAATGTATAATAGGAAATTATGTAATTTGTTATGTAATTTTATTGTTCCGGAGTTCCTTGAAGACGATGTCCACAAGAAGGCGATACATAAAGACTGTGTTGCCTCGAGATGCGTGCTAAAACCGAAGTTCAAGGGACCAATGGAGTTTGTTTCCGAATATGTAATAGTTAATTAGATTTTCTATTTTAGGAAGGCCATACTAGGATTTAATTTATGCTTTGCATTTTTATTTATATGTCACATGCATCGCTAAATCGCCATAACTAAAACATGCATCATCGTTTAATCGAGTTTATCGACCATGTCAAATACAATTATCGTAGTTCACCGCTTTAGTTCACTTAAAACGTGATAGATAATAAATTGACATGACCTCTCGCTAAAATAAACAATTGAGACTTAGCCTTACCAAATAGTAGAAACCATGAAAACCTATTTCGCGAGGGAGTGCACTCGGCCACCCCGGGGTACAAACCTTCTTACGTAGGGGAAGTGGGTGATAAATGTCTATCCACCGAATTCATGTTGATGAGGGTTTCATCGGCTACCCCATGCCCAAGTTAATATGGGTTTGGATCATGGACACATTTATTCGAAATTTGGATTGAACTCAACAAAAGTTTTTGATATGGGTTTCATCGGCTACCCCGTGCCCTTGTCGGATGTGTTTTGGGCTATAGATAAATATTAGAGTAATTTTATCGACCGAGAGTTCTAAAAGTAGAATCGATTAAAGAGTTAGTCCACCGAGTTATATTGATAAGGGTTTCATCGGCTACCCCGTGTCCGAGTTAATATGAATTTGGATCTCGGAATCATTTATAATAGTTGGGTAGAGGTCACTATATAAATGCTCATATCTTGTTAATTATTTACAAGTATGATTTAAAAAGACAAATGTTAATATTTCCTTTCCTCCATATTTGTAGTTCATTACAATGAATCCATCAAACGCTACCGCACTGATAACTATTGAGTCATACCACAATGTTTTTGACGACGTTTGCTCCAACAATGATTTCGACACTACTAGAGAACTTCATTTTGGGATAGGATCGGATGGAAACCTTAACTTCATCACTTCTACTAGACCACCTACTAGATCTCGTGTGAGCCGGTCTCAGGAAGACCGCCTCATAAAATCTATTGGATCTTTGTCTCTGGAAGATAAAGATGCCAAAACTAGTGGGAGCTCAAGCAATCAAGTTCTTGCTTCAAAGGGCAAAAAGTTCAAGAAGAAGGGAAAGAAAGGTAAAAACTTCAAGCAAGTTGATGATGAGTGCCATTATTGCTATGGCATGGGACATTGGCTTAGGAAATGTCCCGTATATTTGCGAAATATAAGGGAAGGAATCATCGTTCCAAAAGGTAAAATTCCTAAGGAAGTTTATGTTATTGATATAAATTATACTTCCACTACGACATGGGTAATGGATACCGGTTGTGGTTCTCACCTTTGTAATCATTTACAGGGTTTAAGAGACGTGAAGAGGCTTAGCAAAGAAGATGTGGATCTACGCCTTGGAAATGGAGCTCGAGTAGCGGCCGAATCCAAAGGAACTTATGTATTAGCTTTGCCTAATGGATTTGAGTTGTATTTACATAATTGTTTTTATGTGCCTACACTCTCTAAAAACATTATTTCTATCGCTATGCTAGACATGGATGGATTTTGTTTTGTCATTAAAAACAATCGTTGTACTATTTCAAGGAATGATTTGGTTATAGGCCAAGCTTCTTTCATCAATGGCATTTACATTTTAGAGACCTCAAGTCCAATTAATGATATCTATAACATTCAATCAAAGAAACTCAAATCAAGTGACCCAAATGAATCGTTCATTTGGCATTGTCGATTAGGTCACATAAACGAGAATCGCATTAAAAGATTAATTTCAAGTAATGTGATTACACCATTTGATTATCAATCATATGGTACATGCGAATATTGCCTACTTGGCAAAATGACTCGTAATCCTTTTAGTGGTAAAGGGACACGAGCAAGTGAACTATTGGGACTCATACATACCGATGTGTGTGGACCAATGAGTATCACCGCTCGTGGAAATTATGACTACTTCATAACCTTCACCGATGATTTAAGTAGATATGGGTATATCTATTTAATGAAACAAAAAAATGAAGCATTTGAGAAATTCAAGGAATTCAAAACGAAGTAGAGAACCAATTGAACAAAAGGATTAAGGCACTACGATCCGATCGTGGTGGAGAGTATCTTAGCCTTGAATTTGATTCACACTTGAAAGGTTGTGGTATTATATCACAACTTTCTCCACCCGGAACGCCACAACTCAATGGTGTTGCCGAAAGGAGAAATCGAACCCTACTTGATATGGTTCGATCCATGATGAGTCAAACCGAGTTACCAAACTCGTTTTGGGGATTTGCAATCCAAAATGCAGTTCTATCCTTGAATAATAGTCCCACTAAAGCCACCGAAAAGACTCCATTTGAAATATGGAAAGGAAGAGTTCCTAATCTATCCTACATGAAAATCTAGGGATGTGATGCTTACGTCAAGGCCAAGACCGACAATAAGCTTGCCCCAAGATCCGAAAAATGTATCTTTGTAGGTTACCCTTTGACCTCTCGAGGTTACTACTTATACAAACCTCAAGAAAACAAAGTGTTTGTGTCTTTCGAGGCTGTCTTCTTAGAAAGTCAGTTTATTTCTAAGAGACAGAGTGGGAGAAATTTTGAACATGATGAAGTTCAAGAGCCACAAACCGAGGTAGAGACGCAAGAAGATGTTCCTTCGTCGTCTACCACGGCTATCCCTCCTCCTCTTAGAAGAACGGGCCGAGTTATTCGCCATCCCGATCGATATGTGGGACTTATCGAAGAAGATGGAACACTCGATGTGTTGCTTATAGATAGTGACGAGCCCGCCACCTACATGGCCGCAATCTCTAGTCCAAATTCCTCCTTACGGCTTGAAGCCATGAAGTCCGAAATGGATTCTATGCATGAAAACCAAGTTTGGGACTTGGTAGATTTGCCTAAAGGGGCAAGACCTATTCAATGTAAATGGATATTCAAAGTCAAGAAAGGCATAGAGGGACATGACGATGTCTACAAAGCTAGGCTAGTGGCAAAAGGATTTACCCAAGTCCAAGGTCTCCATTATGATGAGACCTTCGCCCCCGTAGCCATGCTAAGATCCATACGGATTTTGTTAGCGATTACCGCATTTCATGATTATGAAATATGGCAAATGGATGTCAAAACCGCTTTTCTAAATGGGCATTTAGAAGAGGAGGTGTACATGATACAACCCGAAGGTTTTGTTGATTCTAAGAATCCTAACAAAGTGTGTAAGCTTAAGAGATCCATTTATGGTCTTAAGCAAGCATCTAGAAGTTGGAATCATCGATTCGATCATCTTATAAAAGAGAATGGTTTCACTCGAAGTGTTGGGGAACCATGTTTATACATGAAATTCAGTGGGAGCAATGTTGTGTTCCTAATCTTGTATGTCGATGACATACTACTCATTGGAAATGATATTTCGATGTTGTCTTCTGTTAAGAAGTGGTTAGGTAACCACTTCCAAATAAAGGATTTAGGAGAAGCACAACGCATATTAGATATCCAGATCCATAGAGATAGATCCAAGAGAATATTGGCATTAAGTCAAGAGTCTTATGTTGATAAGATTCTTCGACAGTTCATAATGGACAAATCAAAAAGGGGTTTGGTACCTATGGTAACTGGGACTATATTGAGCAAGACTCAATCTCCCTCCGAACCCCATGATGTTGAACGCATGAAGATGATCCCTAATGCTTCCGCTGTTGGATCAATCATGTACGCCATGATATGCACACGTCCTGATGTCTCGTATGCCTTGAGTATGACGAGTAGATATCAAGGAAATCCAGGTGAGAGTCACTGATAGCCGTCAAGAACATCCTTAAGTACTTGAGAAGAACTAAGGATTCTATCTTAGTGTTTGGAGGAGACACCGAGCTACGTGTTAATGGATACACGGACTCGAGTTTTCAAACGGATAGAGATGACATGAAATCACAAGCTGGTTTCGTTTTCATGCTCAATGGTGGTGCCATTATCTGGAGAAGCTTCAAGGAAGTCAGAATCGCGGATTCGACAACGGAGGTGAGTACATTGCAAAGATCGAAGTCGCCAAGGAAGCTATGTGGATCAGGCAATTCACGGAAGGTCTAAGAGTAGTACCTACCGCCAATGATCCCATCACTCTCTATTGTGATAATAGTGGGACGATCTTCCAAGCTAAAGAGCCAAAGTCTAGTAATAGATCTAGACACGTACTTAGAAAATATCATGTAATAAGAGATTTCATTGAAAGAAAGGAAATTGCGATTTGTAAGGTTGGGACGGATGACAACATAGCCGATCCGCTCACCAAGCCTTTTTCGCAGGCCAAACATGACGGAGATGTTGCGTCCATGGGACTTAAATTTGTACCAAGTTTATGTTAGATTTTGAAATGAAATAAAAAGTGTTGTTTTTGTTCATATTCATAATTGAATTTGTCTTTTATCTTTTCTTTATACATTGTTATATCCAAACGGGTTGTAGTGACAATTGAACCCCGTTAAAGTGAACACGGATTAACATAGTATTTGCCCGTAGTTACTTGTATGAGGTGACATCTCGAAGTAACTAGAATGTGATGCGATTGATGGCAAGTTCAAGTGTCATGGAGTCATATGAGAATGACTAGTCGATCACGTAGGCAGACTGTTAGGAACACCTTGTCGGGCCTTATGACCGCTTATAGAGTTCTGGCAAATTTATATAGCCTGGTCGTGGCGAGAGCTACTATAGTATTCTAATGAGTCGATTCTTTTGACTAAAGACTATTCACCTAAGATGGCACAGTTTCAGATTAACTTTGATTTGTGTTACTACGACCTTCGTAAATGGGGTCCAATGGGCATATTTTGGGTTATGATGGCTGTGGCTAGTCGAAGGGAATGAGTGCGATAGGAATTGTCCACCCCTAGTCAGGGTTATAACAATATCTCAGGGCCACTCGAGGAGTAATGAACTGGAAATGCGTGGCCACGCTCGGAATGAATCCATGATGGATAAATCCGGTCAATCAGTTATTCTCCAGATCGAGGAAACCACTCTCGATATGATCACTTGCAAGTACGACCTGAAAGATACCTTGCATTGAGTGGGAGATAGTAATAGGACAATAGAATTGGTGACGCACACTTGTCGAGGACAAGTGGGAGATTGTTGGAATATGTGTCCTCCGACAATAATGCGATCACAACTGTTGATCATGATGATCACATGTTTAAGTCTCATTTTAAAGAATACAATTGAGAAGTATTTTTACTGTCAACTGGTCAACACATACCGGTAATGATTGGCTGACTAGAGTTTGACATTACTGTCGTGCGACAGTGGTGACCAGTTGATCCCCTTAGGTTATACCTATAGGGTAACACTCTTAATTGATCATTTAATTGATTGTATGACGATACGGGTCAATTAAATTACTTAAAATTGACGGACGATTTTGGATGTAATATTTACGTGTCTTATTTAAATTTGATTAAATAAGATACGATTTAAGTAATCGAATTGTTTTATTACTTAGATGAAATTATTGTTTAAGGAAACAATTGCATTTGAATGAATAGATTATTATAAATACAAGATGTTGTGATTTATAATTGGTAAAATATTTTGGTACAAGTAATTATGAATTACTAAGTCGATTTTGTATATGACGTATTTTTATTAATGCGTTGATTTTAATATGTTAAAATACATAACATTTTTACATGACATGTTAAATGTGACAAATTGACAAAATAATGCGTAAAATGGATTTTCCATTTTACACTAAATGGACGGAAATAATGGGGAGTATTAGGTATATATTATGTTAATTATGTTAGTGGTAAACATATGATGTTAGCCTAATACTAGCCATGTATACCTACACAATATTGTGAAGACCACCTTGTGCATGCATTGGCCATTCTCTCCCACCCATACCCGGTTTTTCCACCCTCCATGCAAAGAGTTTTTTGTCTTATTTTTCCATATAGACTACTCTTGGAACAACATTTTATTCATTCATTCATTTTTCACATCTAAAATAAGAATTTTAGAGAGATAAAATGCTTTCCTTCTCCTCCTTCTCTCAACCGAATTAGAGAGCACAAAATAAGGATTTTTGGTCAATTTTATACTAAATTAATATTGTTCTAGTAATAATAATATTAATTTGAGTAAGTTGTTACTTTGGGTATAAAACCTTGGGAGGGATTCTACACTTGAATCCTTGTTCATCCAATTAAGGAAAGCTCAAGAACAAGAGAGTAGGAGAACTCTCTTGTGCCCTTTTGATCCGAAATATCAATGTAAGAATGAAGATTTCTCCCTTATTTTACTAATAGTTTGCATGCATAAGATCATTTTAATTTCATGACTAAAAATTAAAATCATAACATATATGAATATGTAGAGTAAAGAGATATAGATTTCTAACAAAGTGCTAGGCTAATCTTCTTGACAAATTGTTGCAAGACTCTACAAAACATTTACCTAGTGCATTATGAGTGGATGGAGTACTTGATCAGTGCAAGTTGAATCATTCACCGCAAATTCATTGGTTATGTGACAATTGACATGAAAGTTCTTTCAAGATAAAGAACCCAATCCGAGGTTGGTAACGCATATGTGTACTTGGTAAGGTTCATGCTATGAGAGATAACATGAACGTAAAAGAAAATGCGATTATAAGAAGTTTGAACACATGGACACGTGGTATGTTAAACTTCTATTGCAATCAACAAGTGTTTACACACTTACGATATGCATCACAAGGTTGTAATACGGTATTGACTACCCGAGTGTGATGTCGACATTTGTCGTTTGAGTTATTATTAACTCACCTTATACTTTGTTACATCCAACGGGTTGTAGAGACAATTGAACCCCGTTTAAGTGAACACGGATTAGCATTGTATTTGCCTAAAGTTACTTACATGAGGTGACGTCTCGAAGTGACTAGAATGTGATGCGATTGATGGCAAGTTCAAGTGCCATGGAGTCATATGGGAATGCCTAGTCGATCACATAGGCAGATTGTTAGGAACATTTTGTCGGGCCTTATGACCACTTGTAGAGTTCTGACAAATTTATATAGCCTGGTCGTGGCGAGAGCTACTATAGTATTCTAATGAGTCGATTCTTTTGACTAAAGACTATTCGCCTAAGATGGCACAGTTTCAGATTAACTTTGATTTGTGTTACTACGACCTTCGTAAATGGGGTCAAATGGACATATTTTGGGTTATGATGGCTGTGGCTGGTCGAAGGAAATGAGTGCGATAGGAATTGTCCACCCCTAGTCAGGGTTATAACAATATCTCAGGGCCACTCGAGGAGTAATGAACTGGAAATGCGTGGCCACGCTCGGAAGATATCTATGATAGATAAATCCGCTCAATCAGTTATTCTCCAGATCGAGGAAACCGCTCTCGATATGATCACTTGCAAGTACGACCTGAAAGACACCTTGCATTGAGTGGGATATAGTAATAGGACAAGAGAATTGGTGACGCACACTTGTCGAGGACAAGTGGGAGATTGTTGGAATATGTGTCCTCCGATAATAATGCGATCACAACTGTTGATCATGATGATCACATGTTTAAGTCTCATTTTAAAGAATACAAATTGGGAAGTAATATTTTACTGTCAACTGGTCCACACATATCGGTAATGATTGGCTAACTAGAGTTTGACATTACTGTCGCGAGACGGTGGTGACCAGTTGATCCCCTTAGGTCATACCTAAAGGGTAACATTCTTAATTGATCATTTAAATGATCGTATGACGATAAGGGTCAATTAAATTACTTAAAATTGATGGATGATTTTGGAAGTAATATTTACGTGTCTCATAGTAATTTGATACGGTCTAAGTAATCGAATTGTTTTATTACTTAGATGAAACTATTGTTTAAAGAAACAATTCCATTTGATTGAATAAATTATTATAAATACAAGATGTTGTGATTTAAATTTGGTAAAATAGTTTGGTACATGTAATTATGAATTAGTATGTCGATTTTGTATATGACGTATATTTATTAATGCGTTGATTTTTAATATGTTAAAAATACATAACAATTTTATGTGACATGTGACATGTGACAAATTGACAAATTGACAAAAATAAAATGGAGTCCATTTTATCTAAATGTACCGAAATTAAGGGGAGGATTAGGAATATATTGTGTTGATTATGTTAGTGGTAAACATAATCATTTCCTTCTAAACCTAGCCATGCAACCCTACTTAATCTTGTGAAGACCACCTTGTGCATGCATTGGTCCCTTCCTCCCCATGCCACCCGGTATTTCAAAGAGGAGAACACAATGGTTTTTCTCATTATTTTTACCTATTATACACTACCTTGGGAGGGATTCTCTACTTGAATCCTTGTTCATCCAATTAAGGAGAGCTCAAGAACAAGAGAGTAGGAGAACTCTCTTGTGCCTTTGATCCGAAATATCAATGTAAGAATGAAGATTTCTTCCTTATTTTACTTATAGTTTGTATGTATAAAATCATCTTTTAATTTTATGACTAAATTAAAATCAATACATATATGAATATGTTGAGTAAAGAGATATAGATTTATAACATAATGAACAAGGACAAATGGTTTACACGACAAGTCACAATGACGAGGACAAATGATTCACACAACGAGTCACAATAACTAATGAAAAAAGACAAATGGTTCACACAACGAGTCATAAGGACTAATGAACAAGGACAAATGGTTCCCACAGTGAGTCACAAGGACTAATGAACAAGGAAAAATGGATCACACAACGAGTCAGAAGGAGTAATGAACAAGGACTAATGGATTACACAATGAGTCACAAGGACAAACGATTCACACAACGAGTCATAATGACTTGAACAAATGTTTAACACAACGAGTCACAAGGACTAATTAACAAGGACAAATGGTTCACACAACGAGTGATGTGACCAATACTTGAGCATATTTAGTCCCCGAATTATCCTCGTTCCAATGCTTTTTAGTGCATATTTGGGTCATTTACTATCTTTAGTCCTTTGTTTTGCATATTCTTTGAGGTTTTGTTTCCTTGGTAGGAGGGGAGTGGAAACCTTGCATTTTCATGGAAAGATAGAGCTAAATTGATCGAATCTAATGACCAAGCATCAAAGTGAAGACAAGACTAGAAGACCTTTGTAAATAATGAAGTATATGGGCAATGATGAAGAATATCCTTGCATCTCCGATAAGATCCCGGAGGATTGTTGGAAGAAGAAAAGAAGGAAAGAAGAAAAAACTCACCGGACTGGAATCCGCTCGTCCCAGCATCGGGACGCGCGTCCAAGACCCACAATCCGAGCGTCCCACCAACCAAGCCGCTCGTCCACCGCCTGCACAATCCGGTCGTCCTGAGCTTTTGGACGCTCGGATTGTTCTCCAGTGCAGCCCGGCTTCTTCTTGTTCTACTCGGGATGCGCATATTTTCGAAAGACTAGCAATAAGGAGACTAGCATCTTTCTTCGAGAGGAGCATTTCCTCAAATTTTCTTAAGGACTTAATCGTCAATTAAGCCCTTAGTATCCGTAATTTGTGCACCTAATCCCCATTATAAATACCCCATTATACTAATTAGATTATCATGCTCTTCTTATTAATCTTTAGTGTAATCTATATTATTCTAATCTCTCTTTAATCTTGTAATCAACTTTTAATCAAGTATTAATACAAATCTCATTTCCTTAATTTCTCTATTGTTCATCCTTTATTTTGGCTAATTGAAGATTATTTGGGTTTATTTGGAGGATTGACAACCTTCCAATCACTCATCAAGTACTTTTATTATTCTTTGCGTATTATTTAGGAATCATCATCAGGTATAATTCTCTTAATCCCTTTTTAATTATTATTAATCATCTTTAATTATTCATCATGTTTTGCTTTGTTGATATGATTGACAACAATGTTAACATGTTAAACTTGATAATGAGTGAGTAGTTTCCTTAATTAGGGTTAATGGGGACTTAGGGGAAACCAACATGGGGGATGATTCATACTTAATCTAATATGTTCACATAATTTATTTGCTTGCTTGTTGTGATCTCAACTTATGCACATGTTATGTTTGATGAAATGCGAGCCTATGAATCCTTGCATTTTTTACCCATCACTTACCTTTTCAATGAGACTTGTAAGACATAAACCAACTCGAGTCTCGTTAGACCATGCATATAGTTGAGTAGGGAGGATTAAGTCGACTTGTAGGTGTTGTACAATCTAATCGATTCGGCTCCGGGACCCAAACCTTCCTAGGATTGTAAGATATAAACCAACTTGATCCTATCACAACAATAATTGCTTGCTTATAATTTGAGAATATGTGTGTATGTTCAATTCCCATGAATCCCCTATGAACCCATGACACCCTAGTGTTTTTAATCAATTGTTTACACCTCTTTTTAATCATCTTGCTTGTTTACTTTTATTGTTATTTAGTTTAGTGATCTCCTTATCTCAACCCAAATTGTGACACCCTTAGACACCACTACTTGCAATCGAAAATCCTACATCAATACCCGTCCCTTGGGATCCGACCTTTACTTACCTCTTTACTAATAGTAGAGTTGTTTGTGAAGATTATAAATATTGTTTTGGTCTAGGTGTAAGAATTATTAATCTAATTAATTTACATATTCATATATGTGACATTTTAATTTAGTCATAAAATTAAAACTAGATCTTATGCATGCAAACTTAAATAAGAATAGAGAAGAAATCGTCTTTCTTACTATGGGAGTTTCGGATTAAATGGCACAAGTAAGATCTCCTTCTTACTTGTTGTTGAGCTTTCCTTGCAAATGGAAGAACAAGGATTCAAAGATAGAATCCCTCCATAAAGCATATACCCAAGATGACCCTTAAAAGACTATTATTATTTGATCTAGAATAATTATAATCTTATAAAATGACCCAAAAACTATTGTTTTGATCTCTATTATTTCGGTATAGAGAGGAAGGATTTTGGAGTTTTATTTCTCTTACTAAACTTCTATAAGTTATTGATGAATGAATAATATAATGCACAACACTAGTAAGTGGTTTTTATTTGCATTATAGAGATTATAAAGGGTAAAAACCCTTGGCTTGCTAGGTTGGGAAACCGGGTGCATGGGTAGGGAAAGGGCTAAGGCATGAGCTTCAATTCTTCCCAAGAATTGTAGGCGTGCAAGGCTAGAATTTGTAGTAATCATTGTCCTTTTACATTATAAATTAAAACACAATGTAACCTTACTACTTACCCATTATTTCGGTACATTCATATAAAATGGAGAAGTCCATTTTATTTGTGATTCTGTCAATATGTCATATGTAACACATTACATGAAATCTTATATATAAAATGTATTTTTAACAATTAAAAATCAACATATTAATAAAATATGTCACTTATAAAAATTAACATAGTAATTCATAATTACTTGTACCAAAAAGTGTTTCCGAATTATAAACTACAACATTCTGTATTTATAATAATTTATTCATTCCGTTTTAATTGTTTCCGTAAACAATAATTTCATCTAAGTAATCAAACAATTCGATCACTTAGACCGTATCTTATTTAATCAAATTACAATGAGACACGTAAATATTACTTCCAAAATCGTCCGTCAATTTTAAGTAATTTAATTAACTCGTATCGTCATACGATCAATTAAATATTCAATTAAGAGTATCATCCTTTAGGTATGACCTTACGGGATCAAATGATCACCAACGTCGTACGACAGTAATGTCAAACTCTAGTAAGCCAATCATTACCGATATGTGTGGACCAGTTGACTATAAAATATTACTTCCCACATGTATTCTTAAATATGAGATTTAAACATGTGATCATCATGATCGACAGTTGTGATCGCATTATTGTCGGAGGACACTTATTCGAACAATCTCCCATTTGTCCTCGACAAGTGTGCGTCACCAATTCTCTTGTCCTATTACTATCTCCCACTCAATGCAAGGTGTCTTTCTGGTCGTACTTGCAAGTGATCATATCGAGAGTGGTTTCCTCGATCTGGAGAATAACTGATTGACCGGAATTATCTACCATAGATACCTTCCGAGCGTAGCCACCCATTTCTAGTTCATTACTCCTCGAGTGGCCCTGATATATTGTTATAACCCTGACAAGGGGTGGACAATTCCTATCGCACTTATTCCCTTCGACTAGCCACAGCCATCATAACCCAAAATATGCCCATTTGACCTCATGTACGAAGGTCGTAGTAACATAAATCAAAGTTCCCGTGCCACCTTAGGCGAACAGTCTTTAGTCAAAAGAATTGACTCATTAGCATACTATAGTAGCTCTCGCCACGACCAGGCTATATAAATTTGCCAGAACTCTATAAGCGGTCATAAGGCCCGACAAGGTGTTCCTAACAGTCTGCCTATGTGATCGACTAGTCATCTCACATGACTCCATGGCACTTGAACTTGCCATCAATCGCATCACACTCTAGTCACTTCGAGACGTCACCTCATGTAAGTGACTATGGGCGAATACAATGTTAATTCGTGTTCACTTTAACGGGGTTCAATTGTCTTTACAACCCGTTTGGATGTAACAAATTATAAGGTGAGTTAATAATAACTCAAACGACGAATGTCGAAATCACATTCGGGTAGTCAATACCATATTACAACCTTGTGATGTATATCGTAAGTGTATGAACACTAGTCATTTGCAACATGAGTTTAACATATCATGTGTCCATGTGTTCAAACTCTTGAATTGCATTTTCCTTTATTCTCTTGTTCGTCTCACATATCATGAACCTTACCAAGTACATATCTAGGTTCCCAACCTAGGTTTAGGTTCTTTATCTTGAAAGAACTTTCTTGTTATTTATCACATAACCAACGAATTGTGGTGGATGATATAACTCACACTAGTCAAGTGTTCCACCAACTCGCAATGCACTAGGTATACGTTTTTTAGGGTCTTGGAACAATTGTCAAGATGATTAGCCTAGCATTTCTCATAAGTCCTAGCATATTAGAAAATACTAGTTTTGAGTAACTTCTTACTATAACTAAGTATCTTTCCAACTTATTATTTATCATTAAGTTTAATTAGCTTAGGATCTTCATAAATCTTTATATGGTTTTTGAAAAATTCAATATGTGCAACTTCTTGTCACATAATAGAGTGTTCTGTCAAACACTAGAATAGCTCATTAGTTCTCCTCGAGAATTCATGACGATTCTTCTATGGCTTACCAATGACTCATCATGCTCTTAAGCATATGATTCATTATTGGACATGTGCATGATTATTCTATTGGCGGAAACATTAGTAATTTTTAATCATATGATCAACCATTATTGGGTTCAATGAATGACCATGACTGCTTATGGTAATTCCATTTTCATCGATATGAATAACCTACGTTTCTCGTTGATTTGATGTGTATATCTCAATACCTATCCAACATCCCATGATGTGATTGGATTCATCATAGTCCATTTTCATCCAGAATTGAATACTCAAACACTTCTTTGTGAAAGATAGTACTAGCTCCTCATTCTCAATGAGCAATGAGTTATAAATTTTACAAGATGATTGCTCCCACTAAATTCCATGTCTTCACATGATAATTTCAAACTCCCACTAAATTCCACATGTTTCGCAATTGACTACTCAATCGAAACATTTCAAGAATTGAAATACATTTTGCTTTGCCAAGTACTAAGATTAAAACCATATATGTTCCTAACATATCCTTTCAAAATACCTCTTTTGAAAAGGTTTCAGTCTTAAACTTTATGGAAAGAGATTTTAATCTCTAACTCATTGATTTTTATAATGATGCGTAGCAATGTCATTATTTAAATGTGAAATACCATTTAATACACGTCCTTCTCAAAATACCCTTTCCTGGAAGGAGGTTTAACCATTTCATTTTCATAATGAAGTTAAGTAATGACACTAGCGTGGTTAACAATTAACTTAGCTTTTGTAGATATCGGCATATCTTCCTTTGCAACTTTCAATCATAAATCTCATTTATATTCAAGGATGCAACTTTGTTTCATTTAGGCTCTTAAGTAAATATGAATATTGAAACTCTTGGTCATATGTTGTTCATAAACAAGCCAAAACTCTTGTTAAGACTTTTCTTTAGTCATCTTCTTTCAAAACTTTCTATTGGTCTCCTCGTGTAGTTATCTTGAGAACATATTCTTTTGATTACTTCACTTGGTCTCTTTTGTCATGTAGATCTCATCTATTCGAGACCATAGATCTCATCTATTCATGTATACAATATAATTTGGTATACAAATCATTCTTTCGTTTGTAGATCTCATTTACTCAAGCATAGAAATTATTCTTTGTATTCTTTGTGTCTTCATTTTTCTCCCACTCTATCTTTAGAATAAATACAGTAAATATTCAAAGATAGTTTATGAGACACAAGTGATGATTTCGAAGTAGAGAGAAGACTATCTCATAGATTGACTAATAGATTTTAAATTTGATGGGTGTACTTGGTAATTGACATTTCTTTAGGAGAGTTCATCAACTCAACATCACTTTATAATTGATCATTCACAAACCTTAAGCTTGTGGACATATAATGAATCCCATCATTATAGTTGTCTATTGGATCACTTTAAGTAGATAAGCATATATTTCTATGTGGAAGCATATAAAGACGAATTTTTAGAACAAACAAATACGATAAAAGGGGTGACTTGGGTTGCAAACCAAGCCACCATAATCCAAAATACAACCATTGTTTAGAAAGGATCAACCATTTCCATGTCGAACACGGAAATCAAAATAGTTCTAAAAACTCGAAACAGAACTTAAAATAAGACAATAATAATAGCTAAACTTCATTGGTAGCTACTCCTAGCTCCTTGATGATTTCTCAAGCTTGCTTTTCCTTTCCTTTGTCTTTGCTGGGAGGAGGCCCTATTTACAATAAAAAGGGGATACATTATCACAACTTTGTATCAAAATACCATAGTTGAATTAGAAACATAAAAGAAAGGATAGTCATTTACCTACTGGAGTTATTTTTCCAGCTTTGATCTCACCAAGGTACTTGGAACAATTCCTCTTCCAATGTCCAACACCATTACAATAAATGCATTTGTCAAGAGGACCCTTCTTAGTTTTGGAAGTGCTAGCTTCAAAAGTCTTAGCTTTGGTGGACATGGGAGCTTGCCTCTTACCCTTTTTCCCATTCTTCTTGAACTTCCCCTTGCTCTTGGTGCTTATATTAAGCATATCCTTAGTGGGTTAACATTTAACCCCATGTCTCTTCCGGCTTGCACAAGTAACTTGTGCAACTCTTCAAGAGACACGTCCCTGTCTTGCATGTTTAAATTCACCCGGAATTGAACATATGCTTTGACTTTGGATAAAGAGTGTAGAATCCTATCTACAATGAGCTCTTTGGGGATTTCAACCTTTTGAAGTTTCAATGTCTCGACTAGCTCCAACAATTTGAGCACGTGGGGACTAACCTTTTGGCCCTCCTTAAAATCGAGATCAAAGAATGCCGACGCCGCCTCATATTGGACGATCCTCGGAGCTTGCGAAAACATTGCCACAAGTTTGTAATAGATTTCGTAAGCGGTGCCCATTTTAAAGGCTCTCCTTTGGAGATCCGCCTCCATAGCAAAAATCAACACATTTTTCATTGCGGCGGACTCTTTGTGGTAAGCCTCATATGCTTCCCTAGTGGCGGCACTCGACCTAGCATTAGGTTCGGGTGGAGAGGCCTCGGTGAGGTAATGAAGCTTGTCATCACCTTGGGCGGCTAATTTGAGTTGGGCATCCCAATCGGAGAAATTTGACCCATTATTTTCAAGTTTAAAACGATCCATGAAGGATCGGAGCCATGAAACATTAGTGAGAAGTGCGGCGTTGGTGTTTGGTGCGGCCATTTGTTATGAGAAATAAGAGTGGTCTACAAAACGAAAATAGAAGGAATAAAACATTTGTCGTTTTCAAAATAATAATAACACTCGAAAATTTTTAATTTAAACAAGTTTTATTACATTTATCTAGTGACCTCTACCCAACTTGATAAATGATTCCAAGACCCAAATTCATATTAACTTAGGTATCGGTAAAGCCGAATACAACCCTTATCAATATAACTCGGTGGATTAACTTTTTAATCGATTCTACTTTTAGAACTCTTGGTCGATAAATTTACATTAATACTTATCTTTAGCCCGAAACACATCCGGCAACCGTCGAGAATACTTTCGTTGAGTTCAACCCAAATTTCGAATAAATGTGTCCATGATCCAAATTTACATCAACTTGGGCATCGGTAAAGCCGAATACAACCCTTATCTTTATAAATTCGGTGGGTAGACAATTATCACCCACTTCCCCTACGTAGCAAGGTTTGTACCCCGGTAAGGCCGAGTGCACTCCCTCACGAAATAGGTTTTCATGGTTTCTACTTTTTGGTAAGGCTAAGTCTCAATTGTTTATTTTAGCGAGAGGTCATGTCAATTTATTATCTATCACGTTTTAAGTGAACTAAAGCGGTGAACTACGATAATTGTAATTGACATTGTAGATAAACTCGATTTAAATGATAATGCATGTTTTAGTTATGGCGATTTAGCGATGCATGCAACATATAAATAAAATGCAAAGCATAAAAATAAAATCCTAGTATGGCCTTCCTAAAATAGTAAATCTAATAAACTATTACAAATTCGGAAACCAACTCCTTTGGTCCCTTGAACTTCGGTCTTATCACGCATTTCAAGGCAACATTTTCTTTGATGGATCGCCTTCTCGAGTGGCACCGTCTTCAAGGTACTCCGAAATAATTAAATTACAAAATGAATTACATAATTTCCTATTATACATTTGTAATTAAAATAAAATTAAATCTATTAAATTACAAAACGGTGATACGAGATCACAATAACTACAATAGAATCGATATTCCCATACATTTCGGGTAATATCAATTAAAACTAAGGCCATACTAAGTAAAATTACATAATTCAAAAATTACATAAAATTAAAATATGACATTTATAAATAAAATGCAGCATTATAATATGTATGAACATGCCCAATTTTATGCTAAATCGCCTTTAAGGAGCTAATATCGTATATTAATCGGTTCTTACGGATTTGCGTGATTTAACCTTTTATAATCACAATAATTACATAAAATCATATTTATGTACAAGTTAATTACCCTAACCATCTTAGGACTCAAAATTAGTCTCCACTAACATTTGATAATAATTAAACATGATTTCTTAATATTGTTCATAAATGGACCTAAAATACAAAATTGCTATAAACTTCAAATTAACTCATAAAAATTTCAAATAATTTCAAAATTTGAAATTTAAACTCATGAACATTCTGGAAAAATACCATGACACTCATAATATTCAAAACTTAGTATAAAAATTTCGAAAATTTATCGAGAAAAACAATGTTGCGGTTTATCGATTTTAACAATTATCACCATAAAAATATGATAAAAATTTTTTTTATCAACTTTTCACTTTTAGATCTGAAATATATGATAAAATGCAACATGTGACATTTTTCTTTAGTCATGAAGTATGTTTTATCATTTTTACTAATTAAAGTCACTATTTATGTGATTTTTCATCAAAAATTCATAAATCATGCATAAAGACTTCATTATAGCCAAATATTTTACACACATCTTGTAAAATTGCATGTGACAACATACTAAATTTCCATGACCATATTCGAAATATAACTCATATTAACCAATTTACCCATTTAAATACGTATTTAACTTGAAAAATCAATATTTCGAGCATAACAACTCATTTTATTATGAAGATTTACAGGCCATTAGTAGATATTATATGTGAAAACATATCCAAAAACCACTTAAAAAAATCGAAGTTTAGATATTTTTAGTCCAAAAATGACATTTTTATCATAAAAATCACATTTTAATGCCAATATTATATAAAATGAACAATAAAATCCATAAATAAACCAAAATATCCTAAAAATAACTTAGGACCAGAAACTTTAACATGCAAATAAATTTCGTGATATTTCATAATAAACACAAATTTATAAGTTTTGTTTGTTAATCTTATAACTCGGAAAAACAATAATCGATTTGTATGCAAACAACCTAAGGCTCATGATACCGCTTGTAACACTAGTACAGAAATGGCTTTTGGCTACGGTTAAAAACGACATTTGGCTACGGTTCCTCGACCGTAGTAAATCGGGGCGTTGCCTTAGATCAAGTAGTTATGGCTACGGTCAGAAACCGTAGCCAAAAGTGACTTTTGGCTACGGTTATTAATAGGAACCGTAGCCTAAAGCGACTTATGGCTACGGTTATTAAGATTTAACCGTAGCTATAAGTCACTTTAGGCTACGGTTCTCTTTTAACAACCGTAGCCGTTTCTCAATTAAATTTTTAAAAAAAAAATTACTCCGTATTTACAAAAATATGATTTATTATAAATGTAAATTCTTTAATTAAGATAATAATAATTAATTACAATACCAATGTTTAACATACAATTACCATTACAAATCAACATTAGTATCAAGCTCTCATAATATTCTACCTCACAACTAATTAAGCAGCTTCCTTCTTGTGCTTCTCTTTCCCGAGCTTCTTCTCCTCTTTGCATTTTCTCTCTTCCTCTGCATGTTCTCTTTCAATCCTCTCCCGCTCTTCTCTCCTCTGCCTCATGCCTCTCCCTCGCCTGTGCAACAAAGAAATGGGAGTGGATAAGTCAGGCAGAAAAACAATTTCACGTAACATGATGGCCCTATTTCAGTCTTAAGCCAGTTACAACGAACCCGCATCAACATTCTAATGCACGCCCCAACGGGTGTGTGACATACACACCAAAAATTAGCTTCCATATGAGCACAAAAGAAAACATTCTAAACCAACCAAATACAAAAAATGTCATTAATTCACTTCTCCCTCAATCCGGAACAAACTCTGATCACCCGACTATTGCCCTCTACTCTGCCTTCTAGCCATTTTTAATGCAGAAATACCGCAGCAAACTCTAATAACCCGACAAAACAATGATGAAATAAGAATTATTCAAAGGTTTAAACAATTAACACATTTATATATTGTTTTTTTAATAAAATTATCCGGCGACAGTAAGAGAAGCAGATGTACAATTTTACATGAAAGCATATCAGAATGAACTACAATTTTACATCTGGTACTCATGAAATCATTATGAAAAGCCAGCCAATTCAAAATAAGTGTTGCTTCCGAAAGTTGTCATGGTAAAGAGTAAAAGGTACGGGAGTAAGGATTCAAGAGTCTGCCATTTTATGCTCAAGACACTCTACTGAACAACAAAATAAAAGCCCTTTTTTTGCAAAAACTTACATTACAATTGATATCATGGCCGTTGCCCGCATGATGGTGTATGCCGGAATATATTCACTTACTATTCCAAATTCCCTTGCAAATTAGCTGGCAGTAAACACATGATGTAAAAAAGTATAATCATAATCCATCTAATAACTAGTGTATACCTGTATGTCGGTAGTTTGATATAAACTGTATGTACACAAAACCTGATGCAAGCAATCACAACATAAACTGAAATTCTCCCTCCACAATGTAGCTATGCTATAAGTAGAATACTTGATTGAGAAAGTAAAGAACATCATAAATTACAGAGAGTATACATGTGATAGCAGGACAATTATTAGTAGTACAAGTGAGATAATTGAGGGATTTATGGTCGAATTTTAAGAGAAAATTAAGGTGAGCAACATTTGAATATCGCCAAACTTAATACCATTGAATTTCAGTATAATGTAATATGCTCAAGTAGTTGACAGTAAAACATTAATGTCGCATTCCACAAGTTCACTAATCAGCAAACAGTCAGAAAAGAAACCGCAATTACCCCATGTTCAAAATGATTAGCTGCATATTCAATATAATGTAATATGCTCAAATTAGGTTCTAGAATCCCAAATTAAAATTCAATAGTATTCCCTGGAGAGATGGATTTGTACATTTTGAATAGAATTATTACCTGCATATTCAGTGAATTGCAGCCACCAAGACTATTACCTGCATATTCAATAGCAAAGCAAGGGAAGGATACAAGTTAAAACCAAAACTATTTTCTGGGATAGAGGGATTATAAATCAAAAGATAAATTTCATAGACCCCTACGATACTTGGATAATCAATGAACTTTGACTCACAGTAGATGATCTTGAAATGGAAATTGGTCGGCTTTTAGCTCTGCCACTATGTACTAGATTTATTATCTATCTTATTAAACATATCCATTGACATTGCTCAATCAACACACAAATATACAAGTCAAGGTATAAACTTTACAAGTGAGAGTACCTACACTACTACAAAATACTAAATAGACATCGGAGTAACCAATCAAATAAACACTAATCAGGGAGAGAAACATAAGAGGCCGAAAAAACAGAGAGCTAAGTTTAAGACAATCAGAGAGTTTTTGTAACAATTGTGAACTGAAAAGTGTCAGGTTCGTCTCAAATGGCAGAATTGGGGCATATTTAAGAAACCAGTGCCACTGAGAAAAGCAAATAAATAAAACGGCAGATGCGGACTACTAAGAAAATCTTATGGAAGGTAATTTCTTAGCATAAAGTACTGAATCAATCCCTCGAATTCGATCAAAGGAATAATTCATGGCAGACTCTGAGAGCATTCTAAGTCCGAATGTTTGAACAAGAGGACATATTTGGAGTATCTACACATCCAAGTAAAGGTTATAACTTTGGCAAGAGAAGAGAACACCAATACTTGATTAAACCAAGTTACACAGGTAAATGTTATAACTTAAATAGATAAATAAAATAGAGAAATGATTGAAAAAGAAAGAGACCTTGTTGCCAGATTGGTCGATGAAGAAGACGCGATACTCGAGAGTCTCAGGAAGGCCTTGGGGTTGAGAAATGAGTTGGTCAGGTGCATAAATAGAGCAGCAAGTGAAGGATGTTGTCGTGTTTGTGGCTGCTTCTTCCGCTTCAATTTATTATCACTCTGTGTTGACAAAAAAATAGTTGAAACATAGACCATATTACCATAAACCCTGTAAAAGATTAATTAGCAGTCCATCCAGTGGTTCATGTAAAAGATTTCCGGAACAATTCTATTTCCTAATTACCAAACAAACTAAAAACCCTAAAACAATTAAAAAAAGTTGATTAATGGGCAAAAATTAATTAAACCCATTTCATCTTAAAACATACCCAGATGACCAGATCAATATCAAATACTACCATATATATAACAAATAATTTGCTGCAAAACTAAGAAAATAATACATATCTAATTGAGGTGAACTCTTATGTAATCATAGTAGAAAAACAATCAAGCAGGGAAACAATCGAAAAAGGTAAATAGACGAACAATTGATGATACCCTTGTAAATGAGACAAATCAAGCAACTGATTCGCAGTTCACAAGCTGATGAGATACCATATAAGGTTCACCTCCAATATAAACCCAAATTCATCAAAATTAGGGTTTTACTTTCCCCCAAAAATCAGCAATTTATTCAAATCACAATCAAATAATAACGCACAAGATATCATTATTGTACTAATAAATAAAATTAGTAACCAAAATCAACAAAGAAATTGAAAAAAATGGGACGGAGAAGAAAGGAAAACGATACCGGGCGACGATATCGGGTCAGGTAGGTGACGAATTCTGGTAAGGTGGATTTGAGGCAGATGACGGTGAACGTTGAAGGTGAATAGACCGACGGTAGGGTTGTGTCATAGTCATTGAAGGTTCTTCTCTCTCTCTCTCTCTAGTCTCTTCAATGTCGATGATAATAGTGTTTTTGTTTGGAGAATAGGTGATTTGCGATAAGGTTATAAGGGAGAATAGATATTGGCGCCAGGTTCCATGTTACTCCGTATTATAAAACGGCTACGGTTTAATACAACCGTTGCCTTTGGCGTACTTTTGGCTACGGTTCTAGAGGTGGACCGTTGCCTTTTCTTTTTACTTGTATATTTGGCCACGGTTGGTTTATAATAACCGTAGCTTTTTGAAATAGGCTACGACTAATTTTAGCGACCGTAGCCTTTTGTACTTGCCTAATGTTATTTCTCTACTAGTGTAAGAATTATTAGTCTAATTAATTTACATATTCATATATGTGACATTTTAATTTAGTCATAAAATTAAAACTAGATCTTATGCATGCAAACTTAAATAACAATAGAGAAGAAATCGTCTTTCTTACTATGGGAGTTTCGGATTAAAGGGCACAAGTAAGATCTCCTTCTTACTTGTTCTTGAGCTTTCCTAAAAAATGGAAGAACAAGGATTCAAAGATAGAATCCCTCCATAAAGCATATACCCAAGATGACCCTTAAAAGACTATTATTATTTGATCTAGAATAATTATAATCTTATTAAAATGACCCAAAAACTATTGTTTTGATCTCTATTATTTCGGTATAGAGAGGAAGGATTTTGGAGTTTTATTTCTCTTAATAAACTTCTATAAGTTATTGATGAATGAATAATATAATGCACAACACTAGTAAGTGGTTTTTATTTGCATTATAGAGATTATAAAGGGTAAAAACCCTTGGCTTGCTAGGTTGGGAAACCGGGTGCATGGGTTGGGAAAGGGCCAATGCATGAGCTTCAATTCTTCCCAAGAATTGTAGGCATGCAAGGCTAGAATGTGTAGTAATCATTGTCCTTTTACATTATAAATTAAAACACAATGTAACCTTACTACTTACCCATTATTTCGGTACATTCATATAAAATGGAGAAGTCCATTTTATTTGTGATTTTGTCAATATGTCATATGTAACACATTACATGACATCTTATATATAAAATGTATTTTTAACAATTAAAAATCAACATATTAATAAAATATGTCATTTATAAAAATTAACATAGTAATTCATAATTACTTGTACCAAAAAGTATTTCCGAATTATAAACTACAACATTCTGTATTTATAATAATTTATTCATTCCGTTTCAATTGTTTCCGTAAACAATAATTTCATCTAAGTAATAAAATAATTCGATCACTTAGACCGTATCTTATTTAATCAAATTACAATGAGACACGTAAATATTACTTCCAAAATCGTCCGTCAATTTTAAGTAATTTAATTAACTCGTATCGTCATACGATCAATTAAATATTCAATTAAGAGTATCATCCTTTAGGTATGACCTTACGGGATCAACTGATCACCACCGTCGTACGACAGTAATGTCAAACTCTAGTCAGCCAATCATTACCGATATGTGTGGACAAGTTGACTGTAAAATATTACTTCCCACATGTATTCTTAAATATGAGATTTAAACATGTGATCATCATGATCGACAGTTGTGATCGCATTATTGACGGAGGACACTTAGTCCAACAGTAGGTACTCCTAACGACAGGTAACCGAGATCTAAGTTAAGAAAACGACCGACCAAAAATGGCGCCGTTGTCGGGGACGGTGTTAACTTGATTTGATTTTCTTTGATTGTTATTAGTTGTATCTTTCCTTGCATTGGGGAAGTAAAACTTCTCAAGTTTTGTTCTAATTGTTTTCGAGTTGTTTGATATTTTGCATGTCTAGAAGATCACAATTTAACTTGTTACCCATTGATCACGAAATTGAAAGAACTTTGACAGCCAATAGAAGACTTGCTAGAAATACTTTGAAAGGTATTGGTGAGGTTGTAGATATTCAACCAAATACTATTGAGTTCATCAACCCTTTTGCAATAGAAGGTGAGGAGAACCCAACACAAAATCAACCACAAAATCAACCCACAATGCCTAAGTTTTCATCACATTCCGTACCAACCGAGGAGAACCTACCAATGGTACTCCCACACCACAACACTTGAGCGGAAATTTCATTGCAAAATCCGCATTTATTCAATTAGTCGAAAGAAGTCAATTTGGGGGGATGCCTAGTGAAGACCCTCATTCTCACATGGAGACTTTTTGTGACTATTGTGATGCGATTTCACAAACCGGAGTGACTCAAGACCAAGTTCGATGGGTCTTATTTCTGTTTTCTCTAATTGGTACCGCGAAACAATGGTTAAAGAGCCTTGATAAGGCTACTCTTGGAATTGACTCTTGGAAGAAGTTGGCTCTAACTTTCTACCAAAAGTTCTACCCTCCGGAAAAGACTAACATGCTAAGAGCCCAAATCACGGGTTTTAAGCAAAGGGACGAAGAATCTTTGTATGAAGCTTGAGAGCGATTCAAAGGAACTTGTCGCTCATGTCCTCATCATGGACTTAGCGAGTGGTTCTTGGTACAACAATTTTGGAATGGTGTTTTTGAAGACTCCCGAAACATTCTCAACATGGGATCAATTGATATGTTCATCGAAGTTGACGATAATCAAACTTGGAACAAGATTGAGGAAATGGCGGTCCATAATTCACAATATAGTAGACCTCGCAAGGTTACTAGAGGAGGAAAGCATGAAGTGGACTCTATTACTCAATTGGGAGCACAACTTAGTTCTCATATTTATACCATCAACTTGAAGTTTGAGAAGGCTATGGCTAAGCTTGAAGAAGCCTCAAAATCACCAAAGCAACATGTTAATGCCATGGTAGCATCTTCATCGATTTCAAATGGAATATGTGAGAATTGTGGAACTTGGAACATGACCAAAGTGAATGTAGGGGAACAAGTGAGCAAGTGAATGCTTTTCAAGCATACAAAAGTTGTACCCCTTATTCCAACTATTACAATGAAAACAGCAAATTCAATCCAAATCTCTCTTACAAAAGCCAAAATGTTCAAAACCCTTAACCAACATACACCCCACCTCCAATGAGATACCAAAATCAAAGACTCTTTTACAACCAAAACCAAGGTTACCAAAATCAAACTCCATACAATAAACAAAATGACCAAGGTTTTGATGTTCAAAAAGCGGTCCTCCAAATGCAAAAGAATCAACAAGAATTTTTCACTCAAATGCAAAAATATAGCCAAGCAAAAGACATCACCATCAACAACATCCTAGCCCACACAAAAATGTTGGAAACTCAAATGACCCAACTAGCATCTTCAAACTCTCAAAGACAAAAGGGGCAATTACCACCTCAAAGTAATCCCCCAAGACATGAAACGGTTAGTGCCATCCACTTGAGGAGTGGTACAAGGTATGAAGGGCCAAGAAAGCAAGTTGAGGATGAAGTTGTAGAGGCTAGTGACAAGGAAAGAGTTGGGCAAAACTCTAGGGAAGAACAACCCACCAATCAAGAAGTTTCAAAGAAAAGTGAAGAAAAGGCTAAAGAGAAGGAGCCCATTGTGATTAGACTTCGATTCTCGAGTTGTCAAGCTAAGCCTAAGTTTGATGACTAACTTGGAAAATTCATGGAAATTGTGAAGAATTTAAAAGTCTCGATTTCTTTCACGGAATTGATCAATCACATTCTGGCCTATGCAAAGTACATGAAGGACATCCTTACAAAGAAGAAATAAATCCGGAAGCTTGAGACTATTTCCTTCAGTAAGGTGAGTAGTGCCATCCTTCAAGGGAGTTCACCTCCAAAGCTCAAGGATCCGGGAAGCTTCTTCATTCCATGCACTATTGGTGACACTACAATCAACAAAGCCTTATGTGACCTTGGGGCAAGTGTTAGTGTCATGCCATATTCGGTTAGCAAGAGGCTAGGAATGGGAGAACTCAAATGCACCAACATCACGCTTCAAATGGCGGATAGATCGACAAAGACACCTTTAGGGGTATGGGAAGATGTTACCGTGAGAATTGGAAAATTCTTCATCCCGGTGGATTTCGTTATTGTTGACATGGAAGAAGACTCCAACATTCCTATTATCTTAGGAAGACCTTTCTTGCACACCGCGGGAGCGGTGATCGATGTGAAGCATGGAGAGCTCACCCTCGAAGTGGGAGATGAAACCATCACTTTCAATCTTGACAAGACCATGAGAGCTCCCCAATTGCACGAGCCATGCTTTATGGTTGATCACTATAGCCGGAAAGATGATAGGAAGAAGTTGGAATTTCAATGGAGAAAGAAAGTGGATAATACCCCATCAAAAGAGCAAGGAAATTGCAACAATGAGAGCTTGAAAAGCTCACCCATGACAAGTAAAGAAGAAGGCCTCATTGGCCACGACAAGAAAGAAGGAGAGTTGTCTTTATAAACTGAAGACTTTTTTAGTGAGCAAGTAGACGAAGTATACGATCTTTAGGATGATGAGTTTGAAGGGATATTCAATCCCTATATTGGTAATGCTATGACCCAAGGCCATCATGGAGAATAACAAGTGCAAAGATCTATTGAGGATCTTTATCATGATAATGAGCAAGCTTTCGACTACTTCTTCAAGGTGTTGAGTAACATCAACAACACCTTGAACATGCCCCCTTGACATCTCACATTGGATGAGAGTTTGGTGGAGTCCTCCCTAAACCACCATTTGTAAATATTCTAACTTCCTAACTTGCATTTCAATTATTCTATTGCATTTTTGTCATTTTTGGATTTACATTTTTGTGCCTTGATCAAGATATCCATCATTTTGAGAGAAGTGAGGAAGGGACTTATGAATTTATTAATCAGTAGTGCTTTGAGTTAGTGTGGGAATAGCAATTGCCTAGGCTATTCATGCCTTTGTAGTGCCCCTACAATGAAGAACATAAGAATTGAAGAATGAAATAACATAGGGTACGAAGCACCCACGGATGGACCTGAATCCATGTGGTCAAGGAGGAATCCGAGCGGCCTGAAGGATAATCCGCTCGTCCTGAAGAAACCCGAGCGTCCAAGCTATCATACGCTCATCTAGTGAAGCTGCAGAAATTAAAGTTTTGGTCTGACTGTTAATCTGAGTGTCCTAGCCAGAAAGACGCTCGTCTCAGTCTGGACGGTCGTCCATAAAAAAAAGACGCTCGTCTTTTTGCTGCCAAATTATGGGCTTTCTCCCTGGAAAGGAATCCGAGCGTCCTAAGAAAAAGACGCTCGTCTCAGTTCAAGGAATCCACTCGTCTTTCCTACGGTCCGCTCGTCCTGTGGCATCTTTTTCTCAACCATTTTCTGAAGAATCCGAGCGTCCCGACCCTTGTTCCGCTCGTCTCCCTCTGCAGATTCAAAACTAACGGGTTTTTAGAAACCCTTCTCTCCTATTCATTCTCATTTCTTCAAAATACAAACACTACTCCAAAACCCTCATCCTCTCTATCAACAAAAACAAATTCCCTCAACCAAATTCAACCAAATCAAATCCAAACTTACTCACAACAAAAATTAATCACTCCTTTTGCAACAACAAGTGATTAAAACGCCAAAATCTTCAAGTTTTGAGTCGATTTTTAGGATACAAAGCAACATTCATTCATCCTAAATCGATTTGAGCATTACTAAAAATCGAAGATTTCAATCTTTCATTGGTGAAATTAAGCAAAGGAGAATGGCAAGAACAAAAGGTGGAAACATGGCACCCCAAAAGAAAACACTTTCCCAAAGGTAATTAGCTCTTCAAGCAAAACAAGTATCAAAGGCATTGGTAGTCCATGAGGCAAGGTTGGAGGTTCAAGAACAAAATCCCCCTATGGAAGCTACTACTTCTTCAACTCCGGTCATTGAACAATTGTCCGATTATCCGTAGGTAATTTTCACTTCCGACTCCCATAGGGAGAAATTCATTCTCTTTGCTAAGAAAACCATCATGCCTACTAAGTTTATTTGTGAAGATGTATTGTCAAAGTTGGGTGTTCTTGAGCAAACTAAAACCTTTTTCGAGTCTATGGGGTTAAGTAAATTGTTTACAATGCAAGAATTGACATACCCCTCCCTTACCTTGGAATTTTTGAGTTCTTTGAAAGTGACAAGGGTGGAGACTCGAACCGTCATCGAATTTCGTCTTGAAAATGTTAATAGATGCTTATCTTATGACGAATTTGGTAAGATATTTGGCCTTAGTGATAGTGCAAAATTTACAAAGATGCCTACCAAGTATGACCCGCTCCTCTTTGGATGGCAATTTCCGGAAGAAAATTCACACGTTTTCATGATTGTCGTGCTCTCTTAGTCCACCATCCGGGCATTAGAGTATGGCATAAGGTCATTGGGAATAATTTAATAGCTATAAATGGCACAAATCATATTACCAAACTCGATTTTATTCTTCTTGAGTCGGTTTTGAACATTGGGAGAGAATTTACCAAGTCATACAATGCTCTACGACTTTTGGTTGATCGATGGCTTAATGTTGATTGTGGCAAAGAAGGCACAGCCTTTATTGCCAATGGAGGACTAGTTACCTATTTGGCTAAGCATTTTTACCGGGATTTCAACAAGAACAACACTTATGCACCGGTAAAAGATGGCCACCTTATCGATTTGCCCACCATGATTCTAAAGTTTAAGTGGGTCAAGAAGATACTCTTGACAACAAGTTTGGGTGGTTGACAAATGAAGCTAGATCCTTCACTTTGCCTAGCAAAATTTGTCGATTGAATGTTCATCGACCGAACTACCTTCTCCCACTCTCCGAAGAGACCGAGTACAACATTCAACACCAGGGGGACGAAATTGCCGAGCCCTCCTCCTCCATTATCACCCCACCTTACCCATTTGAGTACCATGAGTTAAACCCTAAAGATGCCAATGCGGGAAATGATTACTTGACTATACTCATGAGGGAAATGCATAAACAAGCTTATAATGATAGAGTTGATGCTTACAAGGCCCAATATCCACCCCTCCTACATTTAGCTAGGCAAGGACTTCTTGATCCATCTTGTCCTTTGGCTAGTTGGGCGGATAGGGATGTATTCTTTCCTAGCACTTCTAGTGGTGGTAGACCGGGTGGAGAGGAAATGGTTGTTGATGAGAGTGGTGACCAAGAAGGAGAAGAAGAAGAAGTTCAAGAAGAAGAGGAAAGTGAGGAAGAACAAGGAAGTGAAAGGGAGAGTGGACATGATTCCACATCTATGGAGGTTGATGATGCCTCAAGCGAAGAAGATGATGGTGATGATGCCTCAAGCGAAGTAGATGGGCAATGATGAAGAAGATCCTTGCATCTCCGACAAGATCCCGGATGATTGTTGGCAGAAGAAAAGATGGAAAGAAGAAAAAGCTCACTGGACTGGAATCCGCTCGTCCCAGCATCGGGACGCTCGTCCAAGAGCCACAATCCGAGCGTCCCACCTACCAAGCCGCTCGTCCACCGCCTGCACAATCCGCTCGTCCCGGCCTTTTGGACGCTCGGATTGTTCTCCAGTGCAGCCCGACTTCTTCTTGTTCTACTCGGGATGTTGTGGACATGGCCCACCTGCAAGCCCAGCCGATTTGTGGACATACAGCGGTCTTTTTGAAAGCCACGCTCGGCGGTGTAAAGGTACTTTCGACCGGATCGTTTTAGATCGGTCGGTTTCGTCTCGGTAAGGGTCTCGAAACAGTTAGAGATGTTCGGAGTCGCCACCAAGCATTTGTGGGATGCCTGGAACCCGATCGAATTCCACTTTATACCTCGGTCAAATCGAAGCACAAAGCAGCGTTTGACATAGGTACTAAAAATAAGGAAATCGTCCCTCTTTAGCTTCCTATCACTAGAATGTCTCTCGTACGCCCTGGATAAGGTCGTCCACTATCCAAAGTTTCTGACTAAGAGGTGAAGGTACGTATTGGGAAGTCCTTTAATCAGACACCCAATCCCGCCCGCGTTTAGCGGCCTCTACTGATCGATCTTGGTTGGTTGAATGCAAAAGTTGATAAAACAGTTTAAATGCATGAATGCGCATCCAATGATTTAAACCTGACATGTGCGAGATTTCTAAGTCGGTTGATTTAATCCATGTATCAAGTATAAGATGTCGAGTTGGATTATTGATTGATTTGCATGCAAGACGGAAATTAAACATCCATTTACCGTATTAGGTTTAGGGTGCATAACATGATCCATTTGTGTTGGTAAAGCCTTTTGCAAATATGGTTTTGAACAAACGAATAGTCATCTGATCCGTCCTATATCCGGGTTAACCAGAGTCGGGATCGTCCTGGACTAATGCTGGAAGGGAACAGGCCCTGTACCAGACGGCTATAAGAGGCGCGAGCCAGCCGGTGGTGTAAGGGGCCTCCCTCTGGTTTTGAAAATGAGGAAGAAAAGGCCTGCTTAAGGCGCGGGTTAGCCAACGGTTGTATGCCGTGTTCTGACTATTTATAAAACGTTATAAAACGTGTTAAAATGGGTATTTGAACCCGGTTTGATTTTGAAAGGGTCGTTTAGACCGCATTTGTCGATTTGAAGAACTAGACTCGAATAATCATCATTATTTGATAATATTCGGAGTCAGGTTCGGTTTGACAAGCTTGACATGAATAGTTTTGAAAATGATTATGGACTAATTGTTTTAAGTCCATTTTGAATGTAATTAGTCGGTACTCATCATCGTACCCGGGTTAAAATCCGGCATGGTATGTAGAACCAAGGATGACTTTGTGTTGGTGACTAATATGTTTGTTTGAAAAATGTAAAGAAATGAAATAAAAGGCTTTAAAATACCTCTTAAATGTAATTACCCAAATATTATCACCGAAACACGGATTTAACCGTCGTGGTATGAAGAACCAAGGGTGAAAAATGCTTTATGGTTAAAACATGTGAAATGAAACAAAAAGGTTTCGAAAATACTTGAAATGGTAAAAACCGATTACAAATATGAAAAATGGATTAAGGGAAATGACGAGAACAAACACGGTTGATCTCTAGTCTGAGTACCCCATTTAGGCGCGAGTCTGTTGGCGACCTAAGGGGCTTCTGCCTCAGACCAAAAATCAGTTTTGGCTCGTTTATTCCATGTTTTGGTTCATGTTATGCATGTTTTAGCATGTTAGAGTCATGAAACAAATAAAAACACAATAAAAGAGGATTTTTACACCCTCATACTTACATGTTTGGTTATGGCGAGTGACCGACGTAAGTGTAATAAATCGTTTGATCGAAAAAACTCGGTTTAAAACCGTTTTGGTAAGTAAAAAGAGTGTTTTATGCTTTATTGATGGTGTAGTGGTCGAAATGGTCGGTCAAGTGGTTTAATGCACGATGAAGGTACCAAACAATGTGTAAGGCTCGTGTTCACGATCGGTAGGTCGTAAATACGCGTCGGATTGTGACTTAAGAAGTCGAGTCGAGAATTTAGGGAGAAAAGAGGGGGCGGACACTCGCGTAACTCTCAAATGGGTGGCATTTGAGGGGTATTTATAGGAGAATGAGTGGTTGTGTGAGTTTTGAGCGACGTGGCCACCTGGGCTGCTCAAAGAGGCGCGAGCCACGTCGCGGGTCTTGAGTTGTGCTGTCTCTTTCACAACAAACGCAATCATGATTTGTTCTATCCTAGGTTTTGTAGTCACATGTATGGTACTTGACCAACATGAATCCGGGAAAACTTAGCATAGAAGGCTTGAAGATATTTTGTTTTTGTGGTTGACTCGGTTTGACTCGTTGTTGGAGTCGGGATTTGAATTTTCGAGTCGGTTTTTTGTCCGGTGTAGATTTTGACTCTAGTTAGTGTCTTCGCGACCCCGTCGCTGTGCATTAAACACTCCAAGTATTTTTGAAATGTTTTGAAATGTTTTGTTTTCGAAATCGTTTTATGTTTTCCGACGTAATGTTATACACAAACTGTCGATCAAACACTGCGATCCCAAAACATGTTGTAGTCCGATAATCATCAGGTGTTTGTTGGAGTCTCAGCAGATACTGGGTATCTACAGAGCCCCCGCTTTGACTGAGGCTTGGACAGGGCGAAAGTCAAAGTAGAGTCCCCAGGTCAATCGAAGATTACAACTTGAAGACCCAAGCGACGTCGAGGCGGCTCGAAAGGAATCGGGCCAAGGACCTGCCGTTGGGAAGGGCGACGCCAAGGCGACTCGAGGGTACGAGCAAGGACCTGTCGTCGGGAACATTTTAGAGTCTGTCGACTGTCCTGTTCCGGTAGTTTAAAGTCCATTAGACTACGTACGAAGGCTCGCCAGCCATATGAAGGAGTCATACCTGAGGCATCTTCGGATATGTCCTTGCATGGTTGCGGATAAATGCTCGCCAGCTGCGGTGCGTACGTGAGGAGGGCTCGCCAGCCGCGATGTGTTGTAAGGCTCGCCAGCCGAGACAAGGAAATGTACCCGAGGCATCTTCGGGATCTGTCCTTGAAAGGTTGCGGACAAAGGCTCGCCAGCCATGGTGCGTATGTGAGGAGGGCTCGCCAGCCGCGATGCGTTGTAAGGCTCGCCAGCCGCAATGCGTTGTAAGGCTCGCCAGCCGATGATAAGGTCGGTTAACGGACCATGGGGGTAGCCGCGTCGAATGGGCTTGTTTTGAAAGTAGCGAACTCGTGATGTCGCTGGGGAAATAGTCAGTAGGGGTTCTCACTACCACCGTTTTTGGAATGAGTGGGTTCCGCGAGGAAGCCCCTGCTGGTATTTGAAGGAATAGTGAATTTTGAATTTTCACCATTCGTCGGCTTGAATTTCCAGTGGCGGTTTTGATCGCCGTTTGTTCTAATTTTGAAGGAAAATAGCAAATTTGAGTTTGCTATAGCGTTTGAAGTGATGGTTTATGTGCTGCCATTGACATTTGAAAGAAATATTGAATTTGGAATCTTCACCATTGATTGAAGTGACGGTTTATGTGCCGCCGTTGACATTTGAAAGAAATAGTGAATTTGGAATCTTCACCATTGATTGAAGTGACGGTTTATGTGCCGCCGTTGACATTTGAAAGAAATAGTGAATTTGGAATCTTCACCATTGATTGAAGTGACGGTTTATGTACCGCCGTTGACATTTGAAAGAAATAGTGAATTTGGAATCTTCGCTGTTGATTGAAGTGACGGTTTATGTGCCGCCGTTGACATTTGAAAGAAATAGTGAATTTGGAATCTTCACCATTGATTGTAGTGACCGTTTATGTGCCGCCGTTGTTTGAAAAATAGCGGTTTTTGAATTTTCGCTGTTGTTTTGGAAAATTTGAAGGAAAATGGTGAATTTTGATTTCGCCATTGTTTTTGAAATTGGCGGTTTTGATCGCCGTTTGCTCGAAATTTGGAGAAAAATAGCAAATTTTAGTTATGCTATTATTTTTTGAGTTGGCGGTTTTGTTCGCCGTTTGCTTGAAAATAGCGAGTTTTAAATTTTCACTATTTGTTTTGTTTGTTTTCGAAGAAATGACGACATTCATATCGTCAACGAGAATTTTGAAGTTTGTTGTGGGAAATTGGGCCAAAGCCCAAATTTCGCTGAAAAGCAAAGGGGAGGCCTGGTTTAGGCGCGAGCCACCTGGCGATGCAAGCCGGCTCCCCTATTTCTTGTTAAAAAGACGTGAGGTTGAGCTGCGGATGACTATTCATCTTCAACCTCAAAAACTCGCCAAAATCGCCATTAAAGGACCTTCGTGCTTGCTTTCACTTGTGCCATTGTCAACAAATGTCATCTGAAGGTAAGTATTTCTTCTTGAATCCTTTCAAATTTGTTGATTGTTAGCTTAGTTGAATTAGGGCGGATTTTGCCCTAAAAAATCGAATTGGGCGTTTTTGATTGAGCCAATTTCGAGTGAAATTGATGTTTGCATTAGGTTAGAAACCTGTTTAGGAGTATAGGGGTGCTTTTAGTTTGCATTTTGGTCCCCGTTCCCGCTCCCTAGGCTCGAAAAACGTGATTGAGGCGAGAAACCGTCTCATTTCACAATGCCAAGTTTATTTGCTCGGGTAGTGGGTCCCACTAGGTTGCATTGTAGTTGGGAAAACCCGTATTTGCTATTTAAGGACCTTCGTTGGATGTTTGTGGGCAAAATTGAATTTTTGCCTTTTGCGACGGTCTTATGTCTGACAAAATAAGCGCTTGTTTGGGCTTGAATTGAGTCAGTTTGCCTTGAAATGGACCTTATTGGTATTTTGGGCCACCTTGAGGCGTGATAAAATCACGTTTGCCTTTTTGCGGTCGTTTTTGAATTTTTGACCGGTTTGGGCTCAAATTAGCGTATGAATTGCCTTTTTGAGCCGTAGAAAGATATCCCATTGTGTCGGGAATGTAAAATCCCCATTGTGTCGGGAATGTATTTTGGGTTGTAGGCGGACCTTGTTTGGGTCTTGAAATATCGTTTTTTGTGGTTTTGACTCGTCTTTGGCTTGAAAAGAGGGGCGAGTCGTTTTTGTGTTTTTTTGTGAATGGTTTGGGGCGGGATTGCCCCTTGTTTTTGTATTGCAGGTTGTGTTTTTTTTGTTTTTGGATTTATCCATTTCATGCCGTCGTAATACCAAAATTTCGGCTGACGTTTTTTGTTTGTAGAAGAGTGTTCGGGACAGACTGGGTCTGTCGCTGCGACTCTAGAGGAGTTGTTCGGGTCGGGCCCGGTTAGTACTCCGGTTAGCACGCCCACCGTGGTTGTGGAGGACGTTACTGAGGAGGAGAGACCTCCTGAGCAGACTGTTGGGGCCTCAGGGGCCGTCGAGGGTCGTGAGGAGCCCGTTGTTGGGGCTGTTAGCACTAGTAGAGCTCAGACTGGGGTTGAGGCGAGTACCTCCGGGAGGAGGGTTTCTTCGAGGGAGCCACGTCCTCGGGCGACTAGGCGGTTGTTGCGGGACGTCAACAAGGTCGTTGAGTTGGGCCCTATCCACCACGTTGAGTCTCGCGGTCATAAGAGGCGGAGAGCGGAGACAGCCGAGGACGATGCTGGCGTCGCGAGCTGGAGAGCCAGGCGAGTTACGGCCCCGCGGGGGTTGCTTTTACGGGCGGCGCCGGAGTGGGCCGAGGGTTTTGACGGTAGCCAGTTGTTGCTTCGACTGGACCGGCACCTTTCCTACTGTGCTCACGAGGGCATGGTGAGTCGCATTCCCCGGTTGAAATTTGTCATTCATTTTTGAAGTGTCGAGCCTAACTAGGCATTCTGAAGTTGTCTGTTTTTGATTTCAGGAGATCGGCACCATGAGGACTTTCTCTGGCTACTCTACCTGCTTGGACCTCTACGACGTTCTCCGAGCTGGGTCGAGGGCGTTGATAGAGAGGTCGGCTTTTGGGCCGTTGGTGGCCGCTTGGCGGGACATTCACATGTCTTCGATTAGGTCGAACCTGTGTTTGATCCGCGCTATGTTGGATCGGTACTGGGACACGACGTCGTCGTTCCACATGGAGTTTGGGGAGGTTGGCGTGACTCTAGAGGACTTCGCCATGGTATCCGCCTTTCCCTATGGTGAGCTGCCCATTGAGTTTACCGCGACACCGGAGAGAGTATCCTCTCCTGCGGTTACTGCTTTGATCGGTACTGCTTTGCCGGAGCCTTCCGACGTCACCCCGTACCTGATCGCGAGTTCCTACGTGAAGGACCACTTCACTGAGAGGGTGGCAGGTATTGTTTCGGCGCCGTTGGCGAGTCCGCAGGCAGAGGTTGAGGCCGACGCGAGGGAGGCGCGGTTGTGGTTGTGGTACTTCTTGGGTGCCACGTACTTTGGTGACAAGGGCAAGCGCTTGTCGACCAAGGTGCTTCCTCTTCTTGCCGACCTTGACGCTTTGTATCGGTTTGACTGGGTTACGCTGGCTTTGGCGAGTTTCACCCGGTACTTGCAAGTGGCGGTGCGTCCGGAGACAGTGGGAGCGGGTAGTGCTCCTGCTCTGGTTGGTCCCGGCCTCATCATCAAGGTACGAGCGCTTTTTGTGGTAGTTTTTTTTTTTTTTTTTTTTTTTTTTTTGGGTTTGACTTTGGCAATTTTAGAGAAATTGGCTAATTTGTGTTTGTTGTGTTTGATTACAGGCTTGGTTGTATGCTTACTTCACTCCTCTGCGTCCGGGTACTACGGACGGTGTTCCCTCGGCTTACCCTGCTGTGAGGGGTTGGACGGTGAGTCAGAAGAAGTCGACTAAGTCGACTTACGAGGACTGCAGGCGTCGCGTGAACAAGCTTCGGGTTGCTGATGTAAGTTTCTGCTTTCCCTTCTCCTTTATAGAAGTAGCTAGAGATAGGATGATTACGTAGCTTAGGAAGCCCCCGGTTAGCTGAGTAGCTTTGTTTCCAGTGCAGTTTGTTGGGCGGCCTTGGGAGCACTACACGGGTGTGTCGGCTGCTGTCACGGAGCGTTTGCGACCTCGCAGCTCCCTGCACCTGTACTTGGAGACGGCGATTGAGCCGGTTTGGTACTTGGGCGAGCGTCTAGTTCGCCAGTGCTTTACCGAGACTTTCGTCGTGCCGGTTGACCCGCCTGGGGTGTTGTTCCAGGAGTCGACCCCTGACGAGGTTGAGGAGCACCTTCACGGTAGGGGAGGTGAGGAGCTGTTGCTGCAGGACGCCGACTACGACACCTTCCGGTTGTTGAGGCTTGCTTGGTACCCGATCGAGGTATGTTTTCCTCTTTTCTTTGTTTTCATTGCCTCCCTTGATAGGAGGGTTTGTCATTTTTGATGTGGATCTAAATGGCAGGGAGTCGACCCGCTGATGAGGACTCAGCCCCCAGCTTTCCCGACGGAGACCACTTTTCAGGGGCTGGGTGGCGAGGAGCTTCAGTTGCGTTTACCGGAGCCCGCGGTGGCCGAGGTGGCCGATGCCGGCATGGAGTGGAGGTTGGTTGTTCTGAGGGTGAGTTCCTGACTTGAACACTTTCTCCAATTATACTTTGCCTTACATTGTATTGAAGGACATTTTTGTTTTGTAGGTGACGACTGTTAGTCACCAGAACTTGTGGCGGATGGCTAACCGCTGGAGGGCGCTGGCTAGTGACCTGGCTACGAGGGAGGCTCGGCTTTCTCAGGTACGTTTTGTGTGTTGTTTTTGTATATTTGGTGTTGTATTTCACGTTTTTAGATCTTGAGGATCTGTTATTGTGTTTGGCAGGGCACAGCGGATCCGGTGGAGCTTGCTCGGGTCCGTGCTGAGTTGGAGGCAGCCAGGTCGACGATCGTAGGCCAGGAGCTGGGGATCATCCGTGGGGACCAGGACTTGAGGCGTCATGAGGAAGAGCTGTAGAGTCGAGACGCGGAGATTGCCTCTCTGAAGGCTCAGTTGGCTGCAGCGGAGGAGCTTCACGTCGAGATGGAGTGTGAGACGCTGGAGAGTTCCCCGGAGAGGGAGTCTGAGCTGGTGGTGGTGTCTGCATTGGCGGCGACTCCTAGTGAGACCAGGACTGGTTCGACGGGAGACGTCGAGTAGTTGTTGTAGCTTGTCCGTGTCTTGGACTCTTGCCTGTACATATTTACATTTTGCGTGAGGCGGTTTGTATATATGTGTTTTTGGATTGTGGTTTGTTTTGTGATTTTTGGCTTTTTGTGTTGTGTTTCGGAGGAGCGCTGTCGGCTGTTGATTCTCCTTTTGATGTTTGCACCAGTTCCTGCATCGTTAGTGTAGAAAACAGGCAACAAATAGCATATACGCATAAACGTAAACACGTAAAAGCATTTGATTGAAAACCACGTAAAGCATTTGTTTGAAAATCAAAATTAACCAAGATGACTTGAAGTTAAAATTGAAATTGTGAAATGAATTTTGAAAATTCCGTGACAAATTGTCGCGTTTGGAATTCAAAAGGAATTGATTTGAAAATTTGAGCAATTAACTCGTGTCGTGAATTAAATTGCATCGAAATTTTGAAAATTGACTCGAAAAAATATAAAACTCAAACTGTTAGGAAAGAATTTTAGAAAAGGATTTTTACGAGTATATTTGGCTTTTGATGTCATGACTCGAATTTGTGAGCGCTTGAAATTTTGAGGAAAATTGATGTCGTGTTATCAATTTTCGATTTTGATTTTTGTTTTGCGAAAAAGCGAAAAATTTTCGGAATTTCGACTGACATGGAAACGATCCGTCGCGGATCGGGGCGACTAGCCCTTCCCCCCTAAAAAAAAAAAGAAAAATCCTTATGTTTAAAGCTGCGTCATGGAAACCGTGTCGGATTTCGTAAAACGCGAAAACAAGGAAATGTGAGTGTGAAGAAACACAAAATTTCCCGGATCATCCCGAAGAGGCGCGAGGTTCCTGGCGGGAGGTTTGAGGTGTCAGGAGAAAACACATGTTGAAAGAGACAAGTCAACAGCGGGAATCCTGGAGAAGCCTCAAAGAGGCGCGAGCGTCTTGGCGATGGAAGTCGGCTCTCCTCTTTTTCTGAAAAATGCGCTGATCGTTTTGTATAAATAGGGACGTTTGCGCTTCATTGTTTAATCATCCGAAACACAAAAACATCTCTACAGAAACCTCTTCTTCTTCCACAAAAATATTTCTTGGATGCTTTTGAGAACGCATTGAGACAATGGTGCCGGGATTTGTCGCCTCCCGAGAAGTATCAACTCGCTTGCATGGGAGTTGGTCAATTGTTGGTGCTTCGTCAAGTCAAGGTGCAACCTTCGTTTCTTGAAGAATGTTCTCGGTTTTGGGATTCGATACATCATGTTTTCGTTTTCCCGAAAGGTGAAATTTGTCCTCTTGCCGAAGAAGTTGGAGTCATTGGTGGGTGGCCGGGTTGTGCTCCGGTGCTTCCCCCGACTCGGTTGTGCTACAAGGAGAAATTTCGTTCCATGTTGGGCTTATCAACAAGCCAAGTCAACCTTCTTCTTGCCCTACATGGTGTAGATATGTTGGCTTTTATCAACATCTTCTCGAATCGGTTATATGCTAATGTCTCGGAGGTTGCTAGGAGAAGGGCTCTTGCATTTTGCCTTGTCCATGTGTACCTCTCTGTTGATGTCTTGAAGAAGGAGGGGCCAAGATGTCATGGTAGCATGACCCTCATCCATGTGATTGAGCAAATGGAGCATGGTAGAGATTCATCATGGTTGGTGCATGGAGAGATTATCCAAGCTTTGGACAAGGAAGGCTCTTGTAGAGAAGCTCCCTCTTTTGGATCGCCAAGGATCCTCCAAGTGTGGCTATTGGAGAGGCTAAGGTATGTAGAGCCTCCGGTTAATCCTTCTTATTACTCCTTCCGTCACCTTACCATGAGGAAGAAGTTATACCCGGATTGTTTTGCTTCCACCGAGGCCTATTGGGCCGCAAGATTGGCGGAGGAGGGTGGTCCTCATATCCGTTGGGTGGTGCCGTGGTGGCACTTGAGGTCCTTCACGGGGTTGCCCGCTTCGGGTGCTAGTCCTCGTTCTTTAATGGTGGTGGGTTTGAAGGTTATTTCCTTCATTTATCCCAAAGGCTCATGAGGCAAATGGGGCGTCAACAAAAGGTGCCCGCTCAAGATACTCTTGTCCAAGAGAATGTTTTCCGGAACTCCGAGCTTGTGGAATTCTTCGAAAGGTGGTGGGCCACTCGGCCGCTTTGGGACGTACCAAATCTCGTTGCCACGACATGGAAGACTCCCGCTTATGTCAAGTGGTCACGTGCTCTGTCCTTGGAAGAGAGATCCAAATTCCGTAAGGACGAGGTCGTCGACTTGAAGTATCGAGAGGTTGGAAAGGCCAACCGTGCCTTCTTTGAGGAGTATGTTTATGGAGCTACTCCCGATGTGATGAGACCACCGAAGAGGAGGAGTTCCGGCGCCAAGAATATGGTGGGTCGTGCATTGGCTCGTCTTGGGTCGAACATGGAGTCTTGTGCTAGACCGGAGGCCGTCGCCGTCTTAGATCCGTTGAGGATCCGTACCGAGGAGGAAATCCATGCTAGGCGGGCCAAAAAGAAGAACAAGGGGAATATGTACCCCGAAGGAAAAGGCAAGGGTAGAATGGAAGAGTGAAGACCTCCATTACCCACTTTGTTATTATGTTGTGAGTTTGTATTATGTTGTACTAGCTAGTTGTTGTATGTTTTGTGCTAGTTTTACTATGTGAGGTGTGTTAGTTGACACCTTAGCTTTGACAAGTTGTAGACTCGTCGAGCTTTATTTGTTGTTGAAAATGTAATCCCTCCCATTATTAATTAAATAAGAGGATTGCTCGTGTCGAAAATTGTGAACACTTGTTTCTTCCATCCATTTTGCGAAGGCAATTCGATTTGAATCGTCCTCAGCATTTGCACTTGGGAAAGTGGTATTTTGTGGAAAGGGAGAAAGGCTCGTTTTTATATTTTTGTGGGGAAAGGGAATGGTTTTACCTTTCTTTTTTTTTGATGGGGATGTTTTTTTGTATGTGGGGATGGTTGTATCCTCCTTGTGTAAGGAAGGGCTTCCTACGTATTCAACTGAAGAGGTGAAATCAAACCATGATCGTAGTTCGAAATGTTTTGTGAATTTGATTGGGTTTTGTGGTTGTATCCCTCATGCATAAGAGGGACTGCCTACGTATTCACCTGAAGAGGTGAAATCAAACCATGCTCGTAGTTCAGGGGGTTTGGTTTTTGTAGTGCAAATGGACGTTTGAAACGGGGAAAGTGCAGCAGCTTATGTAACACCCCCATACTCCAAGTGCCTTACCAGGACCACTCAGGTATGAAGACATTACCATCTCGGTTACCCGAGGCAATGATAATCAAACAGCAATAAAGAAACAATGTTTATTATAAATAATTTAGTGAATAGATACAATCCTCAAAACCAAACCAAAAGTACGATACATGATTTCAAACTGACTGTCTAACTGAAATGTAAATAAACTAAAGGCTACAGCGGAAGACTCCTATCATCATGTCGTGGCATCCCGCCTATCCCGGTACTCATCTCAATACCTGCTCAATATCCGCTCACCATCCCCGAATGGATCACCGCAGGTTTACAAAACAACACCGGGTCGCATTACTAATCACACAATCAACATGTATAACAATAATAAGATAAACAGACAAGCCTTAACTATCACACACACACACACACAACCAACCAATTCCCATCATCTCAATCCCGACCGTCCACCGGACAGCCCTGCCAGATGGGGGACCGCAGCCGCACCCACCAAATCCCCGCTCCACATAGTGAGCGATAACCCCGTCCATTAATGTGCACATCCCTTCTGTGGCGGGTTCCACGAAGGGCAAAACTAGGGCGTGAAGTCACTCCCGCAAGTGACCCCACTCACCCGAGAACGCATCTCGAGAACCATCAACAGCAATCACAACCACAAACACAGTACAATCATTATATCAAACAACCAAATACAACACATCACCAATATCCCATTATGGGACTAATACTGAGTAGGAAATCCTACCTGGAAAGCACAACAGTCAGACGGTATCAAATTTGTATCAAAAGCCTCTTCTACGAACCCTCCTCCTATCATATAACACATAGAGGCTACACATCACTTACTACACACAAAAACCCCCAATCTCTAAATTAGGGTTTAACCAAATCAAGGGAAAAACAATAAAAGGGTACATAGATCTTACCCTCGACGCAAGGAACTCAACGATACGAATAACGACAAGAAGCGACCGCCCTCGAACTCCGGAATTGCTAAGAATGCGATTAGGAAGATGAACTAGTTGCTTTCTCTCTTAAACAGGGATTTAGGTTTTGTAAAAGTGATTTAAAACAATGACGACGAAACTTAAATACCTTAATCGCATAATTAACAAAACCCGAGAAAACTCCCCGTAAAACCGGACACTCGATCGAGTACCCAAGGTACTCGATCGAGTACCCCCTTACTCGATCGAGTACCCCAGCTACTCGATCGAGTACCCAACAGGTCAGAAACTATTTTATTTCGCAACTTACCCTTACTCGACAGAGTAAGGCCTACTCGATAGAGTACCCCAAGACTTATAAATACGGAGTATTACAGTCTTCCCTCCTTAAAAGGAACTTCGTCCCCGAAGTTCAAACCACTACTAAACAAAGGTACTCCCACAACATTCCTGACTCAAAAGCCAAACAAAATTTAACATAAAACATGATACTAACCCAACTCATCCCGACAAACATACCGACGCTACATATAAAAGGTGTATAAAACTCTTAAAACTGCTCGCGATCATCTCCTACTCCCCTAAAAGAAACAAGGTTACGTCCCCGTAACCATATATACCTGATCAAAGAGGAAAGGGTAACGCTCATTCATAGCTTCCTCTGGCTCCCATGTAGCTTCCTCGGTCTCGTGGTTAGACCAAAGGATTTTAAGCAAAACTGTCTCACCACTCCTAGTCTTTCTAACCTTTCGGTCTAGAATCTGCTTAGGCACCTCAAGATATGATAAGGACTCATCTAGCTCTAAGCTCTCTGCCTCTAACACATGTGACGGGTCACTCACATACTTCCGCAGCTGCGATACATGAAACACGTTATGCACTCTTTCTAACGCAGCTGGTAAAGCCAGGCAATAAGCAACTTCCCCAACTCGCTCTAAGATCTCATAAGGCCCTATAAACTTCTGACTTAGCTTGCCTTTCTTCCCAAATCTCATAACTCCGCGCATAGGAGAAACTTTCAAAAGAACCTTGTCCCCAACTTGAAACTCTATGTCCCGGCGGTGTAGATCTGCATAACTCTTTTGCCTGTCCTGAGCTGCTCTCATCTGTTCCCTTATCATCTTAATCTGTTCCACCATCTCATGCACCAGCTCTGGTCCTAAAACCACTGCCTCAGCACTATCGTCCCAACAGATTGGACTCCTACATTTCCTCCCATAAAAAGCCTCAAACGGTGCCATACCAATACTGGTGTGATAGCTGTTGTTGTAAGAAAACTCTATCAAGTCCAACCTCTGCTCCCAGCTACCACCAAAATCCATCACACAAGCTCGCAACATATCCTCAAGAGTCTTCATTGTTCTCTCTCTGCCCGCCTGTCTGTCGCAGGATGAAATGTCAGACTCATCTTCAAAGTTGTTCCCAACGATTCCTGCAACTCTTTCCAAAGCCTCGATATAAACCTCGCATCTCTGTCAGACACTATGTCCTTAGGGACTCCATGTAGCTTAAGCACGTTCTTTCGATAGGCCATAGCCAATTGTGCCTTAGTCCATGTATCTTTCATTGGAACAAAGTGAGCTGACTTGGTCAGACGATCCACTATCACCCAAATCATGTTGTTACCTTGTTGACTCTTAGGCAAACCCACAATGAAATCCATGGAAATGGATTCCCACTTCCACTCAGGCACCTCTAAAGACTGAATCTTACCTTGTGGTCTTCTCTGTTCCCCTTTAACTCTCTGGCATGTCAAACAACGGGACACAAACTCAGCTGTCTCTTTCTTCATCCCAGGCCACCAAAACGTTTTCTTCAAA